>NC_083773.1:14153572-14753572 GCF_963514075.1 Conger conger | reverse complement strand
TAGCCCTGGCACATCACTTCACTGGGGGCTAAAGCTCTCAAAAGCCCCACCCAGGATCCCAAATAGACACTAATTTGACTTAGTCTCTGCTCATTTATTCACAGCCCAAACTGGGCCTCCGGCTCCTCTGGTCGTTTCGTCAGGCCGTGCTCGCTCCACCCTGCGTCTGGGGCCGAACGCCGTCCTGAGTGATTGGCGTCCGCCGTTCCGATGCCAGCCTCGAGGTGCCAAAGCACTCTCTCTTTTCCCAGGCTCCCAATTAGCCCAGACCCTCACTCTCACAGACCTAACAATGATGGCTCGCTCTGTATCCTGCTCTGCCATCTTAATTGGCCTGATGCGTTGAGCTCATTAGCGTCCAGCCCGGAGGGGCTGATATGGGTGGGTTCTGAAGGTCAGCAGCTCCAGCAGAGAGCTGTTTAGGTTGCTATCAGGGACAGGGCTGCTGAAGAAATGCTTACTTCACCAACTTAATCCTCTTTGACTCTGAATGGAATTAGCCGGGATGAATTCCCTGTCGGCCGGGGATTTCCACACGGTGTGGATGGCGGAATAGTATTTGGATTTGTCGGCCTTTGTGCACTTGATTGCTTTCTCTTGTGAACTGTTCAGGAGAAAAAGACTGCAGGCCAGGGTCCAACAATGGTTAGCACAGAGAACAGGGGGTCACGGTGACTTTCCCTGGTCCTCTGCTGTGAAATGCCGGGAGCAGGCTTCCTCATGTTCTATTTCTTGCCATGCCCTGGGGAGGTCTGAGGTCAAAGGTCAACTCTTCTTCTTTTTCTTCTCTGTCTTCTGTGTAGGGCTGAAGGTATACGGAAAGATATTTCTTGTGGTCTACAGGCTGGTGCAATGAGTCATTTGTCTCGCTCTCTGTCGCGTCACTCTCTCTGTCTTTCTCTCTGTCGCTCTCCTGTCCTATTGGCTCTGTGATTGGTTGGAAGTGATTAATGCACTTTCATTTGCATGTGCATTTATTCCAATGGATAACTGTGTCTACAGTATGCTGACTTCTGGACAGGAGGTTCAAATCCCAAACTGGTCACCCCAGTAGTACAAAGTACAGCGCTGATTCAGCTGAGCACATGCTTTAAAGAATGTGAAATATTGCTGTTTCGCAGTTAATCCAATAATAAGCGCTTAACAAATGAACAATGTACCTGAAAGCCCTGCCTCTACCAGTGCGGAGTGAATATCAGATATGGGCAGGGATTGGGAGTGTGATGGTGACATTAAGAACAGGCATGCTGGGTAGTGACCTTTAAGAAAGCCTGAGTGCTCTTGGTCTCCGGCCCTTACCTGGTGTCTGCGCTGACTGCCCCTCTCACTGCAGGATAGGTGCAGTAGCCAGTCCCGCTCCCCTCCCCCCAACCCATTATCCTCCCATTCCTCTCCTCACTTTTCTTCACACTCTCTACTATCCCCTCGCTCTCCCTTTTATGTACGGAGCCCAGGCCTCCCATTCTTCTCCTGTGAAAGCTCCTTGCTTCTCCCTCACTGCTGCCACGCCTGCTGTGCCTGCCAGCACGCTCAAAACCAGGAATAAAGAAACGAGTCAATAAGGAAGTTTGGAAAAAGACAGGTTGGAGATAAGCATATGAGGCTAACAGAGTGTAGAGTGCCTGCCTGAAGCCAGAAAGCTCGTCTTCTCCGGTAATTACCCGTGCCAATACACCCCGGCTCTCCTGTTTAATTATCTGGGAAGTGGCGCTGTGCTCCCTGCCGGGATAGCGCTCCTCTCCAACCGACAATGGCCAAGTCCCGGCAACGTCTCAAACGGTGTCACTGCTCCCCTTTCCCATGGTCCCCTGCAGGTCCTCCATAGTCAGCTGGCCTGTGTATTACATAACGTATCCCTCTTGCTTGTGCTAAACCTGCTGTACAACGCAGAAGTGATAATGAGATTAATTTCTCTCAGGGCTGTAGAATCAGTGTGAATGAATGTGGCTTTGTAGAGATGTAAAATTTCCTTTTTGTTGGTGATAGAGCTAAGCATAATAGCATCAGTTCCCCGTAAAATAAATGGTGGCTGAATTGTCTGCCCTTCTGTAAGTGTGACTTGGATATGGCCATTTTCCATGGAGGTTCACAGGTGTGTTGTCACTATTCCTGGAAGCAGAGACCAGCCTTGCTGAAGACTGCAGGGAATGTGGACAATGGAGATGGCTTTATAAAAAAAATCTGTTTCTTCCCACACTCAAACTGCAAACTGGGAATAAGTACTATTTACAGTCAAAGTTTTTGTTAATTAATTTCTTCTAGTCATTCATTTTTCATTACACAACTAGTAGAAGTTTCCTACTATTGTTTTCTATGAAATTGTCTTCTGCCTTTGTTTTTTTCCTGTGGAGTGTTGTCTGAGGGGACCAGACAGCTGCCTTCACCTTGGCCTTGTAGAGAGTCTTGTCCTTATTGATGGTTCTCTCCTCCCTCTTTCCTGCCACACTAATCGATCTCATCAGCTGTGGTTACTCCCTGAGATTGCCCTGTCGGCTGACCCTGTTCATGACCATGCACTCTGGCCCTGTGTTGGCTTGTCCGTGTGCAGCAGCTGTAAACCCTTTGCCTCACTGGCCCTGAAGCTTTGTTCTTTGTGAATGACTGCGTTGGTCTGGTTAAGGACTTTTTCTAGTTAGGGGGAGTACCAGGCTGTGGAGTGATTGCTCTAGAATGGAAATGCCTGTGTCAGAGGCACTCTATTTCCAGGAGTTTCTTCAAGAATCCAAACCAATTCTGGAAAATATCAATAATGGTCCATGTCTTAACTTGTATCCACATGTCAAACATCTGACAATGCACTATTTGTGATCTGACTTCCGTGATTCTCTACATATATATTTTAAAACCTTTTCTATGCATCTGTTGTGTATTTGGTATCATTCCCATTAAGTCATTGTGTATGGGTCTATCAAGGACTATTCTTCTTTATATCGTATATGTCCTGCCATAGAATTGAACATGTGAATGGGGATCTACTGTACAATGCTACGTGGATGATCCCTCCCACCTTGTGTTTTGATGCATCTTGTTGGTATCATTTCTTTAAATGATGTCATGGGGGAGTTGTGGTGTCTGGGAGATGCAGTGCTAGATGAGAAGCTCTTGGACATGCTGGTTGAGACACTAGACTGCTTGTCTGTAAATCCACCGCTAAACTCAGACAATTTACAAACACACACACCGGATTCAAAACACTAACCAGATTTTATTAGGGTGCAGGCTCTAGTCTGGTATTCTCGGTATAAATCCGTTGACCTACTTCCAAGGTGACCTCCTCAGAGAGGTTTCAGAAGACTAACTCTTTGTACCCCACTGTGCCAAAAAGGGAAACATGAAGAGTGGGCCAGTTTTTCACCCCCAGCAGTACTTCATCATCCTGGCTAATGGGACACCCCCTAACCACGGGAAGCCCCAGTGATCCCCAGCCCCGCGTCATCAAGCCTGCAGCAGCCCCAGGAGGTCCCGCGATAGGGCTTCCACCCTATAAATCACCCCTCACGGACAGAGCCCATCGCTCAGAGTCCCCTTATCTACCCCATCGCTCAGAGTCTGTTCTCATCAGAAGGGCTCAATGACATCTCCAATTTCACCAAACTATGTTTTATGAAACATGTAAGCGTGGTTCCCATTTTAGAAAACGCCGTCCTGGAGCTTTTATTTTTTATGTTTTCGGTCAACAAAAATGAACTGCGGCCCCATTTTCAAGAAATTAATATATTTTGTCAACAAAATTCTGATTATTTCAAGAAA
Organism: Conger conger; assembly: GCF_963514075.1. Classification (NCBI taxonomy): domain Eukaryota; kingdom Metazoa; phylum Chordata; class Actinopteri; order Anguilliformes; family Congridae; genus Conger; species Conger conger. The sequence goes on along the minus strand of NC_083773.1, from coordinate 14,749,822 downwards.
TGACAGCCACGCAGTGCAATGGGCAAAATTAATTTTCTGTGCAGAAGTGGGCTAAAATCTCACCCAGGTAGCATTTCTATCAGATTGTATCAAGGGCAAAGGTTCTCACTTCTTCAGTTGTTGATGCTAACAGCCATAATAGCTGACTATGGCAGACTCGCCCTGATGAAATGTCATGAGTCAGGTCCCACGGCCCACAGTCTGATAAAGTATGCAGATTTTCTTTGGCTTTTGGTGCTCCCTTAAATGGAGCTTGTTTTTTTATCAACACGGCACACTCATCGCTGCAGAATAACCGATCCTGCCAGAGGTCTGTCTCGCGCCGAAGCCGCCTCGCGTTAGCGATGAGCAATGAGACGTGTGCTTTGGGGTGAGGGGGTACGGTGTCCCTTGGGGTGACACTTCTGAGGGGAGGTGTGAGAGGAAGATGAGAAAAGTAAATCCTTGTTATGTGTCCTCTAATAAAGAATTACATCTGCCGGATGCTCGCTTTCTCTTTCTCTTTATTTATTTTTTTCCTTCAGCAAAAATAAAACCCCCTCACACATCCATTTGGCAAATTGCTGTGGAAATGACCCTCCTCTTCACCTGGTCCCTAGAGATTGCAGCAGGAGAGGCAGGAGGAGAGGAAATGGATGACTCCTGTACTTCTGAGATTCTCTAAACCCAGGCCCACATTCAGTATACCTGCTATTATTTATATTTTACCCGGAGTAACCAGTTTAATCAAATGTTACATTTTTTTATTGCACATAAAATATTTTTCTTTACATGTAGTCCCTGCTGACCTCATGGGGGTTGAGGGGAGTCATCGGCTCGATTGAATCTGCTCCTGTGAGTCAGCCTTGTGAAAAACCTGAGGATATTGCTTGTGAAACAAACAGACCTTACTGTGAAAAGAATGACATGAGTGCATTTGAAATGGCGCATCTTCTCACATTTGTGTAGCACATGCATATACATGATTTCTCACCTTCTTTTTCACCAGTTAGAGTGTGTCCAATTATTATGCTCTGGTCTTGATTGCCGTCTACCCAATGTTTCAGGTGTCTGTCGGCACATTTCAATGTCCCTGGTTAAGGTTTAATTAGGCCATGCTTCTGTACTGGTCCTTCCTTGGGTGGGGGCTGAAACAGGGAAGGAAAGGGTTGTCTATAAAGCAGATCCTTGGATGGAAATAAGGAGCTTAACCTTTCTTGAACAGTGTTGAATTGCTCTGAATGAATAGCATCTGTACATTGGCTGAATCACCTGCAGTTACTCAGATGAGTTGGGAGATGGGGGGGCCTGTAGTCTACTGGTTAAGGTACATGGCTGGGACTCGCAAGGCCGGTGGTTCGATCCTCGGTGTAGACACAATAAGATCCACGCAGCTGTTGGGCCCTTAAGCAAGGCCCTTAACCCTGCAATGCTCCAGGGGAGCTTAGTCTAAATCAACTGTAAGTTGCTTTGGATAAAAGCGTCAGCCAAATGACATTGTAATGTAATATAATGTAATGGGGGGGGGGGTTGAATGTTTATTGTTGAATTTCAACGTGAATGGGATGGCTCCCCCTCCATGGAGAATGATTAGTTGTGTGGCCAGTGTCCAGTGGGGCTCCAGACCACACTGGAACAGCTTGCATTTGGAAGCATCCATGCACTATGCTTCTTCGTTTAAGCCTATTACACCACCCAACAGCCTGAGTGAAATGATGATAATTCGTATCTAATTTCAGAGTTGCCTTTCTGAGCACAAGCACCTATATAAACAAAATATCAACACGGCAAAGCCACACTGAACGGGCTGAGTTATAGGTGTCGTACAGATGTGGATTGTTGTGTTGGCTCAGCTCCACTTCTCTCCAGTTGGAATATAAAAGTGTTTTTCGCCCATTTTTTTAAATTTATGTGTCTGATTCACAGTGTCTGTACAAGGACAGCTGTGCCGCTCCTCTCCCTGCCGGGGAGGTTAGGCTGACGAGCGAGGGAAAGGCGACAGACTCCGGTGACAGATTGCCGGATGTCATCGCATTGGTGGCATCAGCTATCACCCATATGGTGGCTTTGCCAATGGGGAATTTTAACTTTTTTTATTTTTTTATTATTTTTTTTTAGTTTTGATTTGTTTTCTCTTAAGAGTTTTACAGACATGTTGTGCCACCAGCCATGCTGACATGCTTTACTGTCTTGCCAAGCACTACAAGCTGAAGTTATGCGGAATGATTGACTGACTAGTGCTGCTTGGAAAACGTATTTCATTTAAAATGTCTTAAAATGACACTCCCAAAAACCCCTGCTCCACTAAAACATTTACTGGAACCAATTTTGCCAGATTGAGCCATCTGTTTATGATCTTTCAATTGTCTCATTGCGTGAAGGTCGGTCCATTATTTTGTGTCTTTTAACAAAGGCATGGGTTCTCTGTTCATGTCCTTAGTGACAATGGGAATGGCAGTATAATGATAGGGCAGGCCTCTGTTCAGGTACTTTTTGGTTCTCAAAGACTTTTTGAGTTCATAGTTGATCCTTATTTCAGAAGGTGAGTTCAGTAGCAGGCTTGAAAGTGGAACTGACCTGTCTGCACACACATCTGCACACACAAGGAAGCATCTGAACAGGCATCAGATTAGGGTGTTTCACTCCCTGTCAACAAACAGGAAGAGTATTCGTCAGGCTCTGTGAGGATAAAAGTGAAGGGGGTGATAGATACGTATTGGTATTGCAATAATAGGCTATTCATTAATGAAGTTGATATTGTTAGCACGCACATGGAAAGAGAGAGGGAGAGCGAGTGGGAGCAGAGGAGAGTGATGGGTAGTAAAGAGATGAGTAATTGGGAGGAGAAGTTGTCCTGCCTCATGGTGAGCTTGTCGGAGATGTGTTGCTCAGCACGGAGCACCATCTGCTGATATCTCCACTGATCCCAAATGCCAGGCTTCACAGATGGAGCAAATCAAATGGCAAGAAAAGGGATGGTTCCTTTTCCACTGACCCCCCCCTCACTCTCAATGTGCCACTCAAACCAGCCTCCTTTGACAGCCAGACAGAATGTGGCTTTATGTCTGATTCATAGTCTGGTATTTGGTGCTGTCCCCCCCCCCCCGCACTGCTCCTCTCCTTTACTCCTGTGCTGTTCCTAAATCCCACAGCCTTAAGGAAATCCATTTGACATAATGGTTTTTGGGAAAGATAAAACTGAAAGGTTTGGCAATTCTGTCATTATTCTGAGGCTGTGAAATGAGCGTCACTCTCTGATTGACTGTTCCCTGATTGGTTGAAAGAGACCTGTTTGTCCTCCATGGTTTTTAGTGGGATTGTACGTGGGTCCCATCATCCAAAGTGCAAAAGGGGTCAAATGTAACAACAGTAAAGTAGTGAGGTTGCGGTATGCTTATAAGTTAACTTGCAGCTGTTGAAAATGCCTGTCTAGGCCTAATGGAAAATATAGCTGCCATTATATATACTTGGGGGAGGCATGGCTCAGGCAGTAAGAGCAGTCGTCTGGCAGTTGGAGGGTTGCCGGTTCGATCCCCCGTCCGGGCTGTGTCAAAGTGTCCCTGAGCAAGACACCTAACCCCCAAATGCTCCTGACGAGCTGGTCGGTGCCTTGCATGGCAGCCAATCGCCGTCGGTGTGTGAGTGTGTGTATGAATGGGTGAATGAGAAGCATCAATTCTACAGCGCTTTGGATAAAGGCGCTATATAAATTCCAACCATTTACCATTTACTACTTCAGTACTGTATGTGTATTGAATATGAAACATGCCTCACATTGAGCTTTTTCTCTTTTGACTTTTTGTGAAATGTTTCATTGGATAAACCTACATTTTTCTACTTAAATTTGTTACACCTTGCTCTATATTTTTAGATGAGCATTTTTTCAGTGTACCTTTTTAAAAATTCCATGGGTGTGTCCCTTGATTGTGCACTTGGTCAGCATCTGTTTTATCTTTGGAATTAATGGTTCTGATCTGAAATGGCAAAAAATATTTGATGGTTTCCTTTGTACTTGTAAGATATGTTTTGTAAAATTCAGCATATAGGATTCTGTTACATGCATGTTTTTTTTAAACATAGCTTTGTTTAAATAAGCACATATCCATATCTCCCTTGCATGCTTCAGAGTGTGATGGATAGCTCTATGAAATAGTTTGGAGCCGATTGTGTATGGGGTATTTTCTTTGAAGCACCTTCTTTTCATTGCATTGAGTGCTCTGTCAGCCTTTATCTTAATGCATTGACTGCCATGCTGACTGCCTCATGTGCTGGTAGCAAATAATGTGCTAGGGTGATATGGTATTTTAACAAGTTGAGTCAGCCTTGATAACATTATTTTACAGTGATGCATTGCATTTTATGCATGTATTCTACATGTAATTGCGTGGACTGTCAGGGCTAAGCTTCTGTCCTAACGGTATGTCTCTCTCTCCCTCTCGCTCTCTCAGGTGCCTGATGAGAAGTGTCGATATGCAGTGGGTAATATTCTGAGTGAGGGAGAGGAGAAGCCGGATGAAGAGCTTGTGCGCCAGTACAGAAAGTTTGGCTTCAACATCTTCTCCTTCCCAGAGGTGAAGCATGCGGTCTCCACCGCCTTCCCCAACAGGACCCCTCTGTCCTACTTACTGGGGATCTACAGGGTCTACCCCCTGATGACGGACTACATCAAGGTAGGGCTTCTACACGCCCACAGCACTGCTCATCACCATTGCCTGTTTAAAAGCACCCATGATAGGCTAATACTGAAATCATAATTTATAATGAGCAAAGTTATGACTCTAGGGCTCAGAAATCTGCACCGTGTGTTGAGATGCAGGCTAGGGAATATCTATTGACATTTATTTCAACCTTTTGTTCCGATGGTCTTTAAGTCATCATTCACCATTTAGTGTTATAAATGGGCCCATGGCTGATACCTTTTTTGTGTAGAAAAAACATTCACTCTGGTTGCTGCCGGGCTGCCTTTTGTAATTGTGCTGTCTGAAGGTGTTCCCACCTTGCTTTTTAATCGTTTTTCTGGATCAGCTTAAGTCATGTTCTGGTGGAACAAAATTTAAAAACAAACTGAAGCAACAATGTTTAATGTAATATCGAATTACAATTTACACTGAAACACATTGGTTGGCATGCCTTGGGAAATGCTCTTTCTCAGTGCATTATGTTGTGGCAGGAGATGGGAGAGGCGGGCCTGTCATAACCAATCAAATGGCCTGTTCAGCTTTGAGGGAGAGAGACTCACTGGATATGTTTAGAGTGATAATATAATATTGCTGGAAATAGTTTTTTCAGCTCCACTTGGGGGTGAAGACCTCATTCAAATGTTAATGGTAATACACTGATATTTTTAATTAAATGAAAGACAAACAACAACAGAAGCTTCAAAATCTCAGACGCATCTTGTCAAAATGTCAGCCACGGCTTGGTGTTTCTTTGTGTTCCCTTATCTGTATATTGCCACTTCTGCATTCTGCCCCAAAGGATTTCAGCAACATATCACTTTATCTGAAGTGGCTCTTGTTTGTCCAGGTTTCTTTTTTTGTTTTTATTTCCTACCTCCCTGATGAAACAGCCAAGAATTTCCCAAAAATTTTGCACGTGTGTGGTAGGATCAGCTCAATGCTGTGAGTAGAAATCAGACCCGTGCCACCCACTGCCTGATGGGCACCAGGTCCCAGATATCTGGTCTGGGATAGCTAGCCATCCTCCTAAAACTTGTAGACTGTCACATGTCACAATCATGTCACATTTGCTTACTTTTTTGGACCATGAAAGCTCCCTTTTAATTAGTCTGTAAAACCATCCGGTTGTCAGAGTGAGATACAGATGTCTGTGAAGTAGCTTCCACCAGTTACTGCCAAAAAATGAACAGCGCAACAGGGCGCTGGCAGCAGGCCCAAAAGCCCTTTTTTCAGACCACGGAGTGCAGGATTAAAAAACAGAACACAAGGCCTGTGTTTTGAAATGCTGGTGCCAGCCCCCCTGACCTGCCCTGTTATCAGTTGGAGAAGAATGGCACTTTTAGAGTGGCATAATGACGGACAGCCAGCGAGAGAGTGGCGTGAGCCTGTGATTACTGTAAGTGCAGTGCAGGCGCTGGTGATGCAGCGTTAATCACAGCTCTGTGACAAAGGGTGATGCCTGTGCCGGCCAGAGCAGGGACAGCTGGGTAAGTCAGCTAATGAACAGGGCGTGGCGGGCCTCTGATGGGCTTTAATTACCCATGCTCCTCTTGTGCAGGTGGCCGCGTGGCGTGGGGCCTGGGGGTGTCTCTCGTCCTGTAAGAAAGTTTGCTTTTTCTCACCACGGTATTGCCATCTGGACTGCTGTCACCCTGGGCATGTGGAGAGTACCTGCTGCACGTTCACTGGTGTTCTGTACTTCAAAATGGACGCCGTTGTCTCCGGTATTGTCGTCGTGGCCATCGTCGTGTTTGCTGGAAGCGTTGAAACGGTTGCCCTGGATGAATGTCCGCAGTACTTTCTGGCAGAGATTGAGCTCAAGGCTTGCCTGCCCTGCCTTCTATGCGTATATACCCCCCCCTCCCCCAGCTCCTCCCCCTCCCCCTCCTCCCTGAGTGCCATCACAGTTATCATCCCCACTGCCTGCTGGGAACCAACACATCCCATCATCTTTCATAAACACCAACAATGGCCCCCCACCTCTGTTCCTCATAAACACCTCCCTGCCCAGTGGCCCTGACCCTGGGGAGGGAGAGAAGGGTGGTGTGAGCTGTGAGCAGAGATGAGTCTCCATCGAGCCCAGTGGGGAGGGAGGAAAACAGAGGGAGACTTGGGGAGGGTTGTCAACACGGCCCATCTGTGACCAGTGTGTTCCAGATGAATAAACATAGTGATTCTGTATCGCTGTGTGTGTGTGCGCACGTGTGTGTGTCGAAGTGGTGACCATGTACATGGATGTATTTATGTGCATGGTTGTGTAGGGGTGGGAGAGCTCTCATGAGATATATAGGGGGGTAACACAAATAATGGCAGAATATTAAACGGATTTAACTGAGCTAGTGATGACACGCTGATTTCTTTTTCGGAACTAAACGAAAGCGAGTTGACTTCAGGAAGGAGAGGCGGGTGGTCGTAGGCGTCTGAGTTATTCTTGTGGCGTCTCGGAGTTGAGTCACTCTTTACCTGCCGCGGTTTTGGAAGCGGAAGGAGGGTGTGGGGGACGGAGAGGCTCTTTGCCTCTCGCTAAAGCCCCTCATGGTGTCTCAGCACTCAGAGCTCATGGTACACAGGGGGGCCATTATTAAATCACACTATGGACTAAAACTCACCCATCTTGTGGGTCCAGGTTAATGTTGATTGAATTGAGTGAGGGTATTCGTCACAAGCGTGGTCTGGTGTGTTCCCTCCTGCAGAGACCCTTCTGTTACCATGGTTTGCGTGCGATGGATCATCACAGATTCCCCCAGCCTCGCCATCAATAATTCACGCTGCCCCCTCTCCTATCGTCCTCCATGCTATATTTGTTGGATGAACGGGGGAAATTGGTCCACACCATTCATATTTGATGCGTTGCTCTGATGAGAAGGTGAAAGTGAGCTGGGCTTTTGATGTCCTTTTAGAAAATAACCCCCACTGGAGAGCTGACGGACAATCGCCGTCCAGGGTTCTGTGCAAAGACTGATTTTGGGTTCCTCAGACATCTAGAACATTCTCTCTGCGGGTTCAGTTGATGTTCCACACTCACCAATGCCAGTTGGCAAGACCAAACTGTCATGAAACTGTAGAGGGTTTGTCATACGAACTTCGATGAGGCAAGTGAGTAATATATAGGAATTAGAGTGAGAAGCCTCCGATATCCTTTTGTCTGTAACGTTGTTAAACACACACCTGGCCGTGATGTTGTATGAAATCACTGTGTTTTCCCTCTAGTGCACCACCTACCTTGCGTATCATCTCTCACCACATTGACACAAGCCCTGTTTGACTGACAGCATGTGCTGGCTTTTCTATAGCTGTATGGTATTTCATGCGCTTTAAATACAGCTCGGAGTGATGCCATCCGTGTGTGGATTCTCGCCCCCCCCCCCCCCCCCCCTCCCCCCCTCCTCCTCCTCAGCCTCTCTCTTCCCCATCACCTTCACATCTGTCTGCATCAGAATAAACGCAGCCTCTGTTGAATACTCTTATCGAGATCGAGGCAGTTTAGTGAGATTGGCCCCTTGCTCTCTTTACCCATGGTTATTTTGTCGGATTGGAGATGGGAAACGGTTGCTGGTTGTTTTCAGCAGCTATATTTAACTTGTTTGCCTGGAGAGAGGGATGATATGTGTATAGCACATCCTCCTATAGAGACGCACAGAGAGAACGTGTCCATGGTTACGCTTTCGCTTGCGCGTCCTTTTGCATGTGAACCCCACCCCCATGCCTTCTGTTTCCTGCTGCTCATGCCTGGATTCATCACCAGTGGAGGAACTGCTTGTATTTGCCGCTTCGCATTCTGAGACAGTTCTTCCGTATTTTTACCCCTTTGCAGTCTGATAATAGCTCATTTTAAAATAGTTTCTCCCCTTCCTTTCTTTGAGGAGGAGGGTTGGACGGGTTCATTGAAGAGTTTGTGGAACTTGGCAGCTGGTTTTGTTAGATGAACATTATGTTGGGCTCCAATTCCGCAGGGACCTTGCCTGCTAAATAAAATATATTGGGAACAGACCTTCTTTGTGTGAAGTGGTTCCTGCAGTTGTACTGAATGACAATAATCTGTTCTGCTCTTAGATATACGCACAGTGCTTGGTGCAGGTGTGGGTAGAAGTCCTGGCTCACCCTGGTTTTTGAGCTAGCCGGAGTAATAAATGAGCCTTTGCTTTGGTGTACTTTTTGTCTGACCAAGGATTGGTCCTAATCTGTGTTGTATAATCTTAAAATGCTGTCCCATTTAATATATGGATAGCTGTTTTGCAGATCAGCAAATAGCATATAGTATTATTTGTTTGATAATAAAATGAAAAAAGTATGTTTGCATGTTTTGTATATTTAAAGTATGTGTGCTACACATACAATGCTATATATTTTCCTTTGTAAGAACACATATGTAATAGACAGAACAGAACAGCTTTGACTATAATGTAGCAGTGGTATTTTATGTGTGATACAAACGCAATAGTGGAGTGTTGTTCTTAATTTCCTCATCCTCAAACCCCCCTCCCCCCACCTGCCACCTGCCTGTGTATAGTGTCCTTAAGCAAGAGTAAGAAAGCACTGGAATGATAAATACCATTATGAAAGGCAGTGGTTTAATATGGATAGATATTGCTCTTTTTACATTGCCTTGTTTCTGATTGATGAAGCTGTGCTCAGTCTGGGTCTCTTTGCATCCAGCAGTTGGGCTTTCCATTGATTTGTTCATCTTTCATGTACTTTAAATAAGATAAATTGCAAATGAATGGCAAGAAGATGCATCAATTTAAAATGTATCAAAACAGAAGTTAATTGACACATTGGTGAAAAGATTTTATATTATAAAATTATACAGTGTGTTCAAGTCTGAAGTGTTTTTGCTTTTCAGTTTTTCTTTTGGCAGGGGTGGGGGGGGGGGGGGGGTTGTTGGGGTAGATAAAATATCTCACTGCGGTTGTGTTGATTCAGGATTTTTGTTTGTTATGCTTTCCAGAATTATCCACCTTTAACTACTTGCATACTTTGACTTTCTTACATTCTCATATTGCAAGAGCAAGTTTATGATAATTGTATTGTTTATTTACTTGGATTGCATATGTTCTAGGATAAATATATTTATTTGTAAACATATAATCTCAGTGGCCATCCATTTTTGTTTCCCAGGACATTATGATTTTTTTAGTATTCCTTTTTTTATTTTTTTTTATTTTTTATAAATGAGGACCAGAGGGCACTGCACACTTTATGCACTGCAGTGCATGCTGGGATTTATTCATGTCTGCTAGCCTCCACGGGGGAGCAATAAACATCGAGGAAGTGTTGTTTTATAAGCGCTACAGTCCGTTAAATAAATAACCAACCAACCCCCCGCCCACCAGCTATGGCAATGTCTGCTAACAGCACTTGAGCACCCAAATAGCTCTAGCTCCTGAAGAATATTTCACCTCTTATGCTATGGGGCAGGAGTAGGGGTGGGGGTGGGAGTGACAGTGCCATGTTGTTATGTTATAGCTTATGAGTATGAGACGTGGCCTGGGATGGTGGGGGGAGTGTTCCTCTCCTGCACACATTCATTATTGAGCATCTCTGTGCTAACCCCGTTGTGGGTAGATATGGAAGGCCAAGGCTAGGGGGTGGGGGCATTCAGGGCGTGACACTGCCGCCGTAGCAGGAGAATCATAGGGTGAGTTTGGGAGGTTTGCACGGGCCTGAGTGTTGCCCCGTGTGCTGTGGGGCAGGTTAAATTGCCCCTCCATAATTAATGATGTCATTCCGCCATACTGTTACAGGTTTATTGTCTGACACCAAGTCCCTCTCCCAGGGGCGCACTTCCAGCGGAGCTTATGGCCTCTTAAAACCCCAGGCATAAAAGTCCTCTGCAGCAGCCGGCCTGCGTTCAACATGATGTTTTATAGATGTGAGGTCTTGTGTGTCTTCTGCGTTATGTAAAGCTCCAGTATATTTCTCTTTATTTTCTGTCCCCTGACCCACATCATTTTTCTTAGAAAATCATTTCAAATAAATTAGAACAAAAATTGAACTCTAGACTTACCTGACTGACTTAATATTGGTTCCATCTTATATTTGGTATGTAATAATGTGTAACAATGTTTTTCTGGTTTGCACAAGTGTGACATAGCATAACCGGTCCTCTGCAGGCGTGTTAGTGGAGGTGGGGGTTGGGGGCGATGAAACAGAAAGCTCCTGTGATTCCTGGGGTAGAGACGCTGCTACACAGAAGACTTCCCTGTCAGCTGCAGCAGAGGGGACTGGGCTGTCAAAGTGCAGATGTCTTCACATAAGGCTTCCTTTAAAGAAACCTCTTGTAAGGCTTACCCACAGCCTGTTTAGCAGACCTGTTGTTTACTATTGCTAGTGTTTCTTCTGTTCTGTTCTGTTCCGTTTGGTTTCTAGTTCAAAATCAATAACCATATAGACTTTAAGATTTTCAGTTGAGTGCATCCTTCCTGATCCCTTCCTCATCCTGAATAACCCCCCCCCCACTCCCATTTTTGTAAAACAGCTGCATTAACTCCTGCGCACAACTAACATATTTTAATAAAAAATGCACACTGATCCAGTTAGGATTTGTGCCAGTTTAATGTGAACTACAACCCTGTCAGAGTCTCTTAAGGCCCTATAATAAAGGAAGGAGTGTGGTTTTAACATAACATAAACCTGATAGATTGATCTGTTCTTTACTTTGAATGTTATGGCTCACAATTGATCCCTTTTCCCACCCACCCAGTACTAACTGAAATAGAGGCTCCCCGTATGAAGAGGCGTCAATTGATCTATAGCTGAAGTTAGCCATTTGTTATGTTTTGGCCTCTAATGTCACATCACGACAGAAATGACGTATGTAACAAAAAACGTAATATTCTATGTGTTACATTAATCATTTGGATAATTTAACGTATCACTAATGAATTAATTGTCTCTATTGTGCCATAATGTGTGGCGGTTCTTTGAGACGGGGGATTATAATTGCGTGAAGCATTCTTTGATTCATTGATCGATCCGGCTGTTGAAACTGCCCACAGAAATAAGCAGCACAGTCAATAGCAGCGTCAGCCCGTGTTCTGCTCCAGTCTGCTTGGAGATAATGGAGAGAAAGCGCTGGAGTGCATGCGCTGGGCAGATAGATCCAGGGGCTCGGTGGGAAGGAAAGCGGGCGCACAGGGTAGCCTCGGGGCAGAGTTTTGGTCCTCCTTTCATGGTCTGAAATTCAAAACCCTTCTTTGTTTTAGCAGCATTGATTCATTGTTCCCGGCCCCTCCCTGTTCCCCTGCCCTTGTACGGCGTGAGGTTCAGGGGTCTGCTGGCAGGCCCGTGTGCTTCAGACAGTCTGACCGTCTGTACGTGTCGGGGTGTCTGAGAGGAAGATGGATTCGGGTAGAGGGTGGTCTCCATGGTATGAGAGCACTGGTACAGTGACTGTGGTTCCACATGCTGGAAAAGAGCCTCTCTGTGGGGCCTGCAGGGGGCAGTGTAAAACCGGTTTTAATCTGTGTGAAATCTGGCTAAATCAAGATTGATGGTGATGATGATAATGCTGATGATGATGGTGGTGGTGGTGGTGGTGATGGTGGTGGTGTGACTGCCCGTTCAAAAAATGGCAGCAAACACCAACCTGAGGCTCCTCTGTTCTCCTTTCCCAATATAACTATGTGGCTGGGAGTATACCAGTCATGACCTTCATTAGGAGGAAAGAGAGAAGATGTGTCACATGACCATGCTGGGACCTTAATACAGATTAAAGATTAACCCCATAACCCATCATGCATAATCAATAATGCAAGTGTCTTTCATATGAACTGGAAGAGGGAACCTGATCTCTTGAAGTTATATTTTCTCTTTGGTCTTTGTGTTAACATTGTGGGCATCTTCCAGCCTCTCAGCACAGAAAAAAAAACAACCCTGCCCATTTTCTTGGAAGTAAAATGCATTTTCCATAGAAATTTTACATCCTCCCCATTCCCAAGTGTAATATGGACTCAAGATGGTGCTAATTTGTTCTTTCTTTATAGAGCCCTTGTTGCTAATACAGGAATGAGTTATCCTCATCCCCTCTCTTACCCACCACTTATAGCTGAATTATTTAAACATGCAGTCTCTTAAGGTTGTCACAGCCCCCTTTCCCCTTAATGGCATTAAACTGCTTAAAACAAAATGGATGCGCTCGTGTTATTTTTAAGTCTGCAGTACTAGTCTGCTCTCTGCTTGTGTATTCATGGAGTGCAAATGGTTTGACCCTTCTCCGCCTCCTTGGGCTGTGGGCTGGCTGTGCATTTTAACGTTCCTGGGAACAGCGTCTCCTAAATCACAGGCGGTGCGGGGCCCGGTTTCCGGTCTGCGTCCGTTCTGACGCGCGCGGGCGGGTTCCTCTGCGGGGGCACGGGTGGGATTGTAAATTCGGGGGCATGAATATGCAGATGGGAGATGAATACGAGTGGATCAGAACAACAGACAGTGGATGGCCTGACCTTTCAGTCCCCCAGTGCGTCGGCCAGGGGGAGAGAGGGGGATCAGAGAAAGGGCTAAAACCTCCGTCTGTCTTTGACCTTTTTGTGATGCCGCTTTTTACATACTCCCGCTCGCAGGTTCTGGTGTACAGAAGGGTTCATCGGGTTTGATAAACGTGCCCGGCTATGAAAATGTCTTTGGTGTGACATTAAAAAAGTGTCATGTTTGACAAGTGTAGACAAGTGTAGCACAACTCCCCTGGCTTGTTAATGAGGAGGAGAGCCCTTGAGCTCAGCGTCTCTGTGGTGAGGAGCATGTCCAGATTAGCTCTGGCAGGTCCTGTTACTCAACGAGTACTGAACGGCACCATGCGGTGGCAGACTGGCGGAGTTCGGAGCTGCGCTCTGCTTGTTGAAGTAGTACTAATGTGTGTTGTGTTTGGCAGAAGGGCTGGTCAGGTTCACAGAACAGAGTTATAGGTGTTCTGGAGGAAAAGCACAACCTCCCACAAAGGGAACCAGTGCATGCTGGGCAGAACCTTGTATTTCTGAGGGCGAAGGTTTCCATGATAAATGATAGATCTTTTTTAACGTGTACATTAATGATGAGATAGTCATACCGCATATTGATGCTCTACCATCACAAACAGACTGTGAAATAAAAGTTTGAGCTCCACTGGACATTCTCTGAGTATGTATTCACATTCACATCGGTTAATTACCAGTGGCATAGCAAAATGGGTTACTTAACTCTTTTAGATCAATAAAAGTATGACCAGAAGTTCAAGAATCAACTTTCTGGCATAGTTGGACAGGTAGATTCTGTTTTAATTTCCTGGTGGGTTTCTGTACCTTTTCAACACAGATATTTAATAATAAATTATTCTTACACAATACTTTTATCTCCCGTTTATATAATGAAAATTTGTTCTGGGTAATTTGTTATCCATTGTATATGTCTCCCCTATGCAAGGGCTTTGGCAGCACATATGAATATATTGTCTTGAATGAGGGCAGGGGCTGTGGATTTTAGTGACAGGCCTTCAGCAGGGCCGGTAGCAGCATTCTCTCTCTGGGTTTATGAGAGATCTCAGTTCAGTAGGATTCAGACCTCGGGAAACATACAGTCCACACAGGCTGCTGGCGTTTGGGGATGGAGGTCAGTGAAGTGTGAGGGCCACATCTCTGCTCTGTGCTTCAGTTCCTCTGCTGAGGACCTCTCCACCATGGCCTTTCATTTCTTTAAATGTAGAGTGGATATAAGCACCAAACAATGGACACACAGAAAGATAGAACTGAATCCCTTTTGAACAGGTCCATAGCACTTAGTAGTACAGTCTGTGTTGGTATAATTATGTCCTCAGATCCTCCTCACATTTTGCTTTGCACATTAAATGTAACACTTCCACAGAAAGGTGTTTTGGATTTTATTCCGAGTGCTCCTCTGGAGATATCTCTGGAGACTATGTTAAGGATATTGTGCCAGAACAACTGTGTAACCAGCTTTATCTGAGTCATCAACCAAAATAACGGGCAGGTGTTGTGGCAAGCTGAGGACTAATGGAAAAAAATGCATCCAAGATGTTTCGCTTACTGTTTCTGAAATGGCTCACAGGATCACACATGTTCATTGCTCACAAACAGTTTTAAAAATAAAAATACAAATATTCCAACGCTTTACTTTCTACCATCACAGAGAATGGATGCAAGTGTGCAGGACTATGCATCTAGGAAAGCTGTCAGTGAGGGTGACACAACAAAAACAAAGTGGCATTAAGCAATTAGGTCATTTTGTGTGCTGTGTGAAGATGGCCAAGGACAAAGTGCACCTGATAGGTATTCCTCCAGCACTCTGTGTGCAGTAAAATGCCACTGCCCTGCACCTTCAGGTGAAGAGAACGGTCAAGAGGTGAAATCCAACTGAGTGTGGTCAAGAGGTGAAGCCCAGCGTTAGAGCGCAGCTCCATCAAGGGTCACAAGAGCCAGGGGCCGCTGCAACCAGGGGCAGAGCGACCTTTCACCTCTGCTCTGATCCTCCGCATTGCTGAGATTATTGCCTGTCTGCATTACCAGCAGGCGGTGCTCCTCTCTGACTGACAGGAGCATGCTGGGATAGCCAGTTGTGAGTGACTGCCCAGTCTCTCATCATGTTAGGGTTGAAGGGTTGAAGGGATCCTCTTGGGTGTGGGGTTAAGGGTTTTCACCCTCCTTGCACTTGATGAATTACCAAGTGCAGAGCGACTGCCTGACAGCTATGAAAGTAACTTTTAACTCGCCATTCGCAGTTAAGAGGATAAGAAGACATTTTTCAGTCAAGTTTAATTTCATTATTAATTAATAGCACTGGTTACCATTCGAATAAGGATACGATTCCCTCATTGTGAATATTAGAAGAATATTATGGCACAGTTTTGTATATTTTATAATACTTAATCCTAAAATTTTATGTATTTAAAAATGTTTGTGAAATCCTTGTAATGTCCTTTAATTGGCTGCTGTCTTTGCTGATTGGGATAGCTGACTACACAACTGGGCCTCTCAACCTTTATTAGTCACTGACTGTAAAAATGTCACTTATTGTTTCTGTAGTACTAGTGTATACGACAGCGCTTATGCTCAGTACTTAATTTTGTGAGTCACTTAGGGTGAAAGCAGCTGCTGAATTATTGATTGTATTTAATTGTTTTCTTTATTCCTCCCCCTTCACACATATGTGATGGTGTTTTTCAGTTACGAGCCACAATGAGTGCCGGCTTTGTGTGGTTTTCAAATCGGCTAAATGATCCTTCAAAGATAATGCAGCACCACATTTATGCTTAATGCGGCTAATAATGATTGCTTGTGTGAATCATGGGCATTATTATGGGCATAACCACATTGCAATTCAGTTTAATGGAGCTTGACTGCTTAGTTTTTCTCATATTTGTGTTGATTGCTGTTGAGCACTTTCTTTCCTTATTTTGACGTATAGAGTATAATTGCCACCCAGCAAATCTTAACTAGGCACTTTTTAGGATATTATGTCTCGTATTAACTTATTTTCATGTTGATGTTGTAAATTGCACATCCAATATATTGCACATGAGCTAATTAAAAGTTTAAATGGTTCAGGGTTTAAATGGGTAATGCTTATGTGGTAGAGCTCTCTCTCTAACCCCCCCAGTCTTACCCATTAGGTACACAACTCTTTGATGATGTAGCGAATGGCACTGATTTCAAATAGCAGTGATGCCCAATTCAATCCTATCCCTTGTGATCTCTCTCACTCTCTCAACTGGCTTCACAGGTGTGGCTGATCCATCAGGTGTGCTCAGTAGCCTCCTTAGTCCAGGTATATGAGAGCTTTCAGTATCTAGTCTTGAATCTAGGTATAGGATTGCCTTTGGGTTCTTTTATTGGCATTTGTCAACATGAGGACATGAGTTCCGCCCATAAAAGTCAAGGAAGTCTTTATGTTCGACATCAGCCAGACAATATGTTAACCGGAATAAACGCTTTAAACGCTGTTTTATCTGGAAAATAATAAATGTGACAATGCTTCTGCTAATAGGAAAATAACAAATGTGCCTTTCCTTGGTGAAAGTGTTCCAGTGCAGTGGGCCCATCTGCATCGCACTCGTTCTGTCATGTGCGTTCTGTAACACGTGATTGAATTATGGGGACCAAATTGATTATGTACATGCAGTCTGAAACACGCTGTTGATTGTGGGGGCGGGAGAATGTGTTGAAACCTAATTGAATCACTCCCTGGCTAATGCAATCTGGGCGATGGCAGTCAGAGAATATTGGGATTAATAGGGACGTGCATGGGGAAGGAGAGTGGAATTGGAGAATGTTATTTTCAATTGTCACCCCTGTCAGCCTGCTACTCCCTATGGAGATAGACAGCAGCCAGTGCACTTCAACTGGGTTTTAATTACCGACATATTTTCATTTCCTGTGGCTCTCTCAGAGAGACTGAAATAAAGAAATTATATTTGTGTACTATGTGTGAGGGACGTGTGTGTGTGTCTGCGTGTGTGTCTATTTATTTATTAATGTATTTATTGCTTCTGCTTAAGCTTGTATAGACTTGTTTTCACTCCTGATTAAATATGAATGTATTTCCTTATGTTCAGTATGTTTTCTCAAACTCAATTTAAGCCTGGCTGGAGTAAGTTCCTTTTTCAGATTTAAAATGTTTCCACTTCCATGTTTAATTCTCTAAATGCCACGTGAGCACTTGTCCTCAGAGAGAAGTAAAACTTAGGGGTGTAGTTCTTAGATTCTTTCTTTAGAGAGTCTTATTATTGTACTGTACTTTGGAATGCCTGTACTGATGCTTTGTTTCTTGCTGTATGCCAGCCAGAGTTGCTGTTGTGGGGGTTGAGGCTGGTGGATGCTATGAAGGCTATTATGGTTTACTCTTTGTAAAATGTTCTGTTCAGATAAAATTTAATTTGAAATGTTCATTTGATGCGTTGTCATAGGATACTGTCGCAGGTATTTTAAGTGGAATTGTTGCCAGAAAGTTTCTGATTAAAATCCCAAGTGATGTGCTGCTGCTGCTTGTATCCCAGAGCAACCTATGGAAGTGCTTTAGTAAAGGCACTGTTAAGCTGTGTAAATGTATGCTTGTGTAAGCTTTCACTGGGCAAGAGAGTCAGCACTGGAAATGCATCATCATTTTAATTTCATCTGTGTAAATATAATTTTCACTCCAAGGTTTGTAGGAACTGTGCATAATTATAGCAATGTCCCACATAATCACTATTCAGTGAGCTCAGTTTAACAGCAAAAAATCTTGTTTTGCTATGTTTAGGCCTGTTAGAAAAGCATTAATCAAATGGAGTACTGCAATGCTGAAGACAATCTGAAGTAGCATTTATTATTCCAAAAAGCATAATTTATTTATATGTACTTTCATCCATTGCACACCACCCACTGAAGCACTATTCATGTCTAATAAAACTAGAAAGGATTGGCAGCCACAGAATGGTGACACGCTGTGTGTTTTGGATCTAGGATACAGCAAGTACACCCACGACTTACAAAATTAGATTATTTAAGAAAACAAAAAAACTTTCAGCAGTAGAGGGATAAATGAAAAGAGGATAACGTTGAATACGGGTGAAGATGTGAATTAATTCCACGAGTCTTGTGTTGTGAAACATTGGTTAAAAATAAAGTACATTTAGTAAATGGCCCTTCAGGTGCTGTGTAAATGTGAGAATGTTTGCACGCCGTTGGGGGACAAACCCCCGGGACTGGCTGTGCTCCCTGCCTGCTTGCTTTACCGCGGTAACGGGGACTGTGTGTTCGAGGGCGTAAAGGCCAGGAACGTGGCTGTACCCACCCGACTGCCACGTCTGTCCCCTTCTCCGTCCCTCTTCCCTCCGAAACGGTGAAAATGTCATTTCTGTGTACTTGTCATCTGAAATGAGACGCAGGGCTCTGCGGTCTCTGTCGCGGGGGGTTTGGGGACGGGGAGGAATGGCGGGAGCAGCGGAGATCATTGTTGGCGGACTCACTTCCCCGCGTCTCTGGGGCCCGGCTGCAGGAGACCTCCCTGCCACTTCACCGTCAGTGTTCAAATATGACTTTTACTTTCCAGCTCAGGGAATTCTAAGGGGTAAATGTTACATTTGAATATGATTTATCAGATCGTAATATAATGGCAGAGACCTTTTAAAGGCTCACGTTGGCTTTCAGCGCGTGGGGAATTATGGCTTTGATGTGGAAGCCATTCTACTGTGGCATGAAGGCCCCAAGCTCAAAGGGAGCGTTTTTGTTCCCTAATATTAAATTTAAAAAAACCCTCAAATCTATTCTGTAAGTTTCACTGTGTGTGCTAGGAATCGAAACCAGAATGTTTTCTTCCTTTCTAAGAGCAATTTCCCTAAAGAATGTGTGGACTGTGCATGCAACATATTCTACAGTCCCCTCACATGCAAAATATGTCCAAACATGTTTTTTATTTTTTTCCAATTTATATGCATCAAAACGTATCGATTCATAAACGTTTTGGGATATCATTTTCAGACTGACCTGACCAATCAATGCCAATGTGATGCAATGATTCAGTGAAATGCAGCTGAAGATTTGATTTGATGTGAAGTAAAATTTCAAATCAAACAATTAAAATCAAACAAGTATTGTTGGTCTCAGAAAACTTCTAAATTGCTACATATTCATTATTCTTGACCATGTACAGCAGGATGAGACCTAGGGCCAGATTTGCTCAGAAAGTAGTCACAGTGCAAAACATTCACTATATTAGAGCTCATTACACATTAACGACTGATTTACTAAGACTGTATGTATGCCCCCCAGCAGGGGGTGTGTGTGTGCACCCCAGCAGAGGTGAATGTGTGTGTGTGTGTATGTGCACCCCAGCAGAGGTGAATGTGTGTATGCGCACCCCTGCAGAGGTGAGTGTGTGTATGCGCACACCAGCAGAGGTGAGGTAAAACTGGTAGAGGAACAGGTGAAGGAGCAGTTAGGGGCCTGTGCAGTGATGGTGCTCATTGTTTTTTATAATTTCAACAGCATTTTACAATTATTTTACATATTGAGATGTTTTTAAGCCTTCAAATAATCGAAAATTATCCACTCTAAAACGTAAGAGTATCTGATAAATATCAGACGCAAATGTAAACTTAACACCATTTTATTTTTTAAAGTATTCTGTAAAGAGTAGCCGAAGACCAAGGTTTGATTCAAGATTGATACATAATCAAAGATGGCTGCTCTTATGACAGTGACAACAGTAGACTTACAGAGGAGATAGTGAGAGCTGTAGTAAGAGACAGAGGCGGGGGCGGGAGTGACGGAGAGAGCAGCGTAGGAGGAGAGGGCGGAGGTGCAGGAGCAGGTGTGGGGACATAGTTCAGCACAGAGGTGTAAATTGTGTCAGAGTGGAAAGTCGGGAAGGTGAAAATGAGCGGGATCTGCTCAGGCAGCGCCACCTCTCCCCACCTCTCTCTCTCCGTCTCTCTCTCCAGACTCTTCCTCTGCGGGGGCAGCTTCCTGACATGTGCCCACCTGCTTCAGACGGGCGCGCGGCACGCCGTAAACAAAGTCCGCGGGGGTCGCTCGCCTCCCTTCTAGTGGAGCCGTCTCTCAAGGCAAATCAAAGCGCTCTCAGTCCGCGTCTCATAAAAAAACATCCACTGAAGTCGCACGCTAAATTACAGCGGCAGAGCTCCTGCCTGCTTCCCCCTCGCACCGAGTAACGTCCAGCCCCTACGGCACGCACAGACAGATGCAGTGCGTTAGAGTTTTAAGCAAATGCAATGGCCTTTCAGGAGCTGTTTAATTACTGTCATTGGCACTGTAAAGGGCAGTGAGTCAGGCGATGCTGGTGTATCCGGTGTCTATTTTCAGACGTCTTTATTGTCCCTAATGGGCAGTTGTCTTTGCTATGTATGGAGAGAAAGAAGGAAAAGAAGAAAAGCATTGGGCCTGACTGCAGGAGAGACATCTGTCTGTTCCCCTCCTCTTCCTGTGGGACCACAGCTGAGGCTTGCTCTTATTCTCCAGGGCTTATGTATTAAATTCACTGATCAATTTGCCTCCAAAAAAGTGATTTCCATGTGAAACTAGGCACTTTGCAGCCAACTTCCATATTCAAATTGGCCTTGTTAACTACATTTGTGTTGTAATTTCATAATCCTGGTTGCTTGTGATGTTCAATTGTCTTCAGAAGCATTGCTTTTTAAGCAAATTACAAACTATTTATGCGGTGTTTATAAAGTGTTGCACATCAAGGCATGTGTATATTTATATATATATATAGAATAAAAGCTGAAAATATATTCAGAAATATTGTTTGAAATTGCACAGTTCTTGAATTTGCTAAATAGGCTGTTTATAAAACCTGCTTCGGTTTTTTTGTCCCTTCAAAACAATTCCCTTCAAAATCTGAGGTGGAGAATTTCTTTATATGGGATCTACTTCAGATTAAGCTTTCAGCTTCTGTTTGGTCTCATATTTTTTCCCTTCTGTGCCAAGGGTTTCCCAGTAGCCCACTGCTTCCATATCAAATAGAACAAGCAGCCTGTAAGTCTGTTAGAGTCTGTGCTTCTACTAGCTTTTTATAACCTCCTTGCTGCGAGGTACTGATAATGCAGTATATTAATGAATGAATGAATGAATGAATGAATGAATAGATTCAATTGACATGATATATAATATGTTTTCTATGATGTGAACATTGCCATTTACCAAGTGCCATATAGTGTCTAGCGCTCAGCTAGAAGTGTGTTTGTAGACGAAATGGCCGCTCCAGTTAGTCTCCCTGGGAGACGTGTTGTTGCCTCTGCTGTCTTTCGTCTGAGCAGAAAGAAGCATCTAATAATCTATTTCCTGTATCACGCTCTGTGGCTCAGTTAACAAACCCCGGCTTCATTAGGCTGAAGAAAGTCTCTCACATTCAGTGGCAGCAGTAGTGCGGGGTGGGGGTTATTATTCTGGCTGTTCTGGAGCCTGTCACTCAGTGGTCAGAGACGGAGGTGTCGGTGGCTGTGTTCAGGTCACAGCAATGCAGAGCTCTGGTTGGATCACAGGGCAGGACCCACAGAGTGCTCATAAATTAAGGTGTGAGTCACATCAATGTGTGAGCACAGGCACGCACGCACGCACCCATCCTCACAGACACAAATACACAAAGACGCATACTACATACAGATACACAGCAAGACACACACATACAGTGCACACACATATTTTCAGATACTCTAATGGAGACCCATCCTTACAGACATAAATACACACAGACACATACAATGTACTGCATACAGATACAAGGTAAGATACACACACACACACACACACACACAGATACAATGTGCATTAGCATCTTCATATGCCCAGCTGTATATTTCTGTTGGGTCCTTGCCAAATGCCTTTCATCCCAATGGAACATCAAAATCATACATTGGATGAGTGAGCGTGGTTGAGTGGAAGAAAGGGATGGAGAGAGTGAGTGAGTGAGAAAAAGAGCAATGGAGAGAGAGAGTGAGAGGAGCCTTTTTATCACTGGATCCGCAGATGGAGTTAAAGCCGTCTCCCTGTCTCGTGAGCCCAGAATAGCCATGCCACTCTGCTGTGAGATCTCTGCTGGAGTCCTCCTCGTCTTTTCTGTGCTGAAGACACTGTGAGACGACACTACACACTGAAACACACTGATCCAATGTACTGCACAATGCAAGCATTACCTCACTGTTCATCACGATATGTTTATATACCTCATTATAATACATGCAGACATGGCATGTACCGTACTACACAGTGTAGCCATTATTCTGTTGCATTGCTGTTCATCACTAAATGACTGCATATTTATTCACACATTCAGAAATGGCTGAAGGACACTTAACAGGACATCTTCAAAGTTGAACCTAAAGAAAACGATGCCTCTGGCGGTATGTTCAAAGGGCTGAAATACAGAGGAGCTTCCTGAACTTCAAATCAGCTGACGCTTTTAATGTGATGTCAGCAACTCAGTGATTCAACCCATTTGTGCTGAAAAGCAGTCTTTGGGCAGGAGTCGCAAGCACATAGTAGCTCCACTGACTACCTCTACACAGTACTGGACAGAAAACTGACTTCAAAAAATCCAGACAACAGCTCTTTCTCAAGAGACTCCAGAATTGTAATGTTGTTGCCCCCATATTGGCCTCTGTGTATAGCTATCTCATCGAGTGCATAATGAGTTTGAGTGTTGTGACCTGGTATCAAAATCTGACCGTAGGCAATAAATCAAACGTAGGGAAAGCCGGCCGGTAAAATAGTTACCATTCAGCACACACCACTGCAGCAGTTACTCAGCCGTGCATGAAAAGGAGCGCCCTCCCAGCTGTGGATGACCACTCCCGGCCTCTTCATTCACTGTGCCGGAAACTTCTGAAGCCTCCGTGTGTCACTTCCATCGGCTGCTGGAGCGGGGTGGCACTTATGCCTCAGCACGTGGGACAGACGGAGGGCTGAAGGGTCTCATAGCTCAGAGAGCTCCTCCATAAGAACCTGTTTTTCAAACCGTAGGCTGAGCCCATGATTTGCATTTAGCCATGTACACAGCTGGCGTTAGGTGAGCACGTTTTCTGGATAAGACCATTGATGGCCATCTCTGGTAGGTGTGTTATTAAGCTGGTTAAATGTCCATAATCTTTGTGGTGAGCTGTTATGTGGTCCTTCACACTTTCATACTAGATTCATACTCTGCTCTCGCTGTGGTCAGCCTATCCCCTTAGCTATAGCTGTGGGTCCCTGGCTTGTCAGCTGCTACCAGCAGGGGGCACTCTACCACTCTACCTGTGCAGTTCAGTTCACTCCTGACCCACAAGCCCATCAGTCCAATGATCATCACTGTGCCCCATGACATAAGGGGATAAGGCCTGTCACCGGCCAGATGCGTCATGTACTTCTCCCTTTTAATCAACCCCCCCCCCCCTTCCAAAGGCTCTGGGCCACCAGGGCTTGTTCATGATGTGCTCATGCTGGAGGGTACAGCTGAGAAAAGAAAGGTGGGATCCAGGGGCCCATTTTAAGTGTCCTTTTCTCATTAGCGGTGTGAGATTAATTTGAAGCATGCTTGACGCTTTCTTTTCCAGTGTTTAGATTTAATTTAACCACTGAACGTACTTTGAATGGTCAATATATAGATAAGAGGGAGTTTTGCCATCTTGTTTTCTACATTCATCAGTAAATCTGTACATTGTATCTTTGTGATCACTGATAAGTGTGTTACTTTATTTAGTTATTAGTTGTTATTGATACCTCATATTTGGAATATATTTACAGTATATTATATTTCCCCAGATCTCTCCTATCGCAGTAGCTTTGTCAGGACAGGAGACTGCAGACAAGGGAAGGGAAATCCCCCACCCAGCAATTCACAAATCACTCTAGCTTGGCATGCAACCAACGTTTTCTTAATTGCTGTGGCAATTTAATCATAATGTTGAATAATTATTCATTGCCCGCCTCTGCCCCTTCTTGACCGTGAGGTCATGTTTTGGGTGCTGTATTAGCGTTGGAGGGGGGTCCCTGCCACTGGTCACCCAGGCATGGGAGGACTAATGAAAATGGAATGAGTTTGGCTGGGGAGAATGAAAAGAGAAGAAGAAGAAGAATCATTAGTCTGCTGATCTTACACCTCTCCGATGAATCTTGATTTAGCTGAAATTAGCAGGCTAATAGGTTTGGGAAGGGGTTGCGGAGGGGCTTGGTGTGTTGGTTTCCATGACGATCCATCTGACGCGCTCATTAACACCTGTCTGACTCCCTGTGACTGGCTTCTTCAGAGCGTGCCAGCAGGCAGGGGCTCCTGCTTTTGCCGGAGAGCCCAGTCAGTGTGTGGGTACGGGGATGCAGGGCGTCGGCCAACATTTAACTCCATACAGGGCTGTGCTGAGTGTAGTGATATGTAATGCCTGGGCGTGGCTATTTTGGTCATCTTGAATAGGCCCTGATAGGCTGTGGTGTAATTTTACACGGGTGCATTTTGCTTCAAGTGTGACTAAATCTCTTAAAATGGAAAACGGCATCTGAGCAGGTGTGTTTGCACAGTACTTTGGGGTGGGGAGAGAGAGACTGAGAGAGAGAAGGGAATAGAGACTGAGAGAAGGGAATCGAGACAGAGAGACTGAGACGGAGAGAAAAACAGAGAGACAGAGAGAGGAACGCACGCCGTTTCTCAAAACAGATGCAGTGTGATTCTCCCTATGACTCACTGCAAAGAGCTGTCTGTCAGGATGGCTTGTCTCCGGTTGAGAGGAGCAGAGTGAGGCGCTCCTCTCCACACACACCCACTGCCTCGCCTTCAATCCCAGGATTATCAAAGTATCCCGTCTCTGCAGAACGGGAGGATGCTTCGGGGAGACGGTTTCCTTGGTAACAGGCTCACTTCAGCCTCCTGCCTGGCGATGGAAAAAATAAAACCAGCTTTACAAATAAGAATGGTGTGAGCTACTACGTACCTCCAAACAGTTATTTTCTGCTTTGAGATGTGTACATATACAAACTGGTCGGTTGTTTATCTAACATTGGTCCGGTATTGGCCAGAACTGACATTATCAAGTACGTGTTTTTATGGATCGTGGAAATTTGGAACCTGGAACCTGGAAATCGACCCTAAGGCTATGCATTAACATACTGTAGCCTATATAATGGCAGGTTGAAAAAGAAGTATGTAGAATTTTAAAATGTCAATGATTTTTATTTTTTTTTGTTCTACAATTTTCATATGAAATAATTGATTTCTTCTCTAACAGTTGAAGGTTCACTGGACTTTGAATGCAGAAGTGCTGTCAGGTGACATAGGATTTGTGTCAGTCTTCAGAGGCTAATTGCATTCAGTCTGTTCCAGCATTCCTGCACTCCGCATGTCCTTTGGATGGTACTTACCCGATATTTAGCCTACACTTGCTGCAATCGATTCATGTCTTCTAGTGTGACATGAAAGTCTATCTTTGATGGCAGGGTGTAAATATAAATAGTGTTGAGTTCAGTTTTTGTTTTGCTATTTACAAATTCCCCTTTCCAAGTTTGTTGTTTGACAGACACTCTCCCTGAGATTGTTGTGAGTAACCATTGCACTGAGGCATTCATTATTTTTAAACTCCCAGACTGCTCAGCCATGGATACCGGCTCTGTCCAGCTGCATCTTATGTTTACGTCTTCTGCCCTTGTGCCTGGCTCCCATACTTTGGACTTTCCCCCCGGCACTGACAGTAATAACACCGATTCCAGAAAACTGAAGGGGGACAGGGAGTGAGGCACTGGAGACTTATTTTAGTCTTTACCTGAAGGGCTGTGTTTGCTGACATAGCTGTCCCAGCGCTCCTCTGGGGCTGTAGAAGCCAATTAGTGATTTGTTAGCTGATGCAAAAAAAGAAAAATAAATAAACCGTACTGGAAAGGTTTGTGTTGCACAGCACTTTCATAATAAATATAATAATCTATTTGTTTCAAAAAATAAAAAGTTTCACTCCATTTGGAGTGCATGTTCAGGAGTTTCTGATGCCCTGGTGTCCTCTCGCAATAGAAGGTCATGGAAGGAACTTATGAAGGCATTGGGCAGGTGGTCCTGTAAATACTCACTCCACTGAATGAGGAGACCTTCCATAATTAGCGGCTGAGAAACCTACATAGAATCCGCAAGATGCTGTGAAGTATGTCCCATTGTCTGGAAGAGTTTTGTTATGGATAAACTTTATTCTCTGTAGCAGCTTATTTTTTGAGAAGTCAGGAATTAATTTTTGGACAATGGTACTGAGCCAGAAAATTGGCCATTAGTTCAGTTGGAAAGAACAGAAATGTGGTGAAGAAGCATTTGTGTGTTTGAAGAGTTTAGGAAATGATCAATCTCCATTGAAAAGGGAGAGTTGTTTCAGATGTGCCTTTAGGTCAGGTGATAATAGCACTCTTTACCATCTCAGGCTGTCAGACACATGAGCTATTAGGGAGACACCTTGCACTGACTTTTTTTGCACGGTGAGGAATAACCACTGCCTTTTGAGCTGGGAGCCGAGATAGAGATGCAAATGAGTGGGATTTCTTACCATCCCTGAGGAGGATTTTCAGAAGCAATTCA
The DNA here is from genome assembly GCF_963514075.1 of Conger conger. NCBI lineage: Eukaryota > Metazoa > Chordata > Actinopteri > Anguilliformes > Congridae > Conger > Conger conger. The sequence continues at coordinate 14,723,168 of NC_083773.1, read as the reverse complement.
AAATGCAATTTGGAATCAGTGAGGTATGAGCAAAGTGGAATGGAACGTATTCACAAAAGTGGGCCTGTCAAATTTGTATGTTTTTTTTTTTTTTTTTGGCGTTGCAATGCATTGCGATATTTCTTAAGAAAACGGGAGCCAGTAAGTCTAAAATGTTCTTCAAATCCACCTTGCCAAAAAGTGTTATATCAGCATGCAAATTGTGAAACCTGAATAAAACATGGCAGGTGTGTTGATAAATTGTAAATGAAATTGTACAACCATGCTCTCACACAGGCATTATGTATACCTTCACCTGTTCCCAAGTACTGCCTTATAGACATAGACCCTCCTCCTTTTTGTATAATATTTGGCTCTAATATGTTGCACAGTTGCCTTAGCTCATTAACACATCCAGTCATTGTTGACCTGTGACCAGATAACCTAACCCCATTCCCACTGGCCATTTACATAGCAACCAAGTTGGTGACAAACTGTGTTTTCTAAATGACCTCTTCCGTGTTGGCACTTGGGGTGGAAGTATATTCAAACTGTGAAACTTTCTGCCTGGGCACACTCTTGCCTGCTGAAGGCCAGGGTTGAAAAGTCTCACCCCGTTCAAAAATGGGTGAATGTTAATAGTCAGAAACAACAGGGTTAACCTCACCCTGGGTTTAAAATAGGTACAGTATGTTCGCCTCAATGTGTGCTCGCAGCATGGATCTGAATGTCTGCCAAGAATGATTCTGTCTAATGGCAAACATGTTGTGATCACACAGTGGGGTATGCAGAATTATCAGCATTTGCAAAGAAGACATTTCAGCCTTTCGACAAACACAAATGTGAACATGTGCGATATGGAACTCTGGGGTGAATCCATCCTGGGGCGGGCCTGAGGGTTGGATGGTATTTGTCAAAAGGCCACATGAGATCTTCATTCCCTTCCAATGCCCAAAAACAGCCTACAGCAAGTGTCCATGGCACAGACAATGCCTGCAGACCGTGGAGATGCAGCTAGATAAACCCTGCTCGAGAATCAGCATTAAGGTGCACGCAATGTCTACATTCTTTATATGGTGGACAAAACATTGAATATTGTGTCATAATGGGGGTCACTTACAAGTATGTTTTCTTAAAGTTGTAACTTCATATCTGAGTAGCTACATTAAAGTTTTAGTCGGAAGGACAAAAATTATATGTACTATAGCTTACATCGCTCCCATTTTTAAAGAGGCCCTTTTTCTTGGTTTTTCAGCACTCTTTGTGGTGACCCAGCTATTGAACAAATGGACAAATTATTCAAAATTAGGCAGAAGGGAATGCTGCGGTATTCAAAGTGTGATGGTATTCAGGTAGCACACTGCGGGCCTGATTAGCCAATCTCCCTGGGACCAAACCTTGGTATCCACGCAATAATTCTTAATTACTGTGACTATCTCCGTGTAGGTAACTCGCTACACCTTTACCTAATGGGTGCACACATTGACAGCTTTGGAGATTAGATAGGTGAGATAAATGCGGCCCTTTCTCCCATGCTAGTTCACAATAGAGGCCAGACGGCTGAAAGTGTACAGCAACTCCAGCTTTTGGCCCGTCTCTGACCGCCTCCAAATTTGAGAAAATTGAACTGTAATGGAACAGGGAAAGACTATAAAGGATTTCTTGCTAAATAGTGGATAAAAATCACTGTCCAGGCTGTCCAAATTGGACCGCAGGTGGTTTGAAATGAGCAGGGTCATTTGTGCTGTCGTGTTAGATTGGCTTCTTCACTAACTTAAACAAGTGATTCACCCATTGAATCATTGTCTGCCAGATTTCTTGGATCATTGTCATTAAGGAGGACACCTCTTCAGCACTTCTACCCACCCCTCCCTACCTCCCTGTAACTTCTAATTGACTATGCAAGCTGTTTATTGTAGTTCCAGCATACTCTAAGTGTACACTTGTTTTACTACAGGCATTGTGTTTGCTAAGTCATTGTTATTGCCATTTTCATTTGTCTCATCAGATTCATCTACAAATCCAGGTTCTTACCTCTGTAGACACCACTGCCTCCACTGTTAGACTGGGTTGGAGAGAATCACAGTGAGGTCACTGTTAGGCACAGATCCAACCCCCTCCCAGCCCCGTCCCCAAATAAAAGTGACTCTGCCCCCCCCCCAGTTCCTCATTACGAGGCCCACTTACTGCTGTCAGAGCTGCTCTTAAGTGGCTCCTCTATCCCTGTCACCCGGGGCAGCTGGGTTCATTACCAAAGGTAATTGCTGTCTTTCACGCCAATACCAGTTCCTAAGTAACTAGATATTTAATTTGTTCCTCATTGAGTGTTCCTTCTCCTTAAGTCTTCACACTGATGGCAATCGAACTCCCTCACTCCAAGTTGTTTTTCACCCCCTGGTTGATTGCCGCTCTCTCATGTTCTCCTCGAACAGTAAGCATTCAATCGATTAGGAACATTTTCACAAACACTGTCTAATCCTCTCACCCACAAAATCTGAAATATTGGCAGTTTGGCTAGTCAGAGTTGCATTGCATTCATGAAGGAAAACACAAGTATGTTGCTGGAAGTTGTCTGATTATCTGTTGTCACTCATTGGCCCTCAGAGGGATGTGCCGTTCTCGTTCTCTTTGTTTGTTCGTTACAAGTGGACTCATCTGTGTTCTTCTGGGGACAGATGAAGCAAGAGTGAGAACAAATGAGGAAAAGATGAAATAAGGCCAAATGTTCATTCAGAAGATCGCTCAATAGCTCTCCCTGCTTGGCCGTGCTTCTGGATTAAGCTGAACAATGTCTCAGATTTGGTAGTTGGCATTTTCACCATGTTAAGCCTCCCTTTCTGACTGGAAGAGGTAGCCAGTGATCGTGGGTGCAAGAGGTCATTAGGGAAAGATCAGACGAACAGCCAGAGTGAGAACACTGGCACATGAAATATCAAAAGGTTCTAAAGGTGACTTTTTATTTCATTTCATCAGTGTCACATCAGACAGGGGAAACTTCAACTCGTATTATACAAGGTACATTAAAGGTCATTCAAGTGAATGCAGCATAAACTGATTGGACACAGGGAATGGATTCTTTTGTCAAATGTTCAGTATTAAGAAAAACTGGAAGACTGTCATCTAAGAAATGGTATTGGCACTGTACATCTAAGTTTAGTGCAAGCAAATAAACTGGTAATCACATCAGACACTGAACTCTTGGGGGGGCCCACAGCATATGCCTTCTGTTCCTGTCTTGTCCCTCCTCCCCTCTGCAAAGTCTATGCCTGGCGGGGCAGTGTGATGTCAGAGAGGGCTATTACATACTGCTTTTGGGTGTTCTGTTGTCCCTCTAAGCCGGGGAGAGATAGTGGCAGCACACACAGCTGAGGCTGATCGATATTCAGCCTTCAGTATTGGTTCATGTCTTCATAATGCTATCATGCAGAAGTTGTAATGTCCATAGGAGCAGTTAGGCAAAGTTTTTGCGTGGTCCTGTTTCTAGGGCTTCCTTTGTTTTAGAGTTTTGCTGTTGATGCTTTTGTATTTTTCCAGTTATGTATTGTTCCTACGTATCTGTTTTTGGTTTTGGCTTCAATTCTGAGGGAAATGAAATTGGCCTTTATTTGAATACTTGCAGGCGTCCTCTTGTTCAGTCTCCTCCCTCTACATAGCTGCTCTACCTGACACCGGACCATTGTGGTGTCATGAGCCTCAGCTTTATTAATAGGTCAGTATAGAACAGTGGCCTGCAGTATGGTAAGGAGGTTTGTATCTCTGCAGTAAAAAATAATCTAGTGCTGACAGCTTCCATTTTTGGCACACTATTTGATCTTAATCCCACAATGCCCTGCATGAACATGGATTGTGCTTCTTCTGCCATGCATTGCACATTCGCCCCATGGCCCTGAGATGGAAAGTTAATTTGTGCCACCGGGCTTTTGCTGATTTCATTGGCCTTGAGGTCCTCCAGAGGATGCTCAGCACCCTAGAAGAGAAGAAGAAGGGCAGGGGGGAGAGATCTCAAGCACAACTAAATCCCCTGCTATCACAGTTAAAATTATAGGTATCACAAAAAAAGAAAAGAAATTGAAATCTTGAGGCCCTGGTGTTCTGGGCATTGAGAGAAATTTGAATAATTATTTTAAAGCCTCAGAGAAGAGGCCAGAGGGTCCTCCTAGGGTGCGGAGGGAGAGGTGGGGACTGGTGGGAGTACTTCCCCAGAGCTTGCGCTTAATTTAACTGGATTAAGGGCCGCCCGCTGGCCGTGTGCGGGGTGTAAATTGGGTTTTAATTGCTTTTTGGTGGTCTTCCTGTCAAAGGGGTGTATGTGCAAATTGAAAGGTGGTGAAGAGAGCACGCTGCCACAGGCAGGGTGCGGTGGTGGTTGAGGTGGGTGCGGGGGGGAGGTTTGTGCTGTCCATGAATTATTCATAGGAAGGTCATTTGCTGAATAGGTAATGCCTCGTTACCGGGGTTGCTCAGGCAGACCAGCAGCTCACCAATAAGAGAGCATGTGTGGCGTGGGAGAGCCAATCTGAAGCTGAATACGATTTGATCACAGCCCAGTATCGCCTTCTTGTGCGCTTCAGGCGCTTTTATTGTGAAATGGCAATATCGAGAAAATGTTTGTCTTCCACAACATATTCACAAAATGGTCAATAGCAGTTGCTGTCTGTAAGTGATGAGTTTCGGATGATTAGTTTAATTTCTATTTTCGTTCCTCAGTTGGAATCGGGAACTGTATGGTGTGTTGAATTTGGATACATAAGGCTGCACACACCTTGTGCAAGCACATACATTCTTATACCCAAGAAAATGAATGCACAAGAAATATATGAGGTTTAAATGCTGTATGCATAGATGTCATCTCCCTTTTGCCTGGATTACTCCTTTATATTGTGCAGTACTGCAGCTATACTGTGTGGCCAGAAGGCAGATATAACAGTCATGGCTGAATGGGCTGCAGTTATGTCCAGTAAGGCTCTGGGATCTGTTAAAACACCCAACACTTCACACTTTATTTTAGAAAAAGCCATTTATTTATTTTCTTAAACCAGCATTCGTGGATTTCTCTCCAGTTCAGGACCCTGAGAAATTGAGGAAATCGTATCTTTTTTCTCATCTGTTTGTGCATGGGCTTCTATCAGTTTGCGGATTTAAATTCAAATCTGAGGGAGTCGGTTGAGGATGGTCAATCTTTTGTGTTTTGTTGGGGGGGAAACAAACTGAAAAGGAGATTGGCAGGCACCCAGAGGAGGCAGTATTCTGTGATATGTGGAAATATACACTTTCCTTAGTGTGGTCCATAAAACTGTCATTGCATTGCACTCAAGGGTTTCAGCCAGTGATTTTTATTTTATTTTAAATGAATTAAACTACTGCCAGTTTTCCTTTAAATACAGTGAATTTAAAGTTTCCTTTAAATTCTGAGAACACTGTAGTGAGCAGTGAGCACATTACAGGAAGGCCCAAACTAAAATGAACCTGGCTGGCAGCATTGATTTCTGGTCCTATATCTGCAGAAAATTTATTAGGCCCCACTATACCTTTAGATTGTGACTGAAGGCCTCATCGACCTCTTGCTTCCACTCATCCAAGTACTGTGTGAGCAATGCTAGCAGGGGTTAAAACCGACCAAAGCTTTAGAATTAACATCAACATCATGGCTCAATTGGTCCTCCTGCATGCACTTCATCAACTTCGTCTTTTCATAACTTTGTCTCTACACTTGCTTATTCTTATATTGCGTATATAGTTGCTCATAGTAGCTCAGTTAAACAGCAGTGTTTTTGCTGGAAGTGTTAGTTAACATGTAGCCGATGTTTAGACAGTTTCTGTCCTTGGACCTACGCCTAAGATCTTCTGGTTTAGAGTGAAATGGTCTACTGCTGATCATGCTTGTCAAAACGCTCAGCGGAGGGGACGTAGAGTAATGATTTGTGTTTGAATAACCTTTGCTATGGTATCCATATTAATTATTTAAACCAGTGTATCCGGTTTTGGAATTATATGGCAGAGCTCCTCTTCTGCTACTACCTTTCCCCCTCGCTAACTGTAATGACTGCCACCTACACTGTGAGTCCTTGTGGTTTTTTATTTACCAACTTATTTGCCAACGACCCTTGTCTATGTTGAATTATGCAGCTTAGAACAACATGTTAGCTGCTTATAAAGGCTGGATATTTTACTGAAGCATCTAGAGTGAAGGACATTGATCAAGGGTACAATAACAGTAACACCGCTTGGGATGCAAACTTGTGTCGATAAAGTATTGAATTCATCTTCCATGCTGAGCAGATTGTGGGCTCCAGGGGGTTGGGGAGTGGGGGTGGGAGGCAGGACGTTGTCTCCGTCAGGCTTCCTGTGCCTGTGGTGGGAAATGAGGAAACGACGTGGCCCATTCCCCGAGGTCAAACGTGTGTGAGCAGTAATGGCTGTACTCATGCTGCCGTAAACCTACACAGGACCAAGTGGGCCTGAGCGTTCAATTGTACATCATTTCATTTTCTCAGGGCTGTGACACACAGTGACAGTGGAAATGTGAATTTCTAAAAGAGTGAGAATGCAGCAAAATGCTGTGCAGTCTTCTTTCCCCCACTATGCTTCCCTCTTATCAAATAATCAAGTGAATTTTGAACTTGACTTCATTTAAAATATGATACTTGCAACGTGTGACGATTTCCAAAAGGATGTAAACAAGCTGTCAAATAGCCCAGAAAAGGAAAGCAGGCAATTAGTCTACCGGACCCCTTCTGCAAAAGCTCCCTTCCTTCAGGCTGGTAAGTGCCTTAAGTGCCTGGTAGGCCCAAATTAAATGAATAGGAATAAAATGCAGTGGACTGGTCCCTGGAAACTGACAAAAAGGAGACGCAAAATCCATGGGCAGTGTGGTCCTTTCTGAAGGCCTGGCGCTTCCAGCAGCTGCCACATCGATCTCGAGGCACTCAGGACTGAAGAGGGAGCAGGCATTGTCTATGCAGTGACTGTTTAGCCGGTCATTCTGATTATCCAATCCCACTCGCACACAAACTCACATAAACAATACTAGTGGTTCTACGCTGAATTCCACACCCACACATTCACACCAACAATACTTCTGCATTGAACTCTGGCCCCACAACAAAAGCGCTCACACTTGCCCACACGCACACATACCCACTTGCATGCACACACACACACACACACACACTCACACACTGTTCTGTCCTGAACTCAGATCTCCACCTACCTTTCTGCATCATATCCTGTTTCCTTCACCGACTGTGTCTTCCTACCTTCTGCTCTGAGGGTCTTATTTCTCCTTCCTCTTCCCTGAGAAGGGCCCCTTTTCTATTTCCCTAGTCTGTGATTTGGGCCCCTTAGCCTCCCTGTCCATCTATGTGATTAGGGCCCTTTGCTCCTTTGTTACTAAAGTCCCTTTGCCTCTCTCTCCATCTCTCTGATTAGGGCCCAGCGGAGTGGCAAGTCTGCTCCTGCGGCCATTAGCGTCCCCCCCCCCTCCCGGGATAGTCATCCTCTCTGTCTGCGGCAGTCCCATGTGAGCGGCAAGTAAGTCTGGTAGCAGCGATAGGACAAAAATAATCTGCGCTGTGAAGGCGGTGGGGCATCGGGGAGAGACTGAATTGGACACCCAGAGAAGTGTGAAATGGAGTTTGCGTCTCCCAGCTGGGAGTAGCGATGGGAGATTTCAGCCTCTGTCACAGCACTGGGGGAACGAAGAGAGCAGAGTGGCTCTGGGGAGCATCACCAATCGTCACCACAAGATGTCTTGTTTTGTATTAATTTTCTCTCTGTCCACCAAGGGATCCTTTGCGATCTTTCATTTCTGCGTGTGAGTATGACGGTGGAGATGGACTGGCTTCTGTATCTATAGAAGGAGGTTTAATCCAGCACATAGAAGACAACAGCAAGCTGGTTTCCCTCACCATGAAAGGAAGCCCTGCTGTAAAATCCGGCTTTGCCAGCTAAGCTAGTCATAAGCGGGGACTAGTTCGGTATGAGCTGGTCAACCAGCATAGCCAAGCTGGTCATAAAGCTTGTCTAGCTGGGTATGAGCTGGTCAACCAGCTAGTGCTGATAGCTTGTCTGAGCTGGTAGCTGGTCACCCAGCTACCAGATGTTTCAAAATATAGCTTGAGCTGTTTTTCTTGTTTAGGCCTCCCTATCCTGAATTGTTGGTTGGTTTGTTGTGAACTGAGTGGCCCCATGAACTGATGGTGTACTACACTGTGGTACACTGTAGATCAGGTCCTGAATAGCCATGGAGTCTGCTAAGGTTTATTTTCACTATAAGAACACCAGCTGATTCAAACAAAGGCACCAGATGACCTGAGTGTGCTGTGTAATCACCTGATTTTAACTGTTCAGGTATGCACTATACTGAAGTGCTGAGTAAAAACAGAAGCCAGCAGTCCCTGTGGCTCTCCAGAACCAGGATAAGGACCCTGGCTGTAGATAATAATGGTAGTATTACAGTGCACGGGCTGCCAATGGAGCTTACACACCTAATGGGAACACATTAACTCCTTCCCCCTCCTTCACCTGTAATGCAAGCTTTCCTCTATCTCCCTCTTTCCATCTCTCACCCTTCTGCCTGCCTTTTTGAAATTATCCATTCCTACCCCTTGAAAGCCTATCTGCATGTCTGACTACAGACAGTGAACCAACTCTGCTAAATCTTCCTAATTACCATTTTTCCCCCCTGACAAATATGTGCCAGGGCCTGATGTATCCTGTACTGAATCAGCTCTGCAGTAGGAGCATGCACTGATGCTCCAGAAGACTGTGAAGTGACTGTCCTGCTCCCATCTTCACTATCAGTTTAAGTAAAACATGCTCACTTAACATAACACATATACTGCTGATAGTAGGGGAAACAACGTAGGAGGTAGTTTGCCATATTAAGCTGAAATTAGTATAATTAGATGATTTAAGATGCAGCATAATGGTATTATGTAACACCATCAGCTCACATTTCTGTTTTAGCCCTATTATATTATGCCTGCTAGTGTTATTTGTTTGATTTCTAGAAGTTTGTTTGAGCACATTTTTTATAGAAGCTCAGATTACCCTCACAGTACTCTCTGATTGGTCTTTACCAACTGCTGGCACAGTTAAAAGTACTATGCAGTTGGCTCGATGGGTCTTTGGCCAGCAGCAGTTGCCATCATGTTGTTGAAAGGCCTTGTTGATGGCATTTGTTAGAGTTGTCCTGTTAGAGACTGGGATGAGAACATGCATTCACTATAGATGATGATGGTGGCCAAAATCAAAAGGCACTTCATTCTACTGATTGATCATGGAAATGACCCACTTTTTTAGTGCTATAGCTGATAAAACGTTGATTCGATGGACAGCATGCCAGAGTTTTGATAATCATACTGAAATCATATCAATGAAGCATTAATACAAAAAAATGTTTTTTATCCTGCATTATAAGATTTAGTTTTGTTGTTCATGCGTGAATCAGAGAAGTATGAAGTGTACAGATGAACTGCAGATGAGGTGCACAGTGGGACCGCAGATGTGTGGTATCCCTCAGCAGACCTGTGGGGTGCCGACGGCAGGCAGGGAATGCTGCATTCCTACCTCTGTGTATTCCAGTCAAAGGATGTGGAAGAGAGAAATGCAAACACTCCCAAAGAAAACAGTCGGGATTATGCAGAGATGAGCAGGAAAAGGACGGAGGGAAAAGAAAGAGAAAGCATTCCAGGGCGCTTGGGAGCTGTTTTTTCGCTGCCTGCTCTGTGAGTCGCTGTAATTATAGTCAGAGAAAGCTATACGGAAAAGCTGAATTGTGCAAGACAAAAAAAAAAAAATAATAATTTGGACAGTTTGCCTCAAACTGTCTTTCATCCACATCCCTGAGCAGCTGCCATGTAATGAAAGCCATGCTTCACGCTTTTTTCCTCTCTTCTGTTTTTCTCTTTCTTTTTTCTTTCATTTATCTATTTTTACCATCACCTAGTTCTGGCAAGTTGGTAGAATATTAAAGGCTGCTTCTCAAAGCTGCTTTTCAAAGCAATCTTTATTTCTTTCTTGTTGTTTTCTCCACCAAATTCAAGTGCTTATTGACTACCAAACACTGCCACCCACTTCAAGAAGTGGCCTGACTCAGTAGGTTTTTCAGTGGGTTGATTCTTGACTTCAAACCCTCTTACAGACAAAATGGAACTGAAGGCTCATTGTGTGGCTCTATCTCCTGGGAAGGTTAAGTCAGGGTATATTTCTCATAACTTGTATGCGATGTGTTAAGGGCAAGCTATCACACAACAATATTTTGATAATGCAATCTATTAATGTTATTTATTTAGCTTTGTAATTCTCTTGTGTTGTGCCCTCTGGTGTATCAGGACCCCAGTGTAGGAGGATAGCAGGAGGCCTTTTCAGTCCACATGACTCTCAGGTCTGCTGAGGCCAATTTGTGCAGGATCGCACTGCTGCAGAGCAATTTGCTTCTACGTGAAAATCAATTTGGCGAGAGTTTATTTACAGACCAGTGAAGCTCCCATCCTCTCACAAATGCCAGTCTCTCTCAGTTCGAGAAGGAAAGAGGTTAAATTATGGTCAGAATCTTGAAAACTTGAAGTTCCTGTCTGCAGCCCGGCTTCTCAGAGGGGTTTCCACTCTGGAACTTTATGCTGCTTCCTAGGTTATGTAATGAAACTTATACAAAGAAACTTTTAGAACTTTTCAGCCAAGTAAATGAAAAACACAGATGAGTAATGCGTCTTAACTCCAAAGCCTATCATAAAAAGAATGTGCTGCCCCATCTGTGAATTTTGATCCAAAACATTTGGTGTAATACCTTGCTGGAAAGAGAAAGAAGGAGCTTTATTTTTTGTTTGGAAGAACTGCATCCATCTGTGCTGTGTAGTTTGGAGACGGGGGCAAGAATACATTTGGTGTAAATTGACTTCTCTTCCAAATGGCCCTCGTTCCCAAAGTGTTGTAATCGTAAAGGTGCTGCTGTATTTCATTTTGTGCGCGGGTAGCGCTTGTGTTGTGGATTTTGTTTTGGTTAACTCATGACCTTTTTCAGACAGCTGACTGAAGAAGCCCTTCCTTTAGCCAGTGCCCCAGTCCACAGAAATGCTGTGAAATGCCTTTTTAAGCAGATTAGCACTTTCCATAGTACTTCCTGTACTCCCCCACCTCAGTCACACCAGCACTTAATGAACTTTCCAATTAAATGGATTATTTTTAATGCCACTAACTTGTTTCTGAAAAGGTTTGCTTTCACGGACAGAAAATCCAATTAAGTTCTGTTAATATTGGGAGAGCTGGGCCTGGCCACGCATACTAATTGACAGAGTACAATCAATTTGCGCGCTTTTTTGCTCTTCCATCTTCCCCTCCGGCTGGCTTTTGAAAGTCTCCAGGGATCCCCCAAACTGCTTTTCCGCAGTTCACAGTAATCAAGGGGAAGCTGGAACTTTTATATGCTAATTCAGCTTCTGCATTAGCATTTACTGGCTGCTTGTTAGTGCCAGGCTATCTGATGTTGTTTCTCTCGGTGTCTGAAACCCTCCATCCTGTGACCTCGCTGGTTATGTGGACACTGCCGATCAACTGTAGGCATGCGACACTTCTTTCTGCGGGGGCCCATCTGTCTAGCTGTGTGTCACATATATGGGACCAGGGGATTGCACATGGTGTTTTTGACAACACTTGGCTCCATTGGAACTTGGTGTCTCTCCAAAACCTTTTTAAGACTCCTTGTCTTGCTGTTAAAATAAAAATAAAAACCATGGACAGGCTTGAGTTTTATGGCCGGGTTGATGTGGGAGACCCCAGCCACTTTGTTTTTGTAGCCTGGTGTTTTCCCTTCCGTACTTTGTGTGAAGGCGAGTGAAGGGGGTGAATCTTGTGCATCTAAAGTAACTAAAGGCTGCCAGGCGTCGGCCTGCTCTGGGGGACCAGGAGTGCCAGTGGAGCCTCTTCCTGTCTGTTCAGATCCGTCAGTGTAAGGAGGCTGGGCCACAGAGAGCGGCCATCTCACTGAGCCTATGCAGTGCTGCCAGTCACCCTGCACACGGGTGTGTGTGGCTCGCTGCCAGTCACCCTGCACACGGGTGTGTGTGGCTCGCTGCCAGTCACCCTGCACACGGGTGTGTGTGGCTCGCTGCCAGTCACCCTGCACACGGGTGTGTGTGGCTCTCTGCCAGTCGCCCTGCACACGGGTGTGTGTGAAAGCTTGCTGCCAGTCACCCTGCACACTGGTGTGTGTGAACGTTCGCTGCCAGTCACCCTGCACATGGGTGTGTGTGGCTCGCTCCCAGTCACCCTGCACACGGGTGTGTGTGGCTCTGCTGCCAGTCACCCTGCACACGGGTGTGTGTGGACGCTCCAGATGCACTAGGGAAGACTGCATGGTCATTGGAGCAAGTGACGATTTACCTCAGACCCACCCACACCTCCCCCTCCCTCACTGCAGCCCCGGTGCTAGATGGTTTCTCCCCCAGCTATCTCCATCACTGTTCACATAATCTCTTAGTAGTTCTGTGTGGCTGTTCAACCTCCATTTTTTTTAATTGATTTTTTTTTAATGGAGGTTTCAACCTTTCGGGTTTCCCCCTCAGGTGACACTTAAGACTCTGTTCATAATGTCTGTAACTTGAAGAGGTGCGGTGTGGTGTAGTTAAAGCATTCCTCCAGAATTTCCCATTTGATGTTGTAGTGTTGGGAGCAGTACCGGGGAGCCCTCCGCCCCTTGGACGGCATTCCTCAGTGCCACCCTGGTCTCCTCTGGACCTCCACCTGGGAGCGGGGAAATGTTTTTCTTCTCTGGGTGCTCCATCTGCTGTGGCAGAACGCTGGCAGTGGGCCAGGGAGGCAGGCAGCGTGTGCCGGTTTTACTGAGCTCCCAGCCCGGCTTTACTGCAGCTGGGCTTTGTGCTTTCCCTGGAGTCCTGGATTTAACGTCCGTCTCTGTACAAAGCATGAGGCACTGCCTTTCTGCTACCATTCACTGCTTTCTACCTCACCCTGGCCAATCAATCTCTTTTCATCAGATGTCAGATGACTTGACCTTTGTAGCTCTTCATTTACCCAGCATGCACCGCCATTGTCAGAGACCATCTATGCAGATTTTCTGTTGTATCTTAAATATATTGTTGGGTGGATATTCAACTTCATGCTCTGAAATTCACAGCACTTACTGAAGCTAAAACCACTTCAGTTCATTGGAACATGATGAATAATCAGTTTAAGGGGTGTAGTTCAAAAGCTGAACGTACTTACACAGCTAGCAGTGACATTGGCAGCACTGGAACCAGCTGGGATCACAGACAGAAGAAGTCAAATGAGGCATTGTACAGGACCTGTGCTGTTTATCACCAGGACACTATCACACTGGCAAGTCCTTCTGTACTTCTGGGGGACTTCCAGTTCTGCATGTGCCTATAACACAAAGTAGCCCAGTTGCAACCTAAATAAATCACCTGCAACCTAAATAAATACAAATAAAAAACAAATAAACAAACTACTTTTTAGAAATTCTTAATTAATGATCAAGTAACATAATTAAATGAATTAATCTTATAAAATGTAATTGCAAAGTCCTGTAACATTTTAATATGCTTACCATATTAAGGGGCGACATGGCTCAGGCAGTAAGAGCAGTCGTCTGGCAGTCGGAGGGTTGCCGGTTCGATAACCCGCCCGGGCTGTGTCAAACTGTCCCTGAGCAAGACACCTAACCACCAAGTGATCCTGACGAGCTGGTCGGTGCCTTGCATGGCAGCCAATCGCCGTCGGTGTGTGAGTGTGTATGAATGGGTGAATGAGAAGCATCAATTGTACAGCGCTTTGGATAAAGGCGCTATATAAATGCCAACCATTTACCAAATGGAAGCTGGAAGTTTACCAAATGTTAACCATTTACCAAATGGAAGTAAACAAAATGAGGCACTGATTTTGGGCTCCCATTTCACAGGCACTTGTCTTGACTGTGAGGGTGCAGAAAGGCTAACTCATTCCAGCATGGCATAGCGCTTCAGACAAAAGCAGGGGTTTTCGGCTTTTACCTCGCTGGTATTTTTGCCTGTGCCCTCAGAACTGTCTCAACAGATCAATACTTATGCCAGCCAGGTGCTGTCGACTAAAACCAAAATGTTAACGACAAGGCATGAAAGGAAAAGCAAACAAGCCAAGAGTAGGCGTTGTGAAATGTGAAATGAGAAATATATTCGGAGGAAAAAGAGAACAGCAGAAGAGGCGGAAAACAAATAAAAAGCTGAGACCTACAAAATGAATAACATCTGGTGAAAAATGTCATTTTTTTTAACGTATTATCTTAACCATGAGGGTTGTCTTAAGAACATTGCTCCATTTGCAGGAAGACACTTGAACTCTATTGCTGCAGTCTGAACCCTAATACTCTTAAGCAGTGGTTTAATACTTTGTGCAAACACCCCTAGAAAAAGTGACAGCCATGATTCTTTTCCTAAAATTTGTAAAAAGGTTTTATTTTATTTAACCTTTATTTTATCAGGAAATAGTCCCATTGAGATTTTTTACAAGACTCTTTTACAAGAGAGTACTGAAGGTTACACATTTTTTCATGCAGAACTTTTCAATATCATTGATAGCCTTGGGTTTGGGCTATGGACTGCTTCAGACCACATATTTTTCATGGGGTTTATATCTGGAGATTGAGATTGCCTTTGCAGAACATGGATGTTGTTTTCACTGTGTGTGTGAATTTTGATTTATCATTGGAGTCATTGACCTGCTATAAAATCCTTTTCTTCATTTTTATCGAGGGTGCCAATAATTCTGCAGCTGACTGTAGGTACTGTATTCTCTCTCTCACTCTCTCTCATGAGTAGTTGCTAGGCAGCAAATGTTACAGTCAACTCAGTTCAGCTGTGTCAGCCAGTAGAAAACCATATGAAGAGTCTTATAGTCTATTAAAAACTTGCAGTCTTGCACAAGCAATGTCTTAACATGAAGCTAACACCCCGAGATTGTAAATATTGCATTAATTGAGTCGTTTGAACATATACAACAGTTTTTAAAATATATATAGTATATTATTTTTGAGGCGGCACGGATGGTGCAGTGGGTAGCACTGCTGCCTCACAGCAAGGAGGTCCTGGGTTCGAATCCCCGTCGGCCGGGGCCTCTCTGTGCGGAGTTTGCATGTTCTCCCCGTGTCTGCGTGGGTTTCCTCCGGGTACTCCGGTTTCCTCCCACAGTCCAAAGACATGCACGTTAGGCTGATTGGAGAGTCTAAATTGCCCGTAGGTATGAGTGTGTGAGTGAATGGTGTGTGTGCCCTGCGATAGACTGGCGACCTGTCCAGGGTGTATTCCTGCCTTTCGCCCAATGTATGCTGGGATAGGCTCCAGCCCCCCTGCGACCCTGATCAGGATAAGCGGGTTCAGATAATGGATGGATGGATATTATTTTTGATGATGATGATTGGGTGACCATTCAGGACATTGTTGATATTTTGAAAATATTAAGTATTAAGACATATTAAGTCTTCTGCTGCTGTAGCCTAACCACTTAGAGGTTTGACACATTGTGTGTTCAGAGATGCTCTTCTGCATTCCCCTGTTGTAATGTGTGGTTATTTGTGTTACTGTCACCTTCCTGTCAGCTTCGACCAGTCTGGCCCTTCTCCACTGACCTCTCTCATTAATAAGGTGTTTCTGCCCGCAGAACTGCTTCTCACTGAATGTTTTTTTGTTTTTTGCACCATTCTCTGCAAACTCTGGAGACTGTTGTCTATGGAAATCCCAGGAGCAATTTATGCGATATTCAAACCTCCCTGTCTGGCACCAACAGTCATTCCATGGTCAAAGTTACTTAGATCACTTCTGACTCACTCCCCATTCTGAAATTTAGTCTGAAGAACAGGTAAACCTCTTTACCACATCTACATGCTTTTATGCATTTAGTTGCTGCCACACGATTGGTTGATTAAATATTTGCATTAACAAGCTGGTTTTTTCATCTGAAAAAGATTGGTTTATCACAGACTTTTTCTTGTGAGTTTACATTAACATTAGTGAGGAGAATCTCTCATCTTTGTAATTGTGCGTCAGGTGAAATGGTGATGCAACGTCAGTCAATACAGAACAGCATGACACAAAGATCAAATGTTTTTTCATAGAGTGCAGTGTCACAAGCCATCCCGTTTTACATGTTAAGAGTGCATCACCTTTCCATTTTCCCCATTCTTAAACTCTCCTCAGCGCAGGTTACATGAGGCACATTGGCTCCAAGGTGAAAATGGATTATTTCAAAGCAAAAACAAAGGAAGAGAACTGTCACTCAAGGGGCATAATTGGAAAATCGAATGTCCTTGCATCATGATTAAAATGCATGGTAGACTGGTTAATCTGTTTGTTATTTATTTCTTTTATGATGGAAGGGAAACGATGGCATGTGAAAGGGACGGGCCTTTGGGAGACAATAAATGTCATGCAATCCATTTATCAGATGTTAATAATGCACGCGGTGGCTATTTATTTATTTATTTAGTTATTCATTTATTTGCAATCAAGTGCAGGGTTTACAACGCGATGGCATGTTGTGTAAAATGTAATTGTCAGGGAGGTGGCATGCGTGCAGTTTTATATCTAAAATATCACATGTATTATTCACAGCCTCTTACTTAATGACCAAGGCTTAGTAACTAAGTGCCCTACTCTAGCTGTGGCCTGTGTTGTGCCTTTTTACACATTAATCATTTTTCTTTACTATATCTTTCACTGTTAAGAGCTGTTTATTCTGTGTATGTTCATGTGTATGTATCATTCACATAATATTATGATCGTGAATGAGAATTAATAGGCTACATTTATAAATCACAACAAAGACCTGTTCAAATAATCGCCCATGTATGTATACTGTAAACATGTATCTATTTATATATAAAACAACTATTACAATGTGAATTGCTGATATTTTATATGCATTTTTTGTGATATACCGTATAGACTATTTTAAATGATAAGTCATTGTGTTACTCCTGGGGATGTTTTGCGGAATATGCGGGAGTGGAGGGTTAAACATGGCCTATCTCAAAGGCCATTTGTAGAGGTCCCCTGTACTGCAGGTGTGATGCATTGGACTCACACATGAGTTCAAGCAATCATGCAATTGTCCAAAAACAGTTTTGCATGTACAGTCAAGTATTTATTTATTTATTTTGTATGCATGTTTATGCACATAGTATTGCACCGAGTATTAAAATTGTGCCTTCAAAAAAATGCAATAAAATTGCATGGTATCATTCTTCCCCATTCAATGGCAATGACCCCATTATCTGAGAATTTTATTAGAATTATATCTTATTATTTGCATCTTAATAATTTGATCTCCGACCGAATATCCAGTTTGGTTGGAGTGTCCTTCAGTATTTTCAAGCTGTTTGAGTACTTAGTCCAACATCAAGTCCTGAGTGAACATACGGTACACCTGTAGATTCAGTTCCTACCATGTTCATGGAATAATTGGCTTGCTTTGGTTGCTGCAGTATTGCCCATAGGCTATTACGTGTGGCTTACACGCTGTGGAAACCTTGTAGGCAGCACGCAGTCACGCAGAACCCAAGAGACCACTCAGCAAACGTATACAGTTCTACAGCACATTTTATATTTTGATGACTATGGATTCACTCTCAGCCTCCTTCTCTCTCTCTCTCAAAAGGAATCTCATCTGACTCCCTTTCCTGTCAAGACTTCAGCATCAAGAGTCTTTTGTTTCCTTCCTCCTCCTCATTATCTGAGGGCTCCTGGAGATATCTCATCTCCAGCTCCACTTAGGTGTAAAAGGGCATGTATACATATCCTCGGCGTATCGTATGCCTTGCAGTGAGTATCATATGAAAATGAATCGATCAGTATTCAGAAGAGGGAAGCCTTTAAGGGCGAGACGGAGGACTGGGTCCTCCACTGCAGCACTATGGGCCCGCGTCGCACCCCCCGCGCTTCTGCTCAACATGAGCAGTGCCTAATTTAAGAGTTGATGTCATCAGAACGGAGCAGTGAGACACGGCTTTGGGCTGTGTGCACCAGCTCTCATGCCAGGCATGTGCTTCTCACGTAATGCAGAAAATACCGACAGCAGTATTTATTAATAATTTTTTATTTACCATTACACATTAGAGTAATATGGTTCACCAATAAGTATGACTGGTGGGCTTCAGGTCAAAATGACAAGAAAACTCTTCATTCTGTAAGCTCTGATTTGCCTTTTTAGCTTGCGTGTACTGATATGGTAACAGTACTTACTGTAGCATTTAGCAGTGCTCACTGTAACATGTAGCAGTGCTCACTGTAGCATGTAGCAGTGCTCACTGTAGCATGTAGCAGTGCTCACTGTAGCATGTAGCAGTGCTCACTGTAGCATGTAGCAGTGCTCACTGTAGCATGTAGCAGTGCTCACTGTAGCATGTAGCAGTGCTTACTGTAGCATGTAGCAGTGCTCACTGTAGCATGTAGCAGTGCTCACTGTAGCATGTAGCAGTGCTCACTGTAGCATGTAGCAGTGCTTACTGTATATGCACCTAGGGGTGAACAGTTGTAGCTGCAGTGGAGACAAACTCAGAATCTGTTCTATGTCTATGTTCTATGTCAAGTGACATGTGATGCACTGTTCCCGTTCATTAGACATGATAATGCATTTATGAATGCAATAATGAGTATGTATGTACAGTAACTTTATTCTAAAAAAAACTTTATTCTAATGTCCAAAATTTGTGGCATTAATAAGCATCAGAGTTAAGACCACCCATGGTCTTTGGTTGGATATTATGGTAGCAGGGTGTTGCTTGGAGCATCTGATCTCTGGATTCAGGCTTATTGTTTAATATCTTAGTTTCATGGAGTTACAGTTGAGAATGTCAATGAGACATTTCACCAAATTTCTGCAGGATAAACACAATTAAATGTGGATCATTATTGAGTCGAAGGATTTACCAGTGTATGTGTTGTAGGTATCCAGTCACAGAAAAAGAGATGCTTTTGTGGCAGGCAGTGTGTGCTCTGATTGTTGAATAAGATTGATTCCAGGATATAATTGAAAACGGCATTCTTAGTAGAATTCTTGATATCGGGGGTTATTTTTATTTTGGAATGCTTTTCTGCCAAACAATCACAAAAAGGAAGCCAATCCAGTTTTCATTTTGAATGCCAGTTGGCCTGTGCGTCCATAAATCAACAGAATAATCTGGCAAAGTTGCACCAGTCTGGCAGAGAAAGTGAAATAAGCCCCCTTTCCCTGTACTGGAAGCTGCGCTGTTAATTGGCGGTTTCGCGGACGGCTCTCTGGAAGGCTGCACAGCGCGGGAAGTGGGTTATGCCTGTCGAGGGGCTGGCACAGAGACAGACTACTTGCCACCTGTCACCCGGACCGTGAAGCGAGGGAAGGAGAAGTGTACGGCGGTTGATTCGGTTCACCAGAACATTCCGGAACCTGAAATTACTGTCGGCGGGCTGACAGGAGATGGCCGGTCCTCCTCTGTTGAGAAACAGCTCCGGCCCCTCTCGGAGTTCAGAAAGCCGAGAAGCGTTCCTGGTCGTTGCACAGCGGTTCTTTTGTTTTCCTCGCGTTCCTCTCCAGTTCCTCAGCAGCGTTTGAAGCTTGATTCAGCGCGCATTGCCGTTTCCGTGGTTTATGTTGGCGGCCGAGCCGATATGCAGGCTTGTTCCTGCAGA
The DNA here is from genome assembly GCF_963514075.1 of Conger conger. NCBI lineage: Eukaryota > Metazoa > Chordata > Actinopteri > Anguilliformes > Congridae > Conger > Conger conger. The sequence goes on along the minus strand of NC_083773.1, from coordinate 14,703,534 downwards.
AATGTTATTAAATTGTGATGAAATGCAGGTGGCACTGAAGTGCTCTAGCCTATAGGGGTCTTGTGGAAAAGTAAATTAAAGAAGTATCAGTGGATATTTCTCTTTTTTGATGACACTCCCTGGGGGGATGAAAAGAGAGACGGATGTATGTGAAACAGGCATTAAACGTAAACCATATTGCTGTAAGTGTGCATGCTCCATGACCACACCGAAATGTCAGTACATGACTGGAATTTTATATTGCTCTTATAATATGATGCAGTACTTCAGTGACTGGTCCCTGCCTCACTCCTTAGGGTAGCCATGAGCAAGTAGGGAGGAATGATACCAGCTAGCTAATCATTCCATTGCCTTATGAGCACAGGGGAGAACAGGCTTATCTGACATGCATACCATTGTTTCAAATGTACTGTATGAATATAATATACTTTCTACTCAATATAATAGCTTCTCTAAAAAGGTTTGAGTAACTATTCCCAGACTTGGTCCCGGGTACCCTGTATGTTTGCTGGTTTAACCAGGATTAACCACACACTGATTAGGACCCCACTGATTTCACCTGTTAATTTATAATTCAGTCAATTAACAATGTTTTATTTCTAAAAAGAAAGGTATCTTTTTAGTCACATTGCAGTCAATTAAGCATCCTGGGATGCGAAATGAATTATTTGTGGCAAGCATTGTTATTTCTAACACAATGTACCCTTAAAGTGATAAATCATCAGCACACACAGTGGACACCCAGGGCAAAGTTTGCACGCCCCTGGGCTATAGTAATATCCTAATGTCTGTCAGAGGTGCTTCGTTGTATGTTGATGGTGTATGTTTTCTTATTCTTAGCTCTGTAAGTTCTATAGCATGTCTCCCATTTTATTGTATTTACTCATTCATCTTTACTGATGTATTGGTTGTCACATTTTATGGAAATGTTTTACTGTTTTGCCCCCCTTTGCACTGCTCCATAACTACTGTTCTGTTTTACTGGCACTACACGTTTCCATTGCTTCCCCGTAGTCTGTAATATCATTCCCTGCATGGTGCTGCTATGCAGCCGGCTATACAATGTTCTGTTAGTCAGTGAATGATTAGTAAATAATTTCTTGTGAGGCCTTGTTCTTGTACATGAGTGTCAATTTACATGTTTTAGTAGTGTAACTGGAAGATTGAACTTGGCAGGATCCATGCAGTATTGTGTTTCTAAGTGACAGGGCTGTGCCTCAGAGGCATTTCAGATTCAAATGAGTTTTGTTTTCTGAGAACCGGCGCCACAAATCACCTATAAGCAGGCCTCGCCCGTTCAGTCAGGGTGGGGTCAAAATCCATGTGATTTCAGAAGAAAGTACTAGTACTATGTCTCAGTTTTAATTGCAGTCTTATTTGTTTTGGACAGGGATCTAGGCACTATACTAATGGTTATCGAGTCACACACAACAGGAAATCATGCTGCAGTGTGGTTTTTAATACCCAGTAGCCCATTACCCATTTTAATACCCATTAAACTTTTCTGAAATCATTATTATTTTTTTATAAGGGCAGTGGTTGTTGACACTGGCAATGCTTTAATTTACAATTGCATTATGTACTTATTTTTATTCTATGTGTGGGTCCTACATCTCCCGCAAATTAGATGAACTCCTTAAGTGTGAATTAATTGGAGCAAATTGTTGCAGCCCAAACTGCTCGCAGTAGTATCCCTCTAATCAGCGGTGTGCATTGGATAATGAAACTGCCCTGCATTAGATGTTATTAGCTTGGTGCAGTGTGAAGGACCCTTTCTGGGGAATTATTATGCATCTTACTTGTTGAAAAATTAAAAAGGAAAATTAAAAAGGAAACTCTGGAAAGAAGAAAGACATTGTGAGAATTGGGTTGTGTGAGGGGTATGCTGTGATTGGGGGATGCAGCAGGACATTTTTGTGTTTTATTTGAAAGCGCTCAAACTCAGGTGATCAGAAGCACAGCTATGGGGGAGATCTGTCATCACTTATTTGAAAGAACAATGGAGTTATTTTTTTACTGTGTGATACCGTAACAATGAGCCTTGTGAAGTCCAGTAGCGGGTATACTGCAGCTGTTTTTGCTTTTATTTTGCTCATTGTTAGGTTACCACCATATCGGTTTAAATCACATTTTAACCTGTTGTGGTGAGTAGTGTTTCTTTTTGTCTTTTTCGAGGATGCGACATGCTAACTCACTGCAAGTTACTGACATTACCCGTCTTGACAGGCTTGATTGCTACACTGCTTTGTCTTTAAGTGAAACCATGCTCATGCTCGAGGGAGAACGTATCCCACTGACACTAATACAGTGGCTAAAGACGCATTCTAGGCATGCTATTGTACTATTATTATCCATTCCTGTTACTGGATACAGTATATTTAGCTAAATTGATATAGGGTAGAGTGGCAGTTCCCCCCATGGGAATCATCTGATGACAATGGCAGTTGATGAAATGTGGCCCACTCTTGTCTGTATCTGGGCCTTTGTGCGTGTCAGTAAGGAGCCAGAAAGAGTGAGGTGACATGCCCGCCCTGGCTCAGCTTGCTCATGATAACTCTCCATCTTGTACCCAATCTAAATCTCAATTACCATCCCCTACCATTGGTCTCACAAGACTTAATATTCATTAACGATCCTGCCAGCCTTCCATATCCTCCCAGTGCGTTACAGCACCTCTTCCATAGCAGAGCTTTGTTGTTGCTTTTGTTAATTGGAACCCCAATGCAGTTATTTATGAGGTTAATTAAAACTCCACAGTCCTCCAGCAGGTTTCAGAGCTGTGAATCTGCTCTTCTCTCAGCACATCTCTGCCCGCAGGTCAGGTGGTCACACAGGGTTCAGTTAGCCACACAGGGTTCAGTTAGTCACACAGGGTTCAGTTAGCCACACAGGGTTCAGTTAGCTATGTGAGAAGCTGTGGGGCTTCAGGAAGATGAGTGTAAAAAGGAAAAGATGGTTTGTGGGAAAAGTGTGTGAGCACTGATGCTTGTGATTATATAGAGTGAAGAGTAAACCCACTGCCTCTCTCTTTCTCTCTGTCTCTCTGTCTCTCTGTCTCTCCCAGGAACGTCAGCTGGAAGGCAGCTGTTTCCTGGAAATCTACAAAGAGGAGGTGATCCAGTACATGTACCCCCTGTCACATATCAATGACTTCTATGTGCCTGAGGCCCGTGAGAAGGAGAAGGAGGAGGAGGAGGAGTCTGAGGAAGACGGACAGATGGAGCTTACAGGTACATCCCACCCACAGGTTCACAAGCACATGCTGTCTTTTCACAGGTGTGCGCTTGTCACCCATGCAGCTCGTAGGTTGCATGTCATCTGTTTTTACATAGCATGAATTTGCCAAAGCAATTTATAGCTACCTTCTAAATTAAACTACCTACCTAGTAACTACCTTGCTGAAGGGTACAACCTAACATTATTGTCTAATGTTTCTTTTTTTTTTTTTTTTATGCATTCAAGCTGGTGCCTATTCAGCAGGCAGGATATTGAGTAGACTTACTGTACTCTCCTGTGACTCAATATCCCACCATCCCTTTGTGGTGTGATGCTTAGGGTCTCCAGTTGGAACAATGAAGAAGTACAGTATGCCTGGCACATGACAGATTTGCTGCTTTCTCAGGCCATCAATCGCACACATCAGACCTGAATAGAGGGAGAGATGTTTGAAAAGTGTATTCTTCCATTCACTGCCCGGCGTATTGATCGCGTCGATCAGCTGATATATGAGGCCGTGTAATTGCTCTGTCACTGGGAATACATTTCTTCCAAGTGCCAACAATCACACAAGAGGAATCACTGCCCCATTCTTCTTTAAACTGACTTGGCTCCTAACTCCTTCCGTGGAGGCATCCACTGCCTGACAGATCATTATTAAAGGAAGTTCTGGCCTTAGGTACTCATTCATTTTCAGAATTTGTATTTAAGGTCCAGTGAGTTTTGAATTTTAAATTCAGTACTAACAGTTGGCCTATCAGCTATCATGTAGTCCTCATGTAGTCATTCTGCCCTTTTTACTTTCAAAATCCACATGTCAACATACTGTAGCAATGTGTTGTAAGATAAAAATTATTATTATATATGAACCCCTACGCTCGTTATATTAGTGAATGCATTATGACTTTAGTCCCATTTTAGCCCTGGTGACAATTTGTTATTGATCTTTGTGTGCTAAATTCTTATCAGCTGGTACCCCTTAGTGTAGTGAGACAGGATAGGTTAAACATTTTCCTGTACTTATTTACTGTACATTTAAATATCACAGTTAACAAAAAAAAGTGAAATAGTAGTAATTAAGTGCATCCTGAGGTGACTGCCCGGTTTCACTGCAGTGACATGCCAACCCACATGCTAGTAATTTCACAGCTGCTCTGTGTGTTCTGGGCTTAGCTGTCAGTGTGTTGATGGGATTGTGCCCTGGTCAGTTTGCAGACTGGCTTAACTGGTTGACCGTGCGGTGAAGTGGAAGTTAAGCGTGTCTATCCCTCCACTGAGAGAGTCAGGACATGCTGATCAGTGAAAGGAGAAGCTTGCGTGTCCCTTTCAGACAGAGATATCGGCGATGCCAAGGGCTCCTGGGGGAATCGGAACTGCTCACGGTTAGGAACTGATGGGAACCCATCTCCTGAATGATTGGAGGAGTGATCTGCCAATGCCAGATACTGACAATCTGGAGGAGTATTTTCAGCCAAAAAAATACTTTTCTATTTGAACCTATTGATTCATTGCACTCACTTTTTGCATTTTCTTTCTTAGCTCCAAACTTTTCAACAAATCCGTATGCTACCCTTATTTTCTTCTGTCACGGAGTAAACAAACATGAAGGAATGTACTGTACCGTATGAGTAAAGAAATAACCTTTTCAGGAAAATAGACTGACTTTTTGTGGTTTTGCATTTATGAATATGTAAAAGACGAAAGGCTTGCCGTGTGACCGTGTGTGTGCCTCGCTCCTGTGCTCACCCAGCAGGACACTGTCACAGTATCACTGATCTGAGATCTGGAGCACGATGTTCCCTTTGCCTATGAAGCGGGGTCCGTTTTGTATCGGGCATGATTTTTTCTATTTTATACTAATATTATATGAATTAGTTAAAAAGAGGCAATCGAGAAAAATAATGCAAACCAGAATTCAGTGCCTAGTCCTGCTGTGCTCATGACTGGTGGAGGGCTCTGATAACCATAGTGCTACAATGCAGCTGCACAATGCTGCTGCAAATGGAGGAAAAACAACTAGGATACAAAAAAATAGGTTACGCTCAGGTCATGCGTATGTGTGAAAGTCACATTAGACATGCTCTGACTGCTCTTTGACCTCCATGGTTTCTTTAAAGAGCAACTCAGGAGGGGAAGGAACATTTTAAATAGCCTATTCCTCTCAAATTGAACTTGTACCCCGATGGTGATTCATCAGTGACTTTCACAGCTTCACTCATTAAGCTTAACATAATGGTGAACCGTTTGAGTCTTTAGTCTCGTCTTTATTAAAGGTGCTCTACTGTGATAACTCCTTCCACGTCCTCTGTTCAGCTGTCGGTAACGTGATGGATAGAGAAGGCTTCATGCGGTTGCCTAGGACCGCAGCCATTTTTATTCTGTGGTCTTTTCACTCCTGTCCCAGTGTGTGAATGCTGCTCCACTCTGTTATCTGTGGCGGCTGATCCCCTGTGGTACAGAAGGGGACTGAAATAGATCGGAAACCTTGGCAATATTAAACTCCAAACCCCCGCTCCCTCCACCAGTGCCAGTGGGTCTGCGCACTAATGTGAAGTGCGCTATGTCGTCTTGCAATTAGAGATAAATCAGATAGAGCAGTTAAGCTGCTGCGGACATGGGTGTGTAATACAGCGCGTCCCCACGGGCTGCAGATCGCACACGTTCAGCCCGGGGAGTCCTGCACGCACGTACACCTCCCAAACGAAGGAGTGCATCTCAGCGCCGGAACAGGATCCCAGGCCATCGGTTATTTCATGAAATATGATTACGCGGTGATTAGAAGCATAGGAATTCCATTAACGTGTCATTTACTGCTTCACAGGGCCAGATCCAATATGTGTAACATATGATAATGAAACAGCACTGACGTTTCGACGGAGATCTCTCCGTATTATTTTCACAGGTCAAATTGTATAATTAATGCAGAAGACAGTTTTATCACCGTTTCCCTGGAACCTGGATTTTCCCAGGTGCGCCTTAAAAGGACGAGCTCACGGGTGCTCTCAGTCTTGTGATTGCTTAATTAGGGGATTTATTTTTACCCCGTCAATGGAGCCGCGTGTCGTTAATTATGACGGCTCTGCTGTCAGGGGACGTGCGGGAGGAAGTGAGCGATGCCATCTTTTGGGATGCCAGAAAAAAATGAGAAAATAGTGAAACAGGAAATCACATCCTGGAAATAAATGCCTTGGGCACAAATTATTACACATAATTGTAATCATGCGTTTCATCAGTTGTGATCATTAGTTTTGGGATCTGCTATGCTCAATTTAGGGGCTTATTGGACCTTCCAAATGTTGGATTAACAGAAGCATACACACACACACACACACACACACACAAGCATATTTTGGGACAATTTGTCTTTGTTTTGCCCTAATCAAGCCTTCAAAACAAAAGACTAATTGCATTTGATTCATAGATGAACATACATATCCTTTAGCAGAATGAGCCTTTCTTAGCGTTTTTTTACCCTGACAGCAGTGTAGAGCAGTGAGCTGGGCCTACCTTTCCAGAAGCACCCGGTAGGAACTGCAGTCTCCTGTAGCGTACCCATTGCCCTAGAGTGAGACACCTGTTGAATGTAAACTTAGTCTGGCCCACCCACAGGCAGGCTGATACGCTGCTGGCACCCAAGTGAGCTTGCGAATACAAAACGACAGGGAGTGTGACTAGCGCTTATATTAAGTCTCTTTAATTACCCAGCTAGTAATTACATATTGCCATAGGTACAATTATGCAATTGTATAAATGTGTGATTGCACGGACCACCCTGCGTGGTTAAACAATGACTCCACCTGTGCTGTCATGCACCAGGAGTCTGACTGCAGAATTGCAGCAGGTGAGAGAGAGATGCCGGTGTCACGCTGGCATGTTGGGCTGCAGGTATGAGGTAGTGCGGTTCATATCTGCGTCAGCCTGCTGTTGTGCTTGCTGATGTGTGCTTCCTGAGGCATTACTTCTGTTAGGCCGGGTCCTTCACTTTCCATTCCACTCCTCCCAGGCTGACCCCAGTGTGCCTGTGCACTGTATATGTACTGTATATTTTATTTCACCTTCATTTAACCTGGCCCTTTACTCAGATAAAATAATCTCTTTTGCGGTGAGACCTGGGCAGTTTGTTAGAGTCTGACTGAGTGTGACAGAAGAGGGGCAGGATTAGGCATCAGAGACTGTCAGTAAACTGCCATTCTGTCGGGAAGAGTACGTTTTAATGAGGCAAAAAATAACCAATTTAAATTTGTGAGGATACTAACCCCTATAAATGCTATTCCTTGTAGCCAATAAATGTTCAGTAGCTTAATTTATGTGGTATGTTTTCAGAGTAATTGCCACCTCAGTGTATCGGCCTTGATAAATTCACTCAGCTTAATTTTAGAAATAAATGCAATAATTAAATCAGACAGTTGGCAAGAAGTAATGGCAAATATAGAACAGCACACTGTGGCCTCGCTTTGGGATGAGGAACTAAAGTGAGCAAGCAGTGCTCCATGTCATCCGTCACGTAATTCCCAAACTGGAGTAAACAAGTACACGCCAGCAGATTTTTAAACGTCTCAATCTGTTTTTGCATCTTTCAGAAATAATTGGCATACAGCAGTATCGGATCAAAGCAAGTAGATAAGTGAAAGAGTACTAGCGGAGACCTTGTGGCCCTAGTTATAGACCGTTGGTTGTGTTTGGTTTGCTGGAGCCTCATAATTTGTCAGATGAACTAACTGATCATTGGTTTACAAGCAAAGCACATCTGCAGATGTTGTGTAGATTTATCATGCATCGGATTATCACCCTGGTCAGACATGTTGTGCTGTAAGATTATAAACCTGAGGAGTAAGGATATAAACGTTTCCCTTTGTTTCGTTGCTTCTCTAATTACAAACCCACTCCTCTTTTTAAAAAAGTTTAAGTTTAACGTACCTTGAAAAATACCTTGATTGTGTTCCAATAATCCCACTGGGCCTCAATGAGTAGCTAGTACTAGAAAGTGTTATTAAGGGCTTTTACAACGCACAGGCCTCTTCAATTCAGACTGTTTGTCATACATTTCTTCTTTTTTTCTTTTATTTATTTATTTATTTATTTATTTATTTATGTATTTTATGTGGGGGGCATTATTCACCAAATAATAAAACCATCTTATTTCTAGCTTTATTACTTGTATGTAAAACATGTAGTCTCCTTCTTCTTTCTTAAAAGCATGGTGTTGTACATGATATAAATTCCGTATTGTAGTGGATGTGATGAATCAAGTGCAGTAACTACAGTCTTGCATAAAATATCAATGTTACTCATAAATTATGCTTGCCATTCATTCTCTTTCTGCACCTGTTTTCATGATTATTGCCATGGTCATGAACAACAATAGCTTACCATAAATGTAACCAAGACCTATTAAATCATGCTAAGGACAAATATAATAATCTGTGCGGGAGAGGCCTGTGAGCTTTGTGACATTGCCATGTATTATTGAAAAGTGGTCCCATGCTTTTACTGTCCCCAGTTCCTGCCTGTGGCCATTGGCAGTCAGGCACATGTATTATATGAGTGGGCTGGTGTGTGTGTGTGTGTGTGTGTGTGTGTGTGTGTGTGTGTGCAAATGTGTTCAGTAGATAGGTACGTTTATTGTTCTTGCGTGTTGCCTCTCTCTGAATCCGGGGCATCCTGTGTAAAGGGAGGCATGTATTAGCTGCAGCTTTTCAAGAATTCCACATCCCTTTCACCGCCTGCCAGATGGTGCTCTCTTCAGTGCATTTGGCAAATGTTTAATTGTGTGAATAAATTCATTAAGAATGATTGTATTATAATAGTCTGATACTTTTTTTTTATATCTCAGAAGCGTATTACTACTTATCCTAGAAAAATAGAATGACAAATTGATTTGCGCAACAGCACTATTTTCACTTGTAGAGAAAGGCAGGAGATGGAGTCACCACCTCCTATGGACACATTTTCTATGTAATGCATTAATGCAATATTCAAGCAGAATTTTACAAAGCAAATAATGTTTTCATTACTCTTCTGTGCATCAGAAGCATTTCCAGACCAATTGAGCTGTTAAATGTTAAATGAATCTGAACCTGACTGAACTCTGCTACCTAATTTAATCTAAAATTAGAATCAGCAATGAAGGTATTAGTCATTTAACAAAAACTGAAAAGATATTTAAAATATATTAAGTATATATTAAGACTACTGTACACTGCACAAACTAGAGCACAATGCCAAATTTGTATTATTTGGTGTGTATGTACTGTATACAAGGACTGGCACTTGATATAGTGTCTCTGTGAATTGATTATTTAAACAGGGTATGTCTCAGCTGGAAGGGACCAGAGCCTATTCATCCCAGAAATAGCTGAATGGTCTTCTCCCATAACTCAGAGAGGTTTGGACAGGCTCGGAGGTATCCAGAGCCGGGCCCGTTAATTAGATTGGCGAGAGGCTTTAAGAGATATTCTAATGGGGCAGCTATAAGCAGCTCAGTGTCTCACTACCTCCCCAGCTCCATGCGTTATTTTTACCTTCCCTCTTCCCTGTTCCCATGGCGCTGTAGCATGGGGGGAATCAGATTTTTAAAAACTGTGATCTGGGGCGTGACTGATTTACTTGTTGATTTAGGCATCAGCCGTGACAGCGCAAGAGCCTGTCTGTGATCCTAGCCAGTGTCGTTATCATCCAATACTAGGCATATTAGGGCTGTCTCTGTCTATTTTGGTTGTACAGTGTACAGTAGACTCAAAAAATTATATTTATTTTCAGTTGTCATGACAGCTAGTGAGTGAATAATGACCCAACATCCCAAGGTACAAGGAATATTCTGAATAAGGTATTTACATGACTCAACGTTCTGTACTGAGAGGAAACTCCTCTTCTTGTACTGGTTACTCATACCTGGCCTACTGGCTTATTTCGTTTAATCTGAATAAGGAGTTTCATATTATAGTCCAAATGCCTGAATAGGTAGGTGTATTTTGACTATATTTGGGTGTGTTTCGATATTTTGAAATATCAGTGTGTATGTAAAGCTAGTTTGAGTGATGGTCTCCTCTCCGCTGAGGCACAGAGACAGAAAATGATCTTTCCTGATTGTATATGTATATTAAATTCCTTGATCAATGGCAGGTCATGTATATTTGGCTTTTCTCAGACATGGCAGCATTACAAATGATTGCGATATTATGGAGTGCTCTTTTTTTAACTTTTCACAGGCATTCCCCGAAATGTGCGTTTGGTGCAATTTGTGCATGCCGCTGGCTTTGGGACGCACTCATTAGTTGAGTAGTGAGGTGAGTGAGGGGTCGGTGATCCACATTAGGGCCCTTATCTGTGCTCTGTGTGGTTAGTGTCATGTAGGATACTGCCAGGTGGCTGAGAGGACATAGTGCAGTAAACTGCAAGAGGAGGCATGTCACAGTTCCTGGAAGGAGGGGACTTCCTCCCTCCTGAACCTTGCCTTCATCTTTATTTGACTTTTTCATTTACAACAAAGTCCACAACTATTTGACAATGGCAGACTTGTTAGCAACAGTGGCAAATTATAAGCACAATACACATACTGTACATATACATGAATGCTTCCACATCACTTCCACAAGTACATTTGGTTGGCTTTTTGACCACTGAGAACATTTTCAATAATGGCGATCAGGGAGGCAGTTAATTAGGTATGTGTATTTTAGCCTGTAATTATCACAATAGTGTTAGAATGTCCATTTTACATAATGTAGCAGATGCTTCTGTCCAGAGTAATGTACAGGACATGTATTATTTTTGCATGCAGTCCATCCATTGATAAAGTCGGACATTTGACTTTGCTCAGGGGCCCAATGATGGTGCCCCACCTGTAAATCAACCTCTCTGAGTTGTGACTCCATCTCCATGTAACAACTATGCTGAGAATCTCTGGAATCAACATTAGAATGTAGACTGTGCCAACAACCACCCCCCACCTATTGTGAAAATCACCTGTCTGATTTCAGATTCCCCTCTTCTCAATATTAATTGTGAGGGCAAATACACTAGTCTGTTGATCTTAAAAACAATACAGCCTTTTGAGTATCTCTGTAGAAACTGATGATTGTGCATATACAGTACACTTACTGGTATTTAGAAATATGGGTTTCTGTTTTGGTTTTATTGAGTGATTTATAGTATGCATGTGAATTGATTTTTGGGCAGAAAATATATTCCTTGTTTGATGAAAATGTATGAAGAAAGTTATTTCTATTATGAATCACTATGACATTTACACTTAAATTCTAATTTGGGAAGATACAAGCTTTTCTGTGTGTCTCTCTGTCCTTCCTTTAATTAGTTTGGAAAAGGTCTCACATTTGTGTGTCTATTTCAGTCCTATGATTTCCACATAATGACCAGGGAGCAGCTTCTCTCAATGAGAGGTTACAGCTCATTTCCTGTAAGAAACATGATAGTTAAGGATTTATTTATCGTTTCTGAAATAATACAGGCAGGAATGGTCTATAGAGATGCTATAAATAGATAGATCAAGAACAGCACTGCTGGTGTTAATTACTTTGCTCTGAATAAACTCATGTGGTATTGTGTCAGGAACAGTTATTCCCTGTTACTAATACTGGGCTATTTCTCACTGCATATATACTTACATTTGGTTAAAGTGCAGATGTATGCAGATGTCACCATGTATGTGGGTGTTTCTTATTAGTAGGTATGAGTGCTATAAGTAGACTTGATTCTCCGCTTTTGATTGTCTTTGGAGTCTTTATAGCCATTTGTCAACAAGAGTTCTGGCAATGAAAGCCAAGGAAGCTTATGAGAAAACTGGCCAAGACATAGTCCGAGCCTTGGACTGTTTAGAACATTGTTGAGAAGAAAGAGAGCACTGGTGAGCTCAATAATCGCAAAGGGACCAGTTGGCCAAGGAAGACCTCTGCAGTTGATGACAAAATAATTCTCACCATAATAAGGAAAAGCTCCAAACACTTATCTGATAGATCAGAAACAAGCAGGCATGCATGTTTCAGTGACTACTGAAGACATCATGGATGGACAGAACTGTAGAGGCTTCACTGCAAGATGTAAACCATTTGCAAACCACTGTAAAAACAACCTGGCCATGTTACACCTTGTTATGAAGTACCTAAAGAAGCCTGCAGAGTTCTGGAAAAAGGTCTGACAGATGCGACCAAGATTGAAGATGTACAGTGCCCTCCATAATGTTTGGGACAGGTTGCCCTACAAGTGATACTAAAACTCTTTGCATTTGAATGGATCTCTATGGGAATTGGGGGGTGGGACTAGATTCAGCCGTATGTTACACTGCTACAGTATGGAATACATTTGTTGGCTAAATGTTTTTGTCAACAAGGGTCTAAGGTATCAAATGAGCCTCAAACCACGTTGCTGCTGCCAAATATGCAGTAGATACGAAAATAATAGTTTCCTGTTGAATCAATGAAAAAATTATTCAGGCAAAATAAATATTTTCATATCTACTGCATATTTCATTTGAGGCTAATTTGATACCTTGACCCTTGATGACTTAAAGCCATTTAGCCAACTAATATGTTCCATACTATATCAGTATAATCAGCTGAATCTAGTCTCACCCTCCAATTCCCATAGAGATCCATCCATGCAAAGAGTTTTAGTATTGCTTATAGGACAAACTGAAAATAAGATATCTAGACTCTGGTGATGTCGATCAGGAAATGCATGACATGCAAAGGATATGCAACAAAATACTAAGTATGACTACTTTCCAAAACATTATGGTGCCCTGGAATTGGGCTACTATGTATAAACATTGCCGTCATTTCTACATGGTGAAATAAAAATGTATAAAAATGCATTTATTGAAACCTGACAATGTGCACTTCAACCACATATGATTTTTCTTATTACTAATCTCAAATTGTGGAGTAGGCTGGTGGTAAGAGCAAAGAGTGGAGGCCAGAAATAACTGCCCAAGATCGAAAGCATACCACCTCATCTGAAACTTGGCGGTGGGGGTGATATTGTAGGGAAAAATTCACAGAACACAAGATCTCCCTCCTAAAAGCACAAGTCAAAATCAGACTCTGCCCTAATGAGCAAGAAGGTTCCTCCAACGCTCTCAAAGATTTATGCTAAGAGTGTATCAATATATATATGTAAGTATACACGACCTGTAATCAATATGAAAACGCAAGAAACCACAGTGTACACTGTCCAAAAGAGAGCAAAGACTGCAGGCTAAAGAAATACATTTACTCACCTAGAAGAAAGTATTTATCAGATATTTAGTAGTATATTTTCAGTGATTATGTCTGTATACTTTCTATGACTTATTGCTGATAAATATTGTTGTTAGAAGCGCATAGGTGACCCATGTGTAATCCAAAGTTGAGTAAAATGATTAATATGAGGTGGAAAGCACCAAAAATGATCTATAGGTCGTAGAAAGTTCTGGAAAACACTATATAGTGAATAGCACCGTGTTTTACATGTTTCCCATGTTAATGATTCCAGTTTGTTAGAAAAATTAGCCTACAAAGCAAGATGTATGTAATAAGATTCTTTATTGTTTTGGAAATCAATAGAACGATTCGCCACGATGGTTTCAGGACCGAGAAGTAAATGCCTGTAACATAGCCAAGTCATATGATGGTTTTTGAGAAAGCTATTGGTTGTGTTGAGATAAGGACAGTGCGTAAAATGAGAGTTTAGTCTGATATTCAAGGTTGAAAATCTGAGGATTTGAACCGGCTGTTGTGCACGTGTGCCACAATAAAGTCTAATTTTCTGAAGAGCTTGCTGCCGTGGGATCTTTGCCTTCTTGGTGTTATTTTACAACTGATTGGAGATTGGACCTTGAGAGCTACCGTTTCCTAGCAACGACAATATCATTTGGACATGTATGGCTGCCACAGGTACTGACTCGCTTGTCTTCAGTGGTGATGAAACTGCTTATAGCAACAGGAGAATGAATGCTGAAGTGCTGAATGCTTAAAATTCTTCAAAAATGGAAAATTCCAGAAATACTGGAAAATTCACTCTATGTGAATCTAATTGAACATTCATTTAATTTGCTGAAGAGAAAGTTGAGTTAACATACTCCCAAAACAAGCAGGAGCTGAACATGGCTGCAGTACTGGCCTCTCTGTAAGTTCTGTCATCTCTATTGTATTGGTTTAACCACATAAGAATGGTTTGATTACAAATATATTCTTTTTAGCCAAAATCTAGAATAAACTACGCATTTGTCTAAACCATTTTGTGTATATGTGTGCATGCATGCGTGAGTGTGTGTGAGCGCATTGCTCTTTTTTTCGCGTGGATGTCTGTTTACTTATTCATGGGAAGTTGTTTGTTTAATGTATTTGCTCGCTGTTGGTGGGAGCGCTGCCTTTGAGACGCCCTGTCAGCCTGCCCGCTCTGACTGTGCACAGACTGCCTGTGCTCTCTGTCAGTCTGTCACAGCATTTCACCTGACCCCTGGCCCCGCTCACTGCAAGCGACACTCATACCGGCCAAGTTAATTCCCTATTTAGTGGCCTCCTGCCACCTCCAGCTGAACAGTCTGTTTCGTGAAACGATAAGAGCAAGAAGACGTACCAGGACCAAGGCGCGGAAGCATTAATTTCTCTTCTCAGGAGAATGGTGCCGCATTCTGCATCCCCCAGACACGGGTGTTCTCACTCCAGCCCGTCTGAAATGCTCAATTATTCACCCACTGGCCCTCCCTTATTTCCTTCTGGTGTTTTTCAATAGTGGGTTTCCAGGGATGTGTGTTTTCCTGTAATACCTGGCAAATATGACAATGTCAGGGAGGTATTTCTTGAAATGCCAGACAGGGTTGAAAGGGTATCAGGAGGGGCTGGGAGTGAGTGACAGGAGGTGGCCCGGGGAACACAGTGAATGTGAGAAAGGTTGGCTGATTATTGGCCAGAACAGAGAGTTTTGCAGTTGTTCCTCTCCAAAATGTCATGTTTGGCATTTAAAGTTGCCTTATAGAGAGTGTACTCCCAATGATAATTGTATCTCTGTATCTACTAGCCTAAGTGACTGATAGGTGACTGCTACTTTGAAATACATACTTATGTTCATGCATGTTTGATAGTTGTATTTCCTACCATGCTGTTTACTGATTTTTCTCACTGTTGTTCTCCTCCCTCCGTGTTTTACAGAGACCTCGCCTTTGCTTCCAGATGTGGACTCCAGCAGTGACGCCATCTTGTTGAGTCAGCAGCCGATGTCAGAGAGCCGTGACGCGCCACTGGCCCCTCCCACTGCGGCGACCCTTCCCGAGCAGGAGCCCGAGGGCGGAGGCTCCAACGGCGACAGGGTCTCCGAGTCGGAGGACAGCGCCTCCTCCTTCGAGGAGCTGGAACTTGAGCTGGGGAGGGGACAGGAGGGCAAAGACTGCCCTCCTGCCACGGAGGCCACCAGCATGACACCAGACCTCCCCACCAATGAGCAGTCCACCGTGGGCAAGGAAGAGGAGTAGGAAGAAGGCAGGGGAAAATGGATGGGCACAGTGGATGATGAGGGTTCCCTTCATTTTATTATTCTTTTCAATAATTAACTGAAAAACTCTTATTGATTTCATTTCTCTCAGCGTTGAAACGTTGTCGGTATTCCCTTAGTAGTGCTCCTCATAGAAAAAAATAACAAATTTGCTGACTGCTTTTGAGGTAAGAAGGAAAACAGGACATACCAGGGAAATGAAGGGTAAAAGCTGAGCGACCATTGCATCTAACCATTCATTCAAATGCTACCAATGACAAAGTTAAACAGTAACTATGCAAGAGGGATATTATTGAATGAAAGTAATGTTATATGTCGAAAGAAATAAATGGCCTTAACAGGTTATTATGGAAAGACAGTGTTACTGTCCATGACTATTTAGCTTTATTATTTTTCATGTATATATGAGTGTGCTTTATGTCTGCAGTAAATGTATGAGTGACGCATAGGTAGTGTAGTATAAAGTTTGAATTAATGTGCTGTGGCTTAAGTTCATTTCTTTCTTTTTATTTGTCTATTTACTCAATATTTATTTGGCATTTGTAAAATGAACAGAAAAATCAAGGGCTTTATATTTTTTCCCTGAATTATTCATTGTTTTCTCATCATTTTGCCTTTAATTGCTATGTCACCTTTGAAATAAAATACTGTATTACATACTGTCTCTGTGTGTGTGTGTCTGTGCGTGTGTGCTCATGCGTGTGTGTGTGTGCGTGCTGCATGCATGTGCATGTGTGTGTGTCGGTGCTGGTGGTGGGATTGTTGTTTTAACTGTTTTAAAACTACACCTATACCTGAGATGGCATAAAACTATTATCTTTCAGATCAAAGGTGAGTCTATAGTATTTATGAAAGCATTACTTACGATGGATTCCACCTTCTAATAGAGTTGCAGTCAGACAGCCAAATGCGAAATCTGTTCAGGGCCAAATTATCTTTTGTCATGCACAACCAAACTGTCAAAATGTGTTCTGTTTATGAAGTTTGGCAAATTGACCCCATAATACTATGATGTAATGTTTTTATATTAATACTAAGTAAATGTTACAAAAACTTCATGCTGGGAAACATATTGCTCACAAAAAAAATATTGTGGATATTTACCAAATGTGGAAAAAAGAAAAAATGTGCAAAACAAATCTACAAATTATAACCAAATGTAGGGCAGTGCTGTCAAAATGACAAAAATGGAGAGTTACAGTAACCACATTAACAACTTTTGCTTGATCTCAATCTGGCAAACCCTCATATCTTCAGACGTGAGCCTCACTGAGAATAGAACAATGGCTTAAATGAAGACACTTTTACCATTTACCATACTAGCTTCATTTAGTTTTTCTTTTTCATAATTTAGGTATAAATGCTACAAATACAGTGTAGATGAAAATGCAAAAGAAAATACTTGCACTTGCATGTATGACAGGTAAATACATTTTCTGAATCAAACTCCTTGTGCAAAATCAGAACTAATAAAAATGTATGAAGCAAAATGTAAGCAGTATGCCCTGGTGTCCCTTTGTGTCTCCACATCTATCCAAAATTGTTACATTGTGCATTGCTATAAATCATAATATCATCATATATTTTCAGACAAATCAACTGTCAAATCAATTACTATCTTTTCATCAGTATTGGGCCTTTATTGTCTTAAAATATCTAGGGGTCATATTGAAAACATATGCAATCATTCACCCTTATAAGTATGTAATCTTTTGTTACAATTTCATTGTGAGTGGCATGAACTCTTAACAAATGCCACTATGAGGATGCCAGGATGCTCGTTAGCACAACACAAACATGCCTAGCAAAGGCAAACAGTTGTCTATCATGGCCAATGTGAATATAACAATATAAAAAATATGACAACATAGATTATTTAAATGTTAAAAGCAGCAAAATGTGCATGGTCACCATGTTTGTATCCTAGACTTCATAGTTGACTCAAAATCCATGTCATCATGGCAAGAAATTGCTTGCCATGTGGATGAGTCAGCAAAATAATAGACAAACTTCCAAAAGGTGGAAAAAACAACAATTGCGACTTGAGTGGCTGAATATTCTGCTGCAGTGTGGTGCTAGAATGTGGGTGAAACTAATTAATATTGGGCTGTTTACGCTGAGCCCGCAGTGGCTGTTCTGATTTAGGCTGACACTATGGGAAATCTTGTGCTGTCTGTCATTATCGGCTATTATGCATAGCCAATGTATACGCCCACTTATGTTTGCGTGTCTATTTCCCGAATTGTTCAAAATGATAAATGACCACTGAATCTGGAAAGGGAAATTATTAATGTAAAACCAATGGTAAGAGGACGATAGAGGATCTCTACATTCTGCAGTTGCTGGTCTTCATCAAGTGAGCCTGAACATGAACCTGTGAGAAAGATGCATTGTTCTTGTTCAGGTGAATAGAAACAGCATCCAGAAAAAGTGAAACCTGGTGAGCCCCTCAGGAGGAGACTGGCCTGAACAGATCGCACTGCGGTCCTCAAGGTTGCATGTCGGGCTAGTATCCGGTTGCTAATGATTTTGGGTAAGAAATGAATGAAGAAATCTCAACTTTTGGACCTCAGAAAAACACAGCGAGAAGTCATGATAAAGGCCTGCCTTATAGCATCTGGTACATACAGTCATTTCATTATCTATTTTGTTTTGCCTAGGCTTATGCACAGTTGTTTTCAGATGATACCTGCATTGCTTAAAAATTTGTGAAATGTACCTTGTTTTATTTTTTTTGGATGGGGAGGTAGGAGGGTTTAATAGAATAAAAACAGACAACAGTAGATACAGGTATTTCCGTGGAAATTGGATGTGCTGCAAAAATCAGTTAATAATGGCACTTCATTATAATTGCCTAATACACTATAACTGTGATCATTTGTGGTTCCATTTTTATTTTAATACCTTCTAGTTTATATCTCTGTCCTGTATTGACTGCAAGTCCATTGTTCCCAGGGGAGACACAATGAGAAAAGGTTTTGAATAGATTTCTGTCTCTGCTGAATGAATGGAGGACATTGACAGAAGGAAATACAGTTTCAGCCTTACAATTGACAGTCAACCACCAGCCTAGCTTCTATGGTACTGGGGCAATTTGCCCTTTGGTGAAATGCATGTTTAAGATGAAATTACAAATCAATAAGTTTAATAACAATGCGTTTAGAATTGCTACTGATTCACTACCACAAGGCTTCCTCACTGCCGAGTCTGTCCAGAGGCTGATTGGTGGGAGAAAATGGGTGTAGTTTATATAGCAGTCTAATAGTCTAGATTTTAGCTCTTATCCAGTGCAACAATGTATCGAGTGTCTTACAGAAATGTCCAGCACTGTGTTACAAAACCCTGTTGTTATGACCTGAAAGGTTCAAGGTGACTCTTTGATGTGTATCTGCAGATTATTTTGTACAATACATTATTCAAATTCTTGCATATTCAAAAGGCTGAGGGATCCAACTGAGCTACTTGGCATGATGTCAGTGCATGTTCCAGCCTGCCTCTCCTTCCACATAGGGTGCAGAGGTGTGCGCCAAGGTCCATCTCTGTAGATTGGCTGGTGTTGGAAGGGTGTCAGACAGATCGCAGAAGGAACTGGAACTATGGTGGAAATGGTGGATATCTCCAGATCTCTGCCCAGGTCAGTGCTCGGTCTTCTGTCCTCCATGGTGTCCATGTTCCCTGGCCTATCTCCACAGCGTTGGATTTGCGTGACTCCTCCTCTCTTGCTCAGATCTTCCTCTGTACAAGCTGTCTTCTCTCCATGACACTAGCTTCGTTCCAGTACTGATGTTCCAAGCCCCTGGCATCTTTAACACACAGCTCGTACAATATCTTTACCGGAGTCTGCTTTCTGTTTCTGCAACTGCCTTGGTTGCAGACCACTAGAAATATATAGTAGCTTGATAGAAATATCATGTATTTGTTTTAAGTCAGTTAAAATGTCCAGGTTATGGATGTAACAGCAGAATCCCTTCTGGGACAACCACTGCTCTGCTGTTCTGCCTCTACAATGGTTGATCCTTTACTGAGAGAAAGAGGCCACAGGTGGATGTGGAGATGTGTTACTTGAAGATGGGCATCACTGTTCCCTTTGACTCTATATCATATCAATGTGCCAGTGAAGCAATAGAGAGGGGGTTATTATGAGATATTAGCTGGGTACAGACTCTTTAGAGGGACATTGAAGTGTCGGCAGTCTGCCTTGAGTAGGAGGGCTGGAGTATGATTTTGAGACCTATAAAATGAAAATTTTGATTAAAAACAATATGATTTTCTGAACCCCTATATAGTTAATTGCTTCAGTACCAAAAACTCTCAAGTGCAGAATTAAATAATTCCTCTTTTACATTACATTAATGGCATTTGGCAGACACTCTTATCCAGAGCAATGTACAGTTGATTAGACTAGGCAGGAGACAGTCCTCCCCTGGAGCAATGCAGGGTTAAGGGCCTTGCTCAAGGGCCCAACGGCAGTGCAGATCTTATTGTGGCTACACCAGGGATCAAACCACCGACCTTGCGTGTCCCAGTTATTTACCTTAACCAATATGCTACAGGCTGCCCTCTTACCTTGCCAATGCCAGTTGTCTGGCTCCTTCAACTCCAAAGTGAATGGATGGCTGAGTCAGGCTACACAGTTCAGTGATGAGTCTGTGTATGATTGGCCTGCGTAATGATGGGTCATTTCTGTGGTTTGGCTCAAATGGGTAAAGCTAATTTATATTGCATTGCATTTCATTTTCGGATCTACTATAGGGCACTTAGCATGCTGATGAAGGTTCATGTCATGACTTGACATTTGGTTGTGACACTGCTGAATTGGTGTCACGGATGCTTCTTCTAAACATACATTTTCTCTGGTGTAATTCACTTTTGATGGGAGCGCCTGCTAAAAGCCTAAATGCAATGTCAGCCCAGTGCAGATGTTCATTGAGGTTTACTGTATCAGGAAAAAATGTAGGACAAGTGATTTGGATGTGATTGTTTCTAGGATCCTAACTGAATTTAGCAAATATACAACGCACTGAATCTACTCATTTCAAATGTGCTGGCCACTGTTGCCCCCCACCCTACTACAGAATAATGTACGTAGTTACCTGTGTCTTGGAAATTTTTACATTCAGAAATGTGGGCAAAATTACCATTTTCTACAAATACTTTATCCTCACTCTGAGCTCTGAGAAAATTTGAAGTGATGATTTGAGTAATTAATGGTTTTTACTGTATACCCCACCAAGCTGAAATGGATTATTATTTCTCTTTTAAAATTAAGTTAACTTGATTCTAATTTGATTAATGGACTACTTGAATAAAATAAAAGTTAAAATATATTTTTAAAATGCAATACACTCTCTTCATGTGCCAGGCAAATCATCTCCTTGTCCAGCAATTTTTGGACCTCAGATTGGTTTAGGGACGGACTTGCAGAGTGGTTGCACATATTCATACTCCTTCATCTTAGATGCTGACATGGCTGACTCCAATCATATCCTATTTTTGCATGTGTTTTGGATATGTTGATAATATATCAACCAAAGATCTGGCTAATTATTCATGTTTACTTTTTTATTTTGTAACTTTTTTTGCACTTCTGTATAGATAGGCTGCTGCGTGCCTGGAATGTGCTTTCTTTAGTGTCGTGTGAATTTGACACATCTAGATTGAGTCATGTCCCCTCTGTGAATGTATTTTTAGACTAACATTAGTCTTTCACAACTTGCACTTTTTTTGTGTCTATTATCTAATCAGCCAATTTGTGGCAGCAGTGGAATTCATAAACTCATGCAGATATGGGTCAGAAGCTTCAGTTAATGTTCACATCAACCATCGAAATGGGGAAAAGAATTAGATCTCAGAGATTTTGACCATGACATGATTGTTGCCAGTATTTCTGTATTTCTGCTGATCTCCTTGTCAGGTTTGGGGGACTGAGGAACCAAGCGCAGACTCAGGGCTAACAGGAAAATAACAGGTTTAATGACACAGGGCAGATCCAAAATGCAATCCAGAAAAAGGCAAGGGTCAAAATCCGGGCAGACGGGTACATACAGGGCACACAGAAGAGTGGTCAGATGACAGGCAGAATTCAAAAACAAGAAGAACAGACCAGACCAGACCAGACCAGAATACAGGGGTGAAGGCACAGGGTACAGGAGGCTAGAACTGAGGACAGGAAAATACAGGGAAAACGCTAGGGACTTTGGGAAAGCTGACACTCCTGGGATTTTCAAGCACAACCGAGTTTACTCACTATGATGCGAAAAACAAAGGTAAACATCCAGTGAGCGGCAGTTCTGTTGACGAGAGAGGTCAACGAAGCTGAGCTGCTAGAAAGGCTGTGGTAACTCAGATAACCACTCTGTACAATTGTGGTGAGCAGAAAAGCATCTCAGAATGCACATCTGCTTCTTTTATCCAGAATGGCATATAGTAGGCATATATGAATGAGATCATAGCAATATACACTATATACTCTATAATATACATTTTAATATGGGATCTATCAATTAATCAAACTAGTTTAAACAACTGTTTATATTTCCATCCTGGTCACCATTGCTCTCTATATAATATGTTTTTTTCCACTGAAACATGAATGACTACTTAGCATATTGGACAATAATAACCTTATCTAAATATGAAACCACTTAAACAATACATTGGAGAAAGAATTATGTCAGGGAAAAATCAACAAGGAAGAAACAATTTGTAAAATGTATATGCTTACATTTTTCACATAAAAATGAAAATCAATTAATTGAAACATTCATGGAACTGTCAGTAATGATAGTAATTTCATCAAAAGACACATTATACCAGAGGAACATAAATATAAATGTTAGTGCCCTCTTGTGGTGAACAGAAATACTCTTGTGATTTGAAAAAACATTGAGACATACTCAGAACAAAATATGCGCTTCCATTTATGTTTCATAACTGTACCACTGTGATTAATCATGACAAACAGGTTAAAAATTGAAATTCACACCAATACTAACCAAGGCAGACTAAGTAAGGTAAATTAAGTAAAATGGTAAACTATCATTATTTTTGGCGGTTAATTAGCATTCTGATCTGTACCCACTACTGGCCTCAAGCATTCGCTGCTATTGTATCATCCTTTTAAGGGCCTATTCAGGGAGAAAATTAGTCTCTTTGTGCTACTACTGGCCAATTTAAGCAAGTAAGGGAGAAAGGTAGTGATTATAATTTCCACAAAGTTATAAAGTGCATATAAAGTCAAATAATTAAGCTTACTCCAACATTGGGATATTATTGCTATTGTTATGTAAAGTAATTATTATTATTTTTAAACCTTAATGTTTTGGCTCCCCTTCAACAGATAAGCCCCAAGTTATACATGCCTTTATTCATAAAGGCTGAATGGATTTTGCCTTGAGAGAGGGAAAACAACTCATGGTTATCTTCAATTATGCAACTAATATTGGCACAATAAACAACTAATATTACCTTCAATTACATAATGATAGAATGAGATTAGAAGCCCACTGTCAATGTTCCTTAACGGTTAAGTAATCGTTGAATGCGTCACCTTTCCATTCCGTGCTCTGGATATTTATCGCAGCGTAATGTTAGTGAAGATGCTTGACTTCACCTAGGCTTGGGTTTGAAAGGCACTTTTTTTGACCTTTTATTTATCCGCCGCTCGTGATGGTGAGGTAAGTACAGCATGTGACAATGAGATGCGTTTCCATCTGCGGCTCCCTGCTGGACTGACGGCTCCGTGCCGCTCCTCCTGTGCCACATGTTGATCTCTCCTCCTCGTTTCCCACAGTGCATCGCGCCTCCTTTCCACACGGCTGGGTCGTCAAAGGAGGCGTGTAATCCCAGCATCTGAGCCTCATTTTTATTCGCTACTCAGTAGAGAGGAAAAACTCTCAGTGTACAAACCCCCCACCCCACCCCGGCCCCAAGGGGTCTCCTATTTTAAGGTTTTATTCTCGTGAGGTTTTATGTGGCGCTTTATCTTTGGGGCTGTTTGCCGGGGACCGGACGGAGCACGCCCGCCGACACCTCTCCGGGGGTCTCACTCCGACAGGAGACGAGCGGGGCCCGAGAGGAGGGCCGGGCGTGCTCAGTCACGCGGAGTCAAAGCGGCCGATGTCAAAAGCGCCCGCCATTCACGACGGCGCTTAAAGATGGAAGGGAGTCCCCTCCGACTTCGCTCCGCACGCCCGCGAGCCAGGCGTAGCTGCAGCCCACGTGCTTTTGTTCTCATTTAAAAGGTGTCAGAATTTCATTTTCATGTACCGCCACCTACACCCTGCTCACTGAACACTCTTGAGTTTGTGATTGAAAAAAAAAAAAAATATGTGCATAATTTGTAGGCTGGGTTTTCTTTCTTACAAAGATAAGTCCTTGAGATGAGCAATACAGTTTTTTTCATAGATTTTGTATCTTTACATCATGCATATACCTCCATAAAGTGATCATTTTAACCCTTTAATCATGTACTGTGATATGCCTGAAACATCAGGCTACTCATGCCAATTTGGAGGGATTATACACTCACTGAGCACTGTATTAGGTAGACCTGTACACCAGCTTGTTAATGCAAATATGTAATCCACCAATCAGCAACTAAATGCATAGAAGTGTGCAGACATGGTCAAGAAGTTCAGTTGTTTTTCAGACCAAATCTCAGAATGGGGAAGAAATGTGATCTAAGTGACTTTGACTGTGCAATGAATGTTGGTGGCAGACAGGGTGGTTTGAGTATCTCAGAAACTGCTGATCTTTTGTGATTTCCACATACAACAGTCTCTACAATTTGCAGAGAATAGTGTGAAAAACAAAAAACATCCAGTGAGCAGCAGTTCTGCGGGCAAAAACGCTTTGTTAATGAAAGAGGTCTGTGCCAGACTGGTCAAAGCTGACAGGAAGGTGACAGTAACGCCAATAACCACACATTACAACAATGGTATGCAGAAGAGCATCTCTGAACACACAACACATCAAACCCCTTAAGTAGATAGACTACAGCAGCAGAAGACAATTAAGCCAAAAAAATAAGTAATAAATACCTAACAAATTGCTCACTGAGTGTATGAAACAATGAACTGAAATGGCTAGAGGAAGTGTAAAGTGTGTGGATACTTAAAGATCCTTTCTTCTTGTAAAGAAGAATACAAAAGTAATTATATTCTCCGATACTGCAGTTTTAAGTCCATCTGAAGGAGATGAGCACATGCCTCTGCTCTGTGCCACGGGTTCCTAGCTTTGTGTCCACCAACGTATGAAGCCATACAACCATTGATAGAACCTGTTATATAAAGTGGGAACTTGTGCCATCATTTAGCAATTCCACAGAACAACACTCAAAGAATGAATAATAGATAACTACTTTTAAACAAAGGATACTAGGTTCAGGGTTGCTGTATTTGGCCAGATGTAGTCAATTATTAATGCCATCTGGGTCAAAGCAATTGCTCGCGTAGCCTACTTGACGGTTATTTTTTACTCAAATATTTCTTAACAGAAATTGTAAAATAATATATTTGCTGGAATAAAATACATTTCATTAATCATTATTCAAAGTTCACATTAAGTTTACTATTACTTAATCAACAAAAAACAACAGATTGGATGCAAGAAAATAAGAGGGTGAAAATCTTGCTTGACTTGCACTGTTACTCACTACGCATGGGGAGAACAAGATGTAAAATGGAAGTGGAATAAAATAAATTTTCGACAACATTCTGACTACTCCTTTTATGATATAACCTAGGAGTAAGTGTTATGAGAGGAAATCGGTCAGATCTAATCAGCTATTTAGTTCGTAGCTCCCTATACGAACTCCTTATCCAGCTGGGATTTAGGCCAGGTCTAGACTCGTACATCCGCCAGAAACACAACAACCTCATCCCACCACCAATTCTTGAAATCTCCAAAGAGTTGGTCCACTGTGCTCTGACATCCCACTTTAACAAAACCTACACACTTTCGCGAGTTTTTCTCATATTCGTGCGCGACACAAAGAAAATAAGAAATTCCAGGCGTTGACAGAATTTTCTCCGACACCACATTCAAGTCATTTCAGCTGGGAACATTTTTGGAACTTGAAAAGAGCTTCTCGGGTCGAATGAGTAGATGAGCCAGATGGGCGGTCTACTCGGAGGAACGTTTTACATTTATTAAAGTAGAAAAGAAGCAAATCAACAACAAGGCGTTTGCAAAACATCGGTTTGCTTACAACCAAAAGAGAAAAGAAAACATTCATAAATCAATCATTCAGAGCAACGTGAACTTGAAATGACAACAATGCTCAGAGTATTATCAAAGGAAATGTGCGCTG
Source organism: Conger conger (assembly GCF_963514075.1). NCBI lineage: Eukaryota > Metazoa > Chordata > Actinopteri > Anguilliformes > Congridae > Conger > Conger conger. The sequence continues at coordinate 14,677,520 of NC_083773.1, read as the reverse complement.
CTGTGAGACAGCCAGTCGCGTGAACCTCCTTGCCACACCATTTCGGAGTCACTGTCAGTCACACGCTTGGCTCCCTCTACCACTAAACAATGAGATATCACACGTGCGAACTAGGCGCGTTTGTTTTAAGTCGGTATTAGGAATTATGAGGACAAAAATCCTCTGCTGAACAACGACTGCAATAAAGACCACTCTTAGCAATTTCAGTTAAATAACCGGATCTGTAGGCTATTAATGAACCGTACTGACCGTCCCAGCACGTGTGACGATAACATATTTATGATAAAATCAACGACAATATAAAAACTATCAAAGTGACATTAGTCACCGGGAAAGATTTTACTTAAACTCAGAATTTCAACATGCTGCAACTGGATAGTGTTTTAGCTGCGTGAGAAAAAAAGCACATGAGCATCTCGAGGAATCCGCCGTTGTTTTTAGTCAGTCTGTTTCAGCACCAAGGACAGGTACAACTCCCCACAGCAGTTTCAACACTGAACTTCCCCAATTGACGGACTTAAGGAAACTGAATTTCCGCTGTATTGTTGGCGTGTTGCTATAACGGTTGCAGCATACTGAATTAGGAAAACGGACTACTTTATCCTGTTGCTGTAAAGGTCTGGACTTGGAATAATTTCATCCGAGTAATAACCGCGACAAACAGGTGAGGATGACCACTGTTTTTTTTACACGTGTTTTTAAGCTTGTGCATTCATTCTGTGCTCATATTCGAGATTACTCGTGCGCACAAGGCTATCGGATTCGCTGCATCTTTTATGAGAGCACCTGCACATCACTGAGTAAATTAGAATATTTACGATCATATCGAATAAATCTCAATTGAAAATTATTTTAGTGACCGATTACCATAAACTGAAGTCATATCACAATGTATTTATCCACGCCTGTAGCATCATTTTTATGTGAAAAGCCATGCCAACAGAGCTATTTTCCGTAAACATTTTTGTTGCTGATTTTTTTTTTAGTTTATTAAGTTAAAGTTATAAATAGATATGTATTTCTATATTTTAATGTTTCAACCGTGTCATTACAAATACGCGGTACACACCACATGACAGTAAACAAGAACAAAAGAAGGACATTTTAATGGGCGGCTGACATACTGATGCACAGCGCTCAGAATTAAAACAGTAGCGCCTACGAATATAACAGTGCATTGTGTTTATCTAGGTGTGACATTATCAGCGAGTTTGTGAAACATAACAAGTGATGCTGGATAGTTGAAGTTCACCAAGTTGTTTTATCTATGCCTTACTACGAATGCTATATCTGAGTCTTTGCAAACATGGACACGTTTTATAGATGTCATAAACAACGATGTTCTAGTATAAAGCCGAGCATATAGTAATTAGGCCAGGTGATTTCGACCTCTACTTGAAAACAAACTGTGAGGGGGGATGTATGCATGCTTCTTCGTGTTCTAGTCGCGAAAAAGCAAAAAAAAAAAAAAAAAAAAAAGTTCTATGGGACTTCGCTGACCAAGTCTGGAAGGCGTCTTCCTATGTCCATTTGTAGATAAATATTGTAAATGGTTCCTGGCATACTGACGCCTAGTTTATAGCTTGTTAACTTTGAACATGGTTAAGTAAAGGACGAATACATAGAATTTTGCGATTTACATGATGCAGTACCCCTGATAATTAACGGTCATAGGCTATCCTACAGTTAATTATCAAAATGATATAGCCTGTTCTTATAGAGGAAAAGCAGGGATGATTATCGCCTGATTATCTGAGAGATTACAAGTAGGCTATCTTAAAAATAATTAACCATGACACCATGATTTGAGTACCGGGTTGGGTTTGAGTGTTTATTTTAATTTAATCGTGTCCGTCGACACTGGGAACCCAACAAATAATTAATGACTTAACCACTCTGTTTGGGTCAATGTAAAAATATTAATGACTAACCCTTCGTGTTATAGCTACATCGTGTATAGCCTACGTAGGCTATTTGTGGAGCCTAAACATACAATATACAGGTTCATTTAAAATGTTTTTGAATTGTTATATCCCTTTTAAAAGCGTTGATATGTTGATTAAATGGCAATTCCTTAATATCATCAATCAAAAGGGCATCCAAGCAATGTAGCATAGCCTGTGCACAAATGCCTTCATTGACACACCACTGTAAGAAGCCCAGTCCTTTGGTCTGTCTATGTCTTCACCTTAACATGGAGGAGGGAGCAGAGGGTTGTCTCCACCCAAGAGGAAGAAAGTCCATTACACTTTCCCAATAGAATTCTAAGAGCACGCGGATGCATTGCAACAGGGTGGAGGAATCCTATCCTATAACCTACATAATCCTCTCATTCAGCGCGGACGCATGCTTGGTTCAAATGTGAGTGAGCGAAAAACGTGTTTTCAGTTTCTCAGCGCGGGCTTCCAAATGACTGGATATGCAGTGGTCCATGCTTGCCATCTTTTATATCAGCGCAAGGCGGCAACGCTATATTGGTTTTAAGCAGACAAGATAAAATGTTAGCATGAAACATCATCGGAAGAAAATAACGCAATTTATTGCTTTCCATTTGAACAGTGGCATGTAGGCTATGCCTGCGGATGGCTGTTGGTTAATGTAGTCTACTCCAGGTTATAGTAGGCCTATATAATCAATATCGTGGCAGCTGCGACTGTGGTCAGCAGCCCCACCGGGCTCCGCATAATTGACCGTAGAGGCACTCAGCTTTAGTTCGGCGGGTTTGTCCGTGTCTCATCTCCCACCGCACCTCTCCCTGTGACAGCCGCGTTGAAATGCCGTTTGTGATGATGGCACTGCTCTCTAGAGAACATGTTTAACTTGTATTTAACCACTGCTTCATTTTTCGTCTACAACACTGATATGTTCTGATCAGAAATGTGATGTACCTAGATCCAGCACAATAATTATTCAACATTACTTTGACATTTTATATATGTTAAATCTAATGCAATATTGTTTATATTCTGATATTTATTATTACAATTCATCTGTCGGATTATTTAATATCAACAGAAAAGAGCCAGATATTGCACTGTCCATGAAATATGTTTTTCTTAAGTTTGAGCTTCAAATGTGTGACGGTTAACTTTGCAGAACAAATGTGTGTCCAACCACATTTGTTCTTCAAAGTTAACCACAGTACTGTAAGTTTTTTCTTGGTTTGCAGCAGTATAAATGTGCCCTCCCATTGCTTTCATGAGAGGATGATTACACAAAGTGGGTCATGATCTGGAGCTTTCTGTAAGATGGTGGAAAATAAGTAGAATTTCAGGTAAACTATTTTTTTGTTGTGTGATCAAAATGCCTTGCATGAGACAGCTGCTTTATAGCGTAACAAAATGAGGGCTAGTGGCACAATGTAACTTGTTGAATAAATAAATACATGGAATGTGGAACTGTTCACATCCACATCCAAAGAGAGGCTTTGGAGGAGTTCATTGGTGTCAAAATATGTCCATGCTTCACTCTCAGAAAAAAGGGTTATTTGGCTTGTCTCCACAGAGGAACCCTTTTCAGTTCTTTATGGAACCCTCATAGGTGTGAGGTGTGAAAGCTACCATAAAAATAACCATTTTGCCTGACAAAGAACCCTTGAACTTATGTGGTATCAAGTGGCTCCTGAGAGTGGTGAAAACACAGCAGGGTGTGAGCAGGGTGTGCACCATTGGTGTGCATAAGATGTGTTTGTCATACCTCTACACAGGCCACTGTTTATAACTATGCATGCTGATCAGATCAGTCGTTTATGCACTTATCAGTGCATCTCTGAAGTCATCCTACACTGCCCAACTCTATAAACCTGCACCCTTATTGGATCCCAGTAAATCTGTAAATAAGTATTCATACCTGCAGATGTTGGCTTCAGAGGAAGTGTTCCATCTGACTGGTATATCAGATGTGAGATTAGCCTGGCAGGGCGAGGACCTGGATGCACTAGCACTGATCCTGAACAGTATGAGATGTCCATCTGCGTGAGGCTTCACAGACCCAATGCTGTGGATTTTAAACCAACTGAAGGCAAGCACCAAAATGTGTGTGGCCATATTTACATTACATTACATTTTATTTAACAGACATTTTTTTCCAAAGAGTATTTAATAGCTCCATCATGGACAGTGAGAAGCTTTGCTCCATTCAAGGCTATTTTGATTCCCAGTCTTTAGTTTTCAGCAGGTCAGACACCTTTTCAAAGGGGATTCCTAAAACTAAAAATCAAGTACTTCTTGATTGATATCATAACTGCTGAATTCTGCTCCTTCATAGCACAACAGAAAAACATATTGTTTCATGAAAATAATTACACCTAATCCTATTTACCAAGGTAATTTCATTTGCCAATATCACAATAATCAACAATAAACAGACTTAACATGGTAGTGACTCTTGTAATTTACTGTAACATTGTATTTCTCCTCAGGCTCAGATTAAGAACCCATATTTTTATGCCACCATATAGACTTAAATATCACACAACACTCGCTCATCCAACAAAACACCCACACTGACCCACACCGTTTCCTATGGCCAAATCAGTGTGTGCATTTCCAGGGGGTGGTACAGCAGTAGTTTGTTATGACCTTTGTCTCGAGTGGACTTGGAATGATTAGAAAAGTGAAGGAGTACCACGGACCACAGATTTACAGCCAAGGAAAGTGCTAGAAAGGACACAGCGGATCCAAAAATATAACCAACTTGTTTTAATCAAGGCATAGAAGACTTCAGTGAAGTACTCTTGGATGCAGGTCCAAATAATCTAGAATCTGTTGCAGGAAAAAGGAAATACTAGGGGAACTAGTATTTTTTACAGTACTTTACAGTATATTAAAATAAACACATTTTTGCCAAGCCTCCTAAAATAGATGATTACTGCAGGTTAAAAGGTCTAAATAAAATCAGAACAGCCTTACATGCCTGTGTGCAATATTCACCCTACCAGACCCTGGCATGCGGTGGACATTCACTGATCTTAAAATCAAATTATTCAGCTCATCCTGTTCACTGTACCCAATCCTGCCAATTCACCTTTCATAAGGATCAGTAAATCCGTACAGGAATTCGTACAGTGTAACATCCTGGAACCTTTTCAGCAGCCTCTGGATGCCGGCCAGAAAATCAACTGTATCTGTAACATAGAGAGGGAGGGAACTCCCTGTGAAGCTGCTGTCTGGCTGGCCTCAAGCCCTGTGAAATCTCCTAAGTACTGTCGATCCCCTGCCACAGTTTAGCTCATCTTAATAAACATGCATCCACCTCTCACAAAACACTGGCTTTAAATTAACTCTGAAAGGTAAGAAATATACGCAAATACATATTTTCCAACACACTAAAGTACTGTAATATATATATATATATATATATATATATTAATATATGCAAAACCTCCCCTTTTTTGGGAAAAAGTGGTTTTACCCAATTACCAAGCTGCGGAAATGTGGTGCCAGTGTACTAATGAAGGCATTCCTCACACCTGCCTTCAGCCCAGTAGAAGCCAACACCAATTAGCTTCTATTACTCAGGAAGCCACAGTACACTGTAACAATGATAATGAGCCCAAAAAGCAAACACAACTCAGAAATTAGCATGTGATATTAGTTTGATTGACATGCAAACACAATTCTGGATATTCTCTATAGTTATCCCACAGCACAACACAATGTATCCTGCAGTACTAGCACTGCGCTGTGGAGTGAGAGGGAAGGGCTGTGTGGCAGAACATCACATTCAATTCCACTCTGGGTTTTAAAGAGGAGCCTCTAAGACTATTTAAAAACAATAGAACGCCCTAAACTCAAATTGTTGAGATTATTATCACACTCTAATTAAACTGGTTCTTGGCTGGGGAGAAAATGTTTTTCCCACGCATTGTAAAAGAAGAAAATCTGGTTCACAAAGGCCACTCTGGTCCAAGCACAGTCCACCTCACCTGTATGGCATCAATGCAATCACTTTCTTTCCTCTTTTGACTGCTGCGGGAAAGAATGGGCAGAATTTCCCTGTGGGAATACGCACACAGACTGCAGCCAGCCAGTCTTCAGCCCTCAAAGCCCTCAGATCTCACAACACAGGGGCTGTGGCAGGAAGCAGCATGTGAAGGCATGGAGCAGTGTTCACACATGTGGGGGAGGGAAGCCTCTTAACAACCTGCTCCTGGCACAGCCACGCACACACAAAGATGTGACTCTGTCAGTTGTACTGAGAGTGCTTCTCCTGGTGTTAGTGAAATAAGGAAATACTTTTACTCCGCACAAACTGCAGCATCAGACACACTTACAGGTGCACACAGACACACATACTCACACATACAGCGACACCCAGACACACATACTCACACATACAGCTACACACAGACACACATATTCACACATACAGCTACACACAGACACACATACTCACACATACAGCTACACACAGACACACATACTCATACATACAAGTACACACATACAGGTATACGCAGACACACATACTGATACACACAGACACACACACATATACGGACACATAGACACACATATTCAGACAAACAAATAGACGCAGATACACACACTCACATAAACACGGATACACAACCAAAAGAGACACCTTTCTTGCTGTTTTCTTCCACTAATAATTGTACCTGCTATGATAACTTCTGTATTGCCTTTAGTGAAAATGGGTGACTATCCTATGTGTACAAAATGAAATGGGAGAATCTCTCATCTCATAGTATTGAAATGAGATTTTGAAAACAAATACAATAAATAATCAGGGATTCCGGGGAAATGCAAAGCAATACTAATAGTGCTACAGTAATCATGTTTCTGTTATTGTTATTTTTGGTCATACTGAGTGCACTTCAAGTACCAAAGGCAAAAGGATTATGGTTTATGCATTTGATGTTTGATAATGATGATTCGGCAGGCTCTGAGGGGCCCAGACCCTATCACAAGCGTACCCTGACCCCACTCAGGAACAGAAATATTTTCCATACTTTTCCTGTCGGGGGCCAGGTGGGGCATTTTTCGGTGCTTTGTTTGGGAATCATCTCCTCTTCTGCTTTGTCAAGTACTGAGCCTAAAATGAGAACCTCATTATACAGATGCAGAGACTTATCTGATCTATCTTGCCACCAACTGTAACTATCTTCGCTACCAGATCTCTGTAATTAAACTTTGGGATGATTAATGCTCATGACCGTATCGGAATGGGATGGATCTCATTGTGACTCAGGTGATGCGTAGTGTAACACTTGAGAGTATCTACCATGTCTATGCATATCTGTATGGCCCTAACACCATCTGGTGTGCAACATGCAGGTAATGAGTGCACAGTAACATGTGTGTTTAAATCATGAGCTGGCATGTGATATAATGAACACTGCTTGTGTAGCCCCTGCTGTCATCATCATTGTCAACTGAACCATTTCTTTGGTTGATGAAACTCATTCTGTAAAACAAATATGTATTTTTTTTTGTAAGTTAATGTTGTGAGCATTATGTTTCAATGCAGTTTTGCTTCTATCTGAATGATAAAACAGATGGTGTGCCGCTTTATCTGATACAAAGCTAACATGGAGTCCGTGGAGACAGGAAAAGAGCCCATGGACAGTCCTGTGTGTGTGTGCGTGTGTGTGTGTGTGTGTCTGTGTGTGAACATGTGTATGTGTGTACATGTGTGTGTGTGTGTGTATGTGTGCGTCTGTGTGTGCACATGTGTATGTGTGTGTGTGTGTGTGTGTATGTGTGCGTCTGTGTGTGCACATGTGTATGTGTGTGTGCACGTGTGTGTGTGTGTGTGTGTGTATGTGTGCGTCTGTGTGTGCACATGTGTATGTGTTGTGTGTGTGTATGTGTGCGTCTGTGTGAGCACATGTGTATGTGTGTGTGTGTGTGTGTGTGTGTATGTGTGCGTCTGTGTGTGCACATGTGTATGTGTGTGTGTGCGTGTGCATGCGTGTGCATCATGCATCAGGGCTTAGTTAGGGTATGAGGCGTAGGGGCAGGGTCAGGGAAGCCCAGTAGCATCCCCCTGCCCTGTCACAGCTGATGGCTCAATGAATAATGTATGGGGGGGAAGGAGCTCAGAGAGACAAAGGCATGGAGCATCTATCACACTGTCAGCCACAATCAGAGCTGTGACACTAATGAGAGGGGAGGGAGAGAGAGGGAGAGGGAGAGAGAGAGAGGGGGAGATAGTGGGTGAGAGTGAGAGAGAGACAGAGAGAGAGGGAGGGAGAGAGAGTGAGAGAGAGGGAGAGAATGAGAGAGGGGCAGAGAGAGAGAGAGGAAGAGAGGGAGAGAGAGAATAGTGCGGTTGGCCCCAGTGCCTTGCTCTCACAGGTGTTGTGGCAGGGAAGGGAAGAGAGCATGAATCCAAATGTTGAGTACAGAATGGAAAAGTGTGACCTGTCTTTTCCAACTAATGTTGAAAACGATGAGAAAAGCACAGAGAATCTCTCTTTCACCTCTGTATCCCAACCAGATCTTTCTTCTCTCTGCAATTTCAAATACCTAAACTCTTCTCTTCTGCTCAAGATAAAGTGTTAATGATTCATAAGATAATGTGACAGTATTGTATTGTTATACTGGAATTTCTTTAGGGCTTGTTACACATAGATCATAGTTTACATAGTTTACTGTTTACAATGATATTAAGTGATCATCAAAGCTATAAATCAATTGAGGACTAACATTTAAAAATGTCATCATACTCCACAATGTGAGGAACAGTTATCATTAAATTGTTTATTTTTTTGTCAACAGCAGGCTTTGTGGTTTTTCGATTCCTCTTAGAGAGTATAATTGTTGCTATTGTTAGAACTCTGATCGCAGACATAGAGGCAGATTGGGGGGTGATGGGTGATGGCGACAGCAGATTTTAAGAGAGTGCTTTGTCTGTAGCTTGGTCAGGTCAGCTCTCGGCAGATTCACTATGTTCTTGCACGGTTTTATAACATTGCTACTAGACCGGATGGAGCTGTGCCAGAATGCCAAGCTCTGTACTAGAAAGGTTTTGGCGAGTGAAAGGTGAGGAAATCAAAGTTAATTACAAGCCCGTGTCAAGTACCTGTGCTTGTAACAGAAAGATAACTGATTCTGGTATAGGGGGGTATATGTAGATTTGAGCAGGATCCTTACCCTGAATTGGTTCCGTGGAATATGCAGTATACTGTAGCTGAGAACGCCATTCCTGACCCAGACTGGGGAAATATTGATAACTTGAAACATCTAATTAAATCCAATTAAAAGGCAATTTGCCATTCAGTTGTGCTGACTGTTAATATAAAGTGAAAGTGGAAAACAGAACTCTGATTTCACCTCTTTATTGTGCACATATTCATTACTTAAGTATGTTTTGGCACAAAATCGTGTTGTATTGAAATGTTTTGATGAATATTAACATGGGACATGTTGTATTTATTTTACAAGCATAATCTCTACAGAGAATTCTCATGGTGTAATTCTGTATAAAAAAACAATTGAAAATCAGGGACATAAAAGTGCTTTTTACTGGCATTAAAGCAGGAAAATAGAAAATGATACGTCTTTAATAATAAATGAAAGCTTTCTTATATCTGCACTAAAGAAGTGATTGAATACACCTGACTAATCAGAAACAGCTTAGAAGTCAACTCTCCAATTACTTTTGATCTGCTGAAATGGAGGGACTACGATAAAAAAAGGGTGTAATTCAGACACATATCACCCGATATGGATGTAAATATGCTCAAATTCAATGTGCTGTGGGACAGAGCCAAAAGAACAGAAATTGTACCACTGTCCAAACACGTATGGACTGCACTGTATATGCCCTTGCATTATCATTTAGTAGTGGAAGAATATGAGGCCAAAATGCTGGGCTGGGCCTGAGATCTTCACAGTCCCACAAGCCTCAAGCTGCACGTAGATGTTTTCTAGGAGGTACACTACATAGTATTACTGTTTCCTCTCCAGAAATCTGAGTACATATTACACTTATTAAGCAGATTAACCCCTTTTATACAACGGTCTGGGTAAATACTCGATTCTGATTCGAATGGGAATTACGAATAAAAAGGGCCCAATAAGAAACCAATTCAAGCCTTGTTTAAAAAGAATCAAAAATCACAACTGGACTTCGCCATTTGCCTAGCTTCGTTATTTTGAGCAGAACTTATGTAACCATAGGAATATACTGAAATAGTAGCCACCTTTATGTCTTGAAGTAGTAGTGAAATGAAAATGTTTAAACTGCACTGAAATCTCTTCCAAAACCTGACAGCAGCATGCTGTGGTTGTCTTGTGTCCTACCGTTCAGTTTACAGAGCCTTCTGTGAGCTGCAGCAGGATGGCTTTTCAGAGAAAATGAAAAGAGTTAGGCTGCAAGTTTCGAGTGGATTCCATCAAAGTACGAACAGACTGGACGCCTCCCTCTTTTCCTTTACTTTCCAGAGTGGATGATTTTGGAAGATGGCTGGGGAGAGGCTCTTGTGGCTGTAATGAAACCACAAGCGCCCAGCCATCTTCCAAAATCAGTTGGATGAAAAGAGAGCAAAAAAAAAGAGAAAGGGTTGACAAGCCGATATCATGCTCTAATGGTTATGGCTGTCTTCCTGTCCCACTGCAATGACCCTGAAGCATGTCTATAAGCACAGGCCTATAGATAGTGCATGACACTGTTGTTGTTGTTTGCATATTTACCCCCGATGGGTTGGAACGGTCAGAGAGATTATTCAAAGCTACCACAATCAAAGTTACCACACACTAGCTGAAGTGGAGGGATTTTATTTAGCAAACTGATCTTGAGGGATAAGTTGATAGCTTGGGAGTGAATTTGGCTTGAATTTGGGACCTCTCTTCCCTCTACTGATATTGGCACTGATTTTGTGGAGTCATCACATATCCACTATTCATTCAAATAAATAGGACACAAACTGCACAAATTAGCTCAGGAGATTCTTCTGAAGCTAACAAGGCCATTTGTTCCCTTATCGCTTCTCCCTTTAGCTCAGGGTAATAAAATAAAAGGAGACTCCCCATCCCCTAGTGGTTTATTACACCCTAAACTACCTCATAAACTTAAAAAAAAAGACTTTCTACCCTTATCCTGTCTCGTATATCTTTACACGAGCAAATCATATAACCTTTCAGCTTTCAAGACAGTTCCTGAAATAACTGAATAAATCATTCAGAAAAAAAGGATTAAATGCCCATATATAATGTAAAGTTACTTACATTGCACTCACTTCTTGTATATCCCTTGCATGCATCTTTTATGGTTCTTTTGACCACAGAAATGTTTTTGTAATCGAGAATGACTATGTTTTTTAGCAAGCCACAGCTAATTCCTACAGTAGCTCCAACACCATTTTTAAGCCAGTCTCACACATGCTTTATGCAGAGAAACGTCCAGAGAAGTAAAGCAGCAGTAACTGACTGGTCTCAGATCAGTCCATAGGAGTTTGCTGGTTTTGGTTGTCTGAGCAGTGATTGATCTCCATATAAGTCAATCAAGTAGCTTGGTGAATTAGACAAGACTCTTTCAGAGGCTTTTCTGTCTCTATGGGTTATTCTTATAATCTTTCAGCTATACGGGGGTCTAAACTCACAGCTGTCTAGCCATTTAAAATGGCGTTTCTTCATCCATCTCCCTCTCCTTCACTGTTGTATTCTCTCCGCTTAAGCAACACTTTTGCCACTGTCCATTTTAACAGAGAGGGTGGCAGGGTTTACGAGCAAAAGACCTACAGCTCTGCTCTTTGCAAACTTGTTTTAGACACTAAAACTAAGAAGATAACGCTGATAGGTTGATAGGGCCTTTGAAGAGGCAGCACACTTTTTTAAAGAGCTGCCATTTGCATGTAAATTCTGTATTACCTAACAATGACAAGTACTGTCATTATAAATACTGTAATAATAATGTTCAAAAACAGTAGTTTTTCACTATGGCCTAGTTTTTGAGGAACTGGAAAAATTTAATTTTCAATGCTAAAAGTAATCTTTCCTTAGAAACCCTGGCTGGACCCAACTTTGGCATTGTATACTTTTTTTATTTCTATTTGACTTCATTTTGCTTGGGAATATTCTTGGCCAAAATGTCTACTAGTCGTAGAAGTTTTGAAGTCATCCACCAAGTGGCACGGTTTAGCATTTTTAAATGACCATAACTTTTTGTCTGAGCACTATTATGAAAATCAGAGTTGATAATCTGAAAATTGACAGAAAGTCTGTCAGAGCACATGTTTTCAGGTTTTCAGGTTCCCTACTTTAGTGCCAAAGATGTGATGCTCCAAAATTGACAAACACCCCAATTTCCACTGGTGAGTGACTTTTTGGGTGCCACCTTCGTCTTTATTGAGAGCCATTATCTCTAGAATGACAAGTCTAACGAGGCTAATATTTTGGATGTTCTTTATTTAATACATAAAGAATATTTACACAAAGTTTGAGCCAAATCGGAGTGGTCAACTCCCACATCTGTAGTTGATTTTTCATGGAATGACCCATACAGATTTGTTAACAGCAATGCAAACCAGTTAAGGTATACATGATTGCATTCTCCACCACTAAATCTAGGTGTTGGTATTCATGTTTTGTTCAAGAAAGTGAATCCCCTATTTATCCACCATCACATCAAGCAGTAATGACCGAGGAGAAGTTCTAGCCAATATCCACCCTAGCTTTAGCCATCAGGTATAATAAAATGGTGGGATGCCAGTACTCCCAGCTTGTCCTAAATGACTGTTTCTTTGCCCTTGTTTCTTCAGTCTGTTTGCTACAGCAAAGAGTGGAGTGCTGTGAGATTCCTTCGCCCCAGCCAGCGATTTATTATTTCATGTGCCATAGCACAAAAATAAGAACTTAAAACATTCTGCAAGATATCTTGTCTGGTTTTACTCTTACAATGTAGCCGGCATGAATCCCCCAAGTAAAAGTGATGTCATATAGTGTAATATGAATTTCAAATGGTAAAGGCGAGTCTTGGAAAAATGCTGTAGATGAATACTCGAATAACTTGAATGCCATGAGTGTCCATATTGATGAAATATTCCAACATTATTTTCAGAAGCACAGGTCTCAGCTGTCAGTTTACTCATGCATAATTATCATGGGATAATACAGCTTTTTTGGAGGTCTATAAACAGTGCAGTGCTTAAGTATTTGGACAGAGTTTTGGCTCTGTACTCCATCATATTTGATGAATGAAACAATGAACATGAGGTTAAACTGCAGACTCTCAGATTTAATTTGGTCATATTTACATCCATATTGGGTGATCCGTATAGGAATTACAAACCTTTTATGCATAGGATTTGTAGCTCAGAGGTTTTGAATTTCAGCTGTACAATTTCAGCAGTGCAATTTGTTAGTGTCTTATAAGCTGTCCAAGTATCACAAATGGTTTCTTCTACTTGGATAATTAAAAAGGCAAATTGAATGTAAAAAAAGATTCTTCACCATTGAAAGCTTCAACATCATTGCTATAATGATGGCTGTGACATTTTACATTGAGTACAGCCACTTAATTTTGTATACCAAAATAAGCATTTAATAAGAACATTTGGGGAATTAATAACAGGGCCTTGAGATCTGTTTGGCAATGTTCACAACTGCACTGAATCATCATGGATGGCTAAAAGCATCAGTAAGAGGCAACAAACCATGAATTAATGAAATTATGGGTTTTATACCAATAGCCTGACTGTTGAACCATCATGATCCAATTTACATCCTTCACCACAGAAAAGGCAAGCTGTAGAGAGTCAGTTTGTAACTGCATAGACAGGCATGTAAAGTGCTGTTAGTGTGTGACTTCAGATGAGATTACAGGTTCAAATTCCAAGACGGTGGGGATGGGGTATTGCGCCACTTAGATTCAATTGCTAAAATTTACATTTAATAGTGTTTCTCCATATGGACCAATTATATAGAATGTAGTATGCAATGTACTATCCAATGTCAAAGACCAGGGGTTCATGGACCCACTAAGACCCAGCCTGATTGGACAATACTTTACATATTATTTCATTTAGTAGCCTGGTAGGACCATTTTGATTGGAAAATTTGCCTGCTTGTCCTCTCCCGTCTCTTTCTCAATGGCAAGTTACTATGGCAACAAAGGTTAGATGAAGGAGCCCTAATGAGTGTGGGGCTGTGTTTCAGAGAGATGAGCACACTGGTCTTTATGGGAAAACACATCGACAGACAGCACTGTAAAGAAGTAATGAGCAGAATGGAGATGGGTGTCAGACAGCTGTTGCACTCCTCAGAAAAGTTTTCAAAATGAATGGCTTTGGGGAACATCCATTTAAAACGAGATTGAAGAAAATAATTACAAGTGCTTCTGCAAAAGCTAATAACTGTTTTGATTATGTTATTTCAAACATCTGGATTGGCTGTGGGCTGAGCATTGTCATTCTGGAAGACAATCAATAATATTCTTTGATCTCTCTCTCGGCATTGAAACGCACATGGAAAAATCAACTTGTTAGCAAATTGGCCTTTCTTTTTACTAAAGGGAAAAGAAGAGACAAAATGCTTATTATCTAAGCAGTGTACTGCTGGAATGATGGAACTGCTCACAAGCAAAACTTTTCAGTTCAAATCCTTTGTGTGGGGAGCTATGAATATGTTATACCAAGAGCTAAAATAATGTCCGTCGTCTTGTTTTCATGGTTGTATTAATTTACCTGAAAACCCCAGCAATGTTTCCTGTACTGTTTAAACATCTCAGTTTCAGTCCATCCCTGGGCAAGCAGGTATCATCTTGTTATTTGTTGTGAATGCTTGACGTGTGTCATACTCTGATCACGTTTTTGTTTAGTGCGTTGTTTCGGTGGATAACAGTGTCTTGTTAGTCTCCAATTTCTTTTCTTTTTTAAACCATATTTCAGCCTTACACAAGATATTGGGGTAAGTTGGGGGCACTCAGTGTATAAGCAGCCATTTCTCCAGACATCACCTCACGTCAGGTGTGGAAAGGATTAGTTTATACAAAAGCCAGTTATCAGATGGTCAGATAGAGAGAATTTTGCCATGATTATTTCTATGGGGAACCCAGCAGGTTAAAAATTAATTGGGGGAAATATTTACAAAAATCATTTATTTTTCTAAGAGCCTGCTGTTGCAATTAATTATAACTCCTGCTGTCTTGAATGAACTGGCCTCGCTAACAAGAGTGAGAGAGGGAGTGCGGTGATATTTGCTCAATATCTGTTTGGGTATATTGCATCAATGTACTGTGCTACATCTAATTAACCACAGGGGGAACTGAGAGGGATGGGATGGGGCAGGGGGAAGGGCAGGCATGCACTGCCTGCTTGATAGATTGATCTGCGGATTGCCATTTGTGTTCTCTGCTGTGTCTCTGTTTTTGCATTTTGCATGATGCTTTCGAATATGTCTTGATAGCATCTATGGGGAATGTCACATCAATAAGAGATGAATTATCTATTTCTCTCTGCAACTGTCCTGGAATCTGAGGGGTCTGCATTTCTAGTGAAAGGCAGAAAGTAGTTGATTTACATTATATATCCAGGTGAGAGTCAATTTGATTATAACAGGAGAACATGTTTCACAGTGAATGCTTGTATTACATTTAAACTGTATGTTCAACCCAGCACAATTTTTAAATTGCTAACCAAAATGTATGTCTTTGTCTAATCTGGATAAACTAGCATCTGGCTGGGTGTTTTTAGTGTGACACCATGTGCTCTGGCTACGTTTTCTCCTGCATGTGTGTCCCTTCTTTTACAAGCCCATATGCATGCATAAATGTGTGTGTGTGTGTGTGTGTGTGTGTCTATGTGTGTGCATGCGTGGGTGGGTGCGTGTGTGTGTGCATCTGTGTGTGTGTGTATGTGTGTGTGTGTGCGTGTGCTTGTATGTGTGTGCATGTGTGCGTGTGTGTGTGTGTGTGTGTGTGTGTGTGTGTGTGTGTGTGTGTATGTTTGTGTGTACTGCAGCCACACACTTTAGCTGTATTGAAGTAATATCATGAGCTGGAGAGGGCACCCAGGAGAGAACTTCACAAATGAGTGTCTGATTCAGAGAGAGCACCAAAGCTAATACATATTGGAGTGACATTCAGGAAATACGAAACTATTCACGCGTGATGATTCATTCATGCATGCGTCTAAGCGTATACATTCCTATACTAAAATAATTAACATTAATCTTGCTCATCGGTTGAATAAATTGATCCTTTGAAGACTATAATTTGCTCTATATAATCTCTATAATATTGCTTTAACATCCAACAATTTTGTTATGATGATGTTTACTGAATAACAATTTATCACATTGACTAATGAATCACAGTTTGTTCTGTGGGAGTTTTTCTAATAAATATTATTTATCTTTGCTGATTATGTTGCTTAAATAGAGCAATTAATTTGGCTCGACTGAACAAAAATCAACTGACAGTCAGGGCTGCTGGTTGGCTCGTCCTGTTAAGGCTTGGTTCTAGTGCACACCTGTATGCCATGGTCTGCTGATGACGAGCCCGGATCGTGTCTTAGTTGGCTGCGGTCTGCGGTCCAGCCGGGCAGTTTAGAATTCACCACAAGAGAGAAGTCAGTTGTGAATCAGCAGTCTGCTTGCACAGACTGAGAGTAGAGTGGACACGCAAGCTTCTGCATTCTCCTGAGTTGGCAGTTGTAGAAAGCAAACAAGCCTGAACAGAGAATATAGGGGTGAAATAAAAGAAAAATAGGTAATTTTCACAAATCAAAATTGCGGTAGGCTCAATTTAGAATCTCAATCCCTCTGTATGATGCTGAGTGCTGAGCAGTGGCATGTCCATATGTTCCAATTAAGGTAGCAGATGATGGGGGCACTACATTTACTTTGGAGGTTAGGGTTGGGGCTGGGGTGTCTTCCTCACACTAAAAATGATAAAAACCTGGCAACTTATTGTATATTGAACATGCTTCTGCTAATACAGAAATGACTTTGGACACCATGGCGAACATCCTAAACCCAAAATCCAATGAATAGCTGATTGTGAGAGTGCTGGTTTTCTTTTTTTAGTAGGAACAAATATGACATGTAATTATTGCTATTCCTTCCTCCACTCCAAAAAATATGCAATTTACATAACAAACTTCATGGTGGGTTACATTGGAGTGCGAAGATTTGGGCACCCCTGATTTAAATATCCGTTACAATGAATCTGTATGTGATCGAAAGCAAACCTGAACTAAATGGTACAGAGTTAAACATGAGACCTTTCCGCAAACTTTAAAGTAAGATTTTTATTTTTTACTGTTCATAAATAATAAAAAAGGAAAAAAGCCCTTGTTCAAACATTTGGGACCCCTTTTGGATTATTCTTTGTTCTTTTTTTTAAAGATGATTACTAAGGCCCAGACCCAGGTGATTTACAGTCATGTGAAAAAATGAGGACACCCCGTTAAATATTCAGTTATTCATTAAGAAATGATCACATATCGATGTCTAATCTTGTTTTTATTTATCTCTGGAAAAGAAAGTGATCTAATTGCAGGTAAACAACAAATTAACCTTGTTTTACTCATTAAACAAAAGACATCAACATAAATGCATATTCTAACTGAGGAAAAAGTTAGGACACCCTACCCCCTAATACCTAGTGTTACCCCCTTTGGCTGAAGTAACTTCAGTGAGACGCTTCTTGTAACCATCTCAGACCAGTCTCTGACATCGGTCTGAGGAAAGTTTGCCCCACTCCTCAATGCGGAATTCTTTAACCTGTGAGATGTTTGAGGGGTTTCTTGCATGTACAGCCCGTTTCAAGTCACCCCACAGCATCTCAATGGGATTAAGATCTGGGCTTTGACTGGGCCATTCCAGGACTCTCCACTTCTTAATTGTTTTCAGCCAGTCCTTGGTGGATTTACTGGTATGTTTTGGGTCATTGTCATGTTGCAGGGTCCAGTTCCGCTTCAGCTTTAATTGTTTTACAGATGGTCTCACATGTTCCTCAAGCACCCGCTGGTACACTGTAGAATTCATGTTAGATTCTATGATGGTGAGCTGGCCAGGTCCTGCTGCAGCAAAGCATCCCCAAACCATGACATTTCCACCTCCATGCTTCACAGTTGGTATGAGGTTCTTTTCCTGGAACACTGCATTTGGTGTGTGCCAAACATGTCCTCTGTTCTGGTGTCCAAATAATTCAATTTTAGACTCATCTGTCCAAAGAACATTATTCCAGAAGTCCTGGTCTTTGTCCGTGTTCTCTCTGGCAAACTTCAGTCTGGCCATAATGTTTCTCTTGGAGAGTAAAGGTTTCCTCCTTGCACACCTCCCATGAAAGTTAAATTTGTGCAGTCTCTTTCTGATTGTAGAGGCATGCACTTTCACATCAACAGTCGCCAGAGCCTGCTGTAGGTCCCGTGATGACATTTTAGGGGTTTTGGAGACTTCTTTTAGCATCTTGCGGTCTGTTCTCGGGGTGAACTTGCTTGGACGGCCAAAACTGGGCATGTTGGCAGTTGTTTTGAATGTCCTCCACTTGTAGACTATTTTCTGGACAGTGGAATGGCTGATTTCAAAATCTTTTGAGATCTTTTTAAATCCCTTACCAGACTCATAAGCTGCTACAATCTTCTTTCTGAAGGCCTCAGACAGGTCTTTCGATCTCACCATGGTGTTCACTCTCACTAACAGTCAGGAGCACACCAAACTAAATGTCTGAGGTTTAAATAGGGCAAGCCTCCTTCAAAATGCTGAGTAACAATGTTCTAATCATGTGCACCTGATGTGATACACCTGTGTGTGATTTCAGCCATTTTAGGTGGGAAAAAATGTGGGGATGTCCTAATTTATTCCTCACCAGAAATTGCATTTTTATTTTATTACATTTTACAGAAAGTTTTAAAAAGGATTTTCTTCAGTTTTACTTGTTTAGTTATATTACTTGAATCTCTCAGTTTTGTTAAAATTGATATTAAATATCCATACGTCTAAAAATGTTTAAAAAACACACAATTTTCCATCGGGTGTCCTAATTTTTTCACATGACTGTACCTGATGGTTCATTTTCACCAAGAAGGAGAAGGCTACAAAAACTCTCTCAACTACCTTTTCCACCTATTTCCACTGTCAGAAACATTATTTGAAAATGGAAGATAAATGGAACTGTCAAGGCAAAATCTGGAAGACCAAGAAATATTTCAGATAGAATTGCATGAGACCTGGTGAGAAATGTTCAGATGAACTGACACATCACTGCAAAAGAGCTGCAGAAAATGTAGCAAACACAAGTCTAGCTGTTCACAGTACAACAATACAGTGTACTTTAAGACCTTCACGGCAGAGTTTCCAGAAAGAACGAACTAAACGCAAAATTAAGTGTCTGAATTATGCAAAATAAAACATTGAAAAGCCTGAAGCCTTTTGGAACAATGTAGAGAGGAACTGTGAAGCATGGAGGTGGATCCATGATGCTTTGGGGTTGTGTGGCAGCTGAGGGCACAGGACATATTGTGCAAGTGGAAAGAAGAATGTTCAAAGGTCAGTCCAGAGAAGTTGAAGAGAGGGTTGGGTATTATATGTGAGCTAGAGATGTTCTGCCAGGAAGAAAGTGAAAATTGAAAGACTCTTAAGAAGCATTTACAAGCTGTTATAGTTGCCCAAGGAGAAGTTACAAAGTAATTACTGACAGGGTTTCCAAACTTTGACAGAGGACCTTTTTCTTTTTTTTATTATTTTGAAAACTGTTAAAAATTTTAATAAAAAGTTCTCTTTTGCTTAAAAATTTGAAGAAATGTGTCATGGTTAATGTTGTACCATTTAGAGGTCAGGTTTGCTTCCGTTCGCTTTGATATTAATTATAAAAGGCTTTTTGACCAGGGGTGCCCACACACTATTGGAATAGAGGTGCAGTCTGGTTGTATTCTCACCATAGACAGCATGCCTGTCTAAAATAATTGCTCTAGTGCCTTGCAAGTCTGGTAACTATAGTTCCTTCTGTTCTATCCTCAGGGAGAGAAATCCGATACAAAAAAGATGTCACTGACACCAGAGAGGGACCTCGCAATGCCAGAAACGTTAGGCCTCTAAAACCAGGCAGTGCTGCACCTTGAATATCCCGGAAAAAGAAGCGCCCCAACTCGCCCGTCCTCATGACCGCTGTAAGGTTTGGCCTCCAGACGGAGGGGCCTCCCTGCCGGGACCTCCACCTGGTCCTGCTGCTGCTCACCCTCACCCTCGTCCCCGAGGCCCTGCCCACCACCAGCTACAACACAGCCCCCAAGCACGAGATCACGGTGGAGGGGGACCTGGTGATCGGGGGCCTGTTCCCCGTGCACCACAAAGGCGAGGGCATGGAGGACTGCGGAGCCATCAACGAGCAGCGCGGGATCCAGAGGCTGGAGGCCATGCTGCTGGCGCTGGACCGGATCAACCAGGACCGCCGCATCCTGCCCGGCCTGCGGCTGGGAGCCCACATCCTGGACACCTGCTCCAAGGACACCTACGCTCTGGAGCAGTCCCTGGAGTTTGTGCGCGCCTCCCTGACCAAGGTGGACGAGAGCGAGTACATCTGCCCCGACGGGTCGTACGCCATGCACGACGACTTACCGCTGGCCATCACGGGCGTCATCGGAGGGTCCTACAGCGACGTCTCCATCCAGGTACTGACAGCGCTCCTGCGCGGCTTTGTCCTTCTGAGTTTTCATGACCGTCGCGTTGGATGCGTGATGATGGACGTCTCCCTTACACAGTTGATTTGAGATGCATAAACATAGCCGAGGTACTTTGTCGTACGCAGACTGCTTTGTTGTGATTTGCTTCTGGGTTGGCTGAACAGCACTGATCCCGCGCAAGGTGAATGACGTATGCTAATGATGCACATCTATATGCAGATTATTCATGCATTTAGTGATTCAGAGAAGTTTCTCGAACTTCAAGAAGTGAGGCGTGATTTTGATTAAGTACTCCAACTGATAATGTGATGCAAGACATTTAATTTTTCTTTGGTGAAAACATTACCTTCTGGTTCTCAAATAATCTTTCGAGTATTTGACTTTCTCATATATACAGTGGGCTGCATAATGTTCGGGACAAATACATTATTTTCTTGACTTGGCTCTGTATTCCACAATTTTGGATTTGGAATCAAACAAACCTTGCAGCTGCAATACAGTTCATTATCATCAATGCTGATAAGTGAACCAGTACCCAGCCATACATGCCCAGACCATGACACCCCCACCAACATGTTTCACAGGGGTTACTTTGGATCTTAAATCTAAGACACTCCCAGAACTTCCATGAGACTTGGCCATACGTGTATACCTGGCTTTGCATTCATTCATTCATTCATTCATTATCCTAACCCGCTTGTCTTGAACAGGGTCGCTGGAGCCTATCCCAGCATACATTGGGCGAAAGGCAGGAATACACCCTGGACAGGTCACCAGTTCATCACAGGGCACACACACCGTTCACTCACACACTCATACCTATGGGCAATTTAGTCTCTCCAATCAGCCTAACCTGTATGTCTTTGGACTGAGAGAGGAAACCGGAGTACCCGGAGGAAACCCATGCAGACACGGGGAGAACATGCAAACTCCGCACAGAGAGGCCCCGGCCAACGGGGATTCAAACCCAGGACCTCCTTGCTGTGAGGCGACAGTGCTACCCACTGCACCATCCATGCCGCCCGGGGCCAAACTTGGGAATCGCAATGTAATACTGTTTGGCCAAGATCTTGAGCATTTTCAATGAAAATATTTCACAAGTGGCATTTCTATAAAACACATATTTACTAAAAACTCAAACTAAAAGCTAATGAGTAAGACTCACATATTTTAATGAATACACAGGTATAATGAATGATAGAGATGAGTCTTGCATGGGGAAGGGGGTATGGTTTTGTATTGAATCTCCCTGAATATGCCCAAGATGACTGAAAAGAATGTGACCCCCCCCTCCCCCAAAAATCAAAGTAAATCATTACCAGAATAAGGGAGTCGTCATTCACACCCCACACTTCATTTTGGTAGATTTTTTACCCACTGAATTCCTTCCTATGCCATTAGTGAACTCCTTATGCATGATGTATCAATTAACATTCTTTATCATCAGCTGCTCCGCTGATCTGTTTTAGCATTTAGTGGTTTTCGATTTTTGGCTCCCTGTCAGTTTCCACCAGCAGTTGGTCAGAATCTGATGTCAGGAGAAAACGAGAAGACAGGAAGCCAGGGTGACAGCCTGATACTAACGTTCTACAGTGCACAGGTTTTCCAAAGCATCTCAATGAAATGCTTGCTAATTGGTCCCACATTGACCATTATGTGGCTGTTTCCTCATCAAGCTGTGATTCATCATTAAGCCCCACACATTCTAAGCACAAGCCCCCCCCTGTGGAGTGGACACAGGGCCCCAGGAAGTGTGATGAGACGATAGTTAGGAACTATTCTGAACTGCTGCTCGTACGTCCTCATTGAGAAATCAGAAACAGCTTTCGCGCTGTGTGATGCGTACAGGTATTTTGCAGGTACGGAACAAAAGATTGGAATTTTGAAGGTGCTCCACTTTTTTTCATTTTTATTTTCTGAAAAGAGTTCAGGGGAAGACATGCACTGGTGCAACAGCCTAATGACTGCTGGGAATGCAAAACAAATTATGTATAATTCTGGAGCTCGCTGTATTTATTTATCGTTATTGGCACGCTAAATAAATATGCACAAAAAGTGCTGTAAACAAAAAAAATAACAGTTATTGATGTCAGCTTTATTTAACAACATGCATAAACTGGCTTGCTTCATTAATGATTCAATAGAATCAACCAGTCTTACATTTTTCAAATGAAAAAAAATATTTTCCCAAAAAACAGAATTATTGGCATCCCTGGTTTAACCATTTCCATTTTGTCCCCCTAGAAGACAATTTCCACCTATTTCCACTATGTACTAGTCCTATAAAATTGTCAATATCTCAAAAACGATTATATAGTTTTTAAATATATAGTGTACGCAAAATACAAAAAAAAAAAAAAAAAAATTAGCATTGAATATGTCAATTTCTAAGTTAAGGACCAACCCAGAACAACTTTATATTTGTGCACACACTTCATGTCAACTTGTGTACAAAATTAGGTAAAGATGTCAACAGGCATTCAAATTCCACAAGTTTTCCCAAAACTGCACCTATATGTCCTGAAGTGTCCCCAGACCTCATCAAATACAAAACATCTGCTTATCTTTTTTGTTCAGACCCATGAATGCTGAAATCATAAATCAAATCATTTTTTAATACAAAATTTTAATCACTTGTGTTTTATTCAGAAATATGAGAGTAGGGATGCCAACTTTTTTGGCACCTGTAGTTTTCAGATTACTAAATAAAAAACATTGAAACATGAGAGTAAATGTATTGAAATAAAAGTATATAGTTTTCCTGTGTGTTTGAACATAAAATGTAGTGCTGTTTATTATATGCAGCCTTTGTTTAATAATAACTCTGGAGCCCACTGTAGGTATTATGAGCTCTATTGGATGTAAAACATTAAACCTTGTCTTCTGATTCTGTTGTCATTAGCAGCACTGTCTGTCAAGGAGCTGTTTGCCACATGCCCTGCCATGCTAAGACAGAATACTAAGAATTTCTGTCTTAGTCCCATTCATATTAACAATCCTGCTTAAAACCTTCAATTCACACAGACTATGTGCTTTACCCAGTAGTGAATGAATCTAGTACAGTCTGGAATAGTAGGAATTGCATGGCTCTTGTCAGCTAAAGAAAGCTGAGATAACAGCAGTGACAGCTGAGTGATCCGCACAATGGGTGAGCTACAGTGTATTTTCTTATGAATTGCCATGTCACCGCCTCATAAGAAGCATTAAATGCTGTAAAACACAACAATTTATTTGATATACTGGCTCTAGTCATTCTGCGATTCATGATCTCACTTTGCAATTAGTGTATTGGGGGTATATTCATTCAGTCGGTCCCTTGACTCGTAACATGGGGGAGCGATATAGCATTTGGGGGAAATAAAGATGACTTCATATGAAATCTCAGCTGGTTTGATGCACAAAGCGATGACAGATAGGCTTTCATTAGACTGGAAGTGAAAATGGCGCTGTGTGGCATCATAAATAACACATGGTGTGCCGTGGAGCCTCTGTTTTACCTTTTTAAACTTTGGTTAATGTATGGCCTCTTCATGAAAGGAATGCTTTCATTATATCTGCTTGCCCTGCGTACAAAACACTCTCAGCACCGCCTGTCTCTCACTGACATACAGTTGCTCACTCCACTGTTCCCTCCGCCCTCTGTGCCAAACAGGAGAGAAGGCGGGGCGCTGACTGGCGGTGGGGTGCTAAGAGGAGAGAGTGTGGTGTACTGAGAAAACTCCAATGGCCGTATCCCTAACCTCTCTCCACTTTCCACTCACTCCACACACATGCTCTCTGAGGCTCAGCTGCGTATGAGAAAGCCTCTTGCACTGAATGGCAGTAACAGCAGGTCATGGGTTGGCTACATGCAGACTGAGAACTGTGGCAGATTCTATTCAATTGAATTGCAATTGTCTCATGTGCCCTTTTCGCAACGCTTGTACTCCAGTGTGCTTGGGAATTTACAAGGGTACTTCAATAAATGACGCAATTTCTCTGCCATTTTGTATTTACAAACGGATGCGCAGATAACTGGAGAGGACAGCAACTGTGTCCTGGTTTATCTGGAATTATTTAGCTTAGAGGCACATCAGTAGAGAAGCACGGGCACAATATTTGAAAACAGTGCAAATTGAGCCTTGCTATTCTACACTGTCACCTTTAATAACACGCTACAACTCCGATCTGGCTGCCTTAAGCTCAGTATAGAGGAGCAGTGGTCTCATTTTGCAGTTGCATAATCCAGTTGAGGCTGGCCTGGAACACTGTCGGAGTTAAAAGACTGTGTGAAAGGTTGATAGTTCATGCCCCCTTCTGTGTTAGTATTGAGAGCCTCTTTCAGGTGACTGAAAACAGGTCACTGCAGAGCTGGCAAAGGTCCATGAGACAAAAGGAACAAGTGTTGATGATATTCATTGCCATGGTGACAAATGGAATACTAAAGGTAATGAACTTGGAGCCTCCTGGGGGCTCCATCCACTTAACAGTTTTTACAGATTTGACTGAACAATACAGCGGCAAAAAAAGCTTACTGTCAGATTTGGCAAAAAAATACAAAAAAAAACAGCAGTATGCAATTACACTCAGCACAGCCCAAGTCGTGCTTTTTGCCTAACAATTGATAAATTCATGAAAAATGAACTGGTCACATTAAGAGGGCTTTAACTAGTCGAGCTTGTTGCTTGGTGCACTCCTGATGTGCTTTATAGTTAAAAAAAATTATAATCAACGTGATTATTGCTAACTCAGCACTCATTGCTACTGTTTTTTACTTCTCATTGTATACCCTCTCAGTTCTTAATATCTCTCTCACCCAAGAGTTATGAAATCTGATTAGTTCTGAATTTAAATATGCAGTATTCGCATAATGGCTCAATGGTTACATTAACAGGAAAAAGGAAAAAAACATATAATATAATGGAATCTTTTACAAAGGGAAGAAATCTTTGATGGTTTGCTGGCAATATTTTTCATAGCTTCAAGTAAACATTGACTCAACTCATCATCTGTGGAGAAATTCACTTATGATTAAAATAAAGTTTCCATGGAGACAGTGATAAATGTGTGTGCTGGAACACTGGAATAATATCCACCAAAGACTATTCTATATTTACAGGGGGCTCATTACTAATGGGTGTCACTGGGTTGTGGAGAGTCGCTTAGTGTTTTTATATCAAACATCAGGCACTTCCTGGTAATTGGTACTGTGCTGTATTCTGCAATTACAGTCAACGTTATCTAGCCACAGGAATAACTTGTAATTAGTTTCTGCCAGGAACTTAGACATATCTTCTGTGCACCATTCATGATACCCTTTTTTCTGTTTCACCATGTTGAAATTATATCAGTTTTTATACATACACTGCAGACTGATTTTGGACAGTGGTACAATTTCAGTTCTTTTGGCTCTGTACTACAGCACTTTGCGTTTCAAGTGGAAGAATGTGATTATGAGGTTAAAGTGCAAACTATCAGCGTACATTTGGGGGTATTTACATCCATGTTGGGTGACCCATTTTATGATACCATATTTTTTTGGGACATATGGCATGTGTTTCTGATTAGTCAGGTGTGTTCATTGCTTCCTTAGTGCAGGTCTAAGAAACCATTAGTGTCTCGTGTTGATTCTTGGATTTTGATTGTATTTGGAGTCTGCTATTGCCGTTTGTCAACAGGAGCACCAGAGTTGTGCCAATGGAAGTCAAGGGGGGCATTATGAGGCTGAGAACTAGGAAAAAACAGACAGAGATATAGGCCAAACAATAGACTTACCAAAATACCAAAATGTATCGGTAAGTCACATCGGCTCAGTATTTTACACCTCGTAAGACCCATAATATCATTTAGCTTCTATGTGTCCTTTTGGAGTCTCCAAATGTCCTTTTTGTATGCTTAGACATAGAGAATTATATGATATTGTCATCAAAATTGAAAGGTGCTCTGGCTGTGGCTCCATTGTGTTTCTTAGCACACCATCCACAGGCGCAATAATTTGTATCCAGTCAAATGCAGAAAATCTTTTCACTGAGAAAAAAAGCTTCCACTTCCACAATGTTTGAGCTTCTGTAACTTTGTTTTAGTAATATGTAGAATAGTTCTGACTCTTGGGGAACAAACCACAATGGGTTACCTTTCAGAAGAGACCAGGTTTATGCCTGTACTCAAAAGGGTTCAAGAATAGTAACCATTTTATTTTGGGTATGTCATTTTCAAGAAAAAGGGTGATACTTCAGAATGGGTTAAGAACAAAGACAGCACCGGTGAGCTAAATAATTACGAAGGGGCTGGTAGGCCAAGGAAGACCTTTACTCACTGCACACACATGTACAGACACACACACACACAGTGTCTTGAAGAAATAGTGTTTTCCCTTCACAACACAGCTAATTCTGCATGCAACTTTAGCTGTGAGCGCCTGCAAGCACATAAGCCATCTTTCAACACAGATGGTGACAGCATTGTTTTGGCCGCTGTTCCTGCATTTCCATGACAGAGAAGGATAACACAAATCTCCTTTGGAATGCTAACCAGTGGGCATTTCTGGAGAAAGACCATTTATCACATTTTACTGCTTTACCAGTTACCACATTCGAACGTTATCTGAAGATAATCCTATGACTTGAGAGGTATCACAGAAAGCCAACCATGCCAGCTAATACATTTCCCTTACTCGGATAGAGTCATCATTTTCTTCCACTTATAATGATCTAAGATCACTTTTATAGATAATCTTTTTTAAGGTTTCTTTGAAAAGTTTTTTTTTACGGTTTCATTTGTTTATATTGTCATCCTAGAACCAGATCACCCATATCTCCTGGTGCATCTAGAAGTTATTTCTTTTCACAAGTCTCTGCCCGCTCGCACTTGAAGAAACTTTTTAAACATATCACTACAATGATGAAAAAAGTGCATCATTTATTTGCAAAAGTATGGAACATATTCCCAACATTTTTAATAATTGAAAAGTGATTATTCCTTTTTGTCATTGCAGACATTTTTAGCAGAGATCTTTATCTTTATCTCTCATCTTTAATCTATTTTTGGTGTATTTTGGTTTCAGTCTAAGCTTGCCTGGTGTATTGGACCCAGGTCTGGTCCAAATCAGGATGTCACGAATAACAAATAAATACTGACATTTTGAATTTCATTAAACCTGACTTCACTATACTGCAGCAGTTCCTTGATTTTGTGCAACAACAAACAAACAAAAAAATTTGTATTTAAGGTTGGCTAGCTGATTGTATAGTGTAGGCTTCTCCAGACTTGGAGCAGAGAAAGAGCAGAGATACTCTTTCAACAGCAACTGCATTATGTATTTAAAATGTTACAATATCACATTAAAAACACCAATCAAAAAAGACACTTATGTCAAAGGTTTGTGCAGAATAAATGATTGGGATGTCACATTTTCCAAAAAGCGTCAAGGACAAAAGTAAAGACTGATAAAATAACTAAAATGGAGAGCGAGATGTAAACATGTGGAAGGGGATTGTCGTTAACTTGACAGCTGCAGCCTACAGATGTTCTGCCGGTGGGACATACCCAGATAAAAGTGAGCTTTCTGCGTTTGGAGAAAAGTTACAATCGGGGAAAAAAAAAGGTGTACAGAAAAAAATTAAACACATGTATGGTATTTGCTGAAAAGGTTTTCATGCTTTTGTGTTTCGCTAATTTAAAACTTAAATTGTTGCCATGCTACAATACAAAAGCGATGTATAATCATTTCACATGGAAAAGGAAAACTCATCTTCTGTAAATTTAACAAATTGTAGTAAATGTGATTAACTCAGCATTATCTATAAAATATAATAATACTAATACTAAAAATATGATAACATTGACATCTGTACTTTATTGAATATCTATCATGCGTGCTCTGATATTAGCTGAAAGATGAAATGGTGGAAGGCACATCCCCCTGTGCTGTGTTTGTTCTCTGTATACATGAATAAGAAATGAGAAACCATGACCAAGTCGGGAGCAGCAGGCGTTGGATTGTCAGCAGGCCTGGGACTGCCAGCCGTGATGGGATTGCACATGTAGGATGTGTGCTCCTGCCAGTCTGAGGAAGTCTCTGAACATACAGTAATCCGCCTGATAACAGAGACTTTACACGCACAAATCCTCGTCTCATCTGCTCTGTCATTTCCTAATTAAATAAAGAGCTACTTATCAGTCCCCTGTATGGGACTATTTTAAAGAATATTACGGAGATGTTCGATACATTTTATTCAATCAAGGGCTGCAAAGCAAAACACTATTCTGCACTACAACTAAGTCAAGGAGTGACTAGTTGATTTAGAGGATGGATTTTGA
Organism: Conger conger; assembly: GCF_963514075.1. NCBI lineage: Eukaryota > Metazoa > Chordata > Actinopteri > Anguilliformes > Congridae > Conger > Conger conger. The sequence goes on along the minus strand of NC_083773.1, from coordinate 14,648,632 downwards.
CACGGAAGTACACTCGCTAAGCTCTTTATTAGGTAGACCTGTACACCAGCTTGTGGCAGCAACTAAATGCATACAAGCATGCAGACATGGTCAAGAGGTTCAGAAACTTAGTTCAGAAACTTAGTTCAGTATCTTAGAAACTGTTTGGATTGTCATGCACAACATTCTCTAGAGTTTGCAAAGAATGGTGCAAAAAAACAAAAAAACATCCAGTGAGCAGCAGTTCTGCAGGAAAAAACAGCTTGTTAATCAGAGGTCAGAGAAGGACCAGACAAAGCTGACAGGAAGGTGACAGTAATGCAAATAACCACATATTACAACAGTGGTATGTCGAAGAGCATCTCTGAACACAAAACGTGTCAAAATTCTATTTGGACAGGCTACAATTTTTTTTATGAATAAAAGAAACATTTGATCACAAAGAAGGATACATTTTGTGTTGTCATACAGAATGTTATACAGAGCTGCTCATATACAGTTTCAGGTTAAAATGAACAGTGTTACATAGAGCTTATGGTAATAAAACACATAAATGTATGCAAAGTTAATTTACTCTCAGGTTGAGAATTGTACATGGATTCTCATGGTTCTTGTTATAAATGCCTATTGGCAGTGTGTCATAGTGGTCTAAGGAGCTGCTGTCAGGATTGTCATGAATGTCTTCGAGATCTTCAAGAGTTAATCGGGATAGAAAGCCATCTCGCTTCCTGCAGAATTGCCTGGGAGCTAAATGTATAAGGATGGTCTCCGTGACGTACCTGTGTTTGATGTCAACCATATGTCTTCTGCTCCTTCCATTTCCTCCCTGCAGAATATTTAAACCTGTTCTCTGTAGAATCATTCTTCCAGGTTTAAAATGATTTTGTCAGTTGGACAATGCAAATTCAAACAGGAAACGTGGTGTAATATTCTGGTATGGAATTAGACGACTGCTTAATATTCCAGCCTGGCTATACTGTTGGACCCTCTGTATCTTCTCCCTATGGTTTTCCATTGTAATTATAATAATTATTCAGGTGTTGTTGTGTAGAATATGGACATAAATATTGAAAGATGCCCCTGTCCAAAGATTTTGAGTTAAATAATTACTCATTACACCAATTTAATTTGAATTTTACTGGACTAACATGGCATATGGAAAATTGTGTTTTCCTTGTATTATAAGCACGCTCAACATATGTTTGATGAAAGCAACATACTCATAGGTGACCAGCGTAGGCTAAGGACATGGTGAGGTACTGCTTGGGGTTAAGGTCCCAGAAAGACTAAATAGAGAGAGTAAATGGAAAAGAGCTGCACATGTTTACAGTATATGGTTCAGCGAAGTGAACTAGTGCAATATATAATCCAGGGCCAGAAGCCTTTTCCCATCATGAAATTGCAGGGATGGTTGTTCTCAGTGTCTCTGTGGATGGGGGGGTCACAGAGGGGTTGATGACCCCTGTGGGAGTGCTGTGGGAGATGTAAAGAATGGCAGGGGGCTGTGAACGACCCCCTCCAGACACCGGCCTGCATAAAACCCACTGGACAGCTCAACTCAACCAGCAAGGTCAGAGGGATCTTTTCAGTGCTGCAATATTTACTGTATGTGTGTGTGTGTGTGTGTGTGTGTGTTTGTGCCTGTGTGTGTGTGTCCATGTGTATGTGTGTGTGAGCGTCTGTGTGTGCGTACGTACGTACGTGTGTGTGCGCTGCTTGTGTGTATACATGTGCGTGTGCACTTGTGTGCGTGCGCACGTGCATGCATATGTGTGTGTGTGCTTGCGTGTATGTGGAAACGATTGTCAGAATGTATGTACATACTGTATTTGTGTGTGGGTTTCGGGGATTTTCACGTGCAGATGCAGAGAGGAAAAAGGGTCATGCAGTAGAGTATAAAGCATGCAGAATGAGGACAGACTATGTATGCAATCCCCAGAGTGCGAGAGGGAAGTCCTCTCCCCCTCCCTTCAATTTAAATCAGCCTGTCCAGTCATATATACATACGCTGCATGGAGCAGGTGATGAAGAGACATTTTTATGGATTTGTACATGTTCTATCTATGTTTACAGCAGAGTACATCCAGCGAGATATTACGCAATAATAAAAAAAACAGGCTTGTACAGTACATGAATAAATAATAAGACAGTTCTTTATACGCTGATCAACCCTTAATTGTCAGCATGCATAACATTTCATTCCACCATTCTGCCAAAAATGCCATTCAGCTGCCAGGAGCTACTGAGACTGTAGGCTGCCGTCAACACACATGTTCAAATGAGCTGTCAGAATAGGTTAAGCAGCAGCCCTGTTTAGGTAATGTTCAATGGCTTTCAGCTCATAGTAAAGCTGGACTCAGGCAAAGGCGCTTTTCTAATATTAACCAGCTCATTTCCATCTTTGCTATCTTAACGGCTGCTATGGCAACACCCATAAAAAGTAATGTTTCATCCTGTCTAAATGACAAATGCTGCATTTCTCCCCAATGTTATGTGCAATAAAGATTTTAAAATATATATATTGTTTCTGTTTTATAAATCATATTTGATTTGGCGCTGTACGGAGCCCGCAGGCCAGGGAAGGGTGCTGGACTGAATCATTACTGTACTTCTCTAGTGTGGCTCCAGGATATCTTCGTATTGGGCTGAATTAACGCTTTGACTGGCAGAGTATTATAAACTTTGAGGTGTTTGGATTGGGCTTGGTTCCGGTCGGGCTCCTCTGCTTGAGGACGGAGGCAATAAACAATCATTTGTTCTGCCCAGATTAACCGAGTGGTCAGCCAAATTTGCACATTATCATGACCATCTCTGTTTCCTTACTGAGGCCAGAAGGCAAATTGCCTTTTAGATCAAATTAATTTTCTGTAGGTTTCACAATCAGCCTTCAGATCAAGACAGAGTGCAGGGAAACAGGCCAATATCGGACGACTGCAGCGCTCCACGCAATCAACAGAGTGCCTTCTGGGAATGTGGCAGGCCATTACAGGTCTCCATCACAGATATCTAAAATGTTGAAAAGGCTCCTCGGTTGCATAAACAGCCTGATATCACAGCCAAGCATCAGTGCTGAATGTTTTTTACGGCTGTGAGAAAAGTCAATATGCTGACATTTGTCGTTTTTTTTTCTTTCCTGAACCCAATTTGGTTGAATTCACTATGACCACATTCTGTCCCCGAAGGGAAGGCCAGCCTGGCTACCTCTAGCTGTAGATCATGCAGTCTGATGCTTCTCTGATACCAGAGAAATATAAGGAGTTAAAGTAATGGTGTAGTCTGTGAAGTATATACATTATAGGTATATGCTTTATATATATATATATATAGTATACACCTATAATGTATACTATATAGTATACATTATAGGTATATGCTTTATATATATATATATATATATATATATATATATATATATATATATATATATATATTTATATACATATATGTGAAGTATATACATATATATATATATACTTCAAAGTTTATCTAAAGTGTATGCTTTTAAAACAAATTGTTCTTTTAGTCACATCCAATTAGAACACCAAATATCCTGAGTGGTATAGATATGGGATGGGCAAGACTCATCATTGTTGGTTGTTAAAGGACAGTTTGGATTAAACTGATTTTCCATATTCTTATTGATGTTTCTCTGCCTTTGAAATGTTCTTGGAATTAAAATCGATTATCGATTTGGGTCTCTCGACCGTTGCCTTTGTTGGTAAATTAGGGTGAATGTAGCTTTAAGAGTGCGAATCTGGTGATTTGCCCATGTGAGGCCACTGGGAATGGGAAGAGAGTGAGTGAAGTTTGAGCTTACTGTGTGTGTGTGTTTTGAAAGAGAGTTGTTTTGAACTCTACAGTTCTTGAGGCTGACCAGTGGTTTGCATTTTGCACGGAACCTTCTGAGGTTATGCTGGTGTTGACCTCTCTTCATGGTATTCTTTGGCACATCTATGCCTACAGCTTCGGAGTGATTCTGTTCAAACCTCAACAGTTCTACATTTTTTGTCACAATTGAAAGTTTTCTTTGGTTGTCCACTACAGTGGTCTTGGGTTATTGGGAATCATGGTGTTGGTAGCAAATTAAAGTGCAGAAATCCATGAGTCATTTCTTTTATCATTAAAAATAATAATCAGATTCCCGACAATACAAATTCTATTCAAGGTTTCTGAAAGTAAAAATGTTTCATTTATCTTTGGAATAATGGTTTAAGATTCTGTCCTAGTAGGTTTAAGTGGTGGATTTGTGGAGCACAATTGTAGCATCATGTAGCATCTTTTCTATAATAAATACAGCCATCATTAACAGCCTGATTAAACATGCATGTGAGCTACTGGAGGGATGGGCTACTGGTGAACCCTTTGCAAGCTGGATACAGCTTACAGCCCTCCTATAGGGGACGGCTGGTATAAACAATGACCTTTTTCCTTTAGGAGGGTGAAGGCTAAGAGCAGCTAATAATAATGGCAACAGGATGTTGGGGGTGGAGATGAAGGAGGGTATGTGGCCAGCCTCATGTCTAAAGGGCAAGGACAGTATTGTTCAATAAAACTCACAAGGTGCAGGTCATACAAATCCATTAAGGAATTACATTTTTAAACAGATCTACAAAAAAAGGTTTGTGTAAAAACTATGCTATATAAATAATACAATCTACCAACTTGTAATCAGTGTGGGTGAATGGGCACATATGTGAGTTTGTCAGCACACAACAAGGTCAAACATCAGGTCCTGGTCAAGCACAAGGTTAACTCACCTCACCTGGTTTCTTGGGTCTGAAATCTTTTTTAGATTTTTAGATGAAAACATAAATCAGCAGATCCGGTGGCTCTCTGAAGTAGTGGTGCCCTTTTTCTGTTGGCTCTGAAAGTTATGTTCAGTTACTTAGTGCCATCTGCAATTAGATATAATTGCCAAAATTGACAATGTTGGGGAACAAGGAGTCATTTTAAAATGAAATGAAAACTAGGGCCACTAGCGCAGTAATAAAGGTAATGCTGCTAATATAGGAAAATAGTGATAGCAGGGGTGAGTGAGTCACAGCTCTATCAGGGTGATGGAAGAGAGTATGTATGTACTTATTTCTAGCCACTTTTCACTGGTGGTGAGTTGGAGCTTTTTAAAGGATTTAGAAGATTTTTTTAATGTACATTTTTGCACAATTGGCATGCTAACCTCTGGATGTATGGGCTATGAAGGTAAACAGATTAAAAAGCAATGAAAGCTGCTTGACTCTCAGAATGAGGAAATAGGTTCCACTCGCTTCATGCAAGCTTGCTCACAAAATAGTCAATTTCCTTTCAATTAACCAGGGTTCTACAGTACTCCCATTTTAGGAGCATTTGCTCCTGAAAATTGATGTATGCCAACAGGAAAAAAATCATTTCAGAAAAAACAAATCTACTACTTGAGATGTGTTAGTATGCTCCTTAGGAGCACATACTCTTTGGAAGCAAATGTTTCCGCAGAACTGTGTTAACCAGAAAAGAAATAATAATTAATAAAATGTAATATTACGTATGTAAATTGTAGTATGTTGGTAATGATTAGTGGTCTGATTTGTGCTCTTCATCACCATTGCTAGCTTCTGTGTGGAAATATGTTGTGTAATAGTTTGAATTTTTCAGACTAAAAGTCAGAATGCGGAAGAAATGTTATCAAAGTGACTTTGACTGTGGAATGATTGTTGGTGCCAGACAGGGTGATTTGAGTATCTCAGAAACTGCTGATCGCCTGGGATTTTCATGTACAACAGTCAGCTTTCAGAGAATGGTGAGAAAAACTAAAAAAAACCAGTGAGCAGCAGTTCTGTGGGCAAAAATGTGTTGTTAATGAGAGAGGTCAAAGGAGAAGGGCCAACTGGTCAAAGCTGACAGGAAGGTGACAGTAACGCAAATAACCACACATTACAATGGTATGCAGAAGAGCATCTCTGAATATGCAATGGGTCAAACCTCTAAGTGGATAGGTTACAGCAGCAGAAGACCAAAAAATAAGTTTAATAAATACAAAGTAAAGTTATCTGTGTTAGTTGCTCTGCTCGGGGATGACATTAGCTCAGGAGGTAAGAGTGGTCCTCTGTCAGTCGGAAGGTTACCAGTTTGATCTCCGCTGTGTGTGTCAACGTGTCCCTGAGCAAGACACCAAACCCCCAATTTCTCCTGACAAGCTGATTGGTACCTTGCATGGTAGCCTATCGTCGATGGTGTGTGTGTGAAATGGTGAATGTGAACGCTATATAAATTCAGCTCATTTACCATTTAAGTGCTGAATTGTAATCGGGAAGTTTCATTGCCCATATGACTTTTGAATTGTCATATCACAACCAGGAAGACACCCCAAGTTCAGTGAAATGTACAAGTCAGGGGGCGTTATAACAAAAAACTAAAAGCAATGATATTTCAAATACATTTTTGGGGGGAACATTACAATCAGGACCTGAATTGGGCAAACAACAGAATTGGCCTAATAGAGGTGCTGTAGCGCTTTGGCCTTTCATTGCTGCTTGCAGCGACATTTGAAATTACATTATAGGTAGAATAGGTAAGATTTTTGTGTTAAAACATTGTTACAAGACCATTGTAAATCCCTTCCTATCATTGAAAAAGTCTCACTGACATGTTGACTCACCCTCTGCCTGTGTTTATAGTCCTTAAATTCGGGTTTCAAAATATACAGTTGACGGCCCAACACTAAAAACATTGCATAACTGTCCAATATTTCAAGCTCATTGGTTGAAAATGGGTTGTAATTGCCACATAGAGTGCATAAGTGTGTTTATAGAGAAGGGGGAGGGACAAACAGTGTTGTGGTTTGAAGGTTTTTGTTGCTGCTATTCCTCTCTTGACCGTTAGAACTCCGAAAGTACCTATTGTACCTTTAAGAATAATTATTCATATAAGTAATATTACATGAAATTAGAAAAATATTATTTTACATGATCATACTGTAGGGCGGCATGGATGGTGCAGTGGGTAGCACTGCCGCCTCACAGCAAGGAGGTCCTGGGTTCGAATCCCGGTCGGCCGGGGCCTCTCTGTGTGGAGTTTGCATGTTCTCCCCGTATTTGCGTGGGTTTCCTCCGGGGACTCCGATTTCCTTCCACAGTCCAAAGACATGCAGATTAGGCTGATTGGAGAGTCTAAATTGCCTATAGGTATGAGTGTGAGTGAATGGTGTGTGTGCCCTGCGATGGACTGGCGACCTGTCCAGGGTGTATTCCTGCCTTTCGCCCAATGTATGCTGGGATAGGCTCCAGCCCCCCTACGACCCTGTTCAGGATAAGCAGGTTAGGATAATGAATGAATGAATGAATGATCATACTGTAAGCTCATTGTCCTCATATGAGGACATCATTTTTTTTTTTACTACTTCCTGTTCAAAGACTTTGCTTTGTTTCTGTAGTTATCAGGTAACAGCAAGAAGAATTGAAAAATATAACATGGTGTGGGTCTTGGGAGGATAAGTTTAACTCACATACTTCTAGTTAACCCACATCCTTCTTCTGTCTCCCAATTTTAATGCCAATAAACAAAATGGTTTTAATATGGCCACTCAGCCTTTATAGTGCCTTCACCACCTAATTTGTCAGAATATTGCAGCCATATTGCTTGACTGCACATCTGATCTTTTAACAACTCTTACAGATAATGTTCCAAAGAGATAATACCAAAATTGCAGCTAGACTGGGCAATAGCTATATGAGAAGATGTCTAAATGGGTTTTTGACAAAATGCAGGGTGCACAAAAAATGCCATGAAAAATGGCTGACACCCAGCAGATATGATTTCCCAGTTATGACCCTTTACTGCAATGTTCCACAGTTGTAATATCTGCTTTCGTTGCAGAGTAATCTAAAACTATAATAATAATGAAAAATACGAAAAAGGGCAATACAATATGTGCCTGTTCACTGGTGGAGCTTGGTCCTTAATTCCCTTCGACTGAAGAACACAAGAAAGTCACCAGTTGGTGTTCAGCACTTTATTTCAATGTTAAAAGTTTCACTACATGATGTCTGCAAACTGATGTCTGCATGCACGATTACAATCCATATGCAAAATTAAAAAACTTTGGAAGTGTTGACAAAACTGATGTCATACACTCTCTGCATGAACTTCATGGGAATGAAGTCCCATTATCCCAGTAATGATTAACGGCGTGCTGGCTCGTGACTATGACTAAAATTGACAAATTTACCACACCAAACAAACATTTCCAATTGTAAATTAACAATTTTCAATATCTAAACATTTGGCTTGCCGTTCTCCCATAAAAAGCATTCACTGTTATTGATTCCATCTTGTTTTCAAACAGTAATGTGGATTGTGCTGCCAACTAGTGGAATCAATAGTGCCAAGCACCCTCATTTCAGTACAACAGTTGCAAATTAAGAGAATGATGTATAGGGCTTTGAATAATATGGAGTCTCAAATAGGGTGTCAGGTTGTTGGGTAACATTAGGAAATGTTGACCTGTGATTGAATGTAGCCTCAGTTACGTGCATCTGACAAAGTGATGATAGTAATGATAATAAATAAACCACAAGCAGTAATTAATGGGGTAACCATGCGGCAATCATGAATTTTCATGCTGAAAAGATAGAAAAAATATTCAGTCAACATTTATTCAGGTTCAGACTCCGCAGATTCTTTCAAGCCCAATTTTGTGAAGATGGGCTAAAAACCCAGAGAGTCTATTCAAAATGGCAGAAAATCAAAATGGCTGCCTATGTTGGTTCTTGAGAGTACGTTGTTCAGCTGAAGGAGTTACATTTAATTGAGTTTGTTATATGATTTGCCATTAACCACTGCCAATGATACACTCTTTGAGAATCTGCTTGTTTGCTATAGTGCCCCCTAATGGCTGACTGATTCCCAATTGTACACAGGGGTACCAAATCCATTGGCCAACACACCCACTAAGTTTCATGACAATCGGCCATTGGAAGCCTGTCAAATGACTGATTGATTGAATGGCATGGAAGTTTCTTAAGACATCTTTTCATATTTGAACATCCTGTTGGAATCTTGCACAGAGATGGAAGATACAAAATTTCTACCTTATTGGTGAAATGGTTGATGAGTTACAGTTGGGATTTAACCTTATTCACTTTTTATTGTGACACCTATTGGCCGAGTAGTTTAGAATTTGGCAGGGGTCCACAGAGTCTACATATGAGTGCCGAGGTTGGTGAGGATCAGATATAGGGTTGACAAGTTAGCTGTTTTAAAAAAGAAAATGGCCATCAGGTATAATTGCTATAACCTGAGTACTGGGGGAGGACAGGAATCATACCATTAGGACCTACTGTTTTTGCTGCCCATTCCGTTTTGGGGAATAATAATAATAGTTGTACAGAAAATATTAATGAAAAACAGAACAGAAACAATAGGGTTCCCGTACTTTGTGCTTGGATCCCTAAGAATTATAATACGGGATTAAAGCCCGGAGTGGAGGGTAGAGGAACAAACTCTCAGCAGTTTTATTATATTGTGTTCCTAGTCTGTAGGGAGAATGTGAAGTTGAGGCTGAATTAAAGAGAAATAGCTGCATTTCTGCATCCAAGAGAGTGCATTATAGTGCTTCCTTCAGGCAGTGAGACAACCGCCAGCAGCAGGCAATGAAACTGTTCTGTGCTGTGGATTATTTCAGCCATGCTGAAATATGCTAATTTCCCCTATGCCCTTGTGTCACCACAAAAATGGACATCTCTGTTCATAGAGTGTCTTCCTATATTAAAAGTCCAAGCGGATGATTGTACTCTTTCCGATTCAGGTGGTACTCTTAAGATAAAACTATAGGATGTCTAAAGGGTGACCAGTGTAGGGTCCTCGCACGGGCCGCCACCAAATAACGTAGGGATTTTACTCTCTACGAAACCGGGGCGCCAATTAATGTTATGTTGCAGTATAACTGAAAAAATTAATCAGTCTCATAAAATTACTGTTATCAGAAATATCTAACCACAAATGTAGTATTTTAATTAATAATTAAAATAACCAATATTAATGATTAAACATATTGATAACCTGAAGGTTGGAAGTTCTTCGAAAGACTGCTTTAACTCGGCTCTCATGTCTATGCGACGCCAAAACAGACAGGTTTAATAAAATATATTTATTAAACAAACGTACAAAAACAGAACAGATAAACTAAGGGGAAGTTAGGAGGGTGTGTGTGTGTGTGCGCGCGCGCAAGCGCATGCGTCCCTTGAACAAAGGAAAGTAAAAGTGGGTGTGTTAGTTATTGTTAGCTGTGAGAAGACTACTTGGGTAGTTTACTCTATATATATGCGCAAAAGACAGCGAATCAATTGACGTACACACACACACACACACATATATATATATATATATATATATATAGCTAACAAAATACATTCTAATGATAAGACGGCAAATATGGAAACACAGATTCACAAAAACAGTTAAACAGACGAAACTAAACACTGGCTATGCCTGAATGTTTGTTGTCCATACGCATTGGATCCAAAAGACATGCTGTCTTTATAGGAGCCGCGATGGTGCTGTGAATGATGTCCTGGAGAGGTGCGCAAAGCTGGGGTGTTCCCGTCTTAGCCGCGCGTTGTCGTCTGGTCCGCTCGGTTGCTGGAAGGATGTTCGCTGGTCCTTTTTCCGGGTGGAAAAGTTTGTTGCTGTTGTTTGTTGGTGAGCTTTGCAAGGGTAAACTGATGTAATGTTCCGCGTACACCAGTTTCCACTCGCTATAGGCCACAAAGTTACCGCGAGGTAACTAGGTGTGTCCGTAGGCCTGGTAGTGCGCTGCGCAGCATTCAGCCTCTGTCCGAGTATCGGAGCAGATGAGCTGAAGCGAATGGCCAAAAAAAGGGTGCGTCGAAGAAGGGAATGGATAGAAGGAGAAAAAGAACATGTCTTGTTCTTATACGGGAAAGTTTATTGCTCCTGCCATTACGGGATTGGCTGAACCGAGCTAGACGTCATGCGGGGTGGACGTCGCGGAATTGTCCTGTGGGATTGTGGGAAATGTGGATCCTACACCAGATTCCCTGAAGCTGCAAGCTGCTGATTTATACCTTGGAATAGTTTGCAAAAATACTACTCTGTGACAACTAGCTTAGTTAAAGAGTTTTGGAAAGGTTTGTCATTTTTAAGACTCAGACATGAGTAAAATGCATGCTTTTGCTATCCTATTTGGATTGTTTCATCGTAAGTATTTGCCACTATACGTTCAAAGAAAGACTGTAATAAAGAGTCTATTGGGATTTTGTGGCTATCTATATCTGTTTTCATCTAAAGTACACCTTTCATTGGTTTTTGCCCTGCCTCCATGGCAATATAGGCAAATAGGACTGACAGCATCATAGATTTTCTATGACAATAGGCAGGAGTGAGAGGGCCTCTGGGCTCTCGCCACACAGTCAGAGAGATGAATGCTTGTGAGAGAAGCCGCTGGGATCCAGAGGAGAGACAGCAGGGCTGAGACTGGCATGGGGCTGATTGCTTTTTAGGCTAAAATAAGAGCGGTGTGACACAGTCACAGATGCGGATCATTTGTTTGTTCCCTCATTGAGTACTTGTGTCACTATTTTGGGCATTTCAAGAAAATAAATGGAAAAGGAAAATGGGAACTATAGTAATTTGAAAGCAATGGAACATCAAAATCACAGCAAACCTCATTATATCCTGATAAGGACATTCACCTGCATCAAGGAAAATCATGGTCAACATATTGTAAATTCCGCATTACGATTTTTGGTATTTTATGTATGCATTCACAAGAATTCACTGTGACTTTGTGATGAACTTGTAATAAAGCATTTATTAATGTATTCATTTGTTCTTGCCTTCCATGTGAACAGGTGGCCAACCTGCTCAGACTCTTCCAGATCCCTCAGATCAGCTACGCCTCCACAAGCGCCAAGCTGAGCGACAAGACCCGCTACGACTACTTCGCCCGCACCGTGCCCCCAGACTTCTACCAGGCCAAGGCCATGGCCGAGATCCTGCGCTACTTCAACTGGACCTACGTGTCCACGGTGGCCTCCGAGGGAGACTACGGTGAGACGGGCATCGACGCGTTCCAGCAGGAGGCCCGCGCCCGGCAGATCTGCATCGCCACGTCCGCCAAGGTCAGCCGCTCCATGAGCCGGCAGAGCTACGAGGGGGTCATCCGCTCCCTGCTGCAGAAGTCCAACGCCAAGGTGGTCATCCTCTTCACCCGCAGCGAGGACGCCCGGGAGCTGCTGGTGGCGGCCGCCCGCATGAACGTGTCCTTCCTCTGGGTGGCCAGCGACGGCTGGGGGGCGCAGGAGAGTGTGGTGAGGGGCAGCGAACTGGTGGCCGAAGGGGCCTTCACCATCGAGCTGGCTTCCTACCCCATCCCGGAGTTCGCAGAATATTTCACCAGGCTGGACCCATACAACAACACCCGCAACCCCTGGTTCCAGGAATTCTGGGAGCACCGCTTCCAGTGCAGCCTGCACGACCTGAGCTGTGGCCGGCACTCCCTCCGGGACGGCGTTTTCGAGCAGGAGTCCAAGATCATGTTTGTGGTGAACGCTGTGTACGCCATGGCTCATGCCCTGCACAACATGAGGCAGGCCATGTGCCCCAACTCCACCAAGCTGTGTGATGCCATGAAGCCAGGTAATGGGAAGAAGCTCTATAGGGACTTCATCCTGAAAAGCAAGTTTGACGGTACGTATACAAGGAGGGAACCGGGGGCTGATGATTTCTGTCTGGTGACTGACATGGAGATTTGGAGGTTTAAAGCTGTAGTCCCAGTTTCCCAAGCTACAGTTTCTTAGTGCAGTTGCAACTGTGATTGTAATTTACCTATAAAAAACATTAAATGTTTTAAAGACCAGAGTCCAACCTTTACATTTCTCATCAGACATATCCCATGGGAAATATCAAGGTCAAGGAAAAAATAGTTCAGTCTGTTTGTCTTGCAGAATATGGACACTGACACACACACACACACACACACACACACTAAAAATGAACTTGAACACACACAGACACTCTAAAAAGGAACTTGAACACACACACACACACCCTCTCTTTCTTTCTTTATCTCTCTATCTATATATCTATCAATCGCTCTCTATCTGAAAAAAAAGAAAATCCAACATAGATCTCTATAGGTCAATTTTAACACCACAGATGTCGCTATGGTTAATAATGTAATTTTAGAAAAAACCCACAAGCAATTTATTCTAGGACAGTGTGTTCTAATATTAGTCCTTAATAATCAGTTAACATAATTACCCCTTGTCTTTACTTGAATTTAGACTTATTTTCCTGAGAACGAGTGGTACATTGTAAGACAAATGGTTTTGGTCCCATACAAAGAGTCATTGTATGCTTATGAATGGGTAATAAGTTAGTTACAGTATGAGGTAAAAAAACCAAAAACATTATAAACAATCTTTTATTTTTCTGTGTTTTGTGCCTAGTTAAACCACGGGTCAAATCTGACCCGGAAACACAAAAGGTGTGTGCAGCTTTCTAACACATTAGGACGGTTTGCACATCAGCAATAGCTGTGTTATAACTACATTGTCACAAGACTGTAACATGTACCAAAGCTGCTTGTCCTGAAATGGTAACCCATGTGACCAATAACTAATTTAACATGAGCTCCATACTCATATTATGGTTTAGGTTTATTCACATAACTTGGTAAGGGTTTGTGATGATTCAATTTGCTAAGATAAAACATTCATTATCAGCTTCACGCCCAGTAAAACATTTTGTCACACTCGGTCTTGATGGCAGGAAATGATAGAGTCTGTGCTATGAATAACAAAGTAGCTAATCCCTTGAGTCATTTTGTCAGGTAAAAATGCATAATATATTCTGCCTGGGCTACGCTATCAATAAAAGTCTGTCCCACCATCTTTCTCGCTGATGGGATGTTTATTATGCTTTGTGACATGGTTAAGGTGGCTTAAATATGTTGTTAAATATGGTGTGTATGGCTAAACTATGTACTTGGCTTTCATAATTCCTGGTTTATTGCCAGATATGTCTGTCCCAATACAATAATATGTCTACAACAGAATTGCATTTCTGCAGACAGGAGCAGGGAGAGTGTTAGCTCAGGAAACACCCAAACATCATCACCTCCTCCTACCAACAGTACTATAGACAGCAGTTTGCAGGATATCTGAAACATTGTGTTTCTTTAAAGGAGCCAGTCACCAAATTAATTTCCTTAATCTGTGAGGCCATCAGAGCAGACATAACTAGTGAACTCCCACATCTATTTAAACAGAGACTAACTAACTTTACATTACATTTACATTACATTATACTCAGTTATCACAGTTGTATCCAGAAGGACTGACAATATAAGAGAAACATCAGTACATTCACTAATATGTGACATCCACAGACCAGTTAGTAAAGATGTAACATCACTAACACTACTGCAAGTGAAGTAAATAACCTAAGAACCAGTTAAGAGCAAATTCTAAATACATACAGACGACATCAATGAAGATAAACAAAATAACAGGAAATGCAAGCAAAACCAAGATGGATCAGTCTGTGTTGGATAGCTAGTGATTCTGTTCTCCTGACCACCAGTGCAGACAGGCATTATGACTGGGAGAAGCAATCACACCAGGAGAGCCTTTTGCCTTGAGGTTGCAGAGATATCTGGCTGGGGTATATGGCTTAAAGATATAAATCTGGAAGTATGGTGAGCTGTTCCATGCACTCCCCTGTAGATTAGTACCAGGCTTTTAGACTTGATGTCAGTTGTAATGGGTTGACAGTGAAGTGAGATGAGGGGTGGGATATGAACATGCTTAAAAAAACTGTAGACAAGCCGTGCAGCTGCATTCTCAATTAGCTGCAAGGATTTAGTGGTGTAATCAGGGAGACAAGAGAGAAGGAAATTGCAATAGTCCAGGCGTGGAGGTACCAGGACCACGACTGGGAGTTGAGTAGAATAAATAGCAAGGACGGGGCAGATTCTTGAAATGCTGTATGGAAAGAATACATACCTGACTGCCGCTTTATAAAGAGAGAAGGAGAGATGCCCAATGGAAGCATACATTGTTGTTTACCACTGTTTGATTAATTTGGTGTGGATGCATGTACCATGCAACTATTTATTTGCTGCCGTGTATCTTACTCACATGACAATAGGTAAGGACACATTTTCTTTGTCATATTTCTAGGCCTATGACCTGTATTGTTTGTGCCTGTTTCCTGTACTTCAGGTACTCTCCCGAAACAACTCGTTTTGAAAAGAGATTTGATGTCATAGACAAGATACTATACCACAAGCTAAAGTGATAAAACAGATACTCTGTGATTTAATTTCCATAAAAACACCAGAAAATCAAACTTGCAATAATACATAAACAACTTTCTATTTGGTGCTGTTCAGAGATTGTGTACATGCTATTTTGGATCCCAGGACTTTTGAGGAAAATGCTTTGAGAAAACGCTTTGTAAGTATGCTATATTAGAAGCCCAGGAAACCTTTATAATCCTGAATAGCAGTTTCATCGATACACTGTCTGTGAAAGTATGATATAGTACAAGTACATGTGTTGTTTTTAGCTCCATTTAGGCCCCATCATATGAAAGGTTAGTTTAAAACTCAAAACTGTTAGAAATCATTTGGTATGTGACAAAAGGATATTCACCTAGTGCTCTTTTTTCCCCTTAGCCCCATTTCGCCCGGCGGACACTGAAAACACGGTCCACTTTGATTCTTTTGGAGACAGCCTGGGTCGCTACAACATCTTCCACTACCACAAAGAGGACGGCCGCTTCCTCTACAGGAAAGTGGGGTACTGGGCTCAGAACCTGACCCTCAACACCTCCCTCATCCCCTGGGACAGCCAGGTGGTGCCCACCTCTCAGTGCAGCGACCCCTGCAAGAAGAACGAGATAAAGAGCATGCAGCCCGGGGATGTCTGCTGCTGGATCTGCATCCCCTGCCAACCTTACCAGTACCTGCTGGACCAGTTCACCTGCATGGACTGCAGCTTTGGCCAGTGGCCCCTGGAGAACCTGAGCGGCTGTTATGACCTGCCGGAGGAATACATCCGATTTGAGGACGCCTGGGCCATTGGGCCTGTCACCATCTCCTGCCTGGGCATGCTCTGCACCCTGTTTGTCATTGGCCTGTTCTTCAAGAACAACGACACGCCGGTGGTGAAGGCCAGCGGGAGGGAGCTGTCCTACATCCTGCTGCTGGGCGTCCTGATGTGCTACTGCATGACCTTCATCTACATCGCCAAGCCCTCGGCCGCTGTCTGCACCCTGCGCCGGCTGGGCCTGGGGACCTCCTTCGCCGTCTGCTACTCGGCCCTGCTGACCAAGACCAACCGCATCGCCCGCATCTTCAACGGCGTGAAGGACGGCGCCCAGCGGCCCCGCTTCATCAGCCCCACCTCGCAGGTGGTCATCTGCCTGGCACTCATCTCCTGCCAGCTGGTGGTGGTGGTGGTGTGGCTGCTGGTGGAGGCTCCGGGCGTGAGGAAGGAGATAAGCCCTGAGAGGAGGGACGTGGTGACGCTCAAGTGCAACAGCAAGGACTCCAGCATGCTGGTGTCCCTCACCTACAACTGCGTGCTCATCATCCTCTGCACGGTCTACGCCTTCAAGACCAGGAAGTGCCCCGAGAACTTCAACGAGGCTAAGTTCATCGGCTTCACCATGTACACCACCTGCATCATCTGGCTGGCCTTCCAGCCCATCTTCTATGTCACGGCCAGCGACTACAGGGTGAGTGATGCGCTTGTGGAGGCCAAAGCTTATTTTGGAGGTCAAACCTTTAACTTCAGTCTCACCTGTGAGCATACGTTACGAAGCATTTGCGACTGCTGCTTGCATGTGTAACTGAAAATGGATAAAGGGTTGTACCTTTTACTTGAAGATCCAGAAAGCACTATACAGAGAAATGGTAAAAAAAAGAAAAAATACAAATAAAATATCAAGTAGCACTGCCGCCTCACAGCAAGGAAATCCTGGGTTTGAATCCCCGTCGGACGGGGCCTCTCTGTGTGGAGTTTTCATGTTCTCCCCGTTTTTGCGTGGGTTTCCTCTGGGTACTCCGGTTTCATCCCACAGTCCAAAGACATGCAGGTTAGGCTGATTGGAGAGTCTAAATTGCCCATACGTATGAGTGTATGAGTGAATGGTGTGTGTGCCCTGCGATGGACTGGCAACCTGTCCAGGGTGTATTCCTGCCTTTGGCCCAATGTATGCTGGAATAGGCTCCAGCCCCCCTGCGACCCTGTTCAGGATAAGCGGGTTTGGATAATGAATGAATGAATAAAATATCAACCTCATCCAGCATTGTCAATCACCTCAGCTACTGTGATAGTTGTTGAGTTGGCTGAAGAATTATTGTTGTTTGATACAGATATCATATGAGCCTACTGATGAACACATAGCATTTTTATGGAATAAGGGAGATTGTTTTTTCACAACTGAAACAAGCATTGAGGAAAAGGGTCAAAGCTTTTTTTCTCTGGGCCCTCTAATTGTAAAATGGCTGTCTCATCTGGTCTATTATAGGTGGCAAGTGATTGCATAGTTTTTAAAAGCCTTGTAATTAGGTTTTTTTTAACAGGGTTTGTTTATCTACCAGCGATATGTTTCATGTCACAGGTTATTCACATTTACTAGCAAAATTAAATCTGGTCTGAAATCCTGTCTGGAGCCACTTTATGATGCTACATGTTATTAGGTGGGCGATGGATTTCTGACAGCTATATTCAGAGGCAATAATTATAATTTAAAGATGCCAGTCTGAATAAAATATTGCTTTTTAAGCTTCAACCTATAACCTTCACATGCATTTAAGAGCCCCCTGTCATCACAATTGAATGATTGGCTGCTTCATTCCTGAATGTTCAGCGTACAAATTCATAGTGCTGCACAGACACAGTTTATAAATTGTTTGCCTCTGTGTGTTTATCTATAGCACCCACTGATTTAGCTGATGGACATAAAATCCTTTTGAAGGCCTGTCTTTAAGTATGCTGAAAGGAGACCTCTATTATTTGGCTTAAGAATGTGCACCAGCAGAGAACAAAGGGCTTGACCAGATCGTGTCAAGACAATTGATTGGATAGGAAATGTTTTTTTTAAAAATGTATTGCACAAAGCAACAAATAAGATGAGGATAGAATGTCCTTGAAACTCAGGGATAGATGGCAAGCAATTATCAGTCGAGCTACTAACTGTGATTATAATATGATTATTATAACCAAACAAGCCAACCAAACAAGTGTTGATTTACTTCAACAAAATATCCACAGGGTGCAATTTTCTGCTGCCATTGGAGGCTTGCTTACACTTAAAAAAAATACTCTTTAAGAATTGCAATTAAACAGCCAGCATAGTTTAAAAAAAAAAAAACCCGGCAACTGAGGAATATGTGGGGGTGCTCTGTGCTTGGGAAGGGAATTATTCAAAAGAAACCTCAGCCTGGAGAGTGCGTCAATGCTCTGCGAAGTGAAAGGGGTTTTAAATAGTGAAGTGTCATTCCGTCAGGTTTCAGGAGGTTGGCACTGCCATCACAGGGGAGCTTGTCTGTGATGATGGGTGTCATTGACAGAGAATACTAATCAGGCCAGGGCAGCGGAAACTGGCCTTTCACTGGATTTCCCTTTTTCAAAGCTGACACCATGCCATCGTTTCCTCATCTAATTATGCTTACTTGAATTAAGTTAGGATATTTGACTTTTCACTTAATGAACAAAAACAAACCGCATAGGCTAAAGAAACCAAAATGAGTTTTGATTCCAAACCAAACCAAAATGGTGAGTTTCATTCAGTGATATGTTTTGTTTTTTAAGAGCCATTCATTATGCAATCTTTTAAATCACAACCCGGACATTTCTAAATGCATTTCATTAAAATCATGTAGCAGACACTCTTATCAGGAATCCACTCATATGATTTTAATGAAATGCAGGAATCTAAAAATGCGGTATCACCAAGAAGCCACAGCGGCCCACTTACAATCAATAAATGTTATGTGAACCCGATAAAAAAACTACTTGAATTATAACAATGAAAATATTAAACCTAAACACATTTTTACACCTAAACACCTAAACATTTACACCTTTTTTTTACATTTTTACACCTAGTTTTGAATGTGAAGAGTAGGTAGCCAGTGGAGGAAGATGAGAAGAGGAGTGAGCCTGGGCAGGTTGTAGATCTGATGAGCAGCAGCTCTTTGGATGAGCTGCACAGGTCTGGTGGTTGAGGTCAGATGAGCAGCAGCTCTTTGGATGAGCTGCACAGGTCTGGTGGTTGAGGTCAGATGAGCAGCAGCAGTCTAGGTGAGCTGCACAAGTCTGGTGGTTGAGGCAGGGAGGTCATCGAGGAGGGTTCTGCAGTAGTTCAGAAAGGAAATGACTGGCGGCTGGCCTAAGAGCTGGGCTGATTAAGTGTGAGGAAGGGACGGGTGTTGTGCTACGATGTTCTCAGAGAGGGATAGTTGCAGTTGTGCATTACCTCTACGAGATTCCTATTAGATGAAGAGAGTAACACATCCAGGGTGAATGATTGGTTAAGCGGAGGGGATGGGATGTACAATATATACTAAATGTAAAATAATAAACAACATAAAAATATAATAACATTTTATGGGGGTACTACTGCCTAGATTACACTGTGGTGCTTAAATTCCACCATTGATACTTTTTGAATCTCGGCACATGTTAAATACATGGTCTATATGGATACAATATCAATATTGCCATTTAGTTGTAAAACACAACATAAATACTACAAAACATTAAAAAAGAAATACATTTAAAAATCAATGTACAACTACAGAAGTAATACTGCCAAGCATCTCTAAAAGCACACACCGGTTATTTATCGTATTGCAGGGACAGAGTAGCCTGTCCTGAAATGGATTTTAAATTGCAGAGTGTTGACAATATACTGAATGGTTAAGCAATAAATTAATAGCATTAGGGCTGTACGTTTGTTACAGCTCATCAATTGCATTCCTTGCGTGGTCCACCCTGGCCCTGACTCTCCTCAGATGGGAACCCAGAAGAGGTGGTCTCTTGGGGAAATGTGTTCTGTGCACAAAGGGTGCCGTGGTGGGGCAGTATGGAGTCTGCAGGGGGTAAACAGCCTGGTCCCTTGTGTATCTGTGTGGAATGGGGTGTAAAAGTGATGCTAGAATCCCAGCTGTGTACTCTCTGAAGGACCAGAAAGGAGGGAGATGGGAAAGGCAGATTAAGTGTTATGTTTTATTTATTTATTTTAAGACAATGCAGCTGTGTTTTTTTAAACAGGGCAAACTATTAAGCGGAGGCAGCACAGGTGAAAAGATTACTACATTTTGTGATATTATGACATTTCGCTTCTACTAAATTTTTAACTCTTACTTAATCCACTGAAAGCAAAAAGTGTTTTACCTAATATGCAAATTTGTACTTTTTAATTATTCGTGAGCAAATTTGCATAGTCATAATACAAAAAAAGGTTTGCATTTGTGTCCACATTGAAAATGTTAAATGTAATTTTGACTGGAGGTTCCTGTGGTACTACTTTGGGAACCTTCAATCCACTCACATACACTAAACAACGCGTTTTATTGTAAAACTGTAGTAAGTGGCTCCATACTTTGTGAAATATACAGTATATGACTCTTTAATGGGAGAACTGTTCATGGGGGTTTCTAACATGTTTCTGCCTGTCCTTCGCTGCATAGTATCTGTCACCTTGTTCTCCCTTTCACCAAAGTCTGCTCAGAATTCTACTCCTCTCTAAAGATTTTTCTTGGACTCCCTCATTTCCATATATATCACTCAGCGGTGAAATGGCAATCAGAGCACTACAAAGGAGGCTGAATAATTCAGCATGCTTTTCCATGTGGCTCATGCACCATGCTTCCAATTTGCCCTCTGAATATTAAAAAAAACCTTGTCAGAGCAAACACGGTCGGAATAATCGTAAAATTTCACATGAAATATTAAAGGTATTTTCTTCACTCTGAAGATCAGAAATGTTTACCATTTTAAATGAACAGTGCTAGAGAAAAGTATGAAACTGCAGGAGTAAGCACAGAACTGTAAAAATAATAATAATAATAATAGTGGAACAACACTTGGCTCCCTCATATTACCAATGGTTCATATGAACATCTTGGTAAGAAACCTGCATGACCTACTGTACAGTAATAAACCATAGGTTTTTAGATATTATATATATAAAATAAATATTATGTGCTACTGCAAAAAATAAAATATTTTTCCCTCCTTCTTTGACCTCAAATCTATTGATTGGATGAATAGTTATGAATCAATTAAAATTGTGCAATAGCAGTGTACTCTGATATATTCTCATTCATATATTCTCCAAAATCCATGCTGCTATCATAAAAGCACACTTCTTCTCATGGTACCAGATTCAAGAGTCCCTGATTCAGTGTTTACACTACAAAATGTAATGTAGTTATACATTCATACATTTCATAGGTGCATTGATCACAGCATTGTACTGCATTAAAACAATGTTCATATTTAATCCTGTATCCTGTATGGTAATTAATGTGCTATTGAAGGATGGTGGCAGGATTGTTAGATTGACAATTCACAGAAGGTAGAACTAAGCACAGCTGGTGTTTTGTATACTCTCATTCTTTAGTGCACACAGCTACCTTATAACATTTTACTACAATCTTTTAACATATCATAATTGTCTCAATCATTCACTAAAAGTAACAAAAAATAGTTGATGATATGCAGTATAATGTTACATTTCAACCTTATTAAACATTTATAACTGCACTTGAAAACCATTAATTGATAATCATATTGATTTGTTCATATTTAATGCTATCCGGTATAGCTCTCCAGTGTCCTATCTGCATGAAGACATCCATCCATCCATTCATTACCTTAACCCACTTATCAGCATTGCAGAGGGGCTGGAGCCTATCCCAGCATACATTGGCCGAAAGGCAGGAATACACCCTGGACAGGTTGCCAGTCCATCACAGGGAACACACCATTCACTCACACACTCATACCTATCAGCAATTTAGACTCTCCAATCAGCCTAACCTGCATGTCTTTGGACTGTGGGAGGAAACCGGAGTACCCGGAGGAAACCCACGCAAACACAGGGAGAACATGCAAACTCCACACAGGCCCCGGCCAACGGGGATTCAAACCCAGGACCTCCTTGCTGTGAGGTGGCAGTGCTACCCATTACTTTATAATAGAAATATAAATAATATACTGTATTATACAGTAGTTACAGAAAACCATGAGAACTATGTACACAAAACCTACACGACACAGCAAGTACAGTACAATGGCTTCATACTGTAGAAATATAAAATTGCTGAAAACCATGAGCACAACACCATCAAGACAGCATGTAAAAGAGCCTCATATTGTAGCATTGTCACTTTAAATTAGCATTTTAAAATGTAGCTGCCGTTCCAAGCAGTGTTGCGCCGCATTCAAATGGGCAGTCAACATTCTTTAGTTAGACAATCTTATGAAAATCAGATGAAAACATTCATTCAGCTCTTTATTAGGGAGTTTGTGGAGGTAAGGCTGAAGTGTCTGTGTAGCTTCCCAGAGACCAGGGACACCAATGCTGATCTGCACTCATTGTGCACTGCAGTGTCCTGATGTTGATGCTGGTCTGGCTGGTTGTGTTCCCACAGGTGCAGACCACCACCATGTGTATCTCTGTCAGCCTGAGCGGCTCGGTGGTGCTGGGCTGCCTCTTCGCACCCAAGGTCCACATCATCCTGTTCCAGCCCCAGAAGAATGTGACCACGCTCAGAGTGGCCACCACGCGCTTCAGCGTGACCACTGGCCCCGGGTCCAGCTTCTCACAGGGTAACGCCAGCTGAAAAACACATCGTCGTCATCATGATCTTCACTGTCAGTTCAGCATCAACGTCATATCATAATCAACAGACGGATGTCATTTTCTTTCTTTCATCACCAACCTCATCTCACACAATCTTTCCATCGTGTGGATTTCTGAAAATTAGTCACCATTTTATGTATAGTGAGTAATGGAAATGTGAGTAATATCATTTTTTCACATTAAAAATGTACCATTCTATGTGATCATAGACACAATACCTAATCTCCTATGCAGGCCATGGCTCATTTTTTCAGAACAGTCTCAGCTACATGCACAAATCATGAAACAGTCATTTCATTGTACTATACTGTATATGTGAACTGAAATGAAAGACCAAAAAAAAAGGGAAAAAAAGAGAAAAACACGTGAAATTCTTATATTTTATTACACACAGCCAACAAATAATGTGTTCCAAGGCTTCTGGTTCATATTTCTATCACTCCAATGTCTTGGCATGAGAAAAAAAAACAATGTCACACATCACAGGAAACATTGGTTTAGAGCCATGATTAGAGTACTGATTGGCTCTTGGTTGTTGTCAGTTAAAGTTACGGACTAAAGCAGTGCTTTTCTTTGCATCGGTAGATTTATGGTAAACCCCACCCCTATTCCAAAGGACTGACTTTCTTTATTAGAAAATATGTGATAATATGACCATCGGACAGTGAAAATCTTAGTTTTTAACACATTTAAAAGATCAAAAATGCCTTAGGAAAAGTTTGTCTTGTTAACATTTGTTTAGGAAGAGTGCTTTATTGCCTGCCGACGACCTGGTCTCAAAGGGTTAACTGTATATTTTGGTATCATTGTAATCCATTTGCTTATGAGAGTAAAGTAATATTAACATTTTTTTAAAACTTGTTTAAAGTTGTGCCATTGTGAGGTCAAGTTCACTTCTGTTCACTTGGACATGAACTGTAAAAGGCTTTTTGACCAGGGGTGCCCAAATCTTTGCACTCGACTGTACTATAAACACACTGATAAGATTTAATGTGTATTGTGAGCTCCATAATGTTTGGCACAAAAACAAGTGCACATTGTCTGCTTTTATTTAACCAAAGGATATTCTCATACACTTTGATTTCACCAGGTATGTACTCAGTGATCACTTTATTAGGTAGACCTGTATACAAGCTTGTTAATGCAAATATTTAATTTATTTAATATTTGGTGCGAAAAACCAAAAAACATCCAGTGAGCAGCAGTTCTGTGGGCAGAAACACGAGAAAGGTCAGAGGAGAAGGGCCAGACTGGTCAAAGCTGACAGGAAGGTAACAGTACTGCAAGTAACAGTGGTATACAGAAGAGCATCTCTTTACAACAACGCATCAAACCCCAACGCATCAAACCTCAATGTGGATAGGCTACAGCAGAAGACTTAAGTCTAAAAAATTTAATAAATACCTAATAAAGTGCTTGCTGAGTTTACATCACAGCACTTTTCATACATAGTCCCCCAATTTCAGGCAAATACAGTCTACTCAACTGAAATGTTCACTGCATGAAGAAATCCATTCCCTTCTGTAAATTATATAAATAAATAGGGCTTCACTCAAATCACATCGTTCCACATTTCACTCAGAAAACAATTCCCATGGTAACACCTGTCTTGGTGAGTGCTTTCCACACAACTACAAACAGTTGTTATTAGCACTCCAGGGTACAGTTCAATTTTCATTCCAAGGGGAACATTGCCGACTGCATTTTTTACTAGCTTATCAAACATCCTCATTCACAGTCACATACACTTCCACACATGCTGTATGTAATAAATATGCACGGTTTCAGGTCAGCTACCTTTTCTCAAGGCTACCAGCAGTAGTGTTAAAGCAAGACAAACAAATTGAAACATTCAACTTCCTAGTCACAACTAAAATCAAGTCAAATATGTGTTAGACCTGCTCCAAGCACCATGGTCGTATTCATCACAAATAATTAATGAATAGCAGATAATTATTTTCTCTTTCTGTATCTTTGCCAGGCCTACTACACACAGTTTTAAGGCTGCACATTTAGATTACAGTGAATCTGCTTTGAATCTGGGTGATTCGCCCACCCCAACTAGTTCCTAGGGGTCAGTGCCAGTGAGAATCACTTCCAGTTTCTAGCTGGGAGTAACGTGCCCTTGTAGAGTGTGATCTTCTTAGACAAGGCACACTGAACCCCACAGACATCAGATTGCTTTTGGGCAGCAAAAGCAAAACATATTTTAACATTTGCTGTTACTTTGCAGCTATCAATGCACCTTAGATACCTAGATCCACAATGTTTATTTCCCTCGGACTGGTGGGAAGGGATGGCCGTGGCGCAGATACTGTTAAACAAATAAAAACATGGCAGGCTCTATAATTTCCTTTCAATATTTTGGCCCTGAATCATTTAACCAAGATTCACCTCACTTGGTGAAATTGTTTTTCAATCCTTCAGGCGATAAGCCTCCTGTGGAGACAGGATAGAAGTATGGGCATGCTGCACTTGTCTCTGCACACAGCAAAACATTTTCAGGAGCTTTGTAATCTCCCTCCTCCTTCCCCCAAAACTTCCCCCAAAAATTAAAAAACACAAATTAATTAATTAATCAAATTAAGTAAGATACAATTGAATAATAATCATAACTAATTTAGAAAAGTAGGAAAAACATTCCTGTGGTTCCTGTGCTTTTTTCCACAGCTTCAGCATCTAACTTCGTACCGACGGTGTGCAATGGCAGAGAGGTGGTGGACTCCACAACATCCTCATTGTGAAGGCAATGCTCCTCCCTCAGCCAGTGCAGTTTAGGTATAATCTCCAGTGGAAAATACAGTGTTTCAAATATGGGAATGGTCACTGCAAGTTGTTCTGATTTTGTTGTTCTCAACGTGCTGTGAGTACAATGTCCCAATTCTGTTTTTTCTCTCTCTGACTAGTAGCTATGGTAAAAGAAAAAACAGTAAAAACATTAATAAATAAAAAGAATCAGTATACCCCTTTCTTTTTAATAAAAGATGCCCTTTTCTTTGAGAGATGAAGTAAATTATAGTAAATCTGTTAAATGTACAATATAACAAATGTTTTTAACGTAGACTTTGGTGAACCAGTTTGTGATTTATTGTAATTTATGTAAATAAAAGGTGTTTTTCTATTAATATTAATATTTTTGCTCTGTGTCTCTCTCTCGCACAGGCATACACACACAGAACAAATAACATTTTACAAGTAATTAACATTTTCTACACTCTTAGAAAAAAATTCTTTATGGAAAACTTTATGGTAAACTCCAACAGTTAAACATTTTGCCCTACAAAGAACCTGTGAACTAGGGATACTTTATAGAGAAACAGAGCTTTTATGTATGAAAAAATATCTAATACATCAAAAGTTGGCTGTGAATGGTGGCATTCCTTTTGACATATTCAGCCAATTAGCTTGCATGCACAACTCTTTATTTGAGTCACCAACTGAGAGGCTATCAGGTGAAATATGGTTCCCACCTCATTACATTATAATTGCTGGTGTGTTTGGTTGAGGCCCTGCAGCCAGACCATGCAGGACTCCGTCTTCTGGCTCAATGACTATGCAGATCAGGACTGTAAACGCCCGGACACACAAAGCCGATGTCAAAGAACCAGTGGTAACCAAGGCTGACTGTCAAATCTCTGAGTCGTCTAACATCGCCCGTATATATAGATTCATACAAACACGCCACAAAGACTACAGCTGATACTACATGCACATACATTCTGCACCTCCCTGAAAAGAAATAACTCTCCATTCCAGGCGCTCGTGATAGTCTGTATTTGCAATTCAAAAAAGGAAACGGGAAGGCTGAGGGTTGTGGGAAGAAACAAACGGGTCATTACATTACATTATTGGCATTTGGCAGACGCTCTTATCCAGAGCGACGTACAGTTGATTAGACAAAGCAGGAGACAATCCTCCCCTGGAGCAATGCAGGGTTAAGGGCCTTGCTCAAGGGCCCAACGGCTGTGCGGATCTTATTGTGGCTACACCGGGATTAGAACCACCGACCTTGCGTATTCCAGACCTGCACCTTAAACATTACGCTACAGGCCGCCCCCGGCGTCCCGGTCGTTTTCATTATGCCCATTTATGGACTAACGCAGCATACTCCAGTAACACGTCTTATTCATACCTTATTGAGAGTTGAAATGGAAATGTCCACGCATCCCTGAAATGCTTGAAATGGGGAAACTGCGGACATCTGGTTAACTCACCTTAATCTAAGCAATGTATGACGCTCAAACTACACGGTCAGCTTTGAGCGTCAGGGCCTTAAAAGTGAACAGAACTGAAGGGCAAGTATCTTCACCACTAGGGAATTAAAAATAGGAATGAAACATTCAACACTAGGGAATTCAAAATGAGGATCAGACAGTGCTTAAATAAAATACAGGCATTTTAGGTGAAGTACATCACAATCAACTCAATTCATATTAAGTACCTCGCTGTACTGTAAAGCAGAACTTTACTTGAAATGTTTAATATTGTGAATATTAAAAATTTGGGGTTGAAGGTTAAACGTAACACTGTGGAGGACTGCTTTCATTCAGACAAATTAGTCATTTTTTGTGCTTGAGCTGCTTGTTTTAGGTCCTGCCACATATTACCTGTTTCAGGTACTTGCAGATTTTTCTGTTAAATATATTTTTCATCAAACTCAAACACTGCATCCACTGTCTGGTCTAATAACTAAAGATCCAGCACAGCTCTCTAGCTATTAATACCAACAGGCAACATTTTCAGAAAACTGAGACAGGAAAGGAAGAAGGAAACAAACATTGCTGAAAACTAATAGATTTTAATCAACAAAAATTAGAAATTTAGCATGTGATGCTTCAGAAACTCATTTACAAAACCTCTCGGGCATGCGAGACTCCAACATCTACTATTCACCGCTTGCAGCCTCCTGGTCCGAGTCCCTTTTCTTCAAGGGAATTATATAAAGGCCATTCTTAGCTTCTTTGATCCTCCACCATCTGCCCAGCCTGTCAATCAAACAAAGCCAATGTGTTCCATCAGTTCTAACATTCATATACGAGGCAGGCACCCATATGCAGGGCAGCTTAGACCTTTTCACATCTATGACACACATTTACATACATTTACATTTAACAAACACATTTACAATCAAGTGGCTTACTCAAGAGAGCAAAAGCAAAGTGGTTCAAATCTAATTTTTTCTGATTACAAGCTATTTTTCTTCACTGATGCGTCACACTTCCCAAGTTTTGTACAGTGAACAATGCTCACTTTCAGGAGAGTTAGGCACATTCAAACAGACAAGTGACCACCAAGAAGACAAAATGACTCTAGGTCATGAGGAAGGTTTTCATCCTGCCCATAGACATGCAATGTAACAGTGCCATCTTGTGTTTGAGCTCTGAAGACAGAGAGCTAAGTGATGACAGAATGATGACAATCAGGTCATGCACCTTCTACAGAGAATTTGTTTAATGAAAGACAAAAAATATATATATCACAATTCAGTTTACTTAGGCAGAATGATCGATTACCAACTAATTAAGAATTAATCAAATCTGGGCAGCACAAGAATGCTTCCTTGTTATATACACTCAGTGATCATTTCATTAGGTAGACCTGTACACCAGCTTGTTAATGCAAATATTGAATCAGCCAGTCATGTGGCAGCAACTAAATGCACAAGAGCATGCAGACATGGTCAGCTGTTTTTGAGACCAAATATCAGAATGGGGAAGAAATGTGATCCAAGTGACTTTGACTGGAATGTTTGTTGGTGGCAGACAGGGTGGTTTGAGTAAATGGTAAATGGTTGGAATTTATATAGCGCCTTTATCCAAAGCGCTGTACAATTAATGCTTCTCATTCACCCATTCATACACACACTCACACACCGACGGCGATTGGCTGCCATACAAGGCACCAACCAGCTCGTCTGGAGCATTTGGGGGTTAGGCGTCTTGCTCAGGGACACTTCGACACAGCCCGGGCGGGGGATCGAACCGGCAACCCTCCCAACTGCCAGACGACTGCTCTTACTGCCTGAGCCACGCCCCAGCATTGTATCATGGAAGCTGCTGATGTCCTGGGATTCTCTAGAGTTTGCAGAGAATGGTGCGAAAAACAAAAAACATCCAGGGAGCAACAGTTCTGCGGGCAGAAACGTGTTGTTGGGACCCGGAAGATTGGTGGTTCAAGCCCCCAGACGAGATCTTCATAGATGCAATGTTTAGTCTAAGCATTCAGCTTAGTCTGAAATGCTGGAAATCTCTTTTGGATAAAAGCATCAGCTAAATAACAAATTATTTTGGCAAAGAATAGAAAGATGAGAGCTCACCATTTCTTGAAGTCAGAATAAGTGTGCAGTGAAGGAATTGAGAATTATTTTGAAATAAAAAGTAAATTGGCATTGTGGTGTACTTTGATGGTGACGAAATGGCCACCATCTCAGACAGAATTATTAATGCACTGCAAGTCTGGTTTTCAACAATGACTTCCCTACACTCCTGTCCTCCACTACGGAGTGCAGACAAACGCACTTTCACTCTCCACTTCAGAAGACTTCACCCCTGAAAGATATTTGCACTTCAAAGGACAGCCATGCGAGGGGGAGAAAAGAACCCCAAGATGCAATTCCACCGGAGTGATCATGCTCACGACAAACCGCCCCGGGCCTTGGACACGGTATTCATAAGGAGCTGCTTATCTGCACCTCACCACTTCCTAAGTACCAATTATTTCCTGTCGGGTAATGACGCTCGTACGAAAATCAGCCTGCACATACAGCACATACTGTATAACACCATGAAAAGCCAAAAAAAGGAGAGAGTACCTTTTTGTGGAGGATTTAGATGATGTGCAGATACGGCATCGTATTTTATTGCCTTGGGCAAAGTGCAAGAGCAGGGTTTGGGTCGAAGGGGTGGAGAAGCACACTAAAATAGCATAATGTGGGAATAGGCATAACCCAGAAACAGGGCGGCAGGATTTTTATGGAAGCACAACAGGACGGGATGTTTTTCAAAAAATGTTTTGCACATGCCCCCAATTGCCTTACGAATTAACAATATTATTATTTTTAAAGTGAAAATAACTCCATTGCATGGCATTCCACTGAGATACCACACCAGGGCTTCACAAGCAAACAGCCAGGTACTGTAGCCCCAGGGCCCTGTCACTCACTGCAGAAACACGGGTACATCATCCAGACACTGACACCATTATATCCTGTGAAAAGACTGAACCTGACAGCCATCTGAGCCAGACTTTACCTGTGCTCCTGCCCAACACCTGCCACCAGGAAACTTCCAGAGCTGGAGAATTTCAGGCTGTTCACAAAACCTGTCTGTGGAGGGGAGATAAGACGTCACGTACATCTTAATACTGCAGGCTACATTCACTTATGCATGCATCTCATGTTCATACAATAAATTTAATATTTTTCCCCAAAAATAAGATCAAGTTGACCGTAACCGTAAAACAAAAATGGCTGGACACACATTTCTATCAGTGGCAGCCTGCAGATTTGCAGAAGGGGGACAGTGACATCATCTTTATTCACTGACTGCATGCACGGACACGCTCGAGGGATTAGAGTGCCGCTGCAGTGGACTCACCACAGGGACGCTGAAGAGGGGGTGCAGACCGCGATATCCCTCGCCACACCGCCACAGCTGCACCTTGGAATTATGGGAACCTGCAGAATCAAATTAATACATGATGCCCATGACAACTGATCAAAAACATTTATTACAAAATCTAGTATCCCAATGATACGCTTACAAAATACAGTTTGAACACTCGAATGACTAGAACACACACAAGGATGTAAGTTATTTTCCGTCTGTGTTGCTGAGTGGCATTACTGCACATCCACATGGCTTTGCTCAAAAGGAGGGAAGCCGCGCAATAATATTAATACCAATTCAGCTCAAGCACCAACCACACGTCTGCTCCAACTTACAAAACGGAATCAAAACGGTGCACAAAGCACCATATAATTCAAGCAGAGATCACACAAAATGAAAGCAAGGAGAGGCAGGAGCATTGGAGCAGAGAGCAGCTCGGTCTGTAGACACAGAGAGAGGGGGAGAGAGAGAAGCTCACAGCTGGAAGCACCTGATGCCACGGTGTCTGTGTTCTGCAGTCCTGCCACTGCTGAGATCCAGTGGGGCTGCTCCAAGCCTGGGTCCCCATGGCAACCGTGCGCCTGCTTCACCGTGCTGAGTGGCTTCTTCCGGTTAACGCTCCACAGGGCCACAGACCTGGGCAAGAAGCACAGCGGTCACCGGGGTCAGTGCCTTTCACCAAAACACGAGAAAAACGCCTGCTACTGCCAAAACAAGAGCAAAGGCCCACTCCTCACCCGTCATCCGCTCCAGTGATCATGTGCTCCTCGTTTATGAGCTGAATGCAGTCAATGGAACCCCTGAAAAACAAACATAACATTTCCTGGGGCAAATTTCATGTGCATATTTTTAATAAATGAATAAAAATAAACTTATTC
This sequence comes from Conger conger, assembly GCF_963514075.1. Classification (NCBI taxonomy): domain Eukaryota; kingdom Metazoa; phylum Chordata; class Actinopteri; order Anguilliformes; family Congridae; genus Conger; species Conger conger. Next base: position 14,617,287 of record NC_083773.1, on the reverse strand, counting down.
TGCTCTCAAAGGACATTTGAGGAAAACTTTTCAGTAAACTGTGGGTTTAAATCATAAAATGATATTTTCCCCACATTAATTATTACCTTCAAATCCACATCAGTGTTCAAATGATTACCTAAATTAATTACAATAAGAAAGAATAAATTATGAAAATACCGAGCCCTGTATTTTCATATCCGTCCATATTACCATCACAGAACCACAGCCAAATACATGCTGTGAACTGTAGACATAACAGTTTGTGCCAAGTGAAATTGTGAACACATTCTTTTCATGAAATAAAACTACCTGAAGCCATGGCAGTGCTCGCAGCATTCAGGAAAACCTTTATTGACTGAAATGCTAGGCTACCATTCCCTTGAATTTTACAATAGAAAATAAAGCAATAATAGGGATATAAATCAACGAATGCAATATTTCAGTATGGACTGAAAATGAGTAACACAGTATTCAAGAACACAGCAATTAACGCAAACAGGCCAACTCCACACCCATTGCCTAGTGTGGGGTCCTGAGAGACGTGATGGAAACTCACTCGTGGCCATGGAACACCAGCTGCGACTCCTCTGCGATCTTCCACACTCTGACCGACCTGTCCCGACCGCCCGCGGTCACACAGCGTTCCCGGCTCAGGCAGTCCAGACCCGTGATCACGTCCTGATGGCCGAACCTGCAGGGACACAAGGTCGGGACCTCACACGCCGTGCTGCAGACCACATGCATACACAGTACACCCGAGACCGCACGCGCACGCGCACGCACACACACGCACACACACACACACACGAGACCACAGACAGACACACCGTGCGAGACGACACACAGCACACCTTCATTCACATCACTTATAGCCCAGAAAACCAACATAGAAAAAGATAACCTGACCAGAGACACAGAAGTACAGACAAGACACAGCAAACCTGAGTACAGGTATGAAAAATAGAAACGGACAAAGTGTTCCCCAAAAAGAAACTCTGATCTGATCTGCCTGATCAGGCTCAAACTGCATGAGGACCTGAGTAAATGCACCACAACAGATATTCCTCAAAACCGATAGCAGACCAGACTCTGAAAACGACAGGAACAAGGCCCAGATCACAGAAAAATACATTAATATTCTGGAACGGGTCAAAACAATCAGTGGTCAGTTTCCATACAGTGGTAAGGGAAGATGCCCCTGCAATTATAAACCAGGGCAATGCATTTGAGCATAAATTCACAAACAGAAAAATAATGGTTCTAGCAGCCCTACTAGAGTGGCAGACATCAGGCAACTATACACAACCACTGCTGACTGGGGTACAGGGGTGCTCAAACACCCCCTTCAGTGAGGACACAGTCTGCACTTCTTTACTTAAATGCTTGACATGAGTTCAGCCACCATACTCACAGTGTCTCAACATAGGCATTCTCATCCACGTTCCAGACCTTGACAGAGCGGTCATGTGAAGCACTGTACAGGTCATGTGTGCCTTTTCTAAATGACAAGCCCTGTGAATAGAGAAACAGACACTACTAAGACACATAAAAAAAAAAAAGAAGAAAAAAAAAGGGTTTTCGTACTTTTTACTTTGTCACTAAATTGTCAACCAGTACTTCATAATTCTGAAGGCACGCATCTTTACACAATTGACACCAAACACAGTCATTCACAATGATGTTCACAGATGAGCATGTAAACTCAACAGATCAAGTTAACAGAAGTTATTGAGTGAAAACAGGGTCTCACCGACACTGGTCCCCTGTGCCCTGTAAACTTGTACAGGTGTTTACATGTTGACGCTTCCCATATCATGATCAGTTTATTCATGTCTCCAGTGGCCTTTAAAAAGGAAAAATAATGAACAATAAGCACAATAAAGACACATCCAACTTGGAAACCATCAGTAAGGCTAAAACCTATACTGACACAAAGTCAGGAACCTAAATCCACCCATCAACTGATTTTGGACATGGAAAACCAAAGTATGCTGAATTTCACCGGCATGCAGTGCTTTTACACTTCGATATGAGAGCAGAGTTTTACAGTATAAAACCACAAGGTTTTGCCCATTTCACCACAGGCACCAAGTCGCAGTGTAGCTCACCAGGTACTTGCCGTCGGACGATATGGCCATGCACAGGATGTGATCGGTGTGACCCACATGCCGGTCCTCCGTCCCCTTCCTCCCTCCAGCGATCGTGTGTAGTTTTTTACCCGTCTCTACATCCCCTGTGGAAGCAACACAACCCATTCTTAGGGACTGGGAAGATGAAAGCAGCTCAACTCTGACCTGGGGCCTGTATCACAAAGGATTACTGTGTGAGCTGAAGTAAAACACTGTAATCCTGCCCCTGTCGTGGCTTATTGGGATACTATGCACTGGCACATTTTCAACTGTTATTCAAGAGGGAATAACTGAGAACGATGAACTCATGATTCCATACATAACGTTGAATCTAGTGAGTACCCTTCAAAAAATGGTTTATTCTTGATAAATGAAAACATTGCGAAAACTAATATAGAACCACGGTGATAAGGTTTAACTTGTCGCAGAGGCTTACACTTGATAATGGCACAGTCCTTGGCAGCAGAGAAGATATGCTTGTCATCAGGAGAGATGACCAAACAGGTCACAGGAAGCTTGTGGCCACGTAACAGACGCAGGTCAGCAGCCTCAGGTGGGAAAAGCTGGAGGACAGCATAAAAGAATCATGGAAACTCTTGACCAACTAAAGTAACAAGGGCCATTAACCTCATAAGACCCGCATTCTTTTTTGGTATGCATTTTTAATTTCTCTTTGCTTATTGGGCTTATTATAAGTATAAAAACTAAGCATCATCTTTTGACATGATGTAGTTTTTGAGAAAAATGATGTCCACATATGTGGACTCTCGGTCTTAAGAATTAAGTATTATGGTTGTACAGCCCAAAATGTGGAGTCCATGCATGTGTACGCCAGGTCTTAGGAGGTTAAAGCAATTAAAGAAGGGAAACAAGCAGAAACCACTTACGTCTTTCGCCACCAAACGCTGAAGTTTCCCTTTCTGTTCGAGCTGTGGAAAACAAGTTCATTTGTTTCACATAATTCTCTTAAGTACAACAGATAGGAGACATTATAATACAGCAACAGCATTTAATCATTGGCAGTTACCACTTCTTCCTGAAGTCTTCCAGCAACCAAATCGGTCTCAAAAGACTCCTCTGCCTTATTTTCCTCTATAAGACAAAGAAAACCTGTCACTTCATCAAACTTTAAAACAGTTATGCAAATCATGCCATTCAGAAACTCATGTAATAGCAAATCTAAAAGACAAACAAAAGATGTTAATTTAGTTGTATTGGGATGCACTGATTCCACGGATAAGAGTTCAAAGCCAGTGTCACTGTTATAGATGCGTCTCACCTTCTTCCTTTAGCTGATCAAGGTAAAGTTTAGCCAAACGGAGCTTCTTCTCTTGGGCAGTCTCGTCAAATTCTTCCTCCACATTGCCTTTCCTTCTCCGACTGACCTGAGGACTGAAACATTGAGAAAAACACGCACAATATGGTAAGTTTTATCTGATGCCTCAAGACTCAGAAATAAAGACTGTGCGAGAGAGAAACCTTCAAATGACTTTCCAGAAATATTTACAGAAACTTCAGTCAGGATTTTTATTTTATTTTATTTTTTTAACAAACATCTTCTACATTCCAGGCATAAACCATTTAAGTCTAGTTATGAACCTACACAAGTTATGAACCTACACAATCCCGCTACTGATTTTCTAGATATTATAAAAACATATAGATTCTTGGCTTACCTTTCTGGCTCAGAGTCGCTGGATATTTCTTCATTCAACCTTGAATTCAACTTTTTCGAACGTCCTTTATTTCTGGACTCTCCATCAGCCTGAAAACAGGAACACCGTGGCATGACGTCGTTATCTATGGACCTGGCAAACTGCTGGTTAGGCTTGTTAGTTAAGGTTTAAATAGTTTACCAGTTGACTATACGCTATACAATCTTCAGTGCCAAATCTCAGAATAAAAAACAAACACACCACTTAACGTTCATATTTTTATATGCTCAACCAAGGCATCCAGCTGAAATTAAGCTTACCTTCCTTTTCAATACAGCAGCTTTCTCGTTCGTTTTGGGAACACTGGCGTTCACCTTTTTCTTTATAAAGAAAGATGACATAGTGAGCACTACTATTACGGCTCACGTATATTAGAACACAGCTAACGCGTATAGTTTTGTTCCACTAACGTTATGTACACATGCCGTTCACTCCAAACTAATATGGCTAGCGCCGATAGCATCCCACGTGGGTAAATTTCCCACATGCATAGATGCTGGGCCCTACAACCACGCCCACATTGACGGTTTTGATAGGTTGATGATATTTTAGGCACGCCTTCCTGACAATGTAAGCTTTTCCATTGGACAGATTTCCGGAAACACAATATAGGGAATTGTAATTGGTTAGACACGTTTGAATCGGAAATATACCCAACGTCAATTCAATCCCTAAGAAACCTAGTTTGGACCACTTAGTTCCACTCATGCATTTTACTAGGCTAAATTAGTTACGAGTAGTTGAAAAGAAAAGTGCTGGTTTGTCTCAGCTAACGAAAAATGTCAATACGGCTTTCCTCAATTTACTTAATGAACGAACATTACAATAATATGCAATGCTAGTAAATGAGAATAATATACAGGACACTGATAAAAACTTAAAACAGAAAAGTTGCAGTGTCCCATTTGACCATAAACAATTGCACAATATAACCTATGGATCAAGAATAATAATTTGAATCATTATAATTTTTTATCATTAAGAGTATTTGACCAATATTTGTAAAAATAAAATGTACAAATTGAATAGTTTCACCAACAACAACAGTGATGGTGCTGTAATTAATGCGGATGACGAAGGCTTGGAATGAGAAGAGGTGGGGAGGGGATCTCTGAAATCGGTCGTGAATTTTCTATCGATCTAAGCCGAACGCTTAGATCATTTTCCGGGAAACATCTTGCACCGCCCACATAAACAAAACTGGGAAAGGCACCACTGTAGTTCACTGTGACTGCTTGCACTGCGTTGGTGAGCTCCTATTAAAAAGTAAGTATCTTTTCAAAAATACTTAACTAACATTTCTACTTCTATCTGACTAGCTAACTAGTTCATATGTCGTTGTTTTAAACGGCAGAGTGAATATTTGGTTTCGTATCTGTTCCATTCGTTGATTTAGCTAAATTGCATATCAAACATAAATGCTATAACGTTATTGATATACTGTACATGTTGCTTAGCTTCAAGGGGCATTATTGCGCAAAAAAGTATTTGGCTCTGTAGCCTATGACGCTTAAGTTAGCCATGTTAGCCTTGTTTCAGGTTGCGACTTCAGTGCTACAGTAGCCTACATTTTTATCTGGGGCAACGTATTGTCGTGTACTTTACGAGCTTTTTTGGCAACCTGCTAGTAATACTTCTCTGCTGTATTAACATAGTTAATGTTTCATTATGACTAGTATTGTAGCAGTCGCTAACATGCAAGTTGCTAGTTTACTGTAACATCTCTATAAAAAAACGTCATCAATGTGGCATGCCTGGGCAGGTCTACTGATGCCTCAGAACCAGCTCCGAACCAGGAAGTGTTATTGTTCCGTGCACAGTTCTCTGTATACGCTCTCACTTATGTTCTGCGGGGAAAACAGACGCATTCAAAGATTGCAACTATCACCATGATATGGAAAAATACCTAGCTAAATAAGCACAGCCTACAAAATTGTATCCTTGCAGTTGCAGAATAAATCTTAATTATGACTTAATATTTGTTCGGGCTATTATAATACATCGATTGTGTCTACGTTTTTGTTCTTTGGTTTGAAATTATTATTATTATTATTTTTATTTTTTTTTTATTTTATTTTTATTATTTAGCACACATGTATATATACCCACTGGGGTCCAAAAGTCTGAGACCACCATCCATCCATCCATCCATCCATTATCTGAACCCGCTTATCCTGATCAGGGTCGCAGGGGGGCTGGAGCCTATCCCAGCATACATTGGGCGAAAGGCAGGAATACACCCTGGACAGGTCGCCAGTCCATCGCAGGGCACACACACCATTCACTCACACCTACGGGCAATTTAGACTCTCCAATCAGCCTAACATGCATGTCTTTGGACTGTGGGAGGAAACCGGAGTACCCGGTGGAAACCCACGCAGACACGGGGAGAACATGCAAACTCCGCACAGAGAGGCCCCGGCCGACGGGGATTCGAACCCAGGACCTCCTTGCTGTGAGGCGGCAGTGCTACCCACTGCACCATCCGTGCCGCCCTGAGACCACCAGACAAACAAATTTAATACAAACTTTTTAATTATAAATTATATTATCAGCCTAAACATTTTTCACTCAAATTTAATTGTTGAGAAATGTACGTTCATTTAATAATTTCGTAGTATTTGTTCTAGAAAGATGTACCCAATAAAGTGGTCTCTGGGGCATGGCACACTTTAGGTTCCTCAACTGGTGGCTACGTGGCACAAACCTTACCCATAAGTGCTTTGTGGACTTTGACTGAATTATAAGCATTAAACAGGGGGAAGATAAGTATAACAATAATGCACAGTGCTCAATACATATGGACAATTAAACAAATAATCATTGGCATAGGTATACGCCCAGTGCTCCACTGATCAGGTCTTTTACACAACTTTTTCTCCAAGACATTCAAATGTTTTTTGAATATGTTGGAGTGCATTTGTGTGTAATGTATGAATTCATATTAACACTTCGCAATGTGTGTCATGTCTACAGAGCAGTTGACCATGGCACCAAAGAAAAGGGCCGCTCCAGCCAGTAAAGCTGCAGGGAAGAAAATCAAGAAGGAAGAGCCGGAGGCTCCAGAGGATGCATTCAGGTCTGTCAAAGAGGCCTTGAAGGCGGCAGCCCCACAGGACAAAGGCAAGAGGAAGGCAGATGTGCACTGTGGAATTAGCGCAGAGGTGAGATTTGGCTTGACTGGATGGAGTTTTATTTGAAGCCAATTCTAAGTGAAATTTTAACATCAGAAGTGGAGGTGGAGGTATTCGAGAGGTGGTTCATCTTTTCACTGGGCTCAAAATAAAGTATGTTACATTTTTAGAATGGTCGCATACAACTCTCTGTAAAGGACAGGACTGACCAACTCTCAGCTGTTCACCACTTCCAAAGCAGTATAAAGTGAACATGGTTCTAAAGTCAAATTTGCAAATGTTACACAGAAAATAGTAGATATTTTCCATAGAATGGCAATGTTTTTGAATGTTTCAAAAGGTCCATGTTTCATGATGGGGTTTGCATTATCCCAGTCAGAGTCCGATATCTAATATGCATTTTGAAATAAAGCTGTGTGTGACAGAAGCACAGTTTAAAGGTCTGTCAATGTTCATGGAAAAGCACATAAAGAATAACCAATGAGGTAGTGTTTGTCATTGTCTGAAGACTTGGGGACAGCACAGTGAATTGATATTAAAGAGGATGTTTTATGTTTCCACAGGTGCTGGAAGATTATGACTGTATGCTCAACCAGACCAATATTGGGCATAACAACAACAAGTTCTACATCATTCAGGTTTTACAAAATGGAAAAAAGTATTATTGCTGGACAAGATGGGGCAGAGTGGTAGGTGACTCACTCACAAATAATTAAATGCATGCGGATGTGAAGAAGCGGTGGGATGGTTATAACTTCTGGCTTGAAAAAAGGAAAAATTACTTTCCATTGTAATGATTTTATTCTTAATTGTGATTCAAAAAAGAAATACAAGTGCTGCTATTAAAGCCATTTATGGAAATAATCGAATCATTTTTCATCCTGTTTCCAAGCCCCGAAACACAGATTGTCAAATGTACTTTTTGCAGAATAAATTCAGAAACCTAATTCTCCACTCACTGCATTTTTTTCAGGGAGAGGTGGGTCAGTCTAAAATGTCCTCTCCCTACACCAGTTCCGATAAAGCAGTGAGTGACTTTGAGAAAAAGTTCAAGGACAAGACTAAGAACAACTGGAGCGACAGGGCCAACTTTGTCTCTCATTCTGGCAAATACACCCTGATCGAGGTCGATGGGGATGAGGAAGCAGAGGTCAAGGTGAGGGGAACTGTGTAGCTCACATATATAACATATATAACTTCCATTTTGCCTGCATGATATTTACACAAGCATTTACCTCCCTTTTCCATGTCCGCAAGTGTGGAAAATTTACCCCCACTAACTCCAGGTGCTATTCCATTGATGTTAGATAAGAAATGAGACCTCTAGCACCGATTGGACTTTGTGCACTTTGCTAATGTCCAAAAGGCTGTGTCTTAAAAATATAATCTAAATATAAAATGTAGGATGATACCTTTGCTAGTTTTGTTTGGCTAGGTAAGCTGTTTATTGTTCAATATATTTGCGCGGTGCACACTTATCCCTGGTCATGGGTATGCTCTGGGTAATATATTATTATCATTTAATTTAAATTAGATATGCTAGTGAGGCTATAGCATTCACTTTTACCAACTGCTGTAGGTGGACAAGGTTGATGGAGAGGTGGAGAAGAAGGTTCTCTCTTGCACTCTGGACAGATCGACAAAGAGGCTTATCGAGCTCATCTTCAGCACTGACATGTTCAAAGAGGCTATGGAGGGAATGAACCTGGGTGAGTGTCTGCCTTTAAACTGCATTTATTCATGGTGCGGCAGGTAATGCAAGTGTGTTTTGGGTGACGTTTCATTGGCCCGTGTGTCCGTATTTGACAGCGGTTAGTAAATTTGTTAAAGCATTTCAGATGTAGGAGCAGGAACAGCTGTCATTGTGGGTGTGGTTTGCCATGCAGTTCTGTGTAAACGGGTTGCCATTGTGCTGTGGTGTTACGAGATAAAACAGGTTTCCCTGGGCCTTACCTTGGCTGAAAAAGGAAACAATAAACAAAGGTTTTAAACTAATCAGTAAACTAACTGTTCTGCCTATGACCTTTAAAGAAAATCCAATTCTATAATGCAACACAATGCCGGTACAAAGTTTAACTCAAAAGTATTTTCTTTGGGACAGTTGCATGTTATCTTGCTCCACAGTTCCTTCTGTTAGTGTAAATCAATGTAATAGGGTCATAGGTTGCAGACTTACTCTAGGTGTGTAAACGGAGGGATAACCCGTGAAATGTAACCTATATGTCTGTCAGAATAGGACTGCCTACTGTGTATGCAAATCAGGCTGTAACAACAAAATTGCACATTTGACAAATTAGATTTAAAGAAGAAGAATCTTAAAAAAAAAAAAAAAAATTTAAAACATGGCTTAAAATGAATAAAACAAATAAGTGGTCCATAACTTAAAAATAATTTGAGCGGTGTGCATTTTTGACTCAATGTGAGTGTTAGTTATCTTGTTTGACTAAACTATTTGAATAAATATTTGTCAAAAGCAGATTATGGCACACTTTCAAACTCTTTATACATGAGCTCAGTAAATTAATGTCTGATGAGAAGAGGCAGCTAACTCCTTCATCTTGAGAAACCAGCAAAGCTTGTCTGACAAAGCCTATCCATACAGCAGAGCTTGTCATCTTGGTATAGAGCTAAGTACTCATACATATGTCAGAAAAGGTAGATGATAAAAACTGATGACCATTTCACATTATGGTGACCCATGTTACCAGCTGTTTAGATGTAACATTTAAACGATAGATGTTACATCTAAACAGCTAGAACAGGATAAAACAGGTAGGTAATTACAATTTCAAGTGCAAGAAACTTTCATAAAATGGATGCTATCTCTGATTTAAACTGGGCTCTATTTATGGGTCTTGTAGTTTTCTTGTTGCTAAGACTATAGTTCTTCAAATCTTCTTTGGAGTGTAGTATGACTCCCCTGTACTCCTGATACTCCTACAGGATTTGTCTTCAGCTCTAGGACTTTGAGTGAGAGCCATTGCATAAGTTAATTAATTTAGCAGATTATTTTAGAATTATTGGATTGCATTATTGTAACATTATAATGAATGTTCTACCATGCAAACTATCAATTTGGTCCTATTCGCTGAGTGTAAAATTCAGCTTTTATCAATGTCTCTAGTCTCATTTTTTCAGCTCACATACAGTGGAGTTCAAAAAAGTTGGGCATCCCTGGTTTAAATGTCTGTTACAATGAATCTGTATGTGATTGAAAGCAAACCTGAACTCTAAATGGTACAGAGTTAAACATGAGACCTTTCTGCAAGATTTTATTTTATTTTCATTTTCTTTTTACAAAAAAAAAGGAAAAGTAATAAATGATAAAAAAGTTTTATTCTTTGTTACTTTTTAGGATGATGAGTACTAAGGCCCAGACCCAGGTGATTTATAGTTGCTCGAGGAGGAGTTACAAAGTACTAACTGACAGCACAGGGCCTTTTTCCTTTTTTAAAAATTATTAAAATAAAAGTAAATAAAAAGTAATCTTGCTTTAAAATATGAAGAATTGGGTCATGTTTAAGGTTGTACCATTTAGAGGTCAGGTTCACTTTCAGATATTCAGTGTAAAAGGCTTTTTGACCAGGGGTGCCAAAATCTTTGCACACGACTGTATATCTTTCCTTAGTATATCTTGCTGAGCAGGAACATGTAAATAGATTTTTTCTTACAGCATAAAAGTGGACCTGACTGACCTGGTGTTGGTCCTGTGTGTCATTTATTTATTTATTTATTGCGATGGTGATCTTGTAGATGTTAAGAAGATGCCCCTGGGAAAGCTGAGTAAACTGCAGATTGCCAAGGGCTTCGAGGTCCTGGAGGAGATTGAGGAGGCCATGAAGGCCAGGAACAACAGGAAGCCCCTGGAAGAGCTCTCCTCCAAGTTCTTCACTACCATCCCCCACAACTTTGGCCGCAACCGCCCCCCGGTCATCAATGATGCCAGAATCGTGGAGCAGAAGAAGGAGATGCTGATGGTGAGGCACACAGTCTGCTCTGTTAAGAAGTAATATAATGATTTTTGTTTTAATTGCTCAAAATCAACGCACAGTTTGTGGTATTGATTCAGTGGCAGGCTTTTGATTTGTATTTATCTATTTGGAGGGTTGATTCATATGCTCTTTTATTAAAGTACATTTTTATTTATTTGTAGAGTATCAAATTCTGAGTTGTTGCTGCTTTGCTGCTGTCTGGGAAATGAAACCTTAGCATTCTGGCTGTAGGTGATGGGCCTAACCATGACTTATTTCCTCTGGCAGGTATTGGCTGATATTGAACTTGCCCAGAGCCTCAAAGCTGAGAGCGAGAAGGCTAAGGAGGAGATGGTGGAGGAAGTTCCTCACCCACTGGATCAGGACTATCTGTCCCTGAAGTGTGATCTCACTTTACTTGAGAAAGGCCGAGAAGAATTCAAGGTACTGCAAAATACACTTCTGAACTACATTGTTGTGTTATTGTGGGGGGTGCAATATTTATGTTTTTTCATGTTTTTTTTTTCTTTTCATAAAAGGTAATAAACCAGTACCTGAAGGCAACAGCAAATAAAGGCGGGCCTTCCATTATCGATGTGTGGGAAGTAAACAGAGACAAAGAGGTGAGAAGAGCTTTCAGCGGTTGTCTCATACTTTTCATACATTTAAAATGTATTATGTAAGTACTAGACAAGCCAAACAAGACAAACAGCCCAGATGCAGGAATTTGTTAAGTTGTATTGCTATTCCTGTGTGTGTGTGTGTGTGTGAGAGAGAGTTTATGTGTGTGTATGTGTGAGAGAATGTATGTATATATGTATGTGTGTGTGTGTGTGTGTGAGAGAGTTTATGTGTGTGAGAGTTTGTATATGTGCGAGAGTATGTGTGTGTGTGTGTGTGAGAGAGTTTGTATTTGTGTGAGAGTTTATGTGTCTGTGTGTGAGAGTGTGTGTGTGTGTATGTGAGAGTTTGTGTCTGTGTGTGAGAGTTTATGTGTCTTTGTGTGTGAGAGAGAGAGTGTGTGTGTGTGTGTGTGTATGTGAGAGTTTATGTGTCTGTGTGTGAGAGTGTGTGTGTGTGTGTGTGTGTGTGTGTGTGTGCGAGAGTTTGTGTCTCTGTGTGTGTGTGAGAGAGAGAGTGTGTGTGTGTGTATGTGAGAGTTTATGTGTCTGTGTGAGAGAGAGAGTGTGTGTGTGTGTGTATGTGAGAGTTTATGTGTCTGTGTGAGAGAGAGAGTGTGTGTGTATGTATGTGTGTGAGAGAGTTTATGTGTCTGTGTGTGTGAGAGAGAGAGAGAGAGAGAGAGTGTGTGTGTGTATGTGAGAGTTTATGTGTCTGTGTGTGAGAGAGAGAGAGTGTGTGTGTGTGTGTGTGTGTGTGTGTGGTGTATGGTGTATATGTGAGAGTTTATGTGTCTGTGTGTGAGAGAGAGAGTGTGTGTGTGTGTGTGTGTGTGTGTGTGAGAGAGAGCTTATGTGTGTGTGTGTTACTCTCTAGGCGGAGCGCTTCACTGAGCACGAGGAGCTGGGGAACCGGCGCTTGCTGTGGCACGGCACCAACGTGGCGGTGGTGGCGGCCATCTTGAAGAGCGGGCTGAGGATCATGCCCCACTCTGGAGGCCGCGTGGGCAAGGGCATCTACTTCGCCTCTGAGAACTGCAAGTCTGCAGGCTACGGTGAGTCACACAGACAGCACCACTTCACTACAGAACAACCTGAAGGAAATGAGGAGGATAAATACTGTTCAACAGTTTCTGCCCTCAGCATGCTCTTCCATTCCTGCAGAGCAGAAATAGCCAGCGAGCAACACGTACTCTTTCTGCTGCTGATTCTTCCAGTCCCAGATACAATATTAAAACTGCATAAAACAGATGATTTAAACAAGTTAGCACTTATTTTCTTTTTGTCCTGCCAGTGAGTACATCAAATCGCACTGGAGTGATGTTTCTCAATGAAGTCGCCCTTGGCAAGGAGCACACCATCACAAAAGATGACTCCTCCCTTCGGAAAGCGCCAAAGGGCTGCGACAGTGTGGTCGCTCGTGGAAAAATGGAACCAGGTGAGACTGCTGTTTGAACGCAGGTGTGGTCTCAAAAGTACTGACACATTTGTTTCCGTGTCCCGGAGAGAGAAGTTGGTTGATCAATGAAAGTCCAGCCAATCACTGCCTTTTGTCAGCACACCACAGTCAATCGCTGTTCATGGCTAGGACAATCACACCTAAAGGACTAATCACTGTCTATAGACAGGAGACCATAACCATTCATCGGAATGTTAATTGCCTTCGGTTATCTCCTCCATCTATTCATGTAAAACCTTTTTTTCTCATAAAACCTATTTTATGTGAAGAAAAGCACTAGAAACATATTGAGCGACCCTGATGGGTTTTTTTTTTGTTGAAATAATGGAAAAATGTTATTTCTGAAAGGGTTTCATAAATGCCTCTTGTTGAATTTCAGACCCCTCCAAGGACATCACCATTACCCTGGATGGTAAGGAAATAACTGTTCCACAGGGGGCGGCTATTCAGCAGTCCCAGTATGAAGAGAGCTACTTCCACAACAGCGAATACCTCGTCTACAAAGAGTCTCAGTGCCGGATCCGGTATCTGCTCGAGCTAAAGTTCTAACCGCTGCAGATCGTCAAGGGCAAAGCAGTTACAGACCTCTCAGTGGTCCCTGATGGCTCTCGTCAAAGAGCTATCCTCATCTTTTTTCCCCTCTGCACTTTACTGCTTGTAGCTGCACTTTATCTTCTGCAGGTCTTCTCTTGCACTTTGGTGGCATTTTGTTGTTTCCGAACTGTTTTCTATACCTTCAGACTTCACCTTGCTCAGCCATTTTACTGTACTTCTGCCTAAAACTTTGGCTTGGTGTGTGTAGAATGTGTGTAACATAGAACTTTGTGTGTTCTTAATTGTAATGGGAGGGTGAGAGTTTATGAACCTCTTACACAAGGATAGATGCCGTATTATCACTACCCAGTGGTTTAAACTGAGCAAAGCATTTGGATGTGTTCTGTGATTGGTTAATTAAGTCTTGGCTAGTGGCTTCTCCCAATAGGGTGTTCAGGAAGATTCACTCTCCCGTTGTCAGTTTATAGGCACTGGTATATACTTTATTATTCTCCACTTGTGTTTCTGTCCAATTCTCATTTAATAGTCTTTCTCATTGAATAGTCCAGGTCTTTCATACCTGCTCAGATACTGCTTGCAGCATGGCCTCTTGCTGTTCTTTCAGTTGTAACCGTTGTTATGTTTTACACTATCCACCTTGTGAAGATCCGCTCAAAACATCCCCATGCTATAACAATCACAGACTGTGTTCAGAATAGTACTGATCATGCACCAATGCCTGGATATCGTGTTCTTCCAAATTCCTTTCTTTACAGTAGCCAGGTACATTTTACAGGAGAACATTTCCCTTTTTGAAGTGCTGTGGACTAATAGTAGATTAAACAATAATGTGTCTGCTTAAATGTTTACATTTAATTTATTAATGATAACACAATTTAGGACTAATTTAGACTATTGATTGTAACAAGGTGCCTCTGCTCAAATATATTTGGTTAGGCTTACACTACATTTTGCACTGGTGTCTAATATTGTATGAGACAAGCTGTCTAGCCATAATGTCGTTTGCACTAGTGTTACTTGCTTTTTTCGCCCGTCTCATACTCAATATACAAACTGAAGAAGTGCTGTCCACTGTTTTGGCACCAGAGTGGGTGCTATTGCAGTGGTGTGAGTTCATAGAATGCCTGTGTAGTGCACGTGCTGGGGGAGAAAGCATGTGCATGTTTGTAAAGAGCGTTCTTGGTTGAACAGTTCTGTTATGTTCTGTAAGGGGAACCCTGAGGTTCTGCGGTTTATGTGCATCTGACATTTCACTTTGCGGTTCAGTGTGAATTCTGTGCAGATGCAGCTAAATGTATAACTGTGCTCAATAGAGATTTGTTGCTGTGGATGTTTAACTGTGGCCTTTTTTTGAAAATGCAGTAGTACTGCGACTCTACCAGGAGATGTCAGTATAGAGCCCTAATGGAAGTAAACTACTCATGCATTCTGTTTGCTGTTTGCTGTTTTCTGTTTCGAGCTTTTTGCTTGTATCCGTGATGCAGATTCAATGAATAAAAAATAACTTCTGCAGCAGAGTGAGAGAATGAGACTGAGACTGTTTCATGTTGAGTGAGCTGTGTGTGTGCGTGTGTGTGTGCGTGTGTGTGCATGTGCGCGTATGAGTTTGTCTAATCCCTGTGTGTGGGCCTGGAAGTACAGCATCTGTTCCCTACACACGAAGCTGTTTGCCCTTGCACGGCCAACAACAGCCGCAGTGACACAAGTGTACACAATGCATCACTGATTCATCATACACCTTCATTTAACCAAGCCATGTACACTCAATATGTCTGCGAATATGGGTATTCTTCAGTACTCAATCACGATTATCATCCAAAAATACTTCCGCCTGAAAGGTTGGCTTGGACTTCGACTTTGATTTGAAACTGACCGTTCATACAAGTTAAATATTTTCAAAAACAGTAACCACATCAAAATATCGGCAATTTATTTTCTGCATTCCCAAATGTGCATACAGAAAGAGAAGCGGCGGAGGCCACGTGCGGGTAGTACTCTGATGCGCACCGCAGGGCCTGTGTGCAGTAGGACCCTGGGGATGCCTGTCTCTCAGGGGACAGAGGAGCGTGTGTGTGTATTCCAAAGAAGAGAGGGAAAAAAAGTCAAGGCACACAATGTGTGACAGTCACTGCCATACACAGGGCTGGGGAGAGAGGGCGGGCGAGGGAGCATCACTTCTGCTGGCGGGGAATCACTAGCGTCGCTGTGAGCCACGCTCTGCCGAAGATGCCGTCATCCCTCTGAGGCTGTCCTGCCCTGTGAAGACCCCGTCCGCCGGTCCAGAACGTTCCTGCAAGGTCCCAATGGTGGCACGGATACGCCGCTCCCATCCCATCCAGAACCAGGTCTGCTAGATTCTGTGACAGCGCCGAAGCCCTGGTACTGCCCAACTGGGTTTTCCCGAGGCCAAGAATGAAGCTGCTCCTCTGTTGACTGGACCTCCGCTGGAGAGGAAAGTGGCTGAACGCCAAAGATGTTGCAGCTGGTCCCCTGCTGTAGGTGAGTAGGAGTCAGATTCTATCAGCTCCACCTGCCCAACTGTAGCCCCGCTTCTCTTAGTAACCTGGATTTCAACCGCAAAGGTAACCTGAGCAAGAGCTCAAATGTAGTCAATCTTTTTCCATTTTCTTTATTTTTAGAACTGTATGAGGAGAGAACTAGAGGGTACTAAACCTGCCCTTGAGATGCAGTTTCCAAAATCACGAGCTAGTACTGAACCATTCAGACATCAGACACACAAGACCTGTGTCCTCCACTTATATTTCAATATAAAAACATCAGTTCAGAATTTCTTTAAAGTCTGACAGCAGTTAACCTTGGGACTGGAGCAAACTAAAGTAATTCTGAAATCTGCTCAGAGCTCACTTGAAAGAGGACCTGCACAAAGGCAGGGTGATATTGAGGTGAAGAAAAGCAGTTGGCGGTGTTCGCTATCTCTGCTTGCCGAGTAATTTAAAAGTCCTGTGTGTGTTTGTGCTTTAAGATGCCACAGTAATGCTTAACAGGCTGTGGAGATTGGCAGGTTCATGATCATGATTAAACAGTTGTGTGGCAGCAAATGATGTGTCATGTTCTTATATCTGTGAAAAGTGTAGACTGAGAAAGAATTGAATCAACTGAGCAAATCCAAAGCTCCTCTTATCACTAGTCCATACATTTATGTGTTAGAAAGCATTGTAATCATTCTTATGGTAAAACACATCACACCGTTTGAGACAATTTGCCATAATTCAATTGAGGCATCTTGTAGTATGTGCAGCCAGTGGATTCTAGTCTAATGTTTCAAGTACACAAGTGCTTTGTGGGTGAATAACTGAAAATAAGACATACAAGAGAGGGATCTGGACTTATTGGGACATAGTTGAAAAATGCTCAACAAGTAAATACACTCTCAGAAATAAAAGTATGAAACGTGCCTAAAAAGGTACAAATGCTTGTTGCTGGACAATTGTACCCCAAGCCAGCAATGTATAATGAATTTGTGACTTATTTGCTTGGAAAAAACATACTCCTTTGTACCCTAAGAGAATATTACTGTACCTTTAGGATACGCTTGGGAAATTTGATCGTTGAAGAACAAAAATGTTCCAATTGTGTTGTAAGGATGGAGAAAGGGAGATGAGTAGAGGTGGATGCGGTCATAGTGGAGCGGATGGAGAGATTGTGGTGTGGGGGCAGGGAATGGGAGGGAGCTCCACAGGAGACCCCGGCACACAAACCGTGTTTGTTCCCCATCGTGTGATCAATCACAGAGGGTCACTGAACTCCAGCCAATAAAAACAGAGCAATTCACTGGCACTTTGGGTCAGAACATACAACACGCGCCTACGGTACCCGCCACTGCGGCTGTGCGGATGCTTTTGTTGATGGTTCCCTGTCGTCTGTAGATACTCGGCCTTGAGTGGGAGTGGATGCGAGGGAGGGAAACGCATAAGCCCAGTGGGAGATAAGGACGCTCCTGCGTGCAGACATCACAGAGGACATTTCCGTAGTCTTCATGCTTCTGGCAGGGATACTTCTTAAACTGTCCAATAAAATATATTTCAACCGTACATGTATTTAAAAACAGTTATTGCATCCATATCAGTATGGAGTCTTACATTTTTTTTATTGCACTCATTGGATTGTATGTTCATTCATTCATTATCCTAACCCGCTTATCCTGAACAGGGTCGCAGGGGGGCTGGAGCCTATCCCAGCATACATTGGGCAAAAGGCAGGAATACACCCTGGACAGGTCGCCAGTCCATCGCAGGGCACACACACCATTCACTCACACACTCATACCTATGGGCAATTTAGACTCTCCAATCAGCCTAACCTGCATGTCTTTGGACTGGGAGGAAACCCACGCAAACACAGGGAGAACATGCAAACTCCACACAGAGAGGCCCCGGCCGACAGGGATTCAAACCCAGGACCTCCTTGCTGTGAGGCGGCAGTGCTACCCACTGCACCATCCAATGCCGCCCCATTTGGATTTTATGTATGTTGTGTAATATATTTTTTAAAACAAGGAGATTGTTACACAGTGGTTTTGTCAGACAAAATTTTGAATACTGTCTGCAGGGGGTGGGTATGACATGTGGGTACACATTGGGTCCAGGAATTACATTAATGAATCACATTTTAGTAACAGACTGAAAGAACTAAGACATTATTTACTTATTCATACTTAGCAGAGCAGACCCAGACTCCATGCAGTGATGCATACTCTCTCGTCTGTATTTAAATGGACAGTTTAGATGAGCTGAATGGCCTGTTCTAGTCATGATGTGTTCTAATGTTCTATGAATAGGCCTGCCCACAAAGATGGCTTTTCAAATGCACCATGCAAATTGATTGCTTTAATTTATTCATATTAAATTAGCTACATTAAATTAATTACTGACTGCAGTTCCAGGCCGTGTCACAGGCAGACAGTGTTATGGGATAATCTCTGGGGATTATTGTGAATTCTTTTCCAAATGTGTTTTTTTTAAATGAGGCACTTTTCTGTGCATGATGGGAAGCATAGTGCCCTGAAAATGAGGACAACCTTACATAACTATACACTGTCTCTGCATTAGTTTGTGCAATAGATTTTCATTCTAAAAGATTCAGATTTGGATCTGCATTTAGCTGGAAAGTCCATTTTGAGGGTGGGGGTTTAAATCATTTTACTTCATTAAAATAAAAAAATTAAAAGATGCACCAGATAGCAAACCATTTCCCTAAATAGTTCAATTCCATTTATTCTGATCAATGTAGTCTGCAGGGCTTTTCATAGTACATAGCATTTTTAAGAATTTAAAGTACATCTCCTAAAAACTAGGGGACTACTGGGTTATTCTGGTAAACTGCTATTTTACTGGCTGGGGTCGGCACGTGTGAGAATGAAGTGGGTTTTGCAGAACTATATTTATTGTTTTCCTGTCTTATCTCCAGTTCACATGGGGCGGAGGTCTTCTGAGGTGATTTATGGGCATGCTTGTTTTTCACCAGCAACACAGCGGTGGGCGGAAATGGGGTTTCCTCTTCCCGAACACATCCTTAGCACAATTCATAAAACAGCCAATTTGTTCTGTGCACAAGTAGTTATTATATACCTCTCAGAAATAGTCATAAAGGTTTTGTTATTCTTGTGGTTTGTAAATAACATCAATTTTCTTTCCTTGTTGTCAAAGAGTTAAGTGTATTGACTGAAAGGGATTTAAAAGATGTCTGACCTAATTATTTGATAAGAATCCAATAAATACTACAGGGAGCTCAGAGATGCAGTTACAGAAACTGGGGTGCAGACATGTTTAGGCATTCATATGAAACTTTTGTGATGCCAACAGATATGAGACTTTTTAGTTGTAGCTGACTGAAAGCCAAGGATCTCACTTTGAAATTAGGAAAAGTCCAGTCCCAATAGCCCAATAATGTGAATAACTTCAAGTAGTAATGAAAAAAAACAAAAACAAAACATTTTCAGTGAAAATAGCCAAAGTCATTTATTGAAACCAGCCACCCAACATGAGCAAAACAAGTCTTATATGCTAGATTGTGAGTCGTTTTCTCATACCCCTAAAATAATGCTTGTTATTATTTATTTGCAGGAATACATAATATAAAGCTCTGGAATGTGATTATTTACATTGAAAGACAGAAAGAGTCCAGCATGCTACCACTGGAGAGTTCCCTGTGAGCAATGGGTGGGTCAGGTCCCATGTTGAACCTTGTGAGCAACCGTACTTTGCACAACATCACATCTGGCCTGCTGGGGCCCAAACCCACGACTCCTACCCTGCCGCTGGGGGTTTTCACAGCCTCCCAGCTCAAGGACCTGGTGGGGATGTTCTTCATGGTGGGCCTGAATGCGGTGGCCCTCCTGGCCAACACGGCAGTGATGGTGGCCATCGTAAAGGCCCCGCACTTGAGGAAGTTTGCGTTTGTGTGCCACCTGTGTGTGGTGGACCTGCTCTGTGCCGTGCTCCTGATGCCCCTGGCCATCGTAACGGGCTCTCCCTTCTTCAGCGCCGTGGTCTTCACAGTGCTGGAGTGCCAGGTCTACATCTTCCTCACAGTCTTCCTCATCTGCGCCTCCATCTTCACCATCATCGCCATCAGCGTGGAGAGGTACTACTACATCGTGCACCCCATGAGGTACGAGGTGAAGATGACGCTCAACCTGGCCATCGCTGTGATGATCTTCATATGGGTCAAGTCCATCCTGCTGGCGCTGGTCACCCTGTTCGGCTGGCCCCCGTACGGGAACCAGAGCTCCATCAGCGCCGCCCACTGCTCCCTGCACTGGAGCCACAGCAGCCTGCGGAAGGTCTTTGCCGTCCTCTTCAGTGTGGTGTGCTTTCTGGTTCCCTCCATCGTGATATTCGTGGTTTACTGCAATGTCTACAAGGTGGCCCGGATGGCGGCCAGACAGCACGTCCCTGTGCCTACCTGGGCCTCGAGTCCCAAGCACCGCTCCGACTCCATCAACAGCCAGACCACCATCATCACCACCCGGACGCTGCCGCAGAGGCTGTCCCCAGAGAGGATCTTTGGAGGAGGCAAAGCGGCCCTCACCCTCGTCCTCATCGTAGGCCAGTTCCTGTTGTGCTGGCTGCCGTACTTTACCTTCCACCTGCACCTTTCACTTGGGGATTCGCCCCAGAGCCCAGGAGATGTGGAGGAGGTGGTCACCTGGCTGGCCTACTCCTCTTTCGCCGTCAACCCCTTCTTCTACGGGCTCCTAAACCGACAAATCCGTGAGGAGCTGTGCAAGCTGAGGAGGTGCTACTCCACGCGGCCCCTGGAGCTGGGGAACTCCAGCCACGAGGGCTCCATCCAGGAGAACTTCCTCCAGTTCCTGCAGCGGACCAGCTGCACAGCAGAGACACGCTCCAGCTGCGTCCAGTCCAGCCCCAGAAACACTCTGGACCAGGGTGTCCGCATTCCCGGGCAGATCCCAGAGGAGTTCAGTTAGCCTTCCTCAAGCATCACTATCAATAGAATGCCTCATGGCTTCAAGGTGCCAGTCAAGTCTTATTCTGCTTGCAACATTATTCTTCTATACAGGGTGCAAGTTGCAACAGATTGCCATACAGTGTTACTAGAGGCGAGTTCTTCTCACTGAAGCAGCAATGGTAACATTCCACCAGAAGGGTACTATGAGGTTTACATGCAAAAATTACATCTGTTATTTTTCTATTGCCTCTGCCATTATACACCATCTGCTCTTAGAAAAGACATATGGGCAAGAGAATATTTGATGGAAACAATATGGATCTCTCGTTATTTGTTGATGTAATCAAGCAGTTATTAAAATGTAACATATATTACTTGTAGGACATTTTTCATGTTTTTTATTCATTATTATACTGGTAATAACTATAACAAAAATATTCATTATTATTATTATTATTCTTATTATTATTCTTATTATTATTATTATTATTATTATTATTATTATTTTGAAGTTCAAATTCTCATCATTCAAAAAATAAGGAGGTGTCTGTAATTTTATTTTATTGATACAAACTATCATACTAAAACTGGAACATGTATTATAACATGTAATTACATATCAAATCCATTGACAGCAATATTTTAAGATGAACATTCTTTTGAAGAGCATTAATATGAACTGGCAGAACTATGTATTTTCTCATTTTGTGGGTGTTTTTGCTACTGTTTGCTACCATTTGTCATGAAAAGTTATTTGTTATTAAACTATAAACAGTGCAAGGAAATAAATACTGAATTTGACACTAGAAGAGAGGTTTGCACTTCTAAAAATATGTTTCTGATGTTTGCACTTATTTGTTTAAATGTATACAACTCTGGAACGTACAGTATGAAATTTTTCATTGTTTGTAAATGTTTTATTTCACTGTATTTTTAACGATGCTAAATGATTGAACAAGTGTTGCAGATAGTGCATGTCTATCCAGCATAGTGCTGGCTTGTACATTTTGTTTTCCAATAAAGAAATGCAAATGACTTTCAAAACAGATTTTATATCATATGATTTGTTATTATATTTATATTTTGTACTCGTAAGCACTGGCAATATTTGGCTCCCTTTTCCGCTTATAAATATCTTTTTATGTTTATTTAATTTAATTACACCTTTAGTGCAGACTAGAAACTCATGTTCTTTACAAATCATGTTGGGTCGATCTAACATGTTACATAATAATCCCCAGCCTCCCAACAAGAACCATTTCTGTAATGTGACCAAGTTAGTCTTTTTTTGTATGAATTCCAACTTTTCAATAGCCTGGGCAGTCTAATTCCACATGG
Organism: Conger conger; assembly: GCF_963514075.1. Classification (NCBI taxonomy): domain Eukaryota; kingdom Metazoa; phylum Chordata; class Actinopteri; order Anguilliformes; family Congridae; genus Conger; species Conger conger. The sequence continues at coordinate 14,594,953 of NC_083773.1, read as the reverse complement.
AGTTATGCATAGCGGTCTACATATCCTAGGAAACGCCCCATAAGGGTCCTGCTACTCCATCAGTTGAGCATCCATTGGCAAAATAATGTACATACAGATAAAATAGCAACCAAAATAAGGTTGACATACCCTCAAAACATCTGTTAAATATGTACTGTGTTGTATATGTATCAACTCTGAATGAATGTTTATGATAGTCCTCTTAATGCAGGGTGAGATTGTTATGGAAGTGGTATGAGACAGAAACGCACAGGCAACTTGCATGGCAATAAGGTGTCGTTCTGTTGGATCTTTGATTTGTGCGACTGAATCTCTGACCTGTCTGGTTTTAATGCATTATAATGCTTATAATAATGAGTCAATAATGACCTTCCGGCATGTTAATTATGGCATCTCTGTCTGGGGACACAGCAGCAACGGGTAGCACAGCAGACACCTATTGTGTTGTCATGCAGCTTAACATGCTAATGAACTGTGCATTCAATTAAAATCCATAAATAGGTGCTGAAAGGGCACAAGTATCACTTCATGATTTTGTTTTCTGGGGATATTTCTTATCCATGAGAGATAACGGTATTGACTTTTTCAGACTGGTCAACCACACCAAACGGTCAAGGCTTCAAAGGGCACATTTTTAGGGGTCAGGGGTTGATTCTTCCAAACCTTTGGTCCTTGATGCAGTGATGCACCAATGACCTGGAATGAAATCCAACCTGTGTTTCTCTGGGGCTTCATGTGACCTAAAGCAGGAGTGTCTAGTTGTGGGTTACAAATTCTATTTCAAAGTTATGTTAAAATCTTGTTAAATTTCTCACTTAATTTTGATATTATTTTCTGGACAATAGGTGTTTAAATGTAATACTGACTCTCAGCGGTAAGTGATTGAAGGCTTATTTTCAGGGCACCATGGGGATTACAGATCACCAGTGATAGGGCTGTTGACTTCATGTGGGTTTAATCAATCCAACTAAACTGATTAAATACTGATTAAATACTGATTTAAATACTTTAGGCTTTTTTAAATGACACTTTCAAGCAAGAGTGGAAGGCAGCAGTCAAGCAAGAGTTAAAGGCAGCTAGACAAGGCTTGGCTATTCATCCCCGAACCGCCCAGGCTAATGAAAGAACAGGAGAGGGCGAGGAGCCCTCATTCACTGCCTCCAATAATGAATAAACAAAATGAGGTCGTGGGTGAAAAGGGCCAGAGGAACACGTGCTATGATTAAGGATTCATGGTACAGCCACCTCTTCCCTGATCAAAACACAACCACATCTTTTTTTTAAAGGGTAGCATCTGAAAGGCAGGCAGGCAGGCAGGCACATTGTGCTAAAGATGAAAGGAAAATGATTAAAGAGAGAAAAAAGGAAAAGTAGAGGGGAATAGAAGGACTTGTGAACGGCGTGCAGGCGGGCTGCAGGATGAATAGTCTGTGCTGAGTGACCCTGTTAAACACGGTGCTGGGGCTTGTGTGCCAGCGCTGGCAGATTGGAGAGACAGGCAGTTTCTGCAATCCAGGTTACCGTTGCCACAGAAACAGCTGGATGGGCCATATGGGGGAAATGGGCAGCACAGGATGGTCTGTAGTGCATCACTAATCCACTTATAAAGCTGTTTTACATGGGGGAAGGTGGGAGGACAGGGTCTATTTTAGCCTCTAATTTCCCTTATTTACCCGTGTGCGTACATCACCACCCTGACTGTTCCACCAGTACCTGACGTTCTTGTTCTGAGGACTTTATTCTTTAATGGCCATGTTAAAACATGGAGTAATTGTTCTAAATTGTAATGTTGCCATCTGCCAGGTGTTCCCATCTCTTTGCCTGTGGCTGGAAGAGGATCCTGTTACACAGCAATTAGTGTCTTGGCAGTCTGATTAGCACAGACCAGTGGATGCTGGATTTGACCTGCTTCAGTGAGGTTAGAGCACATGAGAGAGTTGGTTATTTATTTATTTAATATCTATATTTTATTCCAGTGTAATATGTCTTATGTATCATTGCTAATTGTTTTATTGTTCATATTTAATTGTCAATATTGTTAATACACATTCATGCCAATAAAGCATTATTGAATCGATATATATATATATATATATATATATATATATATATATATATATATATATATATATAGAGAGAGAGAGAGAGAGAGAGAGAGAGATGTATGGATGCATATGTGCTTGTTTTTGGATGTTCAGGGTGTAGGCTTTTGCTATGCTGTGAAATGTGCTTTCTTTCATATTAGATATTAGACCAAGACCTTGAGCCACTGAGCTTTTGGAGATTCCATGTCACCTATCAGTGAACTCACTCCAGTAAGAGCGCCAGTATTAGTAAATAGATTTCTCAAAAGACAAAATTAAAATGTCAACCTCCTCTTCATTGAACCCAAGACCTATCCTGTTTCAGTCAAAGAGCCTGTCCATCTTCATCTTATCCAATCTCCTTTCCTTCAGCTTGAATGCCATTTCTCTTGTTTTGCTTATTTCACCATTATCTACATCTCCAACTATTTTAGCAAACTGTAAGTGAATAAATGCATCCCAATTTTCATCCAAACCACCACCACTGCCAAGATTCAATATGCAATCACACCAGTTTCTTTTGCACACTGTCATTATACTATCATTTTTCAGTTTAACCTGAACCAACTAATTTGGGGTGGCCACCCCAGAGTTCCTTATTTCCCAGGTCATAGTAACCTTATTCTAGCCTGTTCAACTGGTACAGAATAGAACTGAGCTCTGAGCTATAGCACAGAAAACCTCCGGGTACAGTGGTGCCCGTTGTTGTGGCATCGCAGGCCGTCGTTCATTCTTCGAGACAAATTTTCAGCAAAGGAAAGAGACAGGGCCTGTGAAGCTTAAAGCTGGCTAATAACTCATAGAACAATGGGTAGCGCTGTGCCCAGAAGTTCTATTTCCTTATTAGCTTCAATTTAAGCTCTATGGGAACCCTATAGCCCACGCCCTGTTGTCAACATCAGCCCCCTGATGCAGAACAACAGTGATAGCCAATCAAGAGGGGGCTCCTCTCAATAGCCAGCCCTTTTTCATGCATGAAAAAATGGGGGACTGTATAAACCGAGGAGCCACAACCATCCCCAGTGCTCGGTTCATGTAAACCAGCTACCGAATACCCAAGCCAGGAGATGGTCAATATAAACATGCACGCTTCTAGCCACCGCAGAGAGGCGTCGCACACAATGTGTTTGAGCAGCAGCTACGTCCGATTGGACGCTGAGCTCAGGACTGCATATGCAACCGACGGTGTCGATGCATCTAGCAGATAGAAACATACACTGTACAACTGTCCTGCACACTGACCCCTTTAAAAAGTGCCCGAGAAGCTGCCATGCCTCGAGTAGAGTGGGCACGAACCCCCGACAGAGGGGGCAAGCCCATACACTCATACGCCCAGTTGATTGCGTCAGTAAGCCAATGGGAAAATCTCTGGATCTGATTGTGGAATAGGCTGCGAACGTCGTACGTATATCAACAGAGCACGCACTGGGCAAGGTTTATGAAGCATAGCATCCTCCTCATCGTCATCGGGAGGGGGCTTAAAAGCCACCAGGTCCAATACCTGTGAGCCAAAGGACGTGGCGATAACCTTCGGGGTAAACGCAGGGTTCGGTCTCAGCACAACTCTGTCAGATCCTGAAAAGGAGAGACAGTCCGGGTGCACAGACAAGGTGCATAAATCGCTTACTCGCTTAGTAGAAACTAGCGCAGTAAGCAGCACCACCTTAAGGGACAAAGCTCTCCACTAATTCCGTTGGGATTGCTACGCATGAGACCGGTGCAATTCTGGCTCAAGCCAATGCATTTAGACCCAATGAGAGACCACGCAAAGCTGTTTCGCATTCCGCACTTGGTTGTGAGAGCACTCTCGCACTGGCGAAATGGGCGAAATGGTCAGCTCTGATTATGTGACAGAAAGAGCAGCCATCCCGAGGGACTGTGGATTCCTGGATTCAGTCTGCCTCCACTGCGCATGAACGTGCCTCTTCAGGGCACAGTCTGTCAGAGGAGAGCCCCCAAAATGGCTCATGTCACACAGAAACCAGTATGCATATAAAAGACATCAAAAATAAAATAATGGTGAACAGTCAGATCAGCACATGCAATAACATTCATGCTGAAAGAAGATTGAAGATTGATTCCTTCAATAAGATGGAGCAGTGTAGCTACATGTCTGCTTATTCAGGCCCTGTGTCCTCAGCTCTCCTGTTTCATAGTCAGCTGACTGGCCTTGGCACCACAGCCCTCGATGAGGATGAAAAGGCATGAGAAAAGGCGTGCCTCCTTCTTCACAGACGGGAAGGACCAGAGCAGGCACACATGCCCCCCGTTTACACTCTCCTCCTCCCACCTCACACTCTCCTGCTTGGGCATGACTGTGCAGCTCAGCCCAAGGTCTCTGAAGATTTATGACTGAGAACCCTCCAGGGAGGCAGTGGACATCCATCTTGGGATTGTTCATTGACCCTACACCCTCTGGGAGTCAGGGAGGAGCTTGAGTTGAACCATGCGGTCTGTATTTAAGTAGAATGTGTGACTATGTGTCTTTCTTTAAAAGCCATTTTTTTCTAATGTTTATGAACATTTTGGGGATTTGTGTCATTTTCATTTTCTCTCTATGTAATTTTCATTTTGGGTAAGTATCATTTTATATTTGGTTTATGTTTTTGAAAAAAGTTTAATAAAAATCACAATGAAAAAGAAAATCGATTTTATTTACTATATTAAGAAATTCATAAGTTCAGCTGATTTTCCTTATCCCCACCATATATATATATATATATATATATATAGTTTTTGTCTGGTTCACAAAGCCCTATAAGCAAAGATGAATGAACACTAAGCTCTCTTTCTCCCTTCTAGTAACTACAGAGTGCACCTAATGAAGTGCTTTGCGAAAATAAAGCCCTGGAAAAGTGTGCACAAGTTGAGGGTGGAGCCTCTTGGTTTGATGTTTGCTTGACATACTATCCCATCTTTTGAAAAACATTTTTCATACAGGTAACGTGGGATGGGGGCATTAATTATTAATAGCTGTTGGGATAAGCCTGGCTAATGGGTCTGATGCTTTGAGAAAATGTTTTTCCCTCTAAAAGCACATTGTGAAAGCCAGTGTATCACGAGAGAAAGACACGGGAGAAAGACATGAGAGAAATACGTGAGAGAAAAACGTCAAAGACGTGACATTTTCCTCATCCCCACCCTGAGCATCCCTCCCCCTCCCTCCTGCTCCTGCAGTCCTGCCTGACACCGTCACAATGCGCGCAGCCTGAAGGGAACAGGAGATAAGATTAGTTAACAGGAATAAAGACAGAATGAAGATCAGATCAAACAAGGAAAAAAATGCAACATTTGGCATGTCAGTGACATGTCTTCAAATGGCTGAGCGAGTTTGATTCTCATTAATGGCCATCATTATAGCAATCTAGAGTAACAGAATAGTACAGTATTATACTTTATCTACTGAACTAAGAAAATAACATTTGTTTAACTTTATTGAACATTATTTTGATTACTGTGACTCCATCATCTTTTTACTGTAAATTGTGGTCTGAGTGTATACCAGTATGATTTGACTGCTCATGTCTTACCCATACACAGTGTGTTGTAACATGCTGTCATTACATCTTGTCACCATAACAACAGAGGCTATATCTAATCATGCCAATATCCAGCTCAATAAGGAAACTATTCAAATCACATAAAGTATTTAACTTGGTCAGTGCCCAAGGATCCAGTTTCACATACAGTAGGAGTAGCCTGAAGTGCTGAAATTCTAAAGTGATAACAATTAGAATGCAAGCTTCCACTGCAGCCAGTAGAGGATGCTGCTGAACCATTAATACAGTATTTCACTTTGACCCAGTGTGTGTGTGTGTGTGTGTGTGTGTGTGTGTGTGTGAGTGTGTGTGTGTGTGCGTGCGTGTGTGTGTGTGTGTGTGTGTGTGTGTGTGTGTGTGTGCATGTGCGTGTGTGTGTCACAAAGCATAGAAAGCAGCTCTGCAATTATTTGTACCAGTTATAGGTACTAGATATTTTTTCAGTGTATCTAACTCCTAAAGCTGTCTATAAAGAAATCACCCATCAGGGAAAGCATAAGGTCACCAGAATGATCATATTAAAGATTATAATCCAATTAATTTATTCAAATATAACTACCTTGAAAGAAAATTAAGCCATGCTGCAAATAATATATATATATATATATATATATATATACATATATATATATATATATATATATATATACATATATATATATATATATATATATATATATATATATATATATATATACATTATATTTGAGGCAGAACAGTGAATTCTCAGTAGTTTTTCTGTCTGAAACAATACTATTGTTTGCGTTGTATCATACATTTAATTTTATTAATAAAATCAAAGCTTCCAAAAATCCACTGTCATTGGAATTTAGATCATCACATGGTACACACCTTTTTTTTTTTTTTTTGAATGGTAATATTGGAATAAAACTGCACATGTTCCTCTCGACTGTTAGTGTTCAAAAGTGTGTCTCGTTATCTTTCATTTTCCCACAACTCCGACTTGCCCCACACTTTAGAGCAGCATGGGCCAGCTACATTCCACACGTGTGTGATAATGACTCCCTTATTTAACATGCTGGTCTTAGAGTGTCGGAAATGATGATTCTTGCGAAAGTCAATTTGGAAATTCCTTCAGCAGTGGTCACTTTCTTAATTTATCCTACCAATCGACTGATCGAAGAGCACGATTGGTCACTTGTGCCACCGGGTGGGGCGGAGAGGTTAGCCGGGGAGGGGGCTTTGCCCGTTGAATTGACAGCATGAGGAGGTTCATGCTCCACAGACGGGCACCATGATCAAGGAGGATTCCCAGGAGGTGACCAGGATCGACCTGGAGGAGATCGAGGAGCAGTCTGAGGAGGAGCGGTCTGAGGTTCGGTCTGAGCTGCAGTCGGAGATCGGGTCACAAGATGGTGGCCGCTCCAGTCAAGGGACCACAAGGCCCCTGCAGCAGGACCGGGACCCCAAAGGAGTCAACCAGTGTCTCAAGGTAAGTAACTGCTATGTTTCTGTGGTACACAACCGGGTAGAGTGGCAGTTTTCACCCCATGTGAAATTACATTGCCCTGGCTTTGTGGGGAAATGTTTTGCCAATATATGAGGCAAATGCGAATAGTTCAGTTGTGATATGCTAATGGAACTTGTATTGTCAGGAAAATGTCAGTAGGGTATGACTATGGTGGTGTTGATAGTGTAGACGCTGTCTTGTGTGACTCATAGTTCGTAAGATAAGGGTTTTCACATGCTGAAAGATTAATTCCATATATTCCATGCTGATAAATAAAATGTCAAAATGAATCAGATTTGATACAGTGCAAGGAAATCTCATTTGACTAAGATTCAAGCCATTATGTGGAGATGCTGACCTCTGTAGGCAGTTTAAGGGTATCAGCTTTTTTCTGGTCTTGACTGCTCTCTCTCCCCATGGTACAGACCATTTGATATTGCAACCTACTGAGATCCAGCAGAGACCAAGCTCAAGTATTTTATTTCATTATACAACTTGGATGACAAAAAACATGTTGCAGTAAAAAAAAAAGACTTGATTTTCATTGAATGTCCCTTGCAGAGAAGGTTTCAGCATAGTAGATTAAGGCCAGAGACCCATGTCCCCTACAGGGTACAACAACTAATTTCCGGATTTTAGGATGATGAACAGAATGCAGATGATTGGCTAACATAAACAAGTCTGTTGAAGAAACAATTTGTTTTGTTAGTTGTTTGTTGTTTTTTTTGTGTTTAGTGGGTGGGGGAGGGTTAAAGGACAAAGGACTCTTAAATATTAAATTGTTAAGCACCATATACAGTAGCAGCATGAAATGGTATATAAACAACAACATGAAGAGATTATAAACAGTGATTTACGTATGCTGCCACTGGCCATCAACTGGGTTCATGGAGATGATATTGATTAGCAAATAAAAGTGTTTCTGAAAACATAACCAGCATTGCTTTGACATGCTGCAGACTGCATGAACCTTGATGTCTATGTGAATATGTGGACCTCAGCGCTGGAGATGAATGATTATACGTGCTCACATACTCGTAGGAAGCAGCAGCAGAAGCTCTCATGCGTGACATTAAATAATGGCAGAAGACGTATTTCATCAAGGCCATTCAATTTGCTGAGCAAGCCGTTGTTAACATGAGCTGATCATCATCCTCCCACACATGCAGCACACTGAAGCCCTACAGTACTGACCATATTACTACTCGGTCAGTTATCTGATTATTCTACTAGGGTTCAAGTTTTTAATCTATGCTACCACTCTGGCACTTGGAACAGTACTTCCCTCTAGGGTTTTCAGCGTACTGATCTGCACTTTATTGTACTTGGCTCTGGATAAGAGCGTCTGTTAAATGACTGTATGATGTAATGTAATGCCACAGTAGCCCTTCCCCGCCGCCTCAAGGTGACCTTCGAGGACGTGATCGCAGAGCCGCCCTCGGTGCGTAGCTTCGATAAGGTGTGGCTGTGGAGTCACGCGCTGTTCGAGGTCTCCAGGGTGTGGTTCTACAGGCTGATCTCCCTGCTGCTCGCCGTGCCTCTGGCGCTGATCGCCGGCGTGCTCTTCGCCCTCCTCAGCTGCATACACATATGGTACGTAGCGCAGTGGTTAAGGTAAATGACTGGGACACGCAAGGTTGGTGGTTCTAATCCCGGTGTAGTAGCCACAATAAGATCCGCACAGCCATTGGGCCCTTGAGCAAGCCCCTTAACCCTGCATTGCTCCAGGGGAGGACTGTCTCCTGCTTAGTCTAATCAACTGTACGTCGCTCTGGATAAGAGCGTCTGCCAAATGCCCATAATGTATTGTAATGTACGTCACCACCGGGGAAACGGCCCACGGAGTGATGCAGGGCCAGATGCAGTGACCTTTTGGGAAAGGGACAATTAATTATCTTACTTTTCCCAGCAAATTCTCCTCTTTGTGGTGAAAGGCAGTGTACAAAATGGATGTAGCCTGTGAGTGACTGGAAAAAAGTTTGGTAAATTCTGGAATGTCTGGATGTCAACCTGCAACGGTGAGCATACGAGACAGCATGCAGAGATGTTCATAGGGATACAATACATTATTTTGTACTGAGATGTGTGTATGAGAGAGAGAGAGAGAGAGAGAGAGAGAGAGAGAGAGATTAGGATGGCTTTATCTTCTCGCAGTAAATTATTTATTTGTACTTTGCCTTAAGTAACAGAAGCCAGGATGAGGCACTGTGCCCAAAACGTTGCACTGAGGTTGAGAATATTTTATTTGTAAAATCACATCCTGTGGAGAGTTATTTTTGCATTATCAAAACAGACCGTAAGTGTGAGAGTTTGGAAATCGAAAGGTAGTTGGAAATCATTTTCTGTTATTTTCTCACATATGAAAACAGAGAATTGCATACTGTGAATGAATTAGAATATCAGCGCAGGCTAGGTCCAGCGGAGGTGCTTCTGCATTCACAACAGTAATTCAGAAAAAGAAGTAGTGAGAGCAAAATAAAAAGTATCCTCAGCTATTTCAGCATCCTCTGAGCTCTCTGTCTCGTTTGTTTGTAAAGGTTGATCATGCCCTGTGTCCAGCTCCTCCTCATCAACATGCACTGGGTCCAGACCATCTGGGCCAGCGTTCTGGACATCGCTGTTGCTCCTCTGTTCAGCAGCATGGGGAAGTGCTGTGGGGCTATCACCATTCGAGTGGCACGGGACTGATCCACAACCACCCCCTTCAGGAGTCACGATTCCCTCATCGTCAGTGTACACAGAGTACGGGGAGGGGGTCATCAACAGAATTCCTCCCCAGAAAAGCCCAGTGCCAAGCTACAGTTACAATGAAAGGACCTGCTGCCACCCCTAGAATAAAGCTGACCCATGGCATAGGGGAGATCCTGCAGGTACTGTCAGCAGCTGCTGAGGTTAACTATTTAACTTATGTGAACTTATTATATGAAGGACTTATAAAGTGATAATGATATGGAGTGATAGTCTACCATTATGACACATTATGACAAAACATGTTACATTGTTTTCTAATATATTGAAAAATGGCGTTTAGTATCCATTGCCTGAATACGATGATGGTCGCTGTGTTTTTGCTCTGATGAAACGAAGCACATTAGCTGTGATTCTTAATAAATGATCCAAAGGGCGTTGCTGTCTGAATTCTTCTTCAGGTGTGTATTTAAAGTCATGATACTGAACACAAAGCAATAAAGTTGCTTTATTTGACTGGCTGCTTAGTGTTCTCTTCCGATTTATCAGTGGATAAGCTCATTGCACATACATCAGATATAGGCTGACTCTTTATTGCTGCCAAGGTTTTGCAGACAACTTTCTGGTAAAAAAAAAAAAAAGCCTGTCATGAACGAATTTGATTTTTAAATTGCCTTGATAGCAAAAGCAAATATTACAATATGTCATTCATCAAATGCAGATAAGATCAGACATTTTAATACTGCAGATTTGCCCATTTATGCAAATAACCTAAATCCAGCAAAGATGATGTATTTCCTTATCATACATATTTCTCTAACAGTAGACTAAGGCATGACCTCTGAGACTGACATGAACTCTGAGACTAAGACATGAAATCTGAGACTAAGACATGAACTCCGAGACTAAGACATGAACTCCGAGACTGATAGGCTCAGTTAGACACCCAGACAAACACAAAAAAATGATCCCCACTGCTGGTCCTTCAATACATTACAAATATTAGTTAGTATAATTACCCTTAGTTATTTGTTTTTCTGTTGCAATTCAGTGGATTCACAGATCGTACAATGGCTGTTTTGTTCTTTTGAGCAGATAGGTCATTGTTGACCTATGCCTCAGGAACATCTGTCAGCAATGTCATGTTATGGATCTAGTCTCTGTGACTGGAACACAGAGAGGAGTCCCTCAACCAGCCCGACTCTCAGTTGCGCTCATTAGAGTTTGGCATGGGAATGTAGCAGATGCTGGAGGAATGATATACTTGGGTGACAAGTACATTTTCAGAGGCCAGACCAGTGTTTCAGTAAGAAAAGTGTCATCCTCAGAAATGGTCTCTGGCAGATTCCCCCACTCAATCCACCATGTTGATGTATGTATTTTATCAAGTGAGTTCAGGCTTTGTTTTCAGTAACTACAAGACAAAATTATAGAAAGTTAAGCCTCATGACACATTTTTGTATTGTAATGCAATTGGTGTCATATTTAAGTAATTAACTATTCTTTGTAACTGCAGTTGTGTTCAAGGAGGCGATCTGATTTGACGGTGCATTCTTAGTGCTTCCGCATTTTATTGGAAACCGCTTTGAAAGGGGCCAACCATGAAACTAAAGATAAAATGTGTTTTATAGCCTCCCTCCAATGAGAAAAACATTCACAACAGTCCTGAAGAATTAGATACAAATCTCTTCCCAAAACAAGATTGCACAATTTCACGAACAGCCAGACTTGAATGAATTGAATTTGACGCAATAACGCCTACAAACATGAATTTGATGCAGCAATGCCTACAAGTGCTTCAAATAATAAGTACTGTTCATACAGCAGGAAGGCTAAGCTTAGTGTTTTTATCTGGTTATGTTTATCATCCCACTTCATGTTTCTCAAATCTTAATATTATTATTATACCAAGGAGGCCAGTTTAAGCATTACAACATTGTGATTTTACCCTAAATTTGACTGAAAGCAAATGTTTATTTTTCCATGAACTATCTGCCAGTCTCAGTATCGGTATCCATTAATGTGGAATTTTGTGAAAATATGTACACAATGAAAACAACATTTAACAGCAGAAAAAGTCCTTAAATTGTTTTTATCCAGAGGAATGCAGAAGAAAAATATTGGATGGCCCCTCTTGGTGGACAAATTCCCCTGGGTTCGAGGCGTGCCATTCGAGGACATTGTGGGCTCTGTGCCTCAGCCTGTAAAAGTAAATAGGGCTGCGACGTATCACACCATGCCCAATATGTACCGCCGTCTATTTCTGTCCCCCCCCGGGGACCAAGGCTCACCCTCCCCTCCTCTATTTCCTGTAATTAGTTTGGCTCCTGCCCCCAGCCACCATTTCATCCCAATCCACCACTCCAGCAGATGACCACTGCATAGTATGTGTGACAGAGGTCACATCCTGATCTCACAGCAGATAGACCCCACGGCCTAATTTCTGCTGTTTACTATCTGGGCATTTTTAAAGAAACGTTGAAGTGGCCAAGAAACCCAACTTAAAAACAGTCTATTTGTGAAAGAAAAGGAGAGCGGTTATTTTAGGGGTGGGATCAAATTTTATGACATTTATTTCAGCTAGAGGGAAATATTGATGTTGTATATCAAGGCAATTCTTTGGCACTTTAATGAGCAAAGACACAAGGACACCCAATGTCATCCTCAAACAGCACCCAAACTAAAATGAATTCATTTTGACAGTGTGACCATCCACCCTTCTCTTTCAATAAGCAACTTGTAACCTGTAACAAGACTGATATGCTTGGTTTCAACCGTGCTTGGTTTCAACCCAGCAAATTATACTGCTGCTATTTTCATGAAAAACAAATATCTGTCTTTATCTATAGCCAGAAAATTATTTACTTTCCAGAATTGCACTTAAACAAACATCCTGAGGTGAAAAATATTCCATTTAGGCATTCAGCTATATACATATTAGTGTTATATTGGTTCCCATTACTAGAACTTGCATACCATGAAAATAGAAAATAATGAATGGTATCAACTATATTATTTCATTGTAAATGTTTACATGGGCATGAAAACATATGTTCTTAAATATTCAGACAGTTCCATCTGACCCTGATCAACACATGCTGTTTTTCAACACCTGTCATTTTAATGAATTCACTGCTCCAAGCTGTTGAATATATATACACAGTAGGGATGACCAGGTTCAACTCAGAGCTTCTTGGGGAAACAGGTCATTAAGATTGAAATCAAAACAATGATGTAAATCAAAAGGTCCCATAAGATAACAAATGAAATCCAGAGACCCAGTGGTGTTCCAGGAATACATTTGGTCATATATGACCTGCAGTCGAACAGTTTCTCTGATTTACTGATAAAAATCAGTTGCTGCTCATGCAAGCAAATGCAATCATTCAGTTAGAGAGTTCAGTGGAAGCTCTTCCCCCGCAGCTACAGCGAATGGTTCTGTCACTGCATACACAATTTCAGCACCAAAAACGACTCCTCGTTTAACCAGACACAGTGACTCCTACAGGTGGCAGGAAGGAATGATATGTTTTTTTAATTCAAACTCCATGATGGAATTATATAGGCCAGCTTTGTCAATGGCCTACAGCATCACCTCGGGGTGGAAAATCATGTCGCCCCGCAACCCTGGCACGGCTGACCTGGCAGCACGGTGTGAAATGTGACACAGGGCCCGGGCTCCCGTTTTAAGAAACACTTTCTGACTGTGAGTTATGCGCAGAGCGTGGGCCCAGGGCGGGGTGGCAGGGGAGCTGGCCCGTGTTCTGACAGGAGGGGTCCAGGCTGTCGACGCCAGCTGTCGGTTGGCATTTCAGACGTGGCATCGGGTGAGCAGGAGAGGATCAGTGGTCTGAGGGGCGCAGGCAGACTGGTCTCGCTCTCGCTGCGAACGGAACCCCTCCGTCACCCCCGCCCGAGGCCCCTGGCACTGCAGCCATGGCGGAGCAGTACAACGCCACTGACGCCAAGATCTACAGGGACAGCAAGATCAAAGAGATCGACCTGGTCAACCGGGACCCCAAGCTGATCAACGAGGATGTGGTCAAGGTATGGCCTGAAGCCCTGGCCACTGGCTGCTCCGGTGTTACTGACTCTTCAGGAGGCCACTCATGCATCCTCTACATGATATTGTGCTGTAGCGAGTGGCAGCTATGCAGCCAAAAATAGCTCCGAGCCTACTCTGGTGCCTCAGTGAGATACTGTGTTTATTTGTGGAAGTTGAGGTCAGAACAGTTAGTTTGCTTTTGCTTTTCTTTGGATTGCATTTTTAATTACGCTGTGAAAATGACTTTTTACATGGGCCTAAACTTTTATTTTAATTATGTGGATTGTAGGAACCGTTTAAAGTGATTAAAAGAAGAATTCTAATCTTTATTAACTGGAATCTCGACTGGTTACTCATTTAATAGTTGCTATTTGATAATGCAATCTCATTACAACCTCAGAATTAATACGAACATTCATTAATCTTTTTCTACTTTGGCTTTCCTCTATCAAATTTTCAGTGACCTGTTATATTTGGCCTCTTTTGCAAATTATATTACACATTTCCCCCATTAAATTCCTTAGCTAAGACCTGCACATTTGTCTAATTTTGATAATATTTCTCGAAAATAGCAAGTGTCCAGTTTCTTAGCCATTGGATCCATATCTCTGGGGTTTGTATAGCTGATGTTCTGTACTTTCATATGGGCAAGTTGTACAACAGACTTTACATGTATGATTTCTTCACACCATTGCTCTTACTATACTGTATATATTAACAAATGTCATTTCCAGTACATATCATGAACCTGCCAGGAAAGGGGAGCTATAATTGCTTAGAAACCAGGTGTTTAGTTAATCACAGCAGGAGTATGGCATTTAGAAGCTGTAGTATAATCTCTCTGACCCTGATTCTCAGAGCTACTGTCTTTTTCTGTTTCTTTGTTGTTAGTTGAGCATGGCCTTTCCTTTAATATGGAAATTAGGAGCTCATACCTAACCAATGACATTTCCTCCATTTCTCTCCTATGACACTGGGTGACCCATGCAATATAAATGTAAATGTGCATCCAACCTTTGTGTCCTCCATTTCTGGAACGATTTGGATTACTGTATGTACTTAGAACACACCTTTGGTGTACATTTCATAATAGAAAACATTTTACTGACAAATATTAGAACAGATAGAATATTGAGACAATATTGTTTTGTGAATCTACTGTATATGTTGAATATGTCCATTAATATGCTCCTTCATTGAGAGAATCTCATGACACAACTGTGTGAATACATAAATACTAAATAGTTAAAGGGGGACCACATACAGTAGGTGAGTAAATATGGAATTGTTCCTTACTGTAATATTCCCCCTTCATTGACACTCTGTGGGCCCACTCTTTCCCCAGGTAGACTTTGAGGATGTGATCGCTGAGCCAGACAGCACCCACAGCCTGGACGGGGTGTGGAAGGCCAGCTACACCACCTTCACCGTGTCCAAGTACTGGTGCTACCGCATACTGTCGGCCATTTTCGGAGTCCCCGTCTCCCTGCTGTGGGGCTTCCTGTTCGCCTGCATCTCCTTCTGCCACATCTGGGCCGTCATGCCCTGCATCAAGTGCTGCCTGATCGAGAACCAGTGCCTGAGCCGCATGTACGCCATCTGCATCCACACCTTCTGCGACCCTCTGTTCGAATCGCTGGGCAAAATCTGCAGCAACATCCGGGTGGCTCTGCGCAAGGAGGTTTAGGGAGGCTTAGTTTTTTGGGGGGAAGGGTGGGCCAGGGGGTTCTGGTACCACTGCCTACACTTACCTGCCCGAGCCTCTGCACATCCAGTCAGCGTGTACGTCTGCTCTGAAAGGCTGCTCACTTTTTCCGCAGAGAAATATTTTGATTTACCACCAAGTTCAGAGTGGTGGGCAGGTCCCCACTAGCTTCACTTCACACGACTATGATATCGCTTAATGTGTTGAATCCTGATGGGTCAATGTGTCAATTATTAATTATTTATTCATTCAGTAAGCAAAGGGTTGTTCTGCCATGTTAGACAATGAAAATGCTTTTAAAAAATAAGCCAGTGTCAATGGCTCTAGATAACCTGCATGGATAGCACTCGGCTTGGCCTGATATCAGAATATTTCATGGGCGGTTGTGGTTGCACCTAGCCAAGTATGTGAAAACAAAGACAAAGCGATCAGCTGAAAAATGAGCTGTCTGCTGCCATACTAATCCACAACATGCACTGCTCTCAAAACAGACATGAAATATTGATTGAAGAGAATGACTGATGAAGAAATGTGTCAGGAAAAAATAATCTTCAGTTTCAGTCCTTCTTCTCCTCTCCTCAGTGTCAATACTGCTTTTAACCACTAGGCGGTATCAAGAGAAGCATATTGTGAGGACCTGGTAAACTTCCATGGATGGTCAGACAGATGGAGACAGACACACACATAGAAGCATGCAATTACTTTCGAGTCGCCTCAGTTTTAATATTAAATAGTTAATTCATTTATTCTTAACATAACATACTATTTATTTTCAATAAATAGCTGCTATATGTATATGGCTTAAAGGCTATCTGACCTATGTAAAGACAATACAACTGCCACAATTGATATTCACAAAGGAAGTTGAAAAGTTCAAGTTACCCCATGGGAATAATGGAATCACAATATTACCATAAAAGCTGCAAATTTGCCTTCAGTACATGGCAGCCACCTGGTCTATGTTCTACTGTAATTTATGTTTTTATAATGGATGCATCACTATATTCCTATTCAACAAATGCCTGTTTCTTTTTCTCATGTATTTCATATGTATGTTTTTCAATTATCATACAATTGCATATGGCTTGATGTATGTTTTCTGTATGCAATTATGTTTTAATGGCTTATGGTGGCCATACTGAATGTAAAAAAGGCTATATTGTGGAATTATGTTCTACATATATTTCTTTTTTTTAATTACAATTTTTATATCCACACCCAAAGAACTGTTTGAATAAAAGGAAAATGAAACCTTTTGACTGTTTAATATAAAGACAAGAAAACATAAAAAATGCGGTAAACAATTTTATCTTGCAATGACCCTGCAGTGAAATGTATCCTAAAATGTACATTAAAAGTGGTAAATCCATATGATCTAATCCATGGACAACAGGAACAAGAAGATCCAACTACAGACTGCAGTTACAAATGAAGTACCTTCAAATCTGGACAGCAGCAGCCATTTTCCTTTATTTAAATATTTTCCTATTTTTCAGATGACCACTATCATCATGAATGTTTCCCTCTACACTGGTACACAAACCCATGGTCAATACAACAGCAACAATATGTGACCTGCTCCTTGAGTAAAGCATTGTGTAATGTCTGAATATTCATGTTATTTGTGTGCCCACCTTTTTAACACTTCCAGAAATAAATCTACAAAAACACAGCCAAATAATGAATAGTTTACTGTGCTATATATAACTATATTTCGAACGAGACCTAGCTAAGTTTGTGTTCTTCATAATGGTTTCATAAACAATTTAGCCATCTACACCATGTACAACAGCTATGTACACAAATATATGAAATATATTTCTCATTATTATTTTCTAGATGGTATATATAAAAAGTAGTGTGATATTAGAGAGTGAGCCTTCACACAGGAAGATGAGAGAGGGTGGCACAGAGATGGACAGCTGAAGCACAGTAGGCTTAAAGAGTAGTGACAGAAGGCCAGGCTTTAGACTGCAGGCTGCAGGGTCTCTGGTGGAAGTCTGTTTGCTGAAGCAGTGAGGAGGTACGGTGCTAGAAGAGCTCCGTGTGGTGAAAGAAGTCTTTTTGGTGAAGCAATGAGGAGATATGGTGCTAGAAGAGCTTCGTGTGGTGAAATAATTTGGTGAAGAAGCGAAGGTGTGTGGTGTTTGTGAGGTTTATGTGGTGGAGGTCACTTTAGGGAGGGAGGGGGAGGAGAAGGTTCTGGAAGCCGGCTCGGGGACCGGGAAGGGGGGGTACGCAGGCCGTAGCGAGGCTCATGTGAAGGAGGTCTGTGTGATGCTCTTCTGGCTGCTGGTACTCTTCATGGCGAAGGTGGAGGAGTTGCTCTTGCGGCTGGACTCGCGCTCGCAGTGGCCCTGGTACGACTTCAGGTAGGGCCCGGGGCAGCACAGGAAATGCTGCCTCAGGTCATGGAACAGGTGGCCAGCGAAAAACATGTAGATCCAGGGGTTACAGCAGCTGTTCAGGCTGGCCAGCAGCATAGAGATAATGAAGGGCATCTCTGGGGGGCAGAGAGTGGGGGGGGGGGATAGTTTGATTTACCATTCAGTTTATCATTTTATAAAAAGGACAGCCAAAAGTAAAGCATAATGACTTAGCATATACCCCACAGTTGCACCGACTTCTCAATAGACTTGAAATCAGTAGAAAAATTTACCTGACATAAACTCACCAAGCACTTTATCAGGAACATTTTTACTTTATTACACCTACTTATTCATGCGATTATCTAATCAGCCAATTGTGTGGCAGCAGTGCAATGCATACAGTCATGTAGATACGTGTCAGGAGCTTCAGTTAATGTTCACATTAACCATCAGAATGGGGAAAAAATGTGATCTAAGTGACTTTGACCATGGAATGATTGTTGGTGGCAGACAGAGTGGTTTCAGTATCTCAGAAACTGCTGATCTCCTGGGATTTTCATGCGTACTAGTCTCTAGAGTTTGCAAAGAAAAAAAATTCCAGTGAGCAGCAGTTCTGCAGGCAGAAATGCCTTGTTAATGAAAGACGTCAGAGGAGAATAGCCAGACTGGTCAAAGTGTACAGGAAGGTGACAGTAACGCAAATAACCACAGATTACAACAGTGTTACGCAGAAGAATATCTCTGAACACACAATACAACATAACTCTAAGTGGATAGGCTACAGCAGTAGAAGTAAAATAAATAAGCCTAATAAATACAAATTAAATATTTCTTTTTAATACGTAACTTACTCCACTACCTCAATGAGAACAAAATATGTTGTTGTTGCAATCATACCTCATACAGCATGTGCCATAATGCTACATTTAGTCATACACAATAATTGTCATTGCACTACTCTTTGAAAGCAAACAAGTTAGTACTGCTTGTAAGGGTAATTTTCTTAATTGATTCTTGTGTGTTAACATACAAGACAATCATGTGATTACAAATAACCTTTTGGTGATAATCCTTATTACTATTAGACCACTTTCTGAATTAAGTGCTTACTATGAGTCTTTCTCTGTCTCTCTCCCAGCAGACAGACAGCCTTTGACCTTAATGTCTCTGCTTCTCAGCTAGCACATTCTGATCTTACAGCAAGGTGAACATGGGGTATTCAGAAGACAAAATACTGATAAATGTTTGTGGCCAGCTTCATGTCTTTTTGTTTTGGTAAAGCCCCCCCCCCTTCTGGAAAAGTGTGTATAAGAGTCTTACTGTGTCTGATGCAAATCTGAAAGCCGGTAAGCTTTCTCACTTTCTGTCATTTCTTTGCAAATAAATACGAAAGTTAAACTCAAGTATAGCTATCGTTGTTTTTACTGGGATCTGTTTCATCAGACGATGCTCACCTGTGAAATGTTAAAAACGGCATTTCTCCCTAGCAGTTTGGCGATGAGGATGGGATTGCTAATGTGGTTCTTCCCTATACAGAACACCCTGCATGTCCACCAGACCACTATCAGCAACACCCGGCACAGCTGCGCCTGCACCCAACCACTGAGGAGCAGAGTCCAGTGCTGCGAGACCCCCACTTTCCAGCAGTGGGGCTGCGGATAGCGGAGTCAGGCAACAGCCTCAGCAAGCCCAGATTCCACGGGAAAGGTAATTTCCACCACGGGCGAACTGCACAGAATGCCCAAACCCCAGAGTGGGTCAGGAAGACCAGGGTCTGACGGTCCTGCAACTCGTCTCTGGAAGCTGTCAGAGTTGCAGGCCATGTGTGTGGAGGTGGTGGGTGGAGGAAAGTTTGGTGAAACTGTTAATGATGTTACAGAAAAATAGGATGCACACAGCGGAATGGGGAAACCTGGAGATAACATGCCAGTCTCACCCCATACGGAACCCAGCTGACTAACTGCTTCATGGACGGTTTGCGGAAAGAGCTGGCTTCAGCAAAAGGATAATGGACTTTGGGAAAT
Organism: Conger conger; assembly: GCF_963514075.1. Taxonomy (NCBI): domain Eukaryota; kingdom Metazoa; phylum Chordata; class Actinopteri; order Anguilliformes; family Congridae; genus Conger; species Conger conger. Next base: position 14,575,028 of record NC_083773.1, on the reverse strand, counting down.
GTCCCCAGGGTAATGTCATGATCCAAAACCCTGGTGCCTGCCCCGGATGGAATGGCTGGATGCCACAGGGCGCTGGTGTTTTCCCGAATCCTGGCAGCCAAACTGGATTGCAGGGTGCATGCACGGGGTGGTGAGTCCACGGGTTTTCTAAATCGAACGTCTGCAAATTCATTACGTATCAGGTCGTTAGAAGTAAATAGGCGAGCATGAGACTTTATTGTAAATATGGGGGCTGGTCATTCTGTAATAACAGCAAAATTGTGGGGATCAAAGCTTCCACCTTGTGGAAAAACTATGGTCAGTCAAGATGCCGGAGGAGGTAATACAACAGAAAAGTTTATCATTCCTTTACTGGTTCAGGATAACAATGCGGGTTCTGCTATCATTTTAAAATATGCATTTATATTCTCTCCTGTATGTCTGGTAAACCTGCTTGGCAGAGATATTAGGATTGGTTGTAGAATGCACAAATGACGGTTTAACAATTGGTAGAATTAACAGTGTAGAAAACTTTGAAATGTACTTCTATGCGTGGGATCTGGACAGATGCCCAGGCACAGCTAAGGCCAGGTAAATATGCCAGTGATGGAGGAACTAGGATGTAGCAGAGAGATTGAGAATGTGTAGAAGATTGATGTAAAAGATGTACTGAACAGAAGAAAAAGGGGTTTGAGTGCCTTGCTCAGACGAAATGAGGCACTGGTGAAAATCCAGTGAGAATTAAAAGAAAACTGCATGTAGGGAAGGGATAGAGATTTTGAAATGAGGAGAAATGGTATGGTGAAACAAAATTGTGTACAAAATTGTTTTTGGTAGGACAAGATTTTTGCATTGTCTGTACAACTGAGCTCAGCACAACAGCCATTTTGAATCATTTTGGGAAGCACACCCCATGTGTCTCTGTGTAAAGTCTCAAACAAAAAAATGGGAGGACACAGGACCCTGGGTTAAATTATATTTGGACTACAGACTGGGGTGACATGGCTCAGGCAGTAAGAGCAGTCATCTGGCAGTCGGAGGGTTGCCGGTTCGATCCCCGCCCGGGCTGTGTCGAAGTGTCCCTGAGCAAGACACCTAACCCCTAAAAATGCTCCTGACGAGCTGGTCGGCGCCTTGCATGGCAGCCAATCACCATTGGCGTGTGAGTGTGTGTATGAATGGGTGAATAAGAAGCATCAATTGTACAGCGCTTCGGATAAAGGCGCTATATAAATGCCAACCATTTACCATTTAGACTGGGAAGAGACAGGAGAACTCACAAAATATTCTCCCTCTCTGTGTGTTACTGCACACCAGTTTCCAGATTCTCTGACAGCTTTCATGCATTGCCTTGTGACACTCACATTTGCATGTGTCAGACCCAAACTGAGTGCAATTCCCACTCAATTGTGGGCCATGCCCAAATATGATGTGGGGCTCATGACTGGGGCTACTCTACTTCAAGTTAAGTCAGAGTACAGGCTATGTAAATGCAAATATCCCCTCCGCCTAGAGGCTGAGGAAGGAATTGGCCCTGTTTTTCATGCGTTGTTCAAAGCTGGTATTGTGGTTCCCTGCCCTAACTCTCTGTGCAATACAATTCCGTCTGTAGAAAAAAAAGGAGGTGTAAACACTGTACTCCAGTTGTACCTAACCTAAACTACTAGTTTGGCCCAAGTCCCGGGCAATGCAAAACATTTCACTGTGATCAATCTAGCTAATGTTTTTTATTTTTTCAGGATGCCGCTTGATATTGATTCCCAGTACTGGTTTGCTTTTACGTTTAAGACAAAACAATACACCTGGTCTAGACTACCACAAGGGTATTCTCTGCTGCTCTGTAAGAGAATTCAAAACAGTTCCAAATACTAAATCAGTATGTTGTTGACATTTCAAATTCAAGATTCGCTCAATCTGCTAAAATTCCTAGTAACAGGGCCGCAAGGTCAAACGAGAAAAACTCCAGTTCACCCTGATTGAAGTTATGTATCTAGGCCACAACATTTCTAAAGCAGGAAAGTCTTTGGGAACTGACAGAATCCAGGCGATTCTCGATTTTCCTAAACTCCAAAGTAAAAAAAAACAAAATAAAATGATATTTTCTAGGCATGACAGGTTATTGTAGACATTGGATCCCTGACTACTTGGCCCACATCCTAAATCTCTCTGCTAACAATAAGGTTACATGGACAGAGACTGCTGACATGTATTTTCAGAAATTAAAATGAGAACTGACATCAGCCCTGACTTCGGGCCTTCCTGACATTAACAAACCATTTATTTTGACTGTGAATGAGAAGGCTGGTTATATGACTTCTGTTCTTCTGCAAAAACATGATAGAAACAGGCCTGTTGCATATTATTCTCAGAGACTTGATGCTGTCGCCAGGGGTCTCCCCCCTTGTCTGCGATCAATTTCAGCAGTTGCTTCTGCTGTGACGGCTTCTACATCGATCGTGGCATTTTGGTCCCTCATGCAGCAGCTGAAATTCTGCTAAAGCAGAAAACTGCTCATTTCTCATCAGCCCCACTTCTGGGTCACTTGTTTGCCCAGGCTGCTGAACTTTTTTTTTGCTCTCAAATGTGCCTGCTATTTGTCCCAAGGTAAAACTGTAAATATTTTCACTGACAGCAGATATGCTTTTGGAGGTAGTGCGATTTCGGAACACTTTGGGAACGCAGAGGTTTTCTTACTTCTTCAGGAAAAGCTATTCAATATGGACATTTGGTGCAGAGCCTCCTAGAGGCCATTCTTTTGCCTACATCTGTTGCAATATGTAAATTTACCACTCACACAGGCCAGCCAAATGCTATCTCTCAAGGAAATTCTGCTGCGAAGGCCACTGCCTCAGCCCCTCCCAACACAACTCTCAGTCTGCCCACACAGGGACGGCACCTGCCGGGTCCACGGTCTGGCAAGGCCCCATGGTTTTCCTACTATGCTAAATTGGCGCATGGACAAGATCATGTGTCAAAAAGGGGAATGGTATCTTTAATTTCCCAGTGTTTTTTTCAAGTTATGCATACATTATTTGTGAAAAATGGCCGATGAGAACTGGATGTTACCCCCCTGGGTTGATGCTAGACAAGGACCTAGCAGACACTCGAATGGTAAGTTACTGTGTTCAGCTAACCAATGTTCTGAGATCTCTGCATCAACAGGCTCGAGTCAGCTCTCCCAGCGCCAGCCAGTGGCCCTCTGCATGATCTGCTGGCTGTTGTCAGCCAGTACCTATATCTCCGCGTCATGACCCTGAGTATGATAACGCATTTCTCCTCAAACAACTCCCTGACCTTCCATAAAATACTCTCATACACTGGCACTTACGTATACGATAGAGACCAGATGTATAACCGCCCCGATGACCTGATTCTCCATTTAGATGGGATTTTGTTTTTTTGTTTTTCCTTTTTTTTAATATTTTATATTAATAATCATTTACAATATTATTGATAATACAGATTTTTATGTGTGTTAAAATAATCAGTAAAACATTAATGATGTTACTCTCAGGTTCTGTGATTTTCTGTATCGTTCTTATGGTTTTCAGTCCTTCTTTCCCTCTGTGTCTGTCTTCCCCTGCATCCCCACTCATTCATCCCCCCTGTTCTTCATTTAGTGTCTCCACCTCCCACTCCTGATAAAGATTTCCTTCCTGTCTTTCTCGCTTGCCTCTCACCTGTTTCTTGTTGTCTGTTCAGTTCTGTAATTGGTTCCCCCTGCCCAGGTTCTTGACAGTTACACCCATAATCAGTACATTGTTAGTTGCATAATCACCTAATTGATTCATACATGATTACAATGTTTATCGGATCTTCTTTTTATCTACAACTTGTGATTTTGTTTCTCTACAAGGTTTTGCTTATAAGAATCATCAATTGGTCACTTGCTATGTGCGTGCATCTGCCAGTATCCAGAAGCGACGCTTAGCTGTTCAGAGAAAAGAAAGCTGGGAAAATTTATTTTCCTGGGAAAAAAACTGGTTTTTCGATTTCCCCTGTGATACTGGAGCTCTGCACTGCACATAGCACATAGCTGACCATTTTTGTCATCCACGTTATGTTATTTTAAATCAATTATTACCAGACTGAGTAGATGTGATCAGAAAATTGTTTTTGTTTTCATGAAATGATAAAAGGAGGGAAATGTAAGGGTAATTTTCTTAATTGATTCTTGTGTGTTAACACAAAGACAATCAAGTGATTACAAATAACCTTTTAGTGATAATCCTTATTACTATTAGACCACTTTCTGAATTAAGTGCTTACTATGAGTCTTTCTCTGTCTCTCTCCCAGCAGACAGACAGCCTTTGATCTTAATGTCTCTGCTTCTCAGCTAGCACATTCTGATCTTACAGCAAGGTCAACAAGGGGTATTCAGAAGACAAAATACTGATAAATGTTCGTGGCCAGCTTCATGTCTTTTTGTTTTGGTAAAGCCCCCCCTTCTGGAAAAGTGTGTATAAGAGTCTTACTGTGTCTGATGCAAATCAGAAAGCCGGTAAGCTTTCTCACATTCTGAAATTTCTTTGCAAATAAATACGAAAGTTAAACTCAAGTATAGCTATCATTGTTTTTACTGGGATCTGTTTCATCAGACGATGCTCACCTGTGAAATGTTAAAAAGGGCATTTTTCCCTAGCATGCTACATCGCACACACACACACACACACACACACACACAATGAATCCATAATGTGATTAGTTCATGTGTCAGCTGTGATGTGTTAAATACGGTAGTCCCCCATTCTTGCGTGAGGGGTGATATTTATGCTCTGCAGACTCCACTGGTGAGCTGACATTTGGTGAATTACTTCAAGATTAACAGAACTGGCTGCTGTTCTGTATTTAGCCTCTCTTGTTGATTTCTAGTCTTTACTTTTGCCTTTGTCCAACGACTCCTTTCGGATCAGCCTGAATGGGTTCAAGGACTGTTCTGCTGCTGGAGTTACATAAACAAAAATGACAGAGGCCAGCCAGCGGATCCACATGAACTTACAACACCCGATAAGGTGTGCATTTACCCTTCAGTAATAAAACTCAAGATTTATGAAGCCCGAATGTCTCAATGTAATTTAATATGAAGGCGTTTTTAATTGTACAAGTCTTTCTAAAGAGGGAGAAGCACACGCTGGTGTAAACAGTGTCTACTCAATCGACTTTAACCGGACAAAGGGAATGACTTTCCCAGACAAAAGGTTGATTTCATGGAAAGGCCATCTCAGGCAGCTCGGATTCCCAATTATGTTAAGGAGCACCATTTCAATTTGGAAATGTAGGTCACATCAGACAAACCTAAATCTTATTATGTTTAGTTCTTATATCTTATCTCCACTATGTTTACATTCTAACAGAGTTACATCATTATTCTATCATTTTTCAGTGCTAAAAGACAAATATAATTGTCCTTTTGCTAGCAAGCAGTACAATTATTATATTCTTCAGAAAGCTAACACACACCCAAGAAGCTGAACTCAAAGTACACTGGCAATAACCAGAAAATACCAGCCACTGCACTGCTAAACCATGGCTAATTTGTTAAAGGGTTTAAATATCACACTTGTAGCTGGGATGTGTGACTGGTTGCAGTGTAGGCCTTCACATTAGACTGACGACAGTGAAAATGCTTGAAAAATACAGCCACTTGCTCTACACAGCACATCTGTGTAGAGCAAATATGACAGCCTTTAAGTTATTAAGTATTATATTTGAAACAGACTTTTGTGCTTTTCTGAAAGTACTGCACATAGAAGGCCTGCCTGAGACCTTTAGCTTAGGCAAAACTTTTTAGCTCAATAATTTGCCATGGTACTTTTTTGCACCAATCATTGGTTTTGTTTTTAGTTATCCATGTGCAAAAAGGTTTTTCATGTCCTAAATGTCTTAGTAAATTAGGCTCAGACTGCTGTTCTCAGTTCAGACAAAGAACATTCACATACTGTACAAAAAACCAGGATGTTAAAAATGAAATGACAATGGCATTTCCCATGGAAATCCTGCAAAATACCGCATTGTTTTTTTCCCACGTACATGGGACTGTAGACTACTGGCTTCAATTCAGATATCCTCATGTCCTTAACAGTTTGGATTAATAATGAATAGATATCACTAACAGCTAAACTTAATTGAGTCTCTTAAGAACATTCATTAGGGAGATTTAATATCATGGTCGAAATGCTCCTAGTATCATGTCTTAGCTTTTGTAAATGTTCCTGTGCAACATTGTTCACTGCCACAAAGCATGTGCTACACACACAACATGAAACACTCTAGCTGTGTTTCACATCAAGTCATGAGCAGTTCCTTTGAGCTCTTGGGCTTATCGCACATCAGACTGAGTGTCTTCGCTTGTGACATGGAGGGAGGCACGTAGTGCGGAAATTGGTGTTCCAGGGGGATTGGGCAGTGCATCAGCTGGCTCTTTTGTGAAAATTGCCAGGATAAACAGACAAGCAGCCAGCTTTGGACCCTCAAGGTGTGTGTGTGAACACAAGGTTCAGATGATGGACAGCAGGACCCTTACTCATCCCTTCAGACGGATTTGGTTCCTGACCCACTGCCGCACACATTACTGAGGCAATGAAACCAATACACTCCCCCTGAGAAGCCATAATGTGGGTAAAACCAGTATGAAAGTTTTGAATTTAATGACAAATGAAGGTCATTGAAATGGCAGCCCCAGAATGAAATAACAACTGAGGGGATGTATCAGGGTACGTGTGTGTGTTCTGCATTTGTGTGTGTGTGTGTGTGTATGTGCGTGCGTGAGTACATGTGTGTACGTTTCTGTGTGTATTCATGCGCAGCTATGTGTAGCTCTGTGTGTGCTCTCCCTAAAAGCTCTCCTAAATCTCAGATGGGGCACATGGGGCTTCAGTTAAGAGCACTGAATTTATTTACTATTTTAAGATTGCTATTATGCTGAGTTTACCTTGCTTTGGAAGAAGGAAGGAAGCAAACTGTTTTGATTTCTTTTATTCCTGCTTTACTTGCAGTTTTATGCAAGGGTGGGGGATATTTTTATCAATTGGCTCTCATTAAAGATAACCCCTACACTCTGGATCCCCTGAGCAAGGGAATTCCAGGAAGTAAATGAGCGGTAACAATGTTGAATTCACTGCCGGTTCAGCATATGAGAAATGAGTCTCTGTGCAGCTGCTATATGGTAATATACAGTATGGTACAGGTGTTTAAATGATCCTGGCTCCATCCTAACTGCATCTGGAAGCTGGCGCGACTGTCACCGCACTTCAGCACACACTAACCAATCGCAGATGGGCCTCCATGTTACTTTTGGGTCTGTCCTGAATGCACAGGCAGAAAGAGAAGCACACTGCATCTGAAAACATTTAGCCCGGGTCATCTTCTTTCCTTCACAGGATGGAATGATTGAAGCAAAATAATCTGTTGTGCATTACGTTATGGCACAATTACAATGGTCCCCACAAACTCTTCTGAAAAAAAAAAACTAAAAACATTTTAAGTTGAGTTCCTGGCCATAAACACATAAATTCCCTCTCGCCCTTCATTCCCCCTGTTTCCAGAGGTGGAAAAAAGGCTCACGCAGTCCCCTGCTGTGGCATGATGTGTGCAGATGAGAGAGGACTGAAGTGGAGTCCAGACTGCTACCAAAGCCATGGTGTTCCAGACCAGGCTACTTTAATGCCTCCTTCCTGCCCTCAGTAAAGGTCAACCGGTGCACACAGACTCATATGTTAAACAGAGGCAGAGTGGCTCATGATGAGTCAGAATGAATTACAACTGACACGTAAATAGTGTCTTTGCTAAGAGGCACCCCATTTTGCTTGGGCATGCTGGAGAGCTAGGTGTTCTACCATCTTTATTCAAGATGTAACAGGTAACATAAATGCACACACTATTTTCTTACTCACAGATTAGGACACAATATATTTCCTGTCTTATTTTCTGATTAATGTTCACATGCACAATATATTCTCAGTTAGCTTTACGGGTGTGTCTCTTACACATTAGCAGGGGAAGGACTAGCAGCTATGTGTACAAACAACCTCATACTGTACCAAAGGCTTACTACAGTCAGACCCAATGCCACATCCGTTTGGTACTCAATGTTTCTATGACACTCCAGAATACTGCCTGGCAGCCTGCCCAGAGGTTTGATGTTGTGTTTTAGAAGTCAGTATAACCCAAAGCGAGACAGTATGAGCTTGAATTATCACACACAAACACAGACATGCTCACATACACCTGTTCTCCTATGTGCAAGCACAAACAAGCAAACAAACCTATTTTAAACAAATCTCACAAACTGTTTGTTAAGCATCCAACTTGGACAAATAGGACCAGCCAAATTGCAATCACTAAAAATCTCAAACAATCTAATGAGCTCAACTTCAGTAAAGATATTTCCATTTACTCACGCCTAAAATTTAGTAAATGAAAATTTAGTAAATGAAACTCTAGACTAACTTTAGAACTGAAGATACAGTTTACAGTGTATTGGGCCTCTGGCTCGTACACATGTTTTCCCATAGCATGCAAGATGCTTGGTAATTTACCTCAGTACTTGAGAGCGTAAAGATTTGCATAGTCTCTTGAAGTATTCAAACTTCTGATTTTGATACTTTAGATTAAAAAAAAAAAAGTTTAATATACAACACTCCTGAGAGGAAATTACAGTGCTCCAATGGCAACAATGGATGCTTGCAATGGAAAAAGGATATGCTTTGATGTAATTGTATATTTACTTTGTGATTTGGTGCTGAAAATGTGCTTCCTCCTTGATGCTCTTCTCATTTAAGCAAGCTTGGGAATGCAGTAGGCCCGTAACATATATTGAGGGCTTTGGGTAGCCTCAATAGATGTTTGGCGACATTAAAAAGTACAGTATCTTGGCAGGAAGATCGTGGTAGGATTTGTATCAGTGGAATATATGCTGGAGATGAAGTCGTAGCATACTCTCACATGGGCTATATGGCGCACACAGAGGATTAGAAAAACAGCAATTGCCATTCTCTAAAACGCCTAATTCAGGCTACTTACTGTTACTAATATCACACAGCTAATTATTATACTGTTGTATTATACTACCCCTCGAATGCATGCATTCCGGGTAGACGTACGAACTTTATTTGGTGACCTTATTAAAATATGGAGTAGTCTTCCTTTGTGCACGGTTGAATTAACATATAATGTTTAACAATTAAAAGACATGAATGCAGAGCTGTAAACGCAATCATACGGTCTTGCACTGCCAAAAGACATTGTGTCGTTCGGACTGAAGTGCGTTGAAGCAAGGCACGGAAATGCAGCGCACTTCGACGTGCCTAATTAGTAACAACATCTACTCTGTATGCAGCAGTCATGAATAATTTGAAGAATGATTAACTCAAGGTAATTCATACACAACTGGATACTGCTGCAAGTTATACGCTGGACAGGCTACAACGAGGTAAACATGGACGAATTAGCCTTTAGGCACTATTCGGCGTATTAATTTCAAACAGCTCTTGAACACCTGAATTAATTCGCCTGGTACCAACTGTGTGGAGATTCATTAGCTGTTGCGTGATCGTTCTTTCCTTCTTAAAAAAATAATAAAAAAGACGTTCTTTGTTTTGAAGCAATGTTTTTCAACAAAACGGTGGATAAAGCGATATTATGTCCTCATTTTCAGAGGAAAAGGACTCTTTGAATTAAATCCAATCAAAATAAAATCCATCAAAAAACAACAGCATAAAAACACAACAAATGTAGCTATCATGAATAGAGTACGCCCATGTAAGATAATTGAGTAATCACAACTTGTTAAAAAGTGTTGCTGCTGTGCGTAGTGGTGTCGCCAATATCTGGAGAATGACGCGTTTTTGTAAGGCAAAATAATAACCCAAAAAGCAGACACAATTGATATTTTTACGCCACAATAATAGAAATTGTGACAAAAGTCAGTGTAAAACGAATAGGCTGCCAACATTCTGTTCAAACAACAATAAAATAGCTCTTGAGATCGTCTCTCTCTCTGTCTCTCTCTCTCTCTCTCTCTCTCTCTCTCTCTCTCTCTCTCTCTCGCTCTCTCTTACTCTTACACACACACACACACACACATGCAGGAGTATCTAAAGTAGACTACTTGTACGCTCGCTTCAGGTTGAAATGTAATAATGCTTGGAATTGATTTATGTCTGCTGATCATTCATTTAAAATATGACCATTGTCGATTAAAGTCGTATTAAATGTTGCTGTTTATATTTCGTAGTCAATTACAAGCTTTATTACGTTTACATGTATATTAACGGGAGTTACCTGTAGCCAGTCTGCATACTGATGGGGTATTAATTAACCAAATACCTCACGATGACTGAGAGGGTACCTACCTTCTCTGGGTGCGTTAGGATCCCAAGCTGACCACATCTGTACGAAGAAAAATGGTGTCCAGCAAACGATATATGCCAGGACTATCACAAAAGTCATTTTCACAGTTGTGATCTTTGCTTTGGAGATTAGATTTACACTGCTCACCCGCGAAAGCTCGGTTCCTTTTGAAGTCATAGGTGTGAGCGTAATGCACTGCTCTCTCTTGGTTTTCAGTTTAAAGTTTTGCCATATTTTAAAGCTTATCAGTCCATAGCAAATACTCAGTACGGTCACTGGAATGATGTAGATGGAGAGACTAATCCACGTCACGTACGCTTTAATACCCCAGGGCAGCACGAAGTCCCCCCAGCAGTCATACACCCCGGATCCAACCTCCGTCATTGAGAAGATAAACATCTGAGGGATGCTGAACACGAGGCTGAGTACCCAGGAGGAAATCACAAAGAAGCGGTCCTTTCTCCTATGCAAGGAGCGCAGTGGCTGGCAGATCGCTAAGCACCTGTCTATTGACATCAAAACAAGCATGTAGGTTGAGGCAAACATTCCAACGATTTGCATGTACTTCACCAACCTGCACAGAATGTCTGGTCCGTAAAACCTAAATGTGATATCCCAAATGAGTTGTGGCAAGACCTGAAATATTGCCACCACTAGATCCGCTATACTGAGGTGCTTCATAAAATAGTACATTCGAGACTGGCTGTGCTTGGTCGTGTGGATAGCGAGTAAGACGCACAAGTTGCCAGCCAGAGCCAGAAACAACACCAGGGCTAGTACTGTCACCTCTACTTTGGCCACTTCTTCGTTGCGTTTCAAAGGGTTCAGGGTTCCATTGCCTCCAGTTCCGTTGCCAAAAGTTGTGTTACTTAAGGATTCGTTTATAGACAAAAAGTGATCCATCGCGATCACGTTCCAGTGTTCATAAGACCTTATCCCCGCGGCGTTGCTGACGGGTTTCACCGCTCAAACATTGATGTTTTTACACGGTTATGTCTTCTTTTGGAACTTAACAGGTGTCAGGAAATATTGTCCGATCACTGAATTCCCCTCCTACATTTGAATAAAGTGCCAATATTTTATTCCGACTTGAACGGAGTCATCTTCTCTGCCAGTGCAGGCTGACGCCTGAGTAAGGCTGGAAGAAAAAAGCGCACACTGGTTTACAAATTATATAGCGACAGCCTTCTCATGAACAGCATAACATTTTTTTAAAATAAAAATATAAACATAAATAGCCTACATGAAAATCACAAAATATACAAAAGGTAACAAAACACGCCACACACGCATTGAATTAAGATACACCTTCCATTATAACATACTTATCGTCAAAGATGATAAAACAATCAAAAGTATGAACGATAAATAATGTACATATGTCTAGATAATAACAACATACATACCTGCATTTTTTCGTGCACAAAGAAACTCCATCCTTACACTGTTACATATTGGTTAACTAGTTATTTCACTTTACATATTTTGAAAACGTGCTGAAGGTAAACTGCTCACGCAGTTGCATCCTAGGCATCAGTCCAGCAAATACAGGAACCAGCCTCCTTCTATGTCCGCGCGCGATAAATGCCCCACATCTTGGTATTTATACTGCTAGTATATCTTTGCAACATATTGTGAGCGTAGTTGCGTGACACATTGCTACCACTCGGTGGCCCTATGTACCGGATAAACGCGCGATTGTGGGAAGAGGGAAGAATAATAAGCCTAACCTGAAATGTCTGGCTGGAAAACCTCAAACAAGCTTTGTTTCAAACATTGTTAGATTAATGTATTTACGGACCAAATATCATTATAATAGACAATAAAAAATAGCTCTCATAAAATATGTTTATTACAGATAGGCTACACTGCGAAGATACGTAGGCGATAAGAAATACCAGCGGGCAAGGACAGAATATTGAAAACGACCAATTTTTGTGTGCACCTGTTAAGCAATGCCTACACGTAGGTTTCACGTGGATATGGTGTATTTGCATGGGTTGGCCTGGCCCTATACACCTTTATAGCCGACAATGGATTTCAACTTTGTCAAATTGACCATGCTAGTATGCTGCAGATCTGTGTGCCTAATCATTTTTAATATCTACGAATAAAAATTCTAAAATCGATTCGATTATTGTAAACTGTCCCCCAGTATGTAGGCCTATTACGTCGATATCACAGTAATCACAGATATCACTATAATAAGCCTAAGGGGGTAAAAGGAGGAAAACTGAACGGCATCGTGAAATGCAGCTACCATAGATTTTACTCCTAATTGTTACTGTAATTCAAAAATAATTACAGTAACAGTAACTAAAATAAAAATGCATTCATGATGTTCATTTGTATAGTTTAACCCGTTAAGAACCCCTTTTCTTAACACAAGCTTGAAAATTGCATACCCACAATTACATGGTTACTATTGTTGAACCATTGACTACAGGCATAATCCCGGTGTGTTCTTTAAGGTAACCCTTTAGGGTTTGTTTTCCAAGAGTCAGAATTACACAAATTATTACTAAATGACAATATCACCAAAAATGACCATTTAGTATTGTTTTTTTATTTCTAAGCTATGTCTTGGCAGTTTTCCAAAAAGGACATTTGGAGAATCCAAAAGGACACTATAAATGGTATTGTGGGTCTTATGACGTGTAGAATACTGTATTTTGCTTTACTAAAGTATACAACACTTAGAAAAAAGGGAAAAATAAGTGTTTGCACTGTCACCCTCCCCCTACCTCTCCGCTCTCCTCAGATAGCGACAGGTCAAGAAGAAAAGTATATTCATTGAGGTCTATTGATTGACGTTTTCATCAAATACCCAACCCCCATCAACAAGTCAAACACATTTCACAATTTCACATGCTATTTATTATTCAAAAGCAGGCTTGCTCCTCATTTATAAGCATACTGAATAATAATACAATATTTTTAGAATTTCTTAAGATGATCACTGATATAAAATGGTGATGAAAATGGCCTGTGTCTCCCTGAAATGCCCTGAAATATTCACTTGAGAGGCTAGAGAGACAAGATATTCCTTTGAAGTCCCTCAAAGGAAGTCCTCTATTTAAGTAAAACGTCAACCTTTTTGGCCATAAAATCTCAAGAACAGTTTTGCTGAAGCATAACAGTTATCAGAATGTGTATTGAAAATTCTGAACATTTTGTTATACAGGCAAACAAATGCTGTGTTTTATGAAAGCCTAACAAGCAATACACCATTAGAACCATAATGTCATTAGCTAAAATGCTTCTCAGTTATTATTTCAAAACTATACCACCAGCTGGTTCTAGGATCAGCCGAAGTTATACTGTATTTCTTTTTGCTCACGGATGGGGATCATGCCTTTACTGTATAACAGGATTACCGATATTGGTCAGAGAAGTTAATACGTGGTCCCGTCTTGTTCCAGAGAGCCTATACAAAACATAGGTAATAGCATTCAAATACTTTTGTAGAAGTGTGCAGTGGCGAAATGGACAACACCACCCCCCATTTCGGCTACATATTTGTTCAGAGGTGCTGTCTCTGAACACAGCAAGGGGACTGAGCCGAAAAGGACACACACCAATGGCAGCGTGAGGAGCACATCTGTCCAGCTCCTCTCCCAGGCTGGTCTAGAGGGGAGGGAGATAATGTGCACAGATGTGAGGGCAGCCTGAGGAGTCATTACAGATCCTGTCCTCCGATCCAGGCAACGGCAGCAGATCTGGTGAGCGCATCTCCTCGTTCTCTGTCGCTACTTACTAACTTAAGTGATAAGCAGTAGTGATAATAGTGGTATTATTACCAGTTGTAACATTGGCAAGAAGTAAACAGAGATGAATGAGGACAGAAATGTCCATGCGCCTTGTCTCACTTCAACAATGGAAATGTTCAGTTTAATATGAATGAACATGAATGCCAAGTAGGCTAATCTTAAGAAGGCCTCAGAGTTTATATTGCTATGGACACAGTTCCAACCATAGAATCTTTTTAGCAGAAGCAATAAAATATTTTTTTAATTAATATTTTGTGTCAAATTATTGATTTCTTTAGTAAGTAGCCATGTAATAAGAGGGATAATGTCATTATTGCTAAATAATCCCCTTCAGGGTGATTCAAGACCCTGCATCACCCTGTCTGGGTTTATTTTGCAATAATGATCAGCTCGCTGTACATTATCCCTTACTTATTATGCATTTGGTTCGCTGGATCCTTGCCCTGAAAAGGACACTGACATTACCTAATTTTGTGTAGTATATGAATTTCCAAAATGCAGAGAAGGTAAGGTTCCCCCCACGCTTGTTTTGGCACCCACATATTACAAACTTAGGAACTGCTGTCACTAAAGCAATGGCTTCTTAAAATAGGTTATACAGATAGAACAGTGAGTTTTAACATTTTCAAATGGTATATCCAGTTGCCATAGTGAATGAAAATTGCACCATTAAAAACAGAATTAATTAAAAAAAGTATTTGGAAGAGACAGAAGACTGGACAGAAACCCTGGGAGATATACAGAGAACCACTATGCTGGAAGCATGACTTGCTACAGTGGGGTGTGACAATTTGGGCACCCCTTGTTTAAATGTCTGTTACAATGAATCTGTATGTGATCAAAAGCAAGCCTGATCTGTAAATGGTACAGAGTTTTTTTTTAACTGTTTATATAAACAAGGAAAAGGGCCCTATGCAAAAGTTTTGGATTATTCTTTGTTACTTTAAAAAGGTGATTACTCAGGCCCAGACCCATTTTAATTTTGCTTTAAGATTTGAAGAAATGTGTCATGTTTAATGTTGTACCATTTAGAGGTCAGGCTTGCTTCTGTTCACTTAGATATTAATTGTAAAAGGCTTTTTGACCAGGGGTGCACACATTGCACATTGAATATGCCATGGTGCATTCAAATTAGTTATAAAATGTCAAATAATTCATATTAACATATTTGGTGGACTGTGATTACAGTGCGACGGCTATGAAATGACGTTTCTCTGAAAAACTGCAAGCAACAGTGTACTTGTACTGTAGAATGTTTGACATTGAGTGTCTTGACTCATTCCCATGGAGTCTCGTTGCCATAACATCGCCTGCTGCACTAGACACTGCTCCAAACGGCAGCGTTACCCAGCAGACCGCATTAAGCATGTGATTACCACTTGTCATAATTAACACAGTTGCCTTTGACCCCCCTTTGCACCCTTGAGAGGGCAGCTTCCAGTGCGAAGCACTTATGGCTGACTGCATAGGAGGAAGTAATGAGAAATAATGGACAGGACCTGGGCCATGGTACTGTGAGCAATATGGTTTGAAAGACTGGGAAAACTAGACTGAGCATATGAATGTGGTACAGTACGATCATCTACATGGTGATTACCGTGGCACATATATATATATATACAGTCAGGTCCATAAATATTGGGACATCGACACAATTCTCATCTTTTTCTCACCACAATGGATTTGAAATGAAACGAACAAGATGTGCCTTAACTGCAGACTTTCAGCTTTAATTTGAGGGTATTTACATCCAAATCAGGTGAACGGTGTAGGAATTACAACAGTTTGTATATGTGCCTCACACTTTTTAAGGGACAAAAAGTAATGGGACAAACTAACAATCATAAATCAAACTTTCACTTTTTAATACTTGGTTGCAAATCCTTTGCAGTCAATTACAGCCTGAAGTCTGGAACGCATAGACATCACCAGACGCTGGGTTTCATCCCTGGTGATGCTCTGCCAAGCCTCTACTGCAACTGTCTTCAGTTCCTGGTTGTTCTTGGGGCATTTTCCCTTCAGTTTTGTCTTCAGCAAGTGAAATGCATGTTCAATCGGATTCAGGTCAGGTGATTGCATAACATTCCACTTCTTTGCCTTAAAAAACTCTTTGGTTGCTTTCACAGTATGCTTCGGGTCATTGTCCATCTGCACTGTGAAGCACCGTCCAATGATTTCTGAAGCATTTGGCTGAATATGAGCAGATAATATTGCCCGAAACACTTCAGAATTCATCCTGCTGCTTTTGTCAGCAGTCATATCATCAATAAATACAAGGGAACCAGTTCCATCGGCAGCCATACTTGCCCACGCCATGACACCATGCTTCACTGATGAGGTGGTATGTTTTGGATCATGAGCAGTTCCTTTCCTTCTCCATACTCATACTGATAGTGACAGCTCTTTGGATCTCATATTGAGAGTTGACAGCAACAGATTCCAAATGCAAATAGCACACTTGAAATTAACTTGAGACCTTTTATCTGCTCCTTATAAATGAGATAATGAGGGAATAACACACACCTGGCCATGGAACAGTTGAGCAGCCAATTGTCCCATTACTTTTGGTCCCTTAAAAAGTGGGCAGCACATATAGAAACTGTTGTAATTCCTACACCGTTTACTCGATTTGGATGTAAATACCCTCAAATTAAAGCTGAAAGTCTGCAGTTAAAGCATATCTTGTTCGTTTCATTTCAAATCCATTGTGGTGGTGTATAGAGCCAAAAAGAGGATAATTGTGTCGATGTCCCAATATTTATGGACCTGACCGTATATATATTAAAATCTATACATCCCTCTGGGAAAGGCAATCTGCCAGGTTTGGAATTTGAACCGATTGCAATTGAGTGGCTTTTGCAGGTTATGTTATGCTCCTTGGTCAATGCTCCATACTTATGCTCTAGAAGGTGCCGCAGATATGGGCACCTGCTAAATAAGAAAAATGATAATAATCATATTAATGACAAATACCAATGGATTCTGTGAAGGACTGTCCTTCAGTGACCTCCATACGTGTGCAACCCTCCAACACCCCACGGTGGAAAAATCATTCCCCTTTAGAATCGCTTGGTTTCAAGAACACTGAACTGTGTGACATAAATCATTTGAAATGTCTGCCTGAGCCTTTCTTGTTTTCTGAGGCTGAGGAAATCCAGTAAAAATAGCCTTTTTCACACGAAAATTGATGTTTATGTATTGGTTATAGTACTGTAAACAAATATTAGTACTAAATCATTAACCTACTTTATTAGGTTTAATAAAGTAAAAATGTTCCTAATAAAGTGCTCGGTGAGTGTCTATATATTACACCTACTTATTCATTATCTAATCAGCCAATTGTGTGGCAGCAGTGCAATGCATACAGTCATGTAGATAGGAGTCAGAAGCTTCAGTTAATGTTCACATCAACCATCAGAATGGGGAACAAATGTGATCCAAGTGACTTTGACCGTGGAATGATTGTTGGTGGCAGACTGTGTGGTTTGAGTATCTCAGAAACTGCTGATCCCCTGGGATTTTCACGCACACTAGTCTCTAGAGTTTGCAAAGAATGGTGCAAAAAACAAAACAAAACATCCAGTGAGCAGCAGTTCTGCAGACAGAAACATGTTGTTAATGAGAGAGATCAGCACAATGCGTCAAACCTCTAAGTGGATAGGCTACAGCAGCAGAAGTCTAATAAAAGAAAAAGAGAAAATAAGTATAATAAATATGAAGTGCTCACTGCATGTATAAATCAAGTGTAGTGTAAAAAACTAAATGAGTAAGACAAAATTAATTTGTTTGGGACTGGTAACACCCAACAATAAAACCAGAAGACAAGGTACATTTCTCTGCAGCAGAGCTGAAATACAGCCGTTCTCTGCAACTTGGTAGTACTATTACCATGTATGTGGACAGGGCTGTGGTTATCCACATTACATTACATTACATTACGTGGCATTTAGCAGACGCTCTTATCCAGAGCGACATACAACATCTAAAGCAGTACTGGCATTCTGCTCTATGGGGTTGGCAAGGGAACTGCTGCTGTTTGGCTTGTGGTGTGATATATGTTCAAAGAGCACAGATATGTCAGTTTCATACAGATTTAGCTCAGACTAATGAATAACTATCTATCTAGTTACTTGACAAATTATGGCACACAAGTAACTTGTAATCATAGACATAACAATTCTCCATTGTGCAGAAACATAGATGTTACAGTTTTAACAGTTTTGGTACTGGTGGTTGTCATCAGAATTGCAGGCATTTAACATTAGTTAGTCACACAAATCCAAATATATTCAATATTCTATGAACTATAAAGACCCCCCAATGAACACATTAATGTATTTGTGTTATATTAAGACTCTTAATGTAAGTGTAAAAAGCAAGGTAGTATCGTGCGCCTACAGTTTTTATGGGCTAGTGTGGTATCATTTTCAAACTATCGATTATATTTTCCAACATCCTTCTCCATGCAGGCACTCTGCATGCACTGTGATTTTTCTAGAGGAAGTCTGGCAAATTCTTTCTTTTTATTGGAGCTCCCACAAGTAGCCGTTTTTTTGTGTTAAGCGACATAAATTTAAAATGTGTTTGAAACATTTATTACAAAGTTATGTTATGTAATTGTGCTGACATGAAGGGCCTGGTGATGCCTTTGGTGGCAAAGGTGTACATTTATCATAACAGTTACACAATATTCCCATGTTCCACGTGAGCCTCAAGTGTCAAGGAAGCACTTGGGTGCACATTCCAGTCCACTCACAGCTAAAACTGGAAC
Source organism: Conger conger (assembly GCF_963514075.1). NCBI lineage: Eukaryota > Metazoa > Chordata > Actinopteri > Anguilliformes > Congridae > Conger > Conger conger. The sequence continues at coordinate 14,556,157 of NC_083773.1, read as the reverse complement.
TCCTCAGAGGGGCTTTGGAAGGGTTCGTTTAACACATCACACCAGGCTGGGAGAAATTCCAGCAAGCCGCAAAGTGCAGTAAATTACTTAACGTCAAGCTTGGGTCAGTAGGCCACACCGCATCCCACTTACTGTACTGTATTTCTGCCATTCCATTTTCCTTCTACCCCCTCCACCCACACGCACACACCCACACACACTTACGCACAGACATGCAAGCAGACACACACACACACACACCCACACACAAGCACAGACATGCAAGCACACACAGGCTTGTGCAGACACACACCCACACACAGACATGCATGCACACACACATACATACACACATACACACTCGCCTCTGCGCACACTCAGCTCAATCAGCTGTAGGGAGGATTTCACACTTTAATCACGTTGTATCTGTTGGAATGCTTTGTTGCAGTCTGTTCTGTTTAAGATATGGAATGCATCCAACTGTTTCTTTGCAACAATGGCAGGAAGAGGCCTCCCAAGGTTGGTTGGCCCTGTAGTTCCCCTTCCAAGTGTGTTTATTTGAGTTACCTTGTCAGCATGATTGAGGGAAGGTGCAGGGGTGCTGAGGAAATCCTCCCACAATTCAGGTTACTGAACAAAAAGATAATATTTTTTTGCATGTAGTTACATAAAATGGTATAATAAATTATGCAATAAAGGAAACACCAGCCATAATTTCCCTATCTGTAAAGTTTCTCAGTGGACGGTCCGAACGGAAAGTACTGTATCTGCTGAAGCTCCACATTGATATTTGCAGTCATATGATTTAATGTTTGGCTTCTGCCCATCCTGAACCAATGCATGGACATCCTGATTGTGGAATATGTGCTTTCAACCACAGTTGCCTTTCCCTCAAACATCCATACCAACATTAGTAACAGCCACTATTCCTTATGATTCAGCAGTCATTGTCACTGTTGGAGTTACACACAGACCTTCTGGTAGTACAGTATAATCTATGAAAAATGACCGACATTTCTGTCGACAGAAAATGCCAAAAAGTAAAATTCAAGGGCAACATAAAATTTGTTATTGAGACAATTGTAATCTCTGATTTTTCTTCTCCTTTCTTCTTCCATTTGTAAAGGTGCCTGTTTTATATGTTTCACTCACTCTCACTCTCTTACTTCTGAGCCTGTTGCGTATTCAGGTAAATTTAGTTTTTCTTTTTCTTTCCTTCTCCCCCTTTTTCCATCTATGTCACTGCCAAAGGGTTCGAGGAAAGGGAAGGAGGGCTTCTTTTCATGTTAGGTACTGGAATTCAGAGTGGATTGAAACAAATTGAAATATGATTACATCAAAGGAACAATCACATTCCAGGTTGTTTATAATAGCCATCAAAGCCTTTTGGTAACTATACTGACAATATGTTGGCCTACATATTTTTTTTATGCATTCACTCAAGCAACAAAGAGACTTTCTAGAGGTGCTTTTTTGGAGAACTGGAACACTGATATTGCCCAATGTTTACATAATGTGGCAATGTGCTTCATTAAGCTTTTATGTCTTGTGCACTGATCCTATTTGCCAAACAACAAAGCAAATTCATGAAATATGTTTACATGGTTGCTTATTTCTTTTCTCAAATCGTCATTCTCAGTCTGAATCTTGTTTAACAAATTGCAGGGGTTCAGTTGTTGTCATTGATTTTATCTATCAGTATATTTTGTGAAAATGGCAACCTTTTAAACCTAGAACTACAGGTAAAGCTAAAAGCAAGTACAGCGGTACGGTACTGCTGGCAGAGGTTTGTTGAGGTCCCTTAGCTTTGAAACCGCAATAACCATTTCCAGCTCCTGCATCTTGGTTGCCACAGATGAATCCGTTTAACTCATAAACATGAGCACCCATAAAAAGCTAAAAGTGCACATAAGGACATCAGCTGCACAATGTCTTCCGTTATCCTATGAGATGAAAAATAGCTTAATTGTTACCTACCGTGCTAGATTTTTGCTTTAAGACTGAGTCCGTTAAGCTGTTTTATAGTAACACCTCTGTAAAGGTGACGTACATAACTAGGTTGAAATACTGTAATGTTTTCAGACACCAGTAAAATTATCACCCATCTTTCAAGAAGTTGTGTGCGTCAATGTTCAGAAAAATATATTCTTTCTTATAGCACATTTTGATTAGTTTGTCTCGTAAAATGTGAAATTGAAAATTCTTATGAATATGAAATCTTTCAGTGTTTTAGAATTTGACCAAATAAAAATAGTCATTGTTAGAATATTTCTTTCCTGGTCTGGTGCAATGTGCTTTCCAGAATGTACACAGATTAAACTCCCCTAGAATTAGATCCTCCTTGGCAGATGTATCTTCAACTTCTCTCTCCATTCATTCTCTGCTGCCATGATCATTAATGGATATTCATACATTTAACCTGATGCCATTGACTGTTTCTACACATTGTATTTTCTTTCTCCTTTGTGGGCACAAACACCAGCAGTGCAATCTATTTCCCCTTATTGCCAGCAGTGTCAAAGCCCACTCTTTGTTGACAAGGTTTCAGAACTGAATTACAAAACTTTTCTGCTACCAGATTATGTTTTGGATCTTTGTGAAGCAGAAACCCACATGTTGACACTAAGTACCCACAGGGAAATTGGTTAGCTGTCAGTCTGCTTAAATCAGATTTCCTGCTACCTGAGTCAATCCAGTACACAGTGAGGTGGGGCTCTAATGTTTATCTTTCGCTGGAAGACTCCCTTCCCCCGTTTCTCATCTCTGATACTGATGCCAAGATCAAGGTCCTGGTTTTTATTTCAAACACCTTTCATATCTGTATTTTTAGTCAGACATTTTCATCAAACTTGACCTGTCTGTGAAGTATTTCAGTCAGGGAAACGGATCTGCTACTGATAACAGCTTCAAAATCAGAACAGCCATTGAACGCCAGAAGCCATTCTGTAGCCATTGACAGGTCTGTGCTTTCCCTCAGCTAAACAATACAAGATGAGCTCTTGGCAAAAGAGACAGCAGAATCTCAGAGACACAGATGGACAGGCCACCTGAACATGCTACTGCATAAAACCAGAATTAGCGTAAGTGATTACTCCTTAAAGAATTCAACGATGGCAGGTCACTGAAAAGGAGATAATGTTCACAAAGCCAACATAGAATACAAAAGAATGATAAATGAAACTGTTGAATTAAATCTATTGGAAATTGTGCAGCAGATCAGCCATTTTATTTTTTTAATTACTTTGAACAATACTTACTACCAACAACAATAAGAAGAAGAAGAAGAAGAAGAAGAAGAAGAAGAAGAAGAAGAAGAAGAAGAAGAAGAAGAAGAAGAAGAAGAAGAAGAAGAAGAATCATAGCAAGGATAAATGCAATATAGAAATAGACAATAATTTGCTAATGCAAAATATCAAAGGATTCAAATTCTTTAAATTGGAGAATTTTGATGTCCCTAAAACACTAAACTAACAAACATATCAGGGTATGAAAATAGCCTCCATTCCAGACTGATTTGTATTTCGAGTTTACTGATGTACTCTATTTGTCCAGGTGAATCCCACAGATATATATTCTTTTTTAACGGAATACTGGCTTCTGTAAGCTGGGATCACAGAACAGTGACAAAGGCACAGAAATCTGTTATTCTTACACCCACACTAAATGTTCAAGTTCAGCAATTTTTTTTTTTTTTTTTTTTACAAAATTCTATTAATAACAAAACTCAAATGTGCAAAAAAAAAAAAAAAAAAAAGAGGCACTTTTCTCTACATTTAAAAGTTAAAAATGAATTTAATCAGGGAAAAACTACGTGATTCGTAGAATAACAACTTCTCATCCATGTGAAAAGATTGCTTTCCAGTCTGAGCTCACAGCTCATACATTACATTAACTATTTGCTTGGCAGTTGCACTCGGCCAGGAGTAAGCTTACATAACAAATGGAAATTTACTGAAAGTTTTTGGGATAGCTAACCATGCTAAAGGATGTACAGCAGTTTTCAGCCCAGCAACCTGCTTGTTGGAAGCCCAGTTGTTTATGACCACTTTGTTTATAACCATAATAGTTGGGCTTGGCACCTGGCCCGTCTTTCTGAACCTTATCATCGAGTCTATGTGGATGTCCCATAAAAAATAGCCTGTTCATAAGGACTGTTCATAACTGTCAGATGAGAAGATTTATTGCAGTATAAAAAAAACATTGGATCGAAACAAAGGAACAGAAATGGCAGATCAAGTGTGTACTGCACTTTAACCACAAGTGAATTGTTTGTTGAGTACAGAGTGAAATCATGGAAAAATGTGCCTTTGTCCTAGACAGTATAGAGCTCACTGTATATAGTCTAATTGTATTAAAAAAATGATTGTATGAGAAGAATACAGGTGTGTCCAAACTGACCTCTTTTGAATAACTCCATGGTTTCTCAAATTGATGGGATTCTGCAGCAGGAGATGAAGGACATAAACAATTTAATCTTGGAATGCAGGGTTATCATATCAATAAGCTATTGATGGCTTACATGCACTTGCTATTTGGTTCAAACCAGATGTATTGCTGGTTCTATTTATGCTACTGACATATCAAGGACCAGGTTAAATCAGAAATGTCTGAAATATGACTGCACGTGTCACAGTGGAGAGGATCACTGTGCAGTTTATGCAGGTCAACACATTTTTTCTTCTTTTAAATTGCATACATATTTAAAATTCAATTACACTTTTAGATATCAAATTTAGAAATGTATAAATGGTTTATTACATTGTGAAAATTGAATTCTACTTCACAAATTATATGTGGGGAGGTATAATTTTTAAAGGCAATACCATTAAAAATGCTATTTATTAAACCAACATTTCCAAATAGTAAAAGTAATATAATACATATACTCACCTAAAGCAACTACTTGGTTAAATTTCTTAAAAAATGAATGCGAAGATATTTTAATACATATCATAAAAGATAATTATCTGGAAATATGTACATACTAATAAGTTTGAAATATATACAATCATATTTTAAAATGGTAATTATGCCTGGCTCCCCAGTAATGAATTTGTCTTGAAATGACCTCATGGCTGTGGAAGATTCAAATGAGGACCGGTATAAATGATTTCATTTCAATTCCAAATTAGGCATAAAGAGAAATATTTCCTTCAGTATGAACCTGAAATTGTGAGCTTTATTAACCCCTTAAAATCATTATTTTTAGTTCTTCCAGGATAATATTTAAGCAGCTGTATGCTATAATTGAGTAATTTAAACCATTTTAATTCAAATAGTTTTTGAAAATAGTTTATTTTTTTAGCTTTGACACTCACTGTTTTTCAAGTAAATAAATGCTATCTACTAATTTGAATAATAGGTATGATGGTATTTGAACTGTATGCATTAATTTATTTGTAATGAGTTATTTTTTTCTTCATTGTACGATTCCTCTTTGGGCTGCTACTCTTACTGTAAAACATAATATGCATAATCCCTGCAAAGCCATACACACATGCAGCAGTGCAGTATGGTGTGGGTGGGGACTAGGATAATTCCAAGGGCCCTAACTGATATGGGCCCTCAGAACACTATCCTGTAATAGTGCAGGGATGGGGTGGCCAGCCTTTCTGTCAGCACCCCTGCATAACTGCCTATAGTGTTGGATAGAGGGAGGTTTTCAGGTGCCAGGATTGTCCTGGTCTCAGCACACAAATCCGACTCCTTGCCCCCACTACATACAAAGAGAGCCTGGACGACTCAGCAGGTGAATAGCAGAATAAGCAGAAGTGGCTGGGGGGATGGTCTTTGGAGCAAATAAGGCATCCTTTGCTGCTCCCGCACTATTGGAAGGCGCAATGATGATGGTTTAAGTAAAATGGCAACACTGTGGGGTAAAGATTGGTGTAGCATATGAAGCTCTTACCTGTTCCCATAATCACTCTCCCCATCCCTTATTAAAAAGCTATAGTCCTTCTCTTTTATTATGTTGTCTGCTTGTACAGCCAGTACACCGAGCCCTCATTATAAGCCATATTTGTTATTTCACTGTGCTTGGCTTTGTCATCCTGCACTTGGATTTATCATCAAAAGTGCATTCCACTGATCCCCTCTCTGATTACTCCACTCCAATACGGGAAACAATGGGAGACACCAGGACCAAGAAATGGACAAAAATGCAATAAAGGAGCCGATGCAGAGTTGATAGGGAATGATGTGGTTTGGGAGACAGCAAGATGCAGAGCACGTGATTAATAAATGACTTCCCGGCAAATAGTTACAGCAAGAATAAATATAAAATAGAATAAACACACACAGACACACTGATGCATCCATGCACACACACAGACACACACAGACACACATAGACACACAAACATAGACACACGCACACACACACACACACACACACACACACAGACACACAAACATAGACACACAAACATAGACACACACGTACGCAAATAAATGCAATGCAGTGCTCACAGATTTCTCAGAGCCACAGAAATCCATGTCTGGCTTCAGTTAGGCACCCCAGCCATACAAGACAAGGAGATGGCGCTCTCCGAAACAAAGTTTCCCTGATTGAGTTAGAATACTGGCAAAGAAATAAAAAACTCAAAATAGCAAGGCAGCAGCATAAACATGAGTAGGCTAAGCCCCTCATTCTTAGTGCCTTGCTTTGCAGTCACCCGTGGAATAACTTTTGCATGAGCAATGAGCATTTATCCTGACCACAATGAAATTCAAATTTACATCGTATATGAGGTAAACTAACTAAGTAAATAAGGAAGGGTACTCTATCAAAACCTCTATAAACCTTCTCTGAAAGGACAAAACACAGAGGTCAAACACAATTATACAAATTATCTATTTACATTAGATTAGTAAATGCATAAACATTAAAGTCAAGCAAAAATATGAACTCTAGTTAGTAGTTAATCACATTCATCTGGAATTGCTGAAAGATGAATTTGCTGATTGATTTAATTGTGTTTACTCTGTTGACCTTTATTATATCACGCAATCTATTAAAGACCATTCTAAAATAAATATTATATTTTATGTTGGGGTTTATAAACTCTGATTAATGTATTACTTAATGTCATATGTTATCAAATAATTCTTTCAGAAATGATTTATGATGGAATCAAGAGAAAAAGTGAATTATGATGGAACTAAAGCTGTTGGTGGAATGGAATAGGATTGCAGGAGGACTGAGCCAGCCTGGTCTTAGTTGGCTTCCTTGAGTCAAATGAGAATAAGATTACCAGTAACATTACCTTGCAAGCTTGCAGAATATCAAACAAATTTATCTTTAAATACTGTATCATACTTGCAGCACTGCTAATATACACAAATGCGTCAGACTGGACTAAAAAAATAATCATTCTGTCCTATAGATTTTCCTTATACTGTAGTTATGCTCTCTACTCTGCTAATGAAGAAAAATGTGTCATACTGGACTAAAAAGGTGACTTTCATTAATTCTGCCATATATACTCAATGAGCACTTTATTAGGTATCAATTAGACTTTTTAAATGTATTTTATTTTAAGTTTGCTGCTGCTGTAGCCTATCCACTTACACTTTGACGGGTTGTGTATTCAGAGATGCTCTTCTGCATACCACTGTTGTAATGCGTGGTTATTTGCGTTACTGTCACCTTCCTGTCAGCTTTGACCAGTCTGGCAATTCTCCTCTGACTTCTCTCTTTAACAACTTGTATTTGCCTGCAGAACTGCTGCTCACTGGATGTTTTTTGTTTCCACCATTCTCTGCAAACTCTAGATACTGTTGTGCATGAAAATCCCAGGAGATCATCAGTTTCTGATATACTCAAACCACCCTGTCTGGCACCAACAACCATTCCATAGGCAAAGTCACTTTGATCAAATTTCTACCCCATTCTGATATTTGGTCTGAAAAACAGTTGAACCTCTTGACCACATCGGCATGCGTTTATGCATTTAGTTGCAGCCACATGATTGGCTGATTAGATATTTGCATTAACAAGCAGGTGTGCAGGTCTACCTACTAAAGTGCTCACTGAGTAGACGTATATTGTAGGGGTCAATATTTCTATGGATTCTATGCTAAATACAGAGGCTTTAATTCCACATTGCCACTTTCATCTTAATTAATGTCGTCACACAAGCAGATGACATTGATTGGCAGAATCTTCAATAAGAGATGAGCCTCTTACCACCATTAACATCTGAAAGTAAATGCCTCGTAGAGACATTTAAAGTGAAGGAAACATAAAATACAATAATGCGAGAGGGGCTTCATTCAAGTATGGCTCACTGCAGTACAATGTTTTGCTCTTTAAATTTTGGTCTTTTTTATTTTTATTAAAACTTTTTTTTACAATAGCTAGATTTTCTCCAGAGTATTTTTTCCCAGTTGAAACAGACGACTTGACATTATTTACCAAAGCGAAGCAGACGTTACTACTAAATTCCTACGAAGTAACAAGCGGAGCCGCACTGTCTGACATGACATGTGGCCAGTGGTGTGTGACAGGCCATGCCTCTGCATAACCGGGCAGCGCAAACCCAGTGTCCAGGTGTGCCCTGCATTTATACTGCTGGAAAAGAGAGCTCCGGTCCTGCACCATGCATATTCATCTCTCCCCTCTCTCTCCCCTCTCTCTCCCCTCTCGCAGGCCGTCATGGTGCCAGCCAGTAGCTGGACACAGTGGCAATGTCCTCATTAGCGTTTATTTTATGAGCCCAGTTACAGCAGCATGATTCACCAGCTGTACACTGACCTGCTGTAACCGCACGTGAGAGAACAAGACTTATCAACACTGTTTACCTTTTAACGTGATTGAGTGTGACCCACCAGCACGTGTTCAGCTGACTGGAAGAACATTTATATTTGTTTAGCAGTAATGTCTCAAACTGCCTATATTGCCTTTGTTTCTAAATGAGGCATAAGTAATTATTGTATAAAAGTATATAATGTAGGAGGGAGCTACAGGGCTTAGGCTCAAGCAAGAGCAAGAAATAAAAAAAGAAAACATAAAAAGAAAGAATGAAGAGGTAGGAGTAGGCACTGTGTCTTCTTTAATCAATTTCTCCTGTCCAGGTTTCTGTTTTTTTCCACAATTTACAGCACCCTATAGCACCACTGCAACACGCTCCATCATTTCTGCAGAGCGTTGTCTTGCTGAGCTGGGCACCTAATGCAGTACATGTCAAGTACAGTTATAAACTTTAAATAGATAGGTCTACTGCTGGCTTTGGTAATGTAAATTGCCCTCTATAGGGCTTAGCAGCAGCAGGAAACTTTTTTGTTTTGTGTTCCTTTTGGCACAGCCACATGCCCTTTGTTTTATAATAGATATCTTACAGGCCTTTACTTGTGTCTATTTTAAGGACTATTTACGGTTTTCTTTGCCAATAATGCATCTGGACCAACTCAGACTCCACCTCCCCACCCTTTGTAAACAGTAAACGCAGTACTCTGTCTCTTGCTTTATGTCAAAGCGAAATATGTACAAATAACAATCCATGAAATGAACGGATTAATGAGAAACATTGCAGGATTTGACCAGCCGTGTGACTGTATCGGCCCACACCCCATCTATCACACCGACTGCTGCACAACTGAATCTCTAAGCCTTCAGCAGACGGAAAACCCGCTGCCAGCAGTTTCCACAAAATCATAATGTAACAATGATGCATGATAAAATACCTATTGTATTAACTATAGGCAAATGCGTTTTTGTGTTAAAATAATCTATATCAAAACTTTTACAAGGAAACAGAACACATAAAATATAACGGCTAAAATCACAGGGAGCAAGGAACCGCTAAATACATTACGTGTATATCTCTCTTGCAAGAGGTAGCACAATTAAAAGAACATACATTGCAGAGAAAAACGTGTGCAAATAACAATGCTGTGACAGTGAAGGATGAGTATTAAGTCAGGCCTGTGCACAAAGTCCATTGGGAGGCGCAAGGAAAACTTCACCATACTTCATGTCTGAATATGCAGAGGAGCCAGGAGACAGTTTTAAATCAGTCTTAAATATGTCACTACCCAGCCTAAGCGCTGATGTGCACTTTCAGCTCAAAGAGGGAGCTGTGTAAGGGAACTCTGTGAATGAGTCAAAAGCTTCGGACACTATGAATACAATACCCTGCAATTTGAATTCTACTCAGTTCCAGTCAGCAGAACTGTGACATTTCACTGATAACATTCACCAAAGTTTGGACAATTCCTCCCTGCCTTTTCTTTCTCTCTACAAAAAACCTTGGCAGGTGACCCCTTAATTAAGAAAAAACCCTTTAATAATAATATTTAATCTGAGATTAAAATTCCACTGCGTGGCCGACTCTAATACAGTAACTCAGATGTAGCGGAGAGAGTCTCTATAATGCACTTTCAGGCCAATTGGGATTTTGGTGTGGTAGCGTGCCAATTGGCATTATGGTACTTGAATTCACTCTCAGCAGCCCAGGCAGAACAGGTCTCCCTTGATGGGGCAATATTATCCTCATGAGCAGATGGAAAACACATTTCCCATGAGTGAAGGCCACTGGACAGGAAACCCCTATGGAGTTTTTAAAAGCAGAACTACAGCAAGACCTCAAGATACCCTGCTTTTCTGACTCTATGGATTCATAGGCATCTAGAGACCCCTGTCAGGCCCTCACATTAATAATCCTGAATAAAATTCCTACAGAGCAAACCCTCAATCCTGAAAAGTTTATTTTGTCCTCTTCTTACCTTCAGTGTCTGGAATAAGATAACTAATATATCCAGATGGCAGATACGACCAGGCAGTATATGACTATTAAGAAATGGGAATTGAGAGGGATACACCTTCAAAATGATTTCCACTTACAAATGGAAATACATATTCTAAAACAAATAACAATAAAATAAATAGTTTTGACATGCACTCATAGTTCAACAACGTCATATTCTATAATAATTTACAATTGCAAAAAAGTATATATCATATACCAATCATGACAACCTGTCATGACAACACTGCATACAACTCAGTAAGGAACTAAAGGATCAATACAAAAATTCAGCTGTCGCATAAAATAAAAATTATATTACAGCAAATACAGAGTAAAAAATAACTCTGCTGAGCCATATTTTTTGTAAGGATTTGAACCTGCCTGCAGCACTGATTTATTTTAGGTTCCTTGGAAGTTTGTTCCGTAGAAAAGCAGCAAAGTAGAGAAAGGTCTCCATGCCCATGCAGGACTTAAATCTGAAAGGGACAATATCAGGTGAACTGCCCCTTGTGTCTTAGGCATCTGCATTTTGAAGAAGCTTAAAATGTAGAAGAATTGTGCATGATTATATTATTTTGTGCACAAGACATATTTTACTCTTTCCTGTACTAAGACAATGTATCTTCTCAAAGTGAGAGGAACCTAAGTGAGAGCAGGCAGGATGTTTTTAAATAAATTGAGAAATTATTTAAACATGTTTTCTAAGAAATGTGAAGAGAAGGCTGCTTTTGTCGCAGGCCAGTAATAGGCGGTCATCCCTCTGGACCAAGCCTAAAAAATGTCCCAGAGCCAGAGTGGCAAACCACATTTAGGATGAGACATAAATTAATATCCTGAATCACAGTGGTAATTAAAACTCGCATGGCAGTTATTGCAAAGGCTAGGGGGTTTTATTGCTTGATTCATTTGTTGATATAATTTGATGCCTGGGGGAGTAATTCACCTTGCCACCAGCAGCAGAACACATATTCACCATCTCGTTATCCTGGCCAAGTTTCTTTCCCACAGTATGTTCCTCTATATGGCCATCTAAAAATACCATGAATCTTAAATGAATAGCCCGGACATGCAAGTGTATGTAAGCCCTGGCATATGTTGGAGACCAGCATCTACAGGGTGTGCAGCCTATTAGAAAACTAGGTTACCGATATTAAAACTACCCTTATGTAGGTTTCCAGTCAGAAAACATTTTAAATGGGATGGTCAATAGGTCTATGATGAAAGTAGGATAACAGTGAACTGAGGGCTAGAACATTGCAAAATGTAAACATACTGAAGCTCAATACAAAAAGACATAGGTGGAACGTACATAAATGCTGTAGCAATCCACTCTACCACTTACTGTACCAAAAGCATCCCTTCCCCCTCTCATAACCATACTAATGGCCACCTAGCCGAGGAGAGACACTCACGCACAAAATGTGAGGGCATCTCCTATTTCATACTGAGATCTATAACCATGCTAATGGGCACATCCCCCCACACGGACACAGCATGCTTAATCAGTGAAATCAGTGATAATATAATCCTTTAATCAGTTGGCCATTTTGAATACAATGCATCAATTTAATAATTTGTCACAATTACAGTCTCATCTGTGCTCAGATGAGTTGGCGATACTAGGAATACAATTGGAAGTGAAATGTTACTTAGACTTAATCAATGTTAATTAATGAGAGTCACTAAGTTGTGCATTTTATTCCAAATTAGTTATAACTTATGTATTAATAGTTTATTAATAGGGGTGAGTCTACTACCAAGACTTAGAAACATTCTATTATTTGTGAGTTGTTTGTGAGTCAACTTTGCTGGACAAGTAATACATTCTACATTATCCAAATGTGCATTTGACTATTTTGCAATGTACACACAAGTCTTGAAATGTAAACATTCTTAACCTTCAGCCAAAGCAGGAAATCTCATAGGAAAAGGGAAATGGTAAAAGGGGACATCTTGATGAACTGAACTAAACTGATTATAACAAAAACATAAAGACACCACCCATGTGTGAACCAGGAAACCACAGTGCACAAGTACAGTACTGTTCAAAAGTCAGAAACCACCCTTTATTTTATCTCATTTCCAGTTGAATCAGCTATTCAGTGCAAATGGTTTTTATTCTAGTGCCAAGCAATAATCCAGTATATTTTATTCATAATTTATATATAAAAAATATATAATATTGCCCTCTGGGCAATGTGTGATTGAGAGCAAATTTATTTTACAGCAAGATAATGACTCCAATCACACTGCTAAGAAAATCAAGCTGCTCATGTTCTCAGAACAATGGACTGGCCACCCCAAGAGTCCAGACCTCAACATCACTAAATGTGTTTGGGATTACTTGGATTGAGAGAAGCAGAAAATGCAACTAATTTCTAAGACTGAACATTGGTTTGGAAAAACTCTAAGCAAATCTCTTGAAAAGAATGGAAGCTGTATTAAAGGCTGGGCATGGTAAATACTGAATGATTGATTTCATATTGAACATAGCTGAGGATGTAGTGGTTTAATTTAATGTGAAATATGTTTGCTGCATTATTTTCTGACATTAAAAAATAAATAACGTGCACGTCATTGCTGGTTTCACTAGAAAGTAAATAAAATAAAGGGTGGTTTTTTTGTACAGTACTATACATCATGGACACTGCTTAAGACATCTCATTACTGTTCTCTGTAGCAGGGACACAGAACAGAATGCATCACTACATATCTCATAACTAATTTACCATGCAGGACCACTTGATGGTGGCTGACTGATAATTTAATCAGTTTCCTTGAGGCACAGAGTAATCAGTGCATTACATCATACACTAATGAGCCTTTGATTAAATATTTTGGGGCAACCTAAAAAGAGGATACAAATGAAGGGTTCGCTTCCCATGGTGCATTGGGCTAGCTTGACCATTCAGTCATTGTGAGCACACACTGTTACCATATTAGGTCTGTTGTGCAGCCCCGCTTCCAGAGAGGTTGCTAAATTGGAATGGAAAAAAGAAGTAAAAAAACGAAAACAAAAGATCCTCTGCTTTATTTCCAACAGCAATGAAAAAGAAGCTGAAACCATTAAATTCGATTGGCTCAGTGGGGAGGATCTTGGAGACGCAACCGCTTTCAACATCAAAACCAGCACAAATCATCTGGACAGAAGCTGGGTGCAGGTGGGAACTCGTAACTCTCGCCGCAGTAGCCGGGCGATGACAGATTGCACGGCAGCGGTTTCCTATGCGGCTGACGTCAGCAACCCCGTGACACCAGCAGCACACATTCCCCCTGCCACTCCAGAAACATGCTTTATCTGCTGAGGGAGGAGCAATCGCCATCTTTCACACAACCTGAACACAAATAACATAAAGCTTACTGAATCCAAAAGGGAAAGTAGATTAACCCAAATGTCACTGCTAATATGTTGTTTTAAATTCTCTTTGGACCTTTCAGAGCGTTATCGAGTTACACCGCTTTATTCAATCGGCTTTAATAACAGCTGATTGTTCTACAAAATATCCTAATGTCCATGTGACAAAGTATACACTGAGATATGAAATATATTACAGGCCTTAGTCTTTGCTAATCATTTAAGATCATTCACAAAATAATGAAAAATGTGCCCTGAGGTGGATCCAAATACCCAAAAGAACTATAACTGCCCCAACATTTTACAAAAAATGGCATTATTATCACTATTGTGAGGAATGTGGTGCTGGGGGTTGGCCAGTTGTGGTTAACTGATGTTTTGGTGCAGAGGGGTGGGTGAACTATGACAGAAGAACTGGGGGGTGTTGCTCAGTTAAAGTGTTGCTGAAAATCAATAATAAAAAAATAACATTGCAAGGTGATTGAGTCTATGTATTGACTTTTCCAACCGTTGTGCACTTCAAACAATAATTTGAAGGGTATTGGGGCAATGGTGGGAATTAGTGAGCTGAAAATAGTCTCTCTCAAAGGGCTGGGAGAACCTGGATCAGACAGACACCCAGCAATTACTTCAACATACTTCTCTTACTCAAGACAGCACAGGACAGTGCTCACCCTAACGGTGTTCATGGAGGTCCTCGGGTTCCCACAGCATTGTTAAGCACGGGGTGGTGACCAGGGCAGCTAATGCCAGACTGCTGACTTCTCACCTGCAAATGAAGTGGCCTGGGACTGCACATGCTTCGTGTTGCTGTATGGAGTAGAGTTACCACACATCAGAGCAAGAGTGCAGGGAGCAGGGGACCCCACGGTCAGTGTGTCTAAACCCAACATACTGCACTGAACTCCTCCTACTATCCTCAAACAGAGCACTCGCCTTGTGATCGGGGCAACTTCCCCGTTGCACATTACAGATGCGAAGCATGTCACCCAGGGCAACAGCAATAGAGGGAGAATATAATAAGACTATTTTCTGGTTTAGTCCTTTCCCTACAGCGCAGAGACTTTTGTTTGAACCCTGAGTCTCTCGGCTGCAGCAGTGGGAGCCTCTTCATTTTATGATTGAGTAAAACTCTGTTGATTGGATTTCAGCGTAGTCTAACTATACCCTTGAGCAAGGTACCTGCTGTGTGCAGAACAAATACCCCGCTGAATAAATGAACTGTATGTGAAAAATGCAGTCTGTGTAGGACAGTCTGGACAGCGGTGTGTGTTAAATCATGAATGTAAATGACAGAGAATCAGTGACAGAGAATCATACCATAGGAAGAGAATAACACATGGACATCCAGTCGGGAGATGTGAGTAATGACACGTACATCAAGCGTAGGAAAGAATGTAGCTGCACCCAAACGCTCATAGAGATTTACTGCATACAATCAACCACTTGACCAACGTAGCTGAATGACCTCTTTGCAGCTTATTTAGACTGTAGTACATCTGCACGCCATTTACCTCATTCTGACCTGCAAGATTGTGATTTATAGGATAAATGGGACATTTTCCATTTGGTTTTCAGATCGCTGGGCTGGCTAGACAATGGGGCAGTTTTTTTCCAGAGAAGAGACAGCAAGGTACCTATAGTACCTTTCTTGAGAAGAGATCAGCAGATCTGTGCAGACTAAATAAACGGGGCCTTTGAATTCAGTCAGCGGTGGCGAGACAGTTCAGCCCATCGATCCAAACCCCCTCGTCTCTGAACCACCCAATGAACCGTAGCTGGAAATGCAAACATCTCAAATTATTGCTCACCTCGTCGTATCACTAGTGGGTCACGTACTTGCATCAAACCTAATCGCATGTGAAAAGGCTTATGAAAACCTATCTAAGGAAGCAATGCTGTAATTAGGGTTTTGGTAAGTGCTAATTAACCTATTGCTCCGCAAATTTCACAATTCAAATGGTTCGCATTACTTCACCGACTCTCGTCAACAACCTGTCTAAATGATCCTGACAGTTAGTCAAAGATTACATTTATAAGATGAAAGATGTGACAATTGCAAAAACAACAGAAAACCTGATGTTTCAAAGCTACTGGAATCCATTTTACCTTGCCAAACCACTGCCACTCTCTCAAGGTTATTACTCTCTATGTTGACAATTTCCTGCACAGCAGATATCAGGAAACACACGCTTCTTTAAAGGCTATTACTGCTTGCTGTGACTGTAATTACTTAGAGTAATATGTACTCATTCTCTAATTACAGCTACATACATGCTAATGACATGACAAAGCTTTCAGAGAGAGGGGCTAATAATGAGGACACAAACCTGTGCTTCAATCATGTAGTGCAGTGTGTTGGTGTGGAATTTCGAGCTCAGACCGGCATCCAATGGCCCTCAGAGAGGAATTCAGATCCGTGCTAACACTGGCTGAACTCAATGACGGGGAACAGCAGCCCAGAACATGCGCAGCTTGTCACATCCATGTCCTTGGTGAACAGGTTGGGAGACAAATATAGTCAAGATTCAAGCAACGGAGGCAAAATTGGGTGCTTCAAACAAGGAAGGAATTTGTCAAATAAAAACATGGGTTTCTCTAATTAGTCCAGTAGAAGTCTGCAAGAAATGAAGGAATTTGCTAATTCATTAAAAATTTTAAACTGAAATCTTTCTTTGATTTCATTTACCCTTAATTCAACACTTTGAGGAAGCACATTTGCTTTATAAGCTTTGTACACATGGATTTGGGCATTTTATCCAATTCTGTGAACTGCCATCTTCTGGTATCTCCACAGATGTTCTACGGGGTTTAAGTCTGGGCTTTGGTTGAGCCACTCAAGGAGAGTCAGAGACTGGTCCCAGAGTCATTGCCTGCTGGAAGGTGAACCGTCACCCCAGTCTGAGGTCATGTGCACTCCGTTTTCTTCAAGGAACTCTATACATTTCGCTGCATTCATCTTTCCCTCAATTCTGACCGGTCTCCCTGTCCCTGCCACTGAGAAGTACCTGCATAGCATGATGCTGCCATCACCATGGATGGCATTAGCCAGGTGATGAGCAGTGCCTGGTGTTCGCCAGACATAGTGCTTGGAGTTCTGCCCAAAGGATTTTTGTCTCATCTGACCAGTGAATATATTTCCTCATGCTCGCAGAGTCCTTTAAATGTCAGTTAACAAACTCCAAGCAGGCTGTCTTATGCATTTTACTCAAACCTTCCATCTAGCCACTCTACCATAAAGGCCAGAGTGATGGAGTGCTGCTGAGATGGTCGTCCTTCTGGCAGGTTCTCCCATCTCTGCAGAGGACTTCCCAAGCTGTGTTTGAGTGACCACTGGGTTCTAGCTCACCGCCCTGCCCAATTACTCACCTGTGACTCAGGCCAAATGACCAACTTGAGGAAGAGTCCTGGTGGTTCCAAACTTTGAGGCCACTGTGCTCCTGGGAACATTCAAAGCTACCCTTGCCCTGATCTATGCCTTGCTACAATTCTATTGTGGAGATCTACAGAAACTTCATGGCTTGGTTTTGGTCCTGACATGCAGTATGAATTATAAGAACACAATTTGGTGTGCCACAGCAAAGTGTCTGAATACTTATGTAAATAGGAGATTTAAACATAGTTTTTACTTTGTCAATATATAAATATAGAGTGTAGATGGATGGGCAAAAAGTGGAAAAAGTGAAGTGGTCTGAATTCTGACACCACTGTATCTGCCTCTTTGGGAATTCGTACAGTATTTAGTGGCAATGATGAGTGAGCCATCGAACCCCAACCTTATCTGTATCTTCCATTGTTAAGAACAATTGTGCCACATAGGGACTGCAGCAATCCTGGTTGCAGGCTTTGGCTTCATGAAGCATGATTAGAAAATGATAAAGAGGAGGCAGAGCTCAATGAATCATCTGGAAACCTTTGACGGGAAGGCTAAAGGATTAATGGAGGAGCAGCCGTCATCTGGTGTCCTTTTGTTTTTTTAGAGCATTTACAGTCACCCAGACTTTCTGGAGCTGGTCCACAGGAGCAGGGCAGTACAGGCCAAAGAAAAGGGGCTGAGAGCAGGGGGAACCACAAGACCTTCTGATTGAGAAACGAGACCGCGGAGAACATGCAAGAAAGTTCCAGAGAAACGACCTGAGTGATACCCTTCTGACGTGAAATAAGGAGGCCGCATCATCCTTACCCAGCGGACCTCCTCTTCCTCCGTCATACACCCCCGCGAGACCCAAGCAACAGCGTCTGCCCGGCCAGTAGCCGCAGGGCTTTTCCAGCGACTCCTGAATCATCCCCCTCCTGACGTTCGCTCCAGACACCACAGCGGACACCGCCGGTGCTGAGAGGGAAGGGTTCACGCCAAGGACATTCCGCTCCACGGAGACCGTCGTCCACGGTGACTCGCACCGGGCTCGGCGAGCCAACGCTTCGCCGTAAGTTCACCCGGCCTCGCCGTGCAGAGGGGCGACCGGGTCACCAGCAGACAGCCGTGACCTCTTGGAAGCGCATTCTTTAAGAGCAACAGTTAACAATAATGGCGAGAGCAACAACAACAAAAAAGGACAATACAGCATTTATTTGTCCAAGGCAGAGGAGCATCATTGTGGGACATGGGGTGCTTGTTAGGGACAATCAATTACAGTCCAGAGTAACCCTGCCGAGGAGCGGTGATGAAAGCTGCTCTTACTTAGCCCTTTTGAGTAGGTCTGACATTTCCATCTCCCAGGGGTCCTGCAGAAATACGAGCAAATTCCTTCCGAGATCTCAGATTACAGCTCACTTGTTTCAGATGGTTTTATATAATTGGAGTTGATTTCATATGTATTGTTTATCGTTGTTATCGACTTATTAGACTTTGTAGGCATTTGTCATAGTTAATGTATTTTCTTTTTAACCCCATTATGAAGCACTTTGAACTGAGCACTCCCTTTCTTACTGTTATTGGTATGCAAAGCAAATCTATGGTATATTACAATACATTATCCACAGATATACAGTAGTGCAGGGATGATCAAATCACGCGAATCGAGGGCTGAACTGCTGGTTTTCTACCCTCCCTTTACCTGGGAGTCCAGTGTGAAGAGAGTCTGGGCAATCAGTAGCACTAATTGTTCATTTAATTAGGCGGGAGAAGATAAAACCAGGGCAGGATTTGGATTTAAGGGCCAGATTTGATTATCCTTGCTGTAGTGCATGACCATAAAAAAAACTAACTTCAGTGTTCACAACTGCTCCTGCTACCAAGAATGACTAATGCTAACGTCATTACTTCCATCGCCAGTAGCTTTGCCTCAGCAAGTCAAGACGGACATGGCCAGTGCAGCCAGAGATGAGCTGTATGATCCTGCTGTGTCTTTGCATAGCATTAGGGAGGATGTGACACAAGATCCATATGCAAAAAGTGAGGGAGGTGGAGGCTTCTCTGCAGCCACCTTCACCTCTCTGTGGCTGCTGGGTGCGCATCCACGTTGTAGAGACGACTCACTGGAGCTTTCAGCACCTGGCAGAGTGCTGTCCACACACATCACAGAGCTAGGAGCCCAGACGAGTGGCCCCATCAGCCAAAACTAAAAAACAAAGAGCAAATCATTACTGAACTCCTGTTTGTTATTGGGCCAGCCTGTCTGCATTCCCGCCTGCCTGTCTCAAAAACACTTTCTCTGATAATAAACCATTTCAGAGGGGGGCAATAAACATCTTTAAACATGAGTCCCATATCAGCAGCAGAATACAAATGTGGGGCTGGTCTGCCAGCAGATGTACTTGGTAAATCCTAAAATTGCTCTTAGCAGTCATTCTGGAGGGAACGTTTTTTGAAATGGGATACTTTTAAGACTGTGTCTAAAGGCCTGTTAGGAAGTTTATACAGTGAATACAGAGTGTTGGGAGATTTCCCAAGGACCCTCAGCCTGTTCCCTGGTAAAGCAGGGGCCCTGGCTACTGGTGTGAGAGCAGTGTGGCATGGTGCGTGTGCAAAGCTCTGCTGCAGGCGGGCGTAATACGGATCAGCACAGCGGGAGACAGGCAGGCCCAGAACCAGATGCTGGCTCGAGGATGGCAGGGGGCGGGCGTAGAGGGGAATCTCCTGTATACCCCAGCGTGAAATCCACATTGGCAGAGGGCCCCCTTCGCTGCCTGCAGGGAGGACTCCTATTGAGGGAGCACATCTCCAACAGGTCCCAGGAGTGCAGAGACTGGAGCAGACCGAAACGGAGGCGAGCAGAGCGAGTCGCAGTCTCTGCTTTATATTACAGCCGTCTTCCAGCACCTAATCATTTCGCACACATCATTATTTGCATATTTTCAAAGAAAAAAGAAAGGAACAATTACAATCACTTCCCCAGCTCCTGTAGAGGCCTGATTTTTGAATTGGTGCATAAACACAAAGGCCGCTGCCCGGCAGGGGGCCAGACGGCAGGTGTGGAACGGGACGGAAAAAAAAAGCACCAAACAAAGCACGCAATTCTCAAACACTACGAGTACGAGGAGGAAACAACAGTGACAGCGACCATCCAAAGTCTCAACAGCCCTCAGCGGTGGAGAGAAACTGGTCTCCTTCAATCACTGACGATAGGTAGCATCTCCATAATTATCCTGGATGATGTCCCGCCACCAATTTTGCATCTGAACACCCACCAGAAAAACGGTTCTCCATGAGGGGCAGAATAAAAATAGTAGCGTCAGTTCCAGAGTAACTGCTCAGCGAGAATAAAGAGGGACAGAGCCCGGAGTGCGGTGGCTCCTTGGTTTCTGCTTTTTATTTAAACCAGATCTTTTGTGTGCAGCCATACTTTCTGGCCTAATTCACATAGGACACTGCTGAAATTTTTCCTGTTTGTTACAGCCCCCTTGTTTGACCGACCATATTGAATTACTTGCCCTCCTTACACTTCCATGGAAAAGCAAACTGAATCACAGGGCTGGTTATGCATAAGTGACCTGATGTGAAATTAGAAGTGATGGGTAAACTCTGCATGCCTGGGTTTCTCTCACCCACGGATGCAGGACAGCAGCCTTAAAGTGTGGGAGACCTTCAGACTCCAGCCCACAGGGGTGAGGTGAGTTCTGAAGGGCACGCCGACACTGGCAGCACTCAAACCCACTCCAACATGAGGCAGCCTACACGTTCCTGTGCAAAGCACAGCTGCTGGCTTCAAGTTACCCGATAGCTGGAGTCTTGGAACTTTAGACGTTTGTTCCTATTTTGGCATTTATTTTTTCACAAATATTTTGCTGTGACTATGCTGTGTAAAATGTGAAAGATCTGAAAGATTAATGAAGTTGGGGGCTAGCAATGGGGCTACCGCCCCCCCTGGTTTCAATAAGATCCAGGACATGTCGGTATAAAAAAGCACTCTATTCCCAAACACCGCTCCACAAACGGTATACATGCACATACATGCACAAGCACACAGATGAGGGCAAGCTCCAGACACAACACAAAAAGCCTGACACTTTAATATACCACCTGTGACTTGCTGGCCAGCGGTCCACACACACTTGATTAAACCGAGCCTTCCCAGAAAGCAGTAGCAGTTGAAGGGCAATCCCTTCTCACCTATCTGTTCCTCTCCCTAAATCACAAGTAGATCTAATGAAGTGCTACACAAATGCAGTTAATTATTCTCTATTCTTAAAGCCCTTGTAAGCGCTCCTGAGCCCTGGATTCTGCTACACACCGCTGCCCCAGGCTCCCAGTTACAGATCATATAGCTGTATAATTGGATGCACATTGAAACCTGCACATCCCGTACAGGGTCTTATGAGCCAAGACTTTTCCATTTTAAATTTATTACATGTGCATACTTCTGCATTAGTGTAATCTGATTCAGCTGGACATGACAGCCTCACTTTCAGTGGAAATCTTCATGAAAGTGAGAGGTATGTGGATGTGTTTCACATTAGACTGAAATTTGCCTAATTGTACACAGTTTACAATAATAGCACACTAGACTGTAGTTTGAATAAGTTGCAATTAAAGACTGCTAGACAGGGATTTCTTATCTCTCCTCTGCCTATCTAGATAATTAATGCACAAGAATGAGAAAAATGTCCTAAACGTTTAATAGGATTAATCAAGTACATGAACAAAGCAAAATTACAAATGACCCGGTTGAGAAAGAGGGGGGGAAACTGGACACATTTCCAGTTCCAAATATGATTTCTTACAAAGTTCTCAAGCTAGCAGGCACTTGCATTTTCCCACAAAAACTGTAGTGAAGACTTGGTCCTTGGAGCTGGGGATCTTTCCTTTGCCATCCATTCTGAAACACATTCAAGAGTCAGTTTTAATACAGAGAGCAATCGCAATTCTTCCATATATACAAAAACAAACAAAAAAAAAACTTAATGAAATGTTTCCCAACTAGTTTCCCATAGTTACACCCCTCAAAGACCTGAGTGACTTTATTTCCAAATTCGACAGGAACACTCTGATCACTGTCGCTAACAGAAACAATCTTCCCATCCACTGTTCACTTTCAAAGTTGTACTGCAACCCCACACACTGAGGTCATTCCTAATCGCAGTTCCCAGAGTTCCCAGAGAAGCACTAGCATCATGGACGGAAGCCCATGCCTTAGAGGAAGTAGGACAGACACTCTAAGCTTGCTTCTGATGTGACTCAGTGGTGGTCCTTCAGACCATGTGGAGATGCCACATGAGATATTGCTGACAAACAAGCATTATTATTTCTATGGGAGAATGCCTTCTGATGTAACGGCTACATCCTGTGGGTTTAACATATTGTTTTAATATGAGAGAGAGAAAGGAAGAGAAAGGACAGAGTTAGAGAGGACAAGAGTGAGCGAGAAAGAGGACAGAGAGATGGAGAGAACATGAGAGAAATAAAGAGAGAGCTGGCAGGTTTCAGATTAATTAGAGGTGATTACCATTTCTGAAAACATTTTGGCAGTGCCACAGATCCCTTTGATGTCAGGACCCATCCTTTTCCCTGAAGTGTGTCTCAGTATTATTATTATTTTTTGTTAAATTAATTTACACCAAAGGCAGCTGGTTCTTGGGTCCGTAATCTGCCAAACCCAGGGTCACCTTTTTCACTTCACCATCGGACAACTCAATTTGTTACAACAGATGGTTCTGTGATACAGAAGTAATCAGGAGGAAGCTTTTAGGGAAGGAGTTGTGTTTTATCCAATTTCCACCCTGCCTGATATATTGCAGGACCACACTTTTTCCTCTCAGTAGCATGTGAATAACTTTAAACTGAAAGAAGAGTGTGCCTACTCAACCAGAGTGGCACAACTGGCCCTATGCCACAACCCAGACAGTGAAGCTCATTTTCAGTATGAATCATCTCCTTTCCTCCAGAACCAAAAACATACAATAACGCCCTTCTTCTCAAGCCTTTCCGCCAGATATCCAGCTGTTAGTACTGGACATATAACCTTCTTTTGATACCCCCACATTTAATCTACTGCATCTTCTCTCTGCAGGGAAGGTGCTGATGGAGGTGTGTTTGTGCTAGAATAAACAAAACCCATTTTAACATTTCCCCCTTTAAACAAATCTGACGCACATCTAAAGTCAATGCTCAATTACTTATTAAATTAGTTGTTCTAGGTGCCATTAAACAACTAATCTCACACCATAATGACAAAGCTAAATACCAGTCTGTATTGCTAATTTGTTTAAGGGGCTTTGATAAAGAGAACTAATGGGCACACATTTAAATCCATTTTTCTGGAAGAACAAACAACTACAACAAAAAAACCTAATGAGTACAAGTGTTAAAAGCAATGGAACATTTGGTCCTACTTCATCATGATATGCCACCAACATCACTTACCACCAACTGTTCTGAGAATGCTTTGTCTCCTGAGTGTGTGACCTGTTGCTGAGATGAGAGCTGTCAAACTACAGCCCATATAAAGGCCCGAACAGATAAAGCTCATGAAAAAGAACATGAGTAGACACGGCCATTTAAAACTAAAGGACAGTCCATAAAAGGGAAAAGAACTGGGTGAATATGGGGATGGGGGTTTCCAGTTCTCAGCTCCCGAGTCAATAGTTTGAAGATTACCATTTTCTACACGTACGACTTAGGGTGGGACAAAGACTGGTCTTATTGAGCACAATGAGAAGAAGAGAAGAAGAGAAAAAAACAAGCATATGGAGTTTGCAAAACCTCATTAGAATTATGACTGGAAGACAGTTCTATGGTGAGATGAGACCAAAATTGAAATGTGCTGGCCATACACCCCATCAATATGTTTGGCAACAAAAGAGAAATGCATCCATCTCAGTCACCAGACTTCAATCCAATCAAAAACCTGAGGTCTGAACTGAAGTGCAAACCCAAGGATACCAATGACTGAAAAGTCCTGCATGGAGGAATGGTAAAAAATCCCTCTATACGTGTTCTCTAACCCATCACAAATTATAGGAAGACTTGTGGCTGTTGGCACAAAGTATTAGCTAGGGGTGCCAATAAACCAGTTTTTTGGGGAAATATATTTACTTATTGAAAAATGTAAGATGTTGATTCCACTGAATCATTAATAAAGCACACTACTTCAGACATGTTGGAAAATAAATCTTATGTCAACAACGATTAAGTTACTAGTTTACAGCATTTTTTGTAATCACAGTAACAATAACTACTGCCAATGTTGCACACAAACGTCCATGCTCACAAATGCCAAATTTATTTACATTTAGCCATGGTCCATTAACCTTTTCCAAAAGCTGTTGGTGTTTATTCGACGTTTAACGGTTGCTCCTTACAAAAATATGAATAAATGTCTTCGGCAAATGAATGCGTCATAATTTCTGTGAGAATCATTCATACCGTGCTTTGGCTCTGAAGCAGTGACATTCTGTGAGAGAGCCTTCTGTAAACAAGCAGAGCTGTAGGTGTCCAGGCTTTATGTTTGTTTATGAAAGCAGTGATGTCACAGGGCACTGTGTGAAACCCCACCCTGTAACAAAGAGATGAAAACAGGCTGGAGAAACAGCCAGGAGGACAGGAGGCTGTTGGAGCAGCAGCAGACGCATGCAGACACACAGCCCAGCGCTGCCCTGCTCAGTCCTGCACGTGTCGGGGGGCCGCGGCTCCACGCTCAGGTGAGCGCGTCCGCACGCATATCCAGCGGTTGCCAGGTTTCCTGGGCCGCGCGTCGAGCGCGGCTCGCTGGCCGCGGGACAGAGAGGGCAGCCCCAAACCCAGGTGTTTTCATTACATCCCGGTGAACCCTCTGTGTATTTGTCTATGGATGTTTTGGCTGAGGAAGAATTTCTCTCAAGTCTCTTCTGCGCTGGATAACAGACAGTTCCGACTGCTTGTCAAACTAGGGAGCTGCATACTGTGCCAGAACACACGAGAAGCTTTATTAGCTTTTACATTTTAATTAAGTATTCCAATTGGAAGAGAAGGAGGAGGAGGAGGAAGAAAAGGGGGTGACTAGATTTCAAGCCTATCCTACCAATGGAGTCAATGAGGGCAGCGCCCTGGCTCATATTCCTACAGCAGGGTCTTTAATAAGCACAATAATATTATTGTTCCTTTTACTATTATTATTATTGTTATTATTAATATTATAGTAATACATCAGTGCTGTTTCCAAGCCCTGCCAAAATGAAGAGTGACATCCACTGGCCGTCTTTTTTAGCTACAGTAGAACTGAATTCTTCAGGATCCATAACTACCGTTTCCAGCATATACATTATAAATGAAGGCCATCACCCCCACTCCCCCTCCAGGGGTGACGGAAAATGAAATCTGATGCATGAAATTCTTCTATTACACAAAAAAAAAAAAGTGCAAGAGTGACTCTGACATGAGAAGAATGGTAATTTGACCAAGGGAACATTCCCACATCAGTGGGAAAACAGTGGGGGTTTAGTCATTTAGTCATTTGGCAGGGTTACCGTAGATAGATGAAATATAACCACACCACATTGGTCAGTCAGTGCAGACAATGGGGGTTAGCTACAGTGTCACATACAGTCACCTCCAAATATATTGGAACAGCAAGGCCAATTCCTTTGTTTTTGCAATACACTGAATATTTGGGGTTGAGAAACCGATAGACACGAGACAAGAGTCCAGAATTTCAGGTTTATTTCCAGGTATTTACACCTTCATGCATTAAACTACTTAGAATACAGCACACCTTTGGTATCAGACCACACAATTTTTAGGTGAGACAGGTGGAACAGAGAGTATGTAAGTAAATGAAAGTAAATCAAAGTTAATATTTGCATAATAATGCATAATAATGCATGCTCAGTTGGTTTAAGGTCTGGTGATCGACTTGCCCAGTCTCCAACCTTCCACTTTTTCTCCCCAATGAAGCCCTTTGTTCTGTTGGGGGTGTGTTCTGGGTCATTGTCTTGCAAGTTTCTCCCAATTATTTTGGATGCATTTCTCTGTAATTTGGCAGACAGAATGTTTTTGCTACTATCGTGAGTTCTATCAGCAATAAACCTCCACACTCCTTTCCATCACTTTGGTACAGGTTAATTTTGGTCTCATCAGTCCATAAAACTTTGTACCAGAACCTTTGAGGTTCATCTGTACTTCTTCGCAAATTGCAATCTTGCCTTCCAATTCTTACAACTGATGAGTGGTTTGCATCTTGCGGCATAGCCTCTATATTGCTTTTCTTCAAAAGGCTGATTGAGATACTTTCACACCTGCCCTGTGGAGATTGCTTGTAATGTCACTGACTGATGTTTTGGGGTTTTTCTTCACAGCTCTCACAATGTTTCTGTCATCAACTGCTGTTGTTTTCCTTGGTCGTCGTGTTCGATGTCTGTTGATCGATTTCCCCCTTTTCTAAGCTTCAAAAATAGCTTGCTTTTCTCCAAAAGACAGCTCCCTGGTCTTCATGTTGGTTTATCTTTTCTAACACAGCAAAATTTCCCTTCCGTGGAAACACAACGATAGCACAGCATCTCAGCTACAGACCCCAGCTACACATATGGAACATTTTACGGCCTGTGGCATCGCATGAAAAAAGCTCTTTGCACACGTTTATGGTTAAACGTGTTTTTCTGCCGCAGCTGAATGAGACCTGGAGCCCTCTCATCTCACCCAAGCAGAGAGAAGATCCCTGAAGTGGAATCAGAAGAAAAACTCAGGAATGCAGGACTGCCGAAGATTTACGCAATAAGCATTTCTGATGGCATGACTCGCACACAAATAACCACCGGATTTTCATACACCCCAGGGCCAGCTTTGTTGCTCAATTTCTTTCGCATCTTAAAGGAACAAATGATGATTGTACTGCACGTCTATGGAAAATTTGAAAAAATCATAACGTCCTTTTAATTAAATCAGCGTTCAAACGAGCTGCTCACAGCATTAAGAAACGACAATATGTGGAACTCTAGTCCCTCTTGACTTTATTAGTCAACAGCTGTGTGCACTAACACGATCATAAGCAGAGCAGAGGGGCAGCACTAGGTCATCATATCTCAGAAATATGAGTGCAATATGAGTGCAACATTACCATGTTTCCATCTCCTGCTGCTGTCCATACAGGGAACGGTAAATAATAGATTTTCAGCTTCTACAGAAGAGGGGCAGGGCTGTAGGAAGGGCATTTGATTTCTGCTCCAGGAGTCACCTTGAACAGGGACTTTGGGTCAAGACAGGGCTCAGTCAGCCTGACATCTTTAGCTCTGAGTGGAGGTGGAGAGACAGTTAATTAAAGCCCTGGAATACAGATGTACACGGGCAACGTCACAGCACATGACATGAATTATAGAACAATATGTCTCGCTGAGCAGCACTAAAAGTGATGTTGTGGGCAGGAAACAAACTGGCAAAGTGCAAAGAGCATCCATTCGATGATATACGGGAACCAAACATCTGCGTTTTCATGAGAAAAAGAAAGTCTGGAAATGCAACTGACCCAAGGGCATACTGAAGGATACTTGACTTCGATATGACTTGTTCATTGTAATAAATTTAGTCTGCTGCCAGCCTTGACCTCGATGATGAAAACCATCACTATGGACATGACTGACCTTCCGTATCACCCAGAGAGAGCAAACAAGCTGTCAAAACATTGTGAGACCAATTGAGGCCTTCCTTTCATTGGACACCAGAAGGGCACATGACTGATAACCATCCCAGCTCAACACTCACTTATTTCCCAAAGACACCCATGCACCAAAAACATTTAGCATATGTTCACTGTAGATGGAAGTCATGTGCATGACCCTGCATTGTTTGGTGTTATAAAGTGAATGCACTGAGCAGTGGGGAAGATTGGTCGGATTTAAGACTGGACCCCAAAAAAAAAAAAAAAAAAAAAAAAAAAAATGTAATTACTTGAACCAGACTGTTGTTGCCATCTCGATCAGTGATGACTCATGTGTTTGCCCATTTTAAAATTGATTTCTGGAGCAGAACAATTTCATCCAAGGGCTCTCGCACCAAATTCAAATTTCCCACTGATCAAATAAAAATGATCATCAAACACAACACAAGCTATTTCCAGCATCCAATGAAAAATGTGTCCATGACAACCAATCGGATAACTACAGACAGAACACGACATATATCCTGGCAACGCACATCCTGGCAGCAATATAAAAAAAAAACTGCAGTTGCTAAATGGGCTCGAAATTCATCATCTCCCAAAAATGATACAAATTACAGCGCTTTTATCTCTTGGAGACTTCAGTAATTTGTACTTCAGTCTCCAAGTAATCAGATCCAAGAAATCCAAGAGAAGTAATCAGTGGCACATAAAAGGACTGCTAATTGGTTGATGAAGGATTGAGGAGTTTGAAGAAACCTGGTAATGCCTACCTGTGCAGATGGTATCATGTTCATTAGAGAGTTTATATATAGTTATATATATATATATAACTGTTATGCGACAATACCCGTGATGTCAGAAGTATGCAAGCTGAACGCGTCAAACTAGAAAGGTAGTTCTCACAGTTCTGTATCGCCACGGTCATGAGTATGGACCGCGGCCAAACTGAAGCCCTGTAAAATCACTCCTGACACACGCCTTTGTGGCAGCTGCTGGGCCCCCACTGGCCAGCTGTTGAGCCCATAACCTCCAACAACACAAAATGGTAGCGGGCCATAACTTGGATGCAGTCATCCAGTAAAGATCGAGAGCTGAGCATGTTGGGGATACCATGAACCCGAGGGGTTACTGCCGCCCAAGAAGGATGATGGGTCCGGATGAGGCTGCTACAGGCTGACCCACACATCCCAGCTGCCCTGCACAGAGCTGGAGGTGCCCCGGACATCAAAGACCAGCAACCCGAGGGATTCCATGGAAACCGTAAGAAAGCTATACTGTATATTGAGTCCAGATGTTATGGAAAGGCACAGAGGAGTGCCCAGCTAAACAAATCTGGGTCTCAGCACTATCAGCCTGTGGGGACCTTCCAACTCAGCTCCTACTTCAAAATAAGAGTTTACCACAAATACCAAAACCAGAAGAGACGCTGTCCAAAAAGAAATAAAAACACCCGCGCTAAGAGTTTTACAAATAATACAATTTATTTCTAATAAGATTGAACTTTTCAAATGTCATCTGCAGAAAAAAAAAAAAAAAAAAAAAAGAAATCTAAAAACAACATGTGGTTTCACTTTAAGCCCTTTTAAGTTCACACACTGACAATGCAGTTCAATTCCAGAAGAAAAGGAGGGTGAGAAATCTGTTTTCTCTCTCCAGCTCAACTGCATGTGCCAGGATCAGAATTTCCACTTCAACACCTGCACGACTCATTCGGACTCCAGATAAGCAGAATAAGATCAGGAGAGGCCGGTCACCACCTTCCAGCTTATCCATGTGGCCTAATTTTAAGAATCCTAAACTACCTACATGCACATTCATACAGGGCAGCCTGTGGCATATTTTTAAAGAACTAGGTTTATAACCTGGAGGTTTTAGGTCAAATTGTCAGTTTATCCATTGTTGTCATGCCCTGGAGCAAAATATCTCAGTAAACACCAAGCTGTACAAGTGAATGTGTAAATAAAAATATATAAATCATGCCCGTTTAAAAGCATCTCAGAGTTTTAAGAGGCAAACATTGAGTCAGACTGAGAAGCGCTTTGAGTTTCTGCTCGCTGGATTAGCCTCACATGTACCTGGTCAGTTCCACAGTGCGGGGCTGTTGAATTTGCTTGATCTCCACGGTAACAGGATGGACTTCAGACTGTTGAGAAAACAGATGACTCAGCTCTATTTGAGCATGGATTCAGATGGTTTGGAAACAGAAACTCTACAGCCTCTCCTGCAGTGGACTTACTGATGTTTACAGTATGTTTAGAGAAAAGGGCAACATCACCCCACATTCTTTTCCTTAAAATCTGTAATCATAGTCATCCAAACTGTTGTTGCAACAGGATATTTGAGTCAATTAAATTTGGCCGATTTGCTGGAGATTTTGTGGGCTGAGAGGACTTGCATGGAATGTGCCTAAACAGATTCAGATGAATGAAAAGTAGTTCATGTAAAACAAGGCTAATTAGTGAGCATTAGTCAAAATGAAGAAATAACTTACTTGTGTTCCTGTCAGCCTCAACACTGAACACATCTGAAATGGAGCTGGAAAAAAAGGCAACAAAAAACACAGTTTATAAGCGTTTAAATCACCCTTGCTTTTATTTCATTTCAGCAAAGTAAGTGAAATGGAGTGTTGGCCTGCTCTAACGCCAGCTAAGGCCACCCCAAGCAGAGCAACAAGCAGCTGAGTTCATCGGACTGCCCCTGCAAGAGTACGCCAAAACCCTGCTGGGCCAGCCATTCAACTCCAATCACCAAAACAGAGCATTATGAGAGGGTCTTACCACTGAGCATTATGAGAGGGTCTTACCACTGAGCATTATGAGAGGGCCTTACCACTGAGCATTATGAGAGGATCTACCACTGAGCATTATGAGAGGGCCTTACCACTGAGCATTATGAGAGGATCTACCACTGAGCATTATGAGAGGGCCTTACCACTGAGCATTATGAGAGGATCTACCACTGAGCATTATGAGAGGGTCTTACCACTGAGCATTATGAGAGGGTCTTACCACTGAGCATTATGAGAGGTTCTTACCACTGAGCATTATGAGAGGATTTACCACTGAGCATTATGAGAGGATCTACCACTGAGCATTATGAGAGGGTCTTACCACTGAGCATTATGAGAGGGTCTTACCACTGAGCATTATGAGAGGGCCTTACCACTGAGCATTATGAGAGGTTCTTACCACTGAGCATTATGAGAGGGCCTTACCACTGAGCATTATGAGAGGGCCTTACCACTGAGCATTATGAGAGGGCCTTACCACTGAGCATTATGAGAGGTTCTTACCACTGAGCATTATGAGAGGGTCTTACCACTGAGCATTATGAGAGGGTCTTACCACTGAGCATTATGAGAGGGCCTTACCACTGAGCATTATGAGAGGGCCTTACCACTGAACATTATGAGAGGTTCTTACCACTGAGCGTTATGAGAGGGCCTTACCACTGAGCATTATGAGAGGGCCTTACCACTGAGCATTATGAGAGGGTCTTACCACTGAGCATTATGAGAGGGCCTTACCACTGAGCATTATGAGAGGATCTACCACTGAGCATTATGAGAGGGTCTTACCACTGAGCATTATGAGAGGGTCTTACCACTGAGCATTATGAGAGGTTCTTACCACTGAGCATTATGAGAGGATTTACCACTGAGCATTATGAGAGGGTCTTACCACTGAGCATTATGAGAGGGTCTTACCACTGAGCATTATGAGAGGGTCTTACCACTGAGCATTATGAGAGGGCCTTACCACTGAGCATTATGAGAGGTTCTTACCACTGAGCATTATGAGAGGGCCTTACTACTGAGCATTATGAGAGGGCCTTACCACTGAGCATTATGAGAGGGCCTTACCACTGAGCATTATGAGAGGTTCTTACCACTGAGCATTATGAGAGGGCCTTACCACTGAGCATTATGAGAGGGCCTTACCACTGAGCATTATGAGAGGGTCTTACCACTGAGCATTATGAGAGGGTCTTACCACTGAGCATTATGAGAGGGTCTTACCACTGAGCATTATGAGAGGGCCTTACCACTGAGCATTATGAGAGGATCTACCACTGAGCATTATGAGAGGGTCTTACCACTGAGCATTATGAGAGGGCCTTACCACTGAGCATTATGAGAGGTTCTTACCACTGAGCGTTATGAGAGGGCCTTACCACTGAGCATTATGAGAGGGCCTTACCACTGAGCATTATGAGAGGATTTACCACTGAGCATTATGAGAGGATCTACCACTGAGCATTATGAGAGGGCCTTACCACTGAGCATTATGAGAGGGTCTTACCGCTGAGCATTATGAGAGGGTCTTACCACTGAGCATTATGAGAGGGCCTTACCACTGAGCATTATGAGAGGTTCTTACCACTGAGCGTTATGAGAGGGCCTTACCACTGAGCATTATGAGAGGGCCTTACCACTGAGCATTATGAGAGGATTTACCACTGAGCATTATGAGAGGATCTACCACTGAGCATTATGAGAGGGTCTTACCACTGAGCATTATGAGAGGGTCTTACCACTGAGCATTATGAGAGGATTTACCACTGAGCATTATGAGAGGGTCTTACCACTGAGCATTATGAGAGGATCTACCACTGAGCATTATGAGAGGATCTTACCACTGAGCATTATGAGAGGGCCTTACCACTGAGCATTATGAGAGGGCCTTACCACTGAGCATTATGAGAGGATCTACCACTGAGCAATATGAGAGGATCTTACCACTCCACATCGCATTGAACATAACATAATCATATCCCAGCGACATGCGCAGCACCCACTCCTGAGCTAAAATACTGGAGTGTCACTCAGGACCAGACAGACCACTTGTGGGGTCAATACATGGGCATGTGTAGCATGGCAATGCAATCAAGGTTGAGAACAAATCCATAACATCCATGCAAGAACACCAGCATACAAGCACACGTGAGCATGTGCGCAAATTGACTCAACAGTCTATTATATTACTCCGTAATCTTCTTCAAGTCATTAGAACTGTGCCTCTACTTTTTTTGTGCCTACTTTACTTTTTCCCCAATAACTGCCACACATGCCCAACAACTACACATGAAGGAGATTCTTCATCAACAGTAGAGAGCATCTGAGGAACTGGATCAGTAAATCATTATGAAAAATGCACATACGAACAGCAATACATACAGCAGAGAATTAACAGGCACATGGCATGGACCCAAAACTGAAAGAGCAGACCCGGACAAAGGAAGCCGTAACAGAACATATGGAGACCGGTCACCTCCCTCGCCCTGCACTGGGAGAATAAAGGCCCGAACAGCACAGAGACCCGGGTGAGCAGAGCTGGCGCCCCTCAGTGGAGCCAAGTGGAGGCAAAGCAGAGGGCAGGAGCTCAAACGGCACACGTGGAAATCATTGTTTTCCGAGGGCTCGTCTGTAGACGGATTTTAGGAGCTTGCAGACAGCGTATGGGCCGCGGGGTACGTGGTGCGTAGCCAGGAGAGGGACGGGGAGCTGGTGGACAGGCCCGGGCTTTGAGAGGATCACACGGCGGCGCTTCCGTAATGAAAAGCACAAGAGGAGACGCGAGGGAGGACTCCCACACGGCAGGTCTCCGGCCACGACCTAACCGGGCGTGTGAGCTCTGTAACACGGCCTCGGGGGAAGGCTGGGGTGGAGCGGGGAAACAGAGTCCCACTTCACAGGCTCTCCCATCAGCTTCAGCACACAAAGGGCTTAGCGCAAAAGCGCACACTGTTTCAGTCTAAAAAAGGAGCTACGCTGAGAGCTACTGCTGCCTGCCATCAGTGCTAATGCAGGGGCACACTCAAGTGGTGCCATCAACACAATGATGCTGCTACAGTAATATGGACCTGTGAGAGGATAATGTGTTACACAGGAAGCTATAGGAGCAAGTAGAGATGATCAGGCAATCAATTAGGATTACTGTAGAGAAGAACACTGGAGACAGAGAGGAGGGGAGGGAGGGAGGGAGCAGAGGAACAGACTGAATACTGATTAGCCTTCATCTTTATCTCTTTAGCATTGCAGACTACCAGAAGTGGGAGAAGAAATACAATCCGACACAAGAAACACAATTTACTATGTGCCAAACAGAATACAGCTGACTGCTCTATGCGTATATTCAGTATTCTAACCCTATAAAACAGCCAACCTACTGGCACAGATTCCCAGCTTTACCAAGCTGTCAAAACAGGGGTACTGCAAGGTACACTGGATGTACAATGAGTAAAATATCATGTGCATGTTAGGACAAAATGTTATGGAAAGAATTTGTGTTAAAAGGGCTAAAATCATAGCCAAGAGAAGGACATTTTATCATTAAATAGAAAACAAGACATCGGCTACAGTAGGAAGCGCAGCAGATAAAATATACAAATATAGCCATGATTGAAAATATAATCCAAAAAGATATTTACAGCTTCATGTTCAGGCAATGAGGTGTGCAGTTTCAAGCAATCAGCAAGTTTCATACTTGTTCCCTAAATTAAAACATTCAGTAGACATAAATAACACCTGAGCACTGTTCAGTGGAGTGTGGGGAAGTGTTCTGCACATTACACTTTCAAAAAGGATTGATGATCAGCACCAGTCAATGACAGCTACAAGAATGGCCACTTATGGAATAGAAAGAACTGAAGCCCTCATCCCCTGCCTGGAAATCAAGACGCTCATTCACAATGAATACATCTGAAGAAGAGTCAATCAATGATACCCTTAATATTAATCCAGATCATATAAATGTATGGCTTCTAAACGAGCACCATGTATTAGACAAACATGAAGCACATTTTGGCATGGGAGAAGACTGCTCTTCATCTTAGTCAAACATGCTGGCATTCGTCTCTCAACAAGTCTTCAAGACCACTTCAGAAGATCAGGAGGGGAAAAGGTTACGGCTTTGGCAGTTCATAACTCCCTCTCCTCAAGACAAACTGCAAATCCTTTAGCGCAAGCGTAATCAAAGGGAAATGAGATGCGGGGTCATTTTCTCAACACTGGGACTTTAGAGCAGCTTTCTCAGGAATGAGACTCACTCCGTTCAACGCAAGGACCAAATCAAACAACCAATCTGTCACGCTGGATTTGGCAAAGTGTAATATGGATATATTAACGTGGATAAAACCGTGGAAGGGTGAACCTAGGGTGAACCCAGCACTCACTAGGACATTCCAGTGCCTGCTAGTTATCTGCTTAATTATTATATTTCATTTTCATATTTTCAGTTTCATGACTTAAGTTGTATTCACTATTTATCAAAAATTCCAAAGAATGGAAAAATGTTTTTTCAAAAGCACTTAGTGTATTGCTGGAGGGCCAGCATACAGCATTTTACATTACAAACACACATTTTTCCCCGACTTAAAAATAATCGGTTTTATGAAATTGGACAGATTCCCAAAAAAACATCTCCTTGCCCTCATTTCATTATCAACGGTCTTACTCAGATAATTTAAATCAACGCGGACGTACTGTATATGCAATGTGCTGCTTTATCTGTAATGCTTCGCAGAGACTGGAGATGTATTAGCTTCTTAAAATTAAAACTGCACGCAGACTCTGACAAGTAAACAAAATACACAAATAAGCATATAGTATGAATCTATAATGGAAAAGGGATTAGCATATTCTGGATAATATGTTGACTTCTAGGTTATGTCATCATGGTAATGTGCAGATGTAAAGTTGTATTCATAAAAAAATAGATCTCTCTGGGCCTTTGTAAAGTTTTAAGATGTAAGTAAAGTCCGCAATGCCGGCTGCTGATGTGAACAGAAGGACATTCTATTATCAAACTCTCACTTCAAGGGCTCTGATTCCTCAACCAACCAATGTATATACACATATATAAATATACCCTAAAGCCATTAAGTCTTTTCTTGTTACACAACAAAATATCAAACTGTTGAGTGTTTTCCAAGCCTCAGATCCATCTGTGAAAAGATTAGGCACTTTTCCAAAAAATGATCCGAAAAATAATGTTTGGCTGGAGGCCACGATCCTTGGCAAACATGGCAGGCTGAGTACGGCAGTGAGGTCTCATTACCAGTTTGTTTTTGGAAGACTAATATTGAATTTTATTATTCGATGCATCCATTCAGAATAAAAGCCCACACATTATTATTTCAATACCACCATTAGAGATAAAGGACTGGGTATACAAAAACAGATTATACGCACAGAGGAAACAAATGCCCAGTTTAGTATCGCCCAGGGAACAGACCCCATACCTGCCATTTACAGTACTATCAACTAAGGAAATCTTTCCATGCGTTATCTCTAGTGCCTGCTGACACAGTCAATCAATGGGAACCAGCACAAAATCTGAACTGCAGAGAGCTAAAAATGACTAACAGTAAAGAAATAACCAACGTATTAAGTCAAACTGGGGATTCGTTAAAAAAAAATTTATAAAAAAAAATTACCAATACCAATTTTTATTTGAGTACCAATAATGCATTTAAACATATAAAGCACTACAAATACATTTTGATTCATTCATTTTTCAATTTTGAGTGTACTATTTAGCATCTGTCCCTGAATGTGGTGCTCTAACACAGGAAAACCGTGAATCCAATGCGGAAGTAGAATCCAAAAAAAGGCTACAAATTCAGCTCCCAGAACCAAATAACACTGCCTCGTTTGGTAGCACAGGTAATTTGACTTCATCCTTGATTATTCATAAATCCAAGGAGACCGGAGCAGAAAAAATCTTGGGGGATTAAAGGCCTCTTTGAAGCCCGTTTCAAAGTCACTGGGAAGCCATTAACACAGTCACAGGCGTCTTTAGTGCATCCTTCTCCAGGGGTCCACTGAACAACATTTTACTGCAAAGGTTTTGCTCCATAAAACGCATCTTTGTAATTACAAAAATGTTAGCTTTATCTCACCGAGCAGTTTAATGTAATTTGTCAACAAACATAAACACGGCAGTATGTTTAATGATGTGCTGCCTGATTCAGTAATGTCACAGTCTCAATGTCAGACTGCATTTGGTTATGCAAACAAGGCCAGGCAATGGCCAATGAATAACCCCTAAACATCATATTCTAGAGGCATCACTGAAAAACATGCACCATGTTCTGTACTTTACAAAAATGTTACACAAATCTGTGAAACTGTCCAAAACTTTATTCTCCTTTCATATCATAATTCCTGTATGTACTGAAGGTATTACAATCAATAAACATAAATCTGTACTTTGGATGACACAGGCATACGGTAATGTCGCTGCCAAAAAAATATTGAGGATTGGTGCTGATGAGGATGAGGATGATGCCAAAGACTGATGAAGGAGGAAGACACGCTCGTACCTGCTGACTGAGACGTCACTGAAGGTAGGGCTGAGGGGTGGCGGGGGGTCCCTGTCCTCTGCTCGATCTTCAGAGACGACCCTCAACACGCACGGGGCTGTGTCACCAAGCTCATCTGCATTTACACATTATTTGAAAATAATAACACATAAAACTACAATTCAGTTTGGAATAAAATATCAAAAATGTGCACAACTTAAAAACAACAACAAACCATGGGCTTTTTACAGTACTATGAAAAAAAATAATTAGAAGGTTACGATTATGTATACAAACCCACCATTTTGCAGTGTGTTATTTTCCTGCATTTGCCTTCTGTGAAATGGCTGAAAGCATTTTACTTTAAACCATTTGAATGTTCTACAAACCATTTACACCCAGTGGAACTCAATGTCACCCATTACAATTTGTAATTGCAGAAAGCATGGGAACGTAATGAAAAAGTAAATTATACTTACTGTAATCTAAAGTAAAACTAAAATTTATGGACATGCAGACTATATACACAAAATATAATACTCCATTTACACAAGTTTTAAAATGGTATTTTATAAATGCCAAACCAGTTTTAAAAAATGCAAGAAAGATTCCAGGGAACACCATTAAAGTAAATTCTAAGAATGCCACTTAAAATCTGTCTCCTGATTCACAGGAGAGCTCTGATAATGTGACATACACAGAGCCATATACTGATAATACAAAAGCCCTCATTACCCATAAAAGCAACTGTTTCTGAATGTGAAATGGCTTACAAGACCCAGAATTTCATGCCAAATTGGAGAGTAACAACAGCTGAAGCAGGAACTGAAGCTCTGACCCCACTGCCCTGTTCGGTATGTTGAAGCGCTCAGCTATACCTGCGGGACACTCTTCACCTGCTCCTTCCGGCACCTCCTCTTTGACACAAGCCTTCTTGGATGCCTCCCAGTGACCTTTGACTTGGTCAATGAGGCGAGAAAACTCAACACTGTGCTGCTTCCCTGGAAGACAAAAAAGGTCACAGAATCTTACTCATAAGGTGGATAAATCAGCCCAAGTGTGGTAAGCCCTGGTACCTCTGGAGACTTCAGAACCATAAAATTTAAAAGGTATAACAGTGGCAGATTAAAGATTCACCATCCAACCAAAGTTGAATACAGTACATGGGCATTTGCCTGAGGGAGGGATAAGATGCGTTTGTGCATTAGGCAGTCAGAAGCTCAAAGTGAAATAACAAGCCAAACACCTAGCATTTAGCTAATTAAAAGGGGAGAGTCTAAACAGCTGAGTGAGGAGACGTTCTGGAAATTCTCTGAAAAGCATATCTTAGCAATGGTTGGCACAAACAGGTCGAGCAGGGACATGTGCAGCACAGTTAACCACACTTCAGTTAGCACCTCGTTCTGTTAAGTATCCACCAACATACTGTATAATAGGCCATGAAATACAACAAAGCTCTACATCGGTTTTGTGGCTGTCCATCCAGTCAGCCTCCATATAGTCTGATTCAAATCAGTGCAAAGCACAATAAAAAAAATAAAAAAAACAAAGTTCTAAACAAAGTAACAAAAATAAGAACTTACACCTTTATCTGCAGTGTGCTTGTTTCATCTGAAGCCCTTGAAGGCAGATAATATACATGCACATGCATTTTTATTTTTAGCTTGCCTCTAAAAATGATTCATTAAGATTCCACTGGAGTCACGAAGAGCCTGAAAAAGAGCTGATGCTCTCAGACGGTGTGATACACACACCTCCCATAAACAAAGGCATGGTCTCCCGGGCAACTCCACTGTGTGCCCTGAAACCAACATTCCTCAGACTGACTGGAAAAATCTATTTTACTGTGCTTCTGCAAAGGGGCTATCTGGCATTACAGGGCACACACTACCTTTATATGATTAAAAAAAACATCAACCAGGACAGTGTGTTAAACATATGGTTACAGGTAACAGTGTACACAATGCATTCTCCGATGTGTGGCAAAAAAACTTGGTGTGACAGGCTGTACAGAACTGCAACAAAAATGTGCTCTTTTTCAGCTTAGAACTGTCTGCAAAATGCTGTAAAATAAAAACACTGTTCATTAAATATGAATGTGGTTGTTTAACCCCATCTGTAGCCCCATCTGTTTCTTTAAACACAAGCCTGAAAATGATATACCCAAAATAAAAACAGGCATAATCCTGGTATCTTCTGAAAGGTACTGTTAGCCTTGGGAGTTTATTGTCCAAGAGTTTAGAGTCATTAAGTTGACTCATAAGTAATCTAAATATTACTGAAACAAAGCAACAAAAAGCCAAACACGATGGAAGTTTTTTGTTGGACAAGTTTTTTTTTTTTTTGTGCATACAAACCCTTCTGGCTGTGCCTGGTCAGCTTAGAAACACAATGGAGCTAGTGCCTTAAGGTCTATCAAATCCTGGTCCAAATATCATGACAATACCACCAAAAATGAGTATTCTACATATTCTTTTCTAAGCTCGGTGGTTTTTCAAAACGGACAGTTGGTAACCAAATGATTATATAGGCCTTTGAGGCATAATAATATAATAATAGTAATAATAGCTACATTTCTATAGCACTTTTCCCAACCCTTTCACAGCTATATACCCGACACTCGGCATATATATAAAAAAAAAATTAAAAAAACATAAATGAAACAAAAACAGTAAGTCAACACAACAGTAAAATACAATAAGGGATGCAAAACGGCAAGGCGAGACTGTGTGTGTGTGTGTGTGTGTGTGTGTGTGTGTGTGTGTGTGTGGAAGAAGGAAGTGTATTAAGATAATCTCCCTTTCCCCCTGCCTGTGACCCTCCCCCTTGCACTCTCCCTCCCTCTCCTTGCTCTCCCCTTGCCACCTCTGGAAGATGGAATTTATTATTCAAAATTAGGCCTTGGCATTTGACAGTACATCTTTATTTGATTTCTGAAGTCATCTGATTAGCTTGAACAGACCTCAATGATTAAAGGGGCGGTTCACACAAAAATGAAATTAAGGTACGTTTCCAAAAGGTACTATCTATCTACATGGTTTGAGATTTCATGCATTTCCTCCATATCCACTGCAGCTCACCCTGATGCTCAATGCACCGAAAATGCGCGCTGAAAAACTCAAACAGCAACGTTTCCAAATATAATGCCACAGTTGCATCCTCAGAGCTTAATATGTACATGCTTTCATAAACTACTTCTACCAAAGACATACCCCACAAAGAGATGGCTTGGTATGAACCACATCTCAGGTGTATGTCATGCAGCATTAAAAAAAAAAAAAAAAACATTTTTTAAAGAATACTTTGGCATAGTTCGAAAAGAAAATACAGCACATTCACTAACGTATGCCTTGCAACTATTAGCAGAATGCTTCTTTCCTGAGGAACCAGGAAAGTCTGATACGAGGCCATGTTAGCCTTCACAAGAAACATGACAAATAAAACAAAGGCCTTTCCAAGAGCTTTACAGCTCATTGTTTAGACATTCTAGATTTGTCCAAATTGAAGAACAGCCTACATCTGAAAAAACAGATGTTACATCTAAAAGGAATAATGATGCCAGTAGGCAGAACAAAAGGCTTACACTACAGAAGATCCAGACAAAGCTATTAGATTAGGTGTGTAAGAGATAAATAAAATGAAGCAACCAAGCTTATAACCAAAGCAGATGGATATTGTTTGGCAGTAGGAAAAACACAACATTAAATCTTTGTAATCAGTACAACATGGTTTTCTTTTAAATGCAATAAGCATGACTATGCACAGTCTCAAAAGAATTGTAAAAATAAATTTGAACTTAAAAGAAAAAGTTGTGTAATTATGATTACAGTCATGAAGATTAAATCATTCAACCATTACCACTGCAGAGAAAGGAATGGAAACACATGTAATTTCATTGCTCAGCACTGTTTGCAGTAAAGTGAACCAAAACTCAATCACATTCCATGTGAATATAATTTCCGCGCATTTCTTTTAGACAAAAATAGCCCAAATCTATACCTAGTAACATTACATTGCAATGATTCATGTCATGATAAGTAATTTCATCAAATACAGCCAATTCCTATTCCCAACTGCTCGGCATGTTCAGTTGTATGTGCTCCCGCTAAAGAGACCTGATGTTCAGACAAGGACTTATTGTCTGAGCGTACACCAGCTTGCACATGCAGTGTAAATGGCATAATGATATGGTGATCACTTGCGATCTCAGCCATAATCATTCTGCACTTCAAGAGCTGAGGAAGAACAGACATGTACTGTCTGCACTGCTCACGCAGTAACACACACGCTAAAAGATCAATAACAGGCTAGGCTGAAGCACTTCAACCATGTCACCAATTGCTGAGAGAAACGAAGCGTGAAGATGAAGATTGTAGGGAGCTCAGGGATGAAGATTCCAGTCCTTATCAGCTGTTATTATAAAACGTTGTTCAGAGTTGCTGCTGCGCTCTCCCTCCCACTTCATAGTAGGATTGCCCACAGGAGCATGACAAACCTCACAATGCACAATACGTACCAAAACTAGCTTTAAATAAATTAGACGCGTGGCAGTCTAACCCTGCGATATTTGACCATTTACTCCAATATCACTCAAGCAACTGGGAGAATTCAGAAAGGGGCATGCACCTACTGCTCAGAAAGAGCCTCACACACCTCCTATAAACAAAAGCAGTATCTATTGGGTGAGTGAACTATCTCACACTGAAACCAGCATTCCTGGCAGTCTGGAAAGAATCTAATTTTCCGGTGCTTCTGCGACGGGGGGTAATCGGGCATAATGCAGTACACATTGCATTTTTCTTTAATAACAACCATGACTCAATATGCTGCATTTGGGTTTGTTAGTGTGGATTTAAGCCCAAGAACACAAGGGAATTACAGACTAGCCTTCAGACACAAGGCCAGAATAAACAGAACCAGTTCCTGCTAACGGGTCTATGGGTTTGTTGATATGCAAGCCCCAGGCCAGCATTTCCTTATTGGGTTTTTTATTTCACGTAAACTCACCATGCCCCAAACAGAACACAGGGAAACGGCCGCTTCCACCAGGAGTTAACGTCCGTTTTAACGGTATTTTTCTACTGAGAAATGTGGTTTATGATTATGGTTGCTTATTGACCATCTCAGACACTAAAACACTTGAATTGGACCAATAATTATACAGAAAACGACAAATAATTGCACAACATCCCTGTGTTCGAAAAGCTCACGATGGTCCAAACACTGGCGTATAAGCTTGCCTGGTTCGTAGTCTCTCGTTAGCAACAGCTTCCCCACCACAATGTCACAGTGGAGCACTATTACCATGTTACTGTATGCTGAAATGGATTGTGTATGTGACTCCTAGTTTTTCTGAAAACGAAAGGAATTATACTTGACGCGCGCACGCACGCACGCACGCACGCACGCACAATCTGGAAGTAATTTTTTTGTTATTTGTCATCAAAGTTGCTCTGTTCGGAACATGGTGAGCTAACTTGGTGTTCGGAAAACGTTAAGTTTACGTTACAGTTTATATGCCAATAAAATAAAATAAGCATCTGTGCATGGGATATAAGATAGCTTACATCCATTACCATAATACCCTCATCTCTAGAGGCCCTTTAAATATTCAACACAAAAATGGTCTTGATTGTAAATCCAGCAAGTGGTCCACGGAGTCCAATTCGATAATGATGTTGAGTAACGAGGAAAACAAAAACTTTTTAAAAACAAAAGCAAATTGAACCTGGTTAAATAGTAATTACACTCTAGATCACACATTTTTAGCTGTAAACATGTTTGTATGGCTACTTTATAATGAAACCTTTTAATCCATGCAGTTATTTAAACATTTCTGAAATAATATAATTTGGCAGAAAAAGCAGGGAGAACTGCATCTTGGCGCTGTCCTCTAATGTTTCCTCTAATGGGAGCTTTCCACTCCCACACCAATCGTGATATCAAAGTACCTCTTTAGAGGTACCACAATGTCATATAAATGCCAATCAATATATCAAACCAGAAAATTGTTGCCGCACACATATTCGTCCATTTACTTTTTAACCTCTCATTTTCAAACTTGCATTAGTCAGATAGGCAACAACTAAAGATGAATGCCCCACAGGACCTTATTGGTTAGAGAATACTTTATGAAAATGAGATGGACAAACTTTTTTTAAAATTTTTATATTGTGTTGTAGGCGGAGCCAGGCTGAAACAGTGAGCACTGTATAAAAGCAATGCAATACAAGGACAAATTTTAGACTAGCAACTACAGTTACTGAAGACCTAATCTAAACCCAACCTAGTGAGAAACCTAATCGATACCAAGCTTTTTGTTCCTTGTAAATTCCTTGTATTTCATTATGAAATGCACAATTTTTATGCACAAATGTTTTTTTGTTTCAGAACAAAGCCCTCAGCACAGAGAAGTAATGTCCCATTCTCAAAGCAGTTTCCCACCGACAGTACAAAACTGCCCACTGAGCTGAGTCACAGGGGACACCTTCCAGAAGCCAAGTGATGTATTCACAGGTGCTGAAATCATCTTCCTAATCATCAGCTATCACTGCTCCGCACCCCCGGCCCACTTTTCCCGCCAGCGATGTCATACAGCAGATAGCCATCAGTCACCAGCTGCCTGTGGCTGCAGCATGCATATAGATGTACACAGATGTCAGCCATCAAAAGGCAGGTGGTGATGGAGATCTCCCACTTTGCATGGGCTCAGCTCTTCGCTGAGACAGGAGGAAGATTGAATCTGCCACTCCACTTATTCCCCAGATGTGGGGACCAGTCTTTGGGAGCCCTTGTATCACAACAAAAGCTCATTAGGATGCCATTCAAAATGCTCTGATTTCAGAAGAGATGAGGCGATTAAAAATCATGCAGAGTAAAAAAAAAGAATAATAAAACACAAAAAAAAGTAATCGCACTTGAGGGGTGGGGGCCGGACGGTGGTTGGACCGTCTGATTCCCTAGGACAGCAAACAAAATCAAGCAGACAAAATCTCATATTTTATTTGAGTCCTTTTTTAAGTCCTGCTGCTATGGCAACCAAACACAAAAAAGTTCACAATAACAAGCAAAAAATAAGCACTCGCAGCACAATGTAAGCTAATGGAGGAAATGTGTAATTTCAAGGGCATTAATTGACAATGTAGGAAAAGCACGGCGAGTCAAATAAGGAAAATGCTCGATAACAAGCCGTCACTATGCCCTGATAACAAGCTGTCACCAGGCTCATTTGCCAATGTTTCATACTGCGCTGTTTGGACGTGTAAATCCTAAAGCTGTTCATGAGGACTCGCCGATTACAACAGAGGAAAACTCAGCCACCTAAACAGAGGCCGAGGAAGGCAAACCTGGCAAACAAAAAACAACAAACCAACACGGGGCTGTGCTACTGTTTACATGGTAACCGCAACAACCTGTGCGGTCCAAAAGCCTACACTTACTGACAAATTTTACAGAA
Source organism: Conger conger (assembly GCF_963514075.1). Taxonomy (NCBI): domain Eukaryota; kingdom Metazoa; phylum Chordata; class Actinopteri; order Anguilliformes; family Congridae; genus Conger; species Conger conger. The sequence continues at coordinate 14,511,307 of NC_083773.1, read as the reverse complement.
GATCATGTCATTCGCCCTCAGGTAGAAACTAGCAGACCACACAGAACTACATGTACAGTACGTACTCTGCTGCAAGACAGATGCTTAACATCTAGCACATGCAGGAGAAGGAGACATACAGGTCTAATTACAGCACGTCCATTCTCACATATAACCCCAATGCAAAGCACTGGCTACGGCAGGGAGGGATCTCAAGCATAGGCAAAACATTTCACTTAAGAAGCTCCATTAGGGGCTCAAAGTGTGACAGATTAAAACCATACAAAGCTAAAATTGGCTTCGCTTTCAGAAATCGAGATAGGCGAGTGTTTTCCCAAGCATTCTTCCACAGTGGTGGCTACCAACCGCCGAGTAAAAGCTCCTGTCGCAGCTGTGCCCACAGTCGTTTTTAAAATTAATTGAAGGAGAAATATTTCTTACCTTCATAAGAACCACAGGCATATTTCAATCAAACATCATATCTGCTGCTTCAAGGATGTTGAAGAGCACTCCAAAACTTCAAAAGGGCCCCGTTTTTAAGGTGTTGAATAATGGCACAAGGTGAAACGCAGCTTGTTAGCACAATATTAGCTAGGAGAATATGTTGAGGCGGGTGTCGCTTTCTCCACTTTCTTTGTTCTGTATTTTGAGCGAAATAGAGAGATGAGGAGCGTTACTTTTATCTACACATTATGGCCCCGTCAATGATCAGGTCTACACCAAATGTATGGGATACATTTGCAAAAATATACACCTGCTTGGATGTTTCACTATCAATGCAGTATGTGAAAATAAACAACATATATACTGGCATATGCTACCAGTATTTACAAGTGGATTGCTTAAGGCAGTAATAGCTTTACTATTATCAAGTCCTCATTTCAAAAACAGGCCACAATTTTCATGCTAAAGCAATGGGATTTGGCCAAGATGGCATCTTAATTTCAGATATCGGCATTTTGCAATTTTGTACTGATCCCATTACTCCCTCACCCAAGCCCTAGCTTCCCAGGTTCAAAAAGATTGTTATTGTGGATTTTCTGGAATGTAGTGGATAGAAGCCTGCTTAAGGACATACCTACAAGCCTGGGATATGGCTGTACCTGGCTTGATAAAGAGATAGACAGATTTAATTTTTAGAAATTCTATTTTTTTTCTTTGTACCAATGTTGGGCATATACAAAGGTATGCTCACTGTCTTGCAGGTAAGGAAGAATCAAAGACAAAGACAAAAGGAAAGCTCCAGGGAGACGGGACACCAATTTAAAAAAATAATATAATGAAAAAAAACCTGAGACTGCATCACCTTAGCTGCAGATGCACCACATTCAGCAGCTTGTCTGAAGGGCAACAGAACTAATACACACAATTCTTATATTTTTAAAAACTAAAATGACAGAGGATCCTCTCCCCTAAGAAGTTTAGGTTGATGACCTGTTCAGAGTCTTCAAAAAAAACTTCATTCAAACATGGTGGTTGAATGTGACACTTGCCAGTTGTCTTTAGGCAACAATAAAACAAATGTGCATATTTGTATTATTATTCAGTCATTAAAATTTTTCTAAGCCTAAATTTCCCACAATAAAAGTTCACCCAAAGTGGTAATGAGAACTGTAAATTAGCTATGATTGACAGACCGTACCCCCACTTTCCACACGTTGTTGTTTGTTACCTCCATGATACACTCATCTTGGAAGACTGAATTTGCACAAGCTAATTAACTATATCAACTATCGATAGCTATGGTAAGGACGATTAATTTTTGCCAAGTTAATTTTTGCCTTGTCAAGTTAAGATAAAAGCACAACTACAACGTCCTTATGAAAGTAAACTAGCCAGCTAACGTTATCGATAATGTCACCTTTTGAAAGCAAACTAGCTAGCTAAGTAACAAGCTAAATTAATATAACCAGAAATAGTCCAATAGTCCTTAAAAGGCACTCTAATTTAAGTGAACCTAACATTAGTCAAATATTAGCATTGTCTTGTCTTGGAGGACAGCGGCGCAACCTATGGGTCACAAGTTATAGGGCAGGGATAGGGAGGTGGTTGTCCTCCTGAAGCACGAGGAAAATATTCTCAACCGGGTGAAAATAGGATGATACAGTTAAAAGAACAGACATGTTTAATACTTTTATCAAGTTTCTTCAATGCCCTCTTGTGAAAATTGCATATAAAAAATCTGGAAAGTGTGACAAACCACCATGTTACTCCTCTAAGTCTACCAGCCTTCCACAATTGCCTAGCATGGTTGTTCATCAGGGACTTGGACCCATTAAAAAACCATGATGTGAACAGGGAGAGCTCCCTCTCTCACACTCTCATTTGTCCTCATTCCTTCCCTCTCTCCATTCCTCCCATTCACAGCTCTGAGCAACAAGAGTGAGTCATCCTCCCATGGATGATTAATCAAAGCCGTAGAAGTCCTGCTATATATAGCCAAAAAGCAGTCCCTTTAAAGTTAACACATCCCAACACTCCTTTAACAAAGTTCCCATCCTACCTGTACCTGTTGATTACACAGTTCCTGCGTCAGTTCATTTATCTCTGGATAGAGGGCATATTAAGCACAACTGAATAGAAACGGTGAACATAATGGACCACTGAGCTCCTCGTGGTTGTGGTTTAGTAGCTTTGCAGAGTTCTACACCCAGATTTCACCGTTATATCACATCAGAAGGGGTTCAAGATATATGTAGCAGCAACAATGTAGCAAAAATACTGAGTGGTACATCGTTAACAGACAGAAAAAAGCACACACTACACAACAGATGTGTAGAATTAAAAGTCGGGTGTGGCCAGTCCAAATACTAATAACATTGGCTTAACCAAACATTTATCTATTTCTGAGAAGAAAATCGTAGCCTTGCCTCTTTGCTTGTGCTTCTTGCCAAGCTCTTTAAATTAGCAGCTCCCTTCAAGGGTGATGCATAATATAAATGAGTGTGTCTGTTAGGGGCGACATATCCAAATAAATGGAAACCTTTCCATTCAGGTTCTAATACCCATTAGCAGTGACTGAACAATACTCGCAATGGCTTTAGAAGCATTTTGTTCCTTTCACAGTCGTCCTCCAGACTCACAACATAGTCTGATCTATAAATACACGCAGCACTGAAAACTGCAGAAGTTGTAAAAAAAAAAAGAAAAAAAGAATGCAACCAGCAGAATGAACAGGAGCTCCTCTCTCTTCACAATCCTAGTTCACACTTGCAGAAACCATGACGTGCACACTGTGATGCTATTCATGGCAAGGTGACCCGGAGGCAGTGATTAGACTACAAGATCACCGTGCCAAGGTGACACTGCTACGCATCAAGATGTATTAGGCACAAGCCATTAATCTATCCCACACAAAGGTCTGACTCAGCACAGTGAGGACACAAATACAGTTCGCCTCAAAATACTTATTCATGAGTGCGACCATTTTGAAAGGGCTTACAGAAAAAACACAGAAGGATAAAGATTCCTTCAAACGTTGACAAGACAGTCCAGGTAGATTTATCTTTGTACTTATATGGCTGCAAGCTTCCGTATTTATTTCAGTCTGCTCCATTATTAATATTCTGCTCACTCTCCACGGAAAGGTCAAGCACACACAAAACACACACACACACCTCAAATTGCCTAAAGCAATTCTGAAAGTGCTGTTCTCGGTCTTCCTTCCCCCAGAAGTCCTGAGGGTATCACAAAGACATTTCTCAGTAATCTGAGCTTATCGCCGCAGATGTTCATGAATACAGCAGAACAGGGAGTTTAGTCGTTTGTTTACAGCTCCTGAAAGGGGCGTTATGAACTAGACGGTCTGCTGAACTGAAAAGTGACACATTTCTCCAGGACAGGAGGAGAGGCAGTGCTTGTAATGCAATCCAATATTCTTTTGACAAGCAGACACTAAGTGCTGTGTCCCTACTCTTACATCTGTGGCAGAATGTTGGAGTTGATCAGTAATGGTGTTCGGCAAGGACCATGACTTACGATAATTTAAATGCAATTTGTCAATTTCTTCTTCCGTTTGGTTCTTTGAAAACACCATCACCTGCAATCAAAAATGTAATCAAAATGAAGACCAAAAACATAAAAAATCAATTTGTGCAGCTTTTAAAGCGCAGTGAATCGGACATGTACAGTAGATCTTTAATGCACGGTACTTACACGTTTAGATTTACTTTGCAGCTGGGCTCTCATCTTTTCATTTACCTCCACTTCTTTTGCTATATCTTGGGCTGTTGACAAAAACAATGCAAAAAGTATAATTCCCACACAAAAATTAATGCATCTCAATGTTCAATATGTGTTCAGTTAAATACCCTGGTTGTCATTCCATGCAGTATATCACCATTGATTTTTCCAAAGGGACTGTCTGGTAAAAAAAAACAATGCAATAGAAAAATTCAAGACTTGTCTTTAGACAGACAAGTAATATTATTGTTCCTTCAAACATTCACAAGACAAACTACACTTACATTTACAAAAATGACCACCCAAGTCTGAATATTGGGACTTAACTTTTTAAAGAAGATGCAATGAGGATGAAAATGCGGGAATAATCTATGAATTAAGCAAACCCAGAATGTAGCAATAATTGTTTGCTTGCTGAAATGGAGAATTTCCCATTGAGATCCTTGGTTATATCTGGATACATTCATCTAATAATTAGTGGTAACTATCAAGTAATATACAATGTGACAGAAAAAGAAGCACAAAGATGCATCAAATTTTTTTTTACCTTTGACTCATTTAATTTAATAAACCTATAAACTGTCATTTTCAAGAACTGTGTATGCCACAGCCGGGCTAAACCATCTCAGCAAATTCCACACTGTGCTACTGCCTGGCTGACAGAACAGTATATCCTTGATACCTACGGGGGAAGCAATTAGCCACTGTTCTGCAGCAACAGAGGTTGTAAATACACCAGAAAGGTTAGGAAGAAAGGGAAAAAAAGAAAAAAAGCAGTAATTCTAACTTTCACACAAAGAACATTTCATCAATAATAGCAAGACCAAAATAGAAAGCATTTATAGATTGTTGTGCCAGAGAGTGAACAATAATTACTTATTTTGAAGACAAACAGAGGCCAGCTGCCAGTATGCCTTTATCCATCCATTTTGTTTTAGGCACTGCAATGTAACTGCCTTCCAATCAAAGTTGGAAATCTCTGCAGTATAGAACAGTGTAGGATTTCATTTTTTAAATCCTCAGGTTATGTAGTCAAATATAGTTTGCTCTCCCTACATAAACCAATCATAGGCAACAGGGGTTTAAGGACTTCCATAGATTCGACTCTTAACTACCAATCTTAAGCAGTAATCTCAGTTTAGAGCACTCCTGTCAGCACTGGGCTCTGGCTGTGGAGCTGGGTTTGAATTCCACAAAAGAAACTCCCAGTAGCACTGGCACCAAATCAATATACCTCATTTGCTGCTGGGTAAATACTTAAATGACCAAATATGCAAACTCATTATAAAGATTGGGTACACCTGTAAACACTGTGAACGGTAGTAACACAGTCAGTATCCACTTAGAAGACAAATATTCAGTAGAAATGCAAACAAAATCCAGTGGACCATTCAAGCTCTACCAATCCAGAAAATTGTAATTCCTTTCCACAGTCCTGATGAAGTGTTTTTCATGGCAATATTGTTTCAGCCTTACTGATAGGGGCCTCAAAAGTCATGTTATGTTTTGTTTTTTTTTGTTAACGAACACTGCTTGACAAGCCACGTCATGTCCCACACTGCATATTGATTTCCCTCCGATTTTGAGATGCATGAAAGAGAGATGGAGGAAAAACAAGCCACTCAAGATATTCCTTCTGAGAGGGAAATTTTACACAGTTCATATCAAAACGACTGATGCTGTTCCTCATCTCCCGGGATTAACAGCCCCTTGAGGGGAATAAAGTTATGTGGCTTTCTGAGGAGATATCAGAAGCACGAGGAAGTGCATGAGGCCATTCAAGGAAATGCAGCTGATTTGGACTCGAAACCCAACACCTGGCACCTCTCTCCCAAGGCTCTTTGGCTGCTGTGGCTTATGGGGGGGCAAGAGGGCAGCACACAATGTCAAAAAATACACAGAAAGGAAAATCCAAATGGCAGTCAGCCTCTTTTCTGTGGCACTGGGTATTCTCTGGGCATTAACAGTTGTGTCATACGGCCGAGCATCCAGGAGTGTGGAGCACTGGCCCAGCCAGCTGGAGGAAGCGTGGCTGGAGCAGGCCACTGACAGCCTTCTCCCTCCAACTTCGCAATGATCTAGAGCTCGAGGAAAATTTTCCCGCAAATATAATGTATTATCGTCTTCTGTCAAGAAAACTGCTAAATGTTTTTCCATTTAAAAGTATTATTCCTACGATTGGTAAACTTATTCCAAGAAGAAAATTGTGAAAAATTGCATTTCCATCTTTTTTTTTTTTTTTTTTTGGCTTTTTTGACAATTTCCAGTAACGCAAGGAAGGGAGTTACTTCTGAAAATAATTGGGTGAAAACTCTGAAGGAGTTCCTGGGACCCTTTCAAAGCATTTCAAAGTAATGTGACCTGATTGGAGCTCTGATTGATTCCAGTTCCTGGGGAATGCTACCTGAAACCATTCCTGCACAACTGTTATCTAGCAAATGGAGGTCTTCGATCCCGTCGAAATACAAGCACAAATAATAACACAACTAGCTTCTGAAAAGAGTCTGCACTGACCTTCACATGTGAAATTGGACCTTGATGATAAATTGGGTTCTGCGAAACAGTGAGAGGAATACTTCTGCAAAGTTTCATGAAAATGAAGAGTAACTTGAAGTGAATCAAACCTTTGACCTTTGACCCTGTACCCAAGAAAATGTGATCGGGTTCTGCTTGAGGTCCAGTGAGTGATGCAATTATGCCAAGTTTCATTAAAATCCAGGAAAATTAGATCACACTACATAAGATATACAGAACTATAGAAAAAAATCATAATGACAGAACCTTGGGCCCACAGAACAAAAGGCTCGATTTTCCTTTCATTTCATCAAAAAAACAAAAACATAAAAACACCTATACATTTTACCCAAAGGCATACATTTCAGCAAAAGGTATGTCCAACTATAGAGCAATTTAGGTGAATACTACTTAAAGCAGTCAAGTGTACAGAATACATACCAAAAGAGCAGGCTGTCAAATTAATATTAGTCACAAAAAATGTTTTAGGTGAAATGTTTGCATTTGACAGAAGCCTCAAAAAACAGGAAATTAAACTGATCAGTCCTAATGTTAGCATCAACCGGCTCTCCATCAAGGTGTATCAGCACAGATCTTTTAAAACTGTGACAGCCCTTGCAAACCACCAGGAAGTGCTAGATGGAATAACCCAGAGCAAAATACATGACTTTTGGTTTGTTGATATTTGTTCCAAAAACCAAACAGTACCATCAATGACACTGATGAGCTTCTACTTTAGAGACAGGTTTCCATGCTTTAAAAGTCACTGAGAAACACATTTTAAAGGAATATGTTTGCAAAAACGCCACTTGAAAATAAGATAGTGATTTCATTCATACGTATATGAATTAGTCATACATTCATACATATACTTTATGAGAACCCTTGAAAAACCCATGAAGAACCTTTGCACAAGTCTGGAGGGCTTATTGCAGAGGAGTAATATTTCTCAAACGGCAGCTGGCATATACACAACTGACAGCAGGAGAGTCTACTTGCAAATCCAGAGCAGCTGTGTACTTAGGATCATTTTCAGTAAAAGCAGAAATAGCAGTGACCTACCTTTAATTAGTATCATACATGTATGCATTTGTTAGTTACAATCTTTAGTTTGTACAGCACAAATCAGTATGTAAAGACCCTTGGAGCCTTCATATGGCATATTTCAAGGACTGAGGCAAGTATGCACTCCAGTTAGAGGACACTCCTACTGTAATTTATACAAGATAGAAATATACACTCACTGAGCACTTTATTAGGAACAGTATTCATGTGATTATCAGCCAAACATGTGGCAGGAGTACAATGCATAAAATCATGCAGATACAGGTCAGGAGCTTCAGTTAATATTCACGTCAACCATCAGAATGGGAAGAAATTAGATCTCAGTGATTTTGACCATGGCATGATTGTTGGTCAACGGAGAATGGGCAGACTGATTTGAGCTGATAGAAAGGCCATGGTAAGGCACATAACCATTCTGTACAACTAGTATCTCAGAATGCACAACACGTTGAACCCTAATGCAGACGGGCTACAACAGCAGAAGACCACATCGGGTTCCACTTATGTCAGCCAAGAACAGAAAGCTGAGGCTGCAGTGGGCACAGGCTCACCAAAACAGGACAGTTGAAGACTGGAAAAACATAGCGTTGTCTGATGAATCATATGTCCATGTATCCATGGACCCAACCTGCCTTGTGTAAACAGTCCAGGCTTCTGGTGGTGGTGTAATGGTGTGGGGAATGATTTCTTGGCACATTTTGGGCACATTTTGGGCCCATTAATACCAGTCAATCATCGCCACAGGCTATTTGAGTATTGTTGTTGACCATGTGCATCCCTTCATGGCCCATCCTCTAATGGCTACTTCCATCATGATAATGCACCATGTCACAAAGCAAAAAAAGTCGCAAACTGGTTTCAAGTTCTTCAGTGCTCTTCAAAGGAATTTCAAAGGAATGTTTTCAACATCTTGTGGAATCCATGCCACAGATATCTGCTTTGAGAGCACTAGTACAGTGTTCTTAATAAAGTGCTTAGTGAGTGTATATTTTGGTTTCATTATTCAAACTGCTCAATATTTTCGAATCACTATTCTTATGAACAGTTTATTGGTCAATCTATTGTCCATTTGGTGAATTCAAAAATATCAAAAACGGTTTCCAGAGGGCTAAAAACATTGGTACCAAGATCGAAACTAAATACCAAGTAATGCAAAAACCCTTATCAGTGCACCAAAGTTCACTTGTAAATGAATGTTCACTTTGTTGCTGGCACCAGTTATAACTATTCAACTTCATATTATACTGCGCCAGACAGTAAATTACATTCTGCATGTTTATTTCATACCTCAGACTTTGCTATCCAGCTGCAGTATTTGAGGAATCTTCAACATATTCCAACAGTATGCCCATTCTAATATTTGCATTTATAAATTCAACAGCAAATCACACGAGGCTGAGCTAGGGTGAACTGGCCTAAAAAGGATTGGAAGTTTTGTGATGGGGAATGATGTTTCATGAACATCGAGCAGGGCTATAGTGTGCTACAAATCACTGACATTCTTGACATCGCACAACTTCTATAATTTGTTCAAAGGGTTACATTACAACCCTTAAATGACCATTATGGCCATTTTGCGGTACATGAAGACTCAAATAACCATCTGGAATATCTGAAATCTGGAAAGTTTGAATAATACGAGTATCACAGGACCATATTTTAAAGACGTTAAAGTTTCCACAAATAATCTTGGAATACTTTCTCCTTCAATCTTTGTGATAAAAATGGATGGAGTTCATAGAATATTTCTCAGGAGTCTCTTAAAAATGTATTTTGCTCAGGTTGGCTCCAGTCCATCTAACCATCCTTGATGTGACAGATGCTCACTGGGAGCGCAAAAATATGAACCGTGTATAAAACCAATGAAAATACAATCCATCAGGAAAACCATGTACTCTACTACATGGCAAGTATGATTTCATATTAGATTCTCAGAAGTTATAAAATCTGACAAAAAACTTGGAAAACTTCACAAAAGTAGTTTTTGTACTTTTAGACGAGAGAAATGCAACATCCCTAAAAAGAAAAAAAAGATAGTTGAACCGCTCTAACCTGGTTTTTGAACACAAGTATAAAGGGCCTTCAAACCTGATTTGGGGCTGAAGGAGTCGCATTCAGCATTGTACATGAGCACATATTCCTGGTGCCTCCTGACCAGCTGGTCTCGGGAACCCTGGGTGGGTAGGCTGAGATCCCGCAGTTTCTTCCTAAGATCCTGAATGGTCAGTAGATTGTACACCAGCTTGGCAAGTGGCTTCCTCTTTTTAGTCGAGCTGAAATAAAAATAAATAAAAATGGAAAAAAAAAAAAGAACAGGGAAGGGAACAGGAGAAGTTTGAGGATTTGACATGCTTTCAACTGTTGCCTCACATCTTACTGCATTTCTGTTGACATTACTCTTCACTTTCACATGTGCTGTTCACATTCGGTCTGAGAATAATCTGAATCACGAATATTATTCATTATTATTATCCTTACCACCATAAGGCTTAAAGCCTTTATTGCTACTCTTATATATGAGCTGAAAACAAGACACAGGAGCAGAAAAATAACAGAAGAACAGAAGTCATGGTTAGTAGTCTTCATCACAATAGTAGAAGTCACAATTGGTATTAATTTCTAGTCACTCATAATTTCAATTGAGTATATGAGCAGACACTGTCCAGAAGGAAGGAGCAAGAGGAGGCTTGCAGGAGTGTTTCCTTCCGAACATCACACCCCTTCCCGTAACAATGCACTTAACTACACAGGGCAGACAGCCAAGCTACTCCAGACATCCAGCGCTCAGACACAGGTCAGCAGCCTGAACCAGAGAAGGAAACCATCAAGCTCAGCCCAGGAACGATAAAGATGCACAACCGATTATTTAACTCCGGGCCGGTATGCACAGACACGGACCGTTTCTGACTCAACCGTTCAACAGCCAGGGCTAAAGGTCGCCCCCAATAAAGCGCGTAAGGCACGAATGCACGCCTCCGCTGATCTACCAGTAAAGACACGTAATTTGCCAGTTTCTCTTTGGTCTGCCACCATGCTGAATTCAAAATCAGGATGAAAAACGATCAACATTTTCCACAGAGCAGGCAGAAATCAGCAGACCAATGTTCCCCAGCACCCTATATTAGGCACACGCTGTTTTTTTCTTCTCTGAGGCTGACCCTCCCTTGAGCATTTGCAACGATTAACAGATCAAAGAAGTCAAGCAAAGAAAGAACAACATTACAATCAAAGTTGTTTTTTTTTCCCAACCCAATCTGCAAACAGTGTTCTTTGCTCGAGGCACAGTGCTGTACGAGGCTGAGGGACAGGAAAGAAAGCATGAACTAATTCTGACACATTCTGTCCTTCCAGGTCCACAAATCAAACCACTCCACAATACCATAAAATGAGCAGCAGGAGAAAAATCTGAGCGCATTCATCCTCTATGCATCAGACAGGTTAAAACTCTGCCAGCTGAAATGAACAGGAGCATTATACAGAGACAAAGCAGTCCATTCATACTGGCAGCAGCAGAAAAAGACAAAAAGTGTGCCTCTAGCCACAAGCACTGCAAAAAGACACTTCATGTCAAAGGTCAGCGCAAGACTTGTGTCCTCAAATGCACATGCTTGATTTTTCTAATTGCAGAATTTACTTGAACTAATAAGAGCTTATATAAACAGCAAAGACATTGAACAAATAAATCCAAAAGATAATTATGTTCTGAATTCCTGAATTTGTGTGATATAAAACGGACACAGTCTGACAATAAACAGTCGTGCCTGCACAGAAGAGTTAAACCCCCCCCACCCCCACCCCCCCCCCCCCCACACACACACACACACACACACACACACAGCAACATTTACAGAGGATGTGGTCAAAAAAGGGCCAAACTTATCTTATTACACAACTCAAGACTGGGATTTCAGTGGGCTGGCTCATAATTTTAAAGGCTGAAACCCTAGGGGGAAAAAAGTCCTCTGAACCACAGAAGTCATTATTTACTGGAATATGCACAACACTTCAGTTTGATTTCATATTTCTCCAAGATTAACTCAGTTTCATTTAGAAATAAGACGCCTTTATAAATCAGAACTTATGACCAGCAACTACAGTAAGTTCCTTACGCACAAGGACCACACACATGCAAAGCCACAGTAAAAGAGTTTTGAGCTAAGGCTCCAATATTGAATGCACGTCATGATAAATAAGAAGCTGGTTGCACAATAATTAGGATGAATCCTGTATTTGCCCATCTGACTGGAATTTGTAGTGAATCATTTTCAGAAAAGAAATCCTCAGGGAAAGCTTTAATCGCATATACAAAAAAACACATCAATCATCCTCACAAGACTGAGTTACAGAAGTTGAAACACTGTCAATCATGATCCCAGCAGAATTGCTGGATGTCTCTGCACAGGGAGAAATGCTCAGTTGCACTTGAAAAATGAAGGTGCGCAAAGCTGGCTTGCTCCTACAGTTCCACTAGTCCTCAACATCAGCCCAGAGTGAAATGGTACACTGTCACTGCTTCATCATAGGCAAGAACTGCAGGTTCTTTCAGGGACAGGGTCCACAACTGGCTGAAACCAGATCAAGGCAGAATGGTTTTCTTCTAAGACATATACAGTTGAGCTGTAAATAGTCTATTTAATTTGTGTCACTAAATTACTACTAGGCTTCCTATTAGCAGTTGGAGAAATTGATGAGTTCTGCTTTAATGGCCTGCCAGCCATGGACAATAGAGGGAGAAACTTCTAGAAACCCTTTCTTGTGTTTAAACATTCTCCCCTTTCATTACATTCAGAATACAGAAAGTACCTATGAGCAGGCTACAGACAAAAGGTACTGGACAAAAATAGGTGCTCGAATTGTAGGCTTTAAGTTGGACTAGTACTATGAGGAGGACAATTTCTGTAAATCTGTACATTGTAGCAGCAATTTCTCCCGTATCATAATGAGCCGCAGGCCTCTGCCAAAAGGCCAGGAATGTTTACTCTTGCCACAGCTCAGGAAGTTGTGCCTTTTCAAGCCTTTGCACAAAGAGAATAATATTGTCCGGACTACAGCTTCATTCCCATTGGGAACTGTATTTGGACTCTCAAACATCTATGGGTAGGACTGCTCAGGAAACAGCTGGGAAGCAAGTGTCACCAAGGCACAGCCTTTCTTTTGATGCATCTGACCGGTGAGTCCTAAAATACCTGCAAAGATGAGTAAAAAAGGAAAAAAAAAACACTCCTGCCATACCTCCGCAAGCTCTCCTTTTTCTCATCTCTGATCAGACAGTTGTCCAGGTGCCCGTTTATCTGGTGCTCTGGGATGCCTACCAAGCAAACCGGACACTCCACTGCAACACAAACACACACACACTTCCAGTCAATCCCACTGGGACATATTCAAATCTGCACCTCAAAATAAACACATAAATAAATACAATAAGGGAAATTCTATAGTTGTCTATAAATTGTTTCTATGTTAATAACAGCCTGCTATCTGCAGCTAGCAAAACTGCAATACTACTAAGTGTCTTTATTTTTTAAAAATCTCAGATACCTTCTTAAATAGACTGCAGCCGAGATAAATAATAAATGTGCAAACATGCACTAATAGCAAGGACTCCAAGAATAACTGAAGAACCAGCTTAATTGTGAGCTATATTAGTTTTTGGGTTTTTTTCTAGCTGAAAAAACAGAAGTCACCTTTCACAACAGCTTTCATACTCTGGGAGGTGGAAGGAGACTCAGAACTGCAGGTCACACCGGGTGATGACTCCATTGCAGGTTCCTCTACCATTTCCTTTTTCACAATCCTAGTCACCTGCTTAGGGACCGCCACTCTCTCCTCCTTTACAGTCCTAGTCACGGGCTCTGGCACTGTCCTAGTCTGTTGTGCAGGGACCTCAACCATCTCCTCCTTAACAGACATGGTGTGTTCAGTAGGGACCTCAACTTTCTCCTGCTTCACAGTCCTCTTCACCCTTTCTCCCTTCAGCGTCCTTGCCATTTGTGGAGGTAACTGCACCAGCTCCACTTTCACAGCGCGAATCATCTCCAAAGGGTTCGGTCTCAAGGTCTTATTGTTACATGGAGGCTGTCGTCTGGTCCTTTTTGCAAGGGACGGTGATGAGGAAGAGGAGGAGAAGGATGAGGAAGGGGAATTCCCCTTTTGGAGAAAATGTTTCATAATGGTACTCTCTACCATTGGCCGACTTGCATTCGATGCTTTCCTTTTGGCATTTGGGCGAAGGGCTTTCGGGGAAACAGTGGGAGGGTACAAGTTTGTCTGTAGCAATTGCTGCCTAGAATAAACAGGCAAAAAGAAAGTGAAACATAAAACAACTGGAGCACGGCAAACCTGAAATACCCAACAACAATATTACAAGTACCATTCTTCTGTGTGTGCGGATTTGTAACTTCCTCTAAATTACAAATCCTTGCACTGTTGGAACTGGAATAACACCAGAGGTCCTTCTGAGAGCTCAGCGAGACGCTGACTGCAATCAGAGCTGCCTCAAATAAACAGTTCTGGTTCAATCAAGGAGAGAGGGAGAGAGGGAGGCTATCCATATTCCCCACCACAGAAACCGAGAGTAAACAAATAAAGACTGGTAGCTCTACAGCCATTACTGAGGCATAAAATGGACTTAATGAGGTGTGCTATGTTGTACTTTCCATAACAAAATGCTTTGGTTTTGCCTGCACTTTAGGGCAAATGCACACACATGGTCACTAATTTATAAAATGCATGCACTCAACAAAAAGAGATGCTGGGCTACTGTGTGGCTCATCCTGTTACAGTGTGTGGACAGGTGTCCCATAAGCCATAAGGTGTAAATTGTCCCAAATTATTATTATTATTATTTTATTTTTTTACCTTGCACAAAAATGCCAAAATGCTACTGAGGAAGTAGCCATATGTATTAAGTAAGGAAGGAAGTATAATCCAGTACACCTACTGTACAGTGAGGTAGGCAAAGTATTTAGACGGTGATATTTCTGTGAATTTCTGTTCTTTTGGCTCTGTACTCCAGCACATTGGATTTGAAATTAAACTATGAATATGAGGTTAATGCGCAGAGTGTCACCTTTAATTTAAGGGTTTTAACCTCTATCTGATCAGCATTAGAATGACATCCCTTTTAATACATAGGTCCCCCATTTTAGAGGAACAAATGTAATTGGACAGTTTGCTTCTTAGCTGTTTCGGATTAGTCAGGTGTATTCAATAATTTATTCAGTGCAGGTAAAAGAAAGCTTACAGTATGTAGTCCAGATTCTAGGATTTTGATTGCCTGGTGTCTGCTATTGGCATTTGTCAACATGAGAACCAGAGTTTTTCCAAAGTCAAGGAAGCCATTATGAGGTTGATAAATATGGGGAAAAACAGACATAAGCCAAGCAAGAGGATTATAGAAACAAACTGTTTAGAACATCATTCAGAAGAAAGAGAGCACTTGTGTATGTTTGGGATCATTGCCTTTCAGTGGGATGAAACACCATCCAATGAATTAGGAGGTATTTGAACTTGAGCAGATGCAATGCTTCTGTGCTCAATTCATTCTGAATTAATTCCTCTTGCCATCACTCTGTTTCAAGTTCATATTGGTCTCACCTACCCAGAATACCTTTTTCCAGAACTCTGCAGGCTCATTTAGGTAAACTGTAACCTGCAATAACCGGTATGCCTGTTTTTGCAGCTGACTAGTTCTTTGCATCTTGCAGTGTATCCCGCAGTGTAGTGTTTCTGGTTGTAAAATCTTCAGCAGTAGTCACTGACACATCCACATCTGCCTGCTGAAGGGTGTTTCTGATCTGACAGGTGTTTTGGAGTTTTTCTTCAATATGGTAAGAATTCTTCAGCCATTTACTGTTGAGATCTTCATTGACCTACCAGCCCCTTTGCAATTAGTGAGCAGATTTAATGATGTTCCAAAAAGATTATTCAGGTAAACACATTGTTTGGCCTATTTTTTTGACTGTTGACAGTTTTTTTCTTATTTCGCAGCCCCATAATGGCTTCTTTGACTGTTACAATTTTGGTCCTCATGTTAACAAAATGCCAATAACAGACTTCAAAGGCCAACAAAAGCCTAGAATCAAGACTTGATACAGAAAGCTCTCTTATACCTGCACTAAGGTAATGATTGTGACATGTCTAGCGATTAGACATGTCTAATCAGATACAGCGGAGAAGCAAACTGTCCTATTACTTTTGGTCCCCTAAAATGGTGGTGGTGGCGGGGGGGGGGGGGGGGGGCAGTGTATGAAAATGGATGCAATTCCTTCATGGATCATCTGATATCGATATACATACCCTCAAATTAAATGTGGCAGTCAGCATTTTAACCTCATATTCATTGTTTAATTCAAAATCCAATGTGTTGGACTACAGAGCCAAAAAATCCGACATTGTACCACCATCCAAATACTTATGTACTTCCCTGTAAACTGCCTCACTCAATCCCTGCCATAAATACAGTGCATCCGGAAAGTATTCACAGCGCTTCACTTTTCCCACATTTTGTTATGTTACAGCCTTATTCCAAAATGGAATAAATTCATTTTTTTCCTCAAAATTCTACACACAACACCCCATAATTGACAACATGAAAGACGTTTTTTGAAATTTTTGCAAATTTATTAAAAATAAAAAACTAAGAAATCACATGTACATAAGTATTCACAGCCTTTGCTCAATACTTTGTTGATGCACCTTTGGTGGCTTCCGTGGCTTCCGTCTGGCCACTCTACCATACAGGGCTGATTAGTGGATTGCTCCAGAGATGGTTGTCCTTCTGGAAGGTTCTCCTCTCTCCACAGAGGAACGGTGGAGCTCTGACAGAGTGACTATCGGGTTCTTGGTCACCTCCCTGACTAAGGCCCTTCTCCTCCGATTGCTCAGTTTAGACAGGCGGCCAGCTCTAGGAAGAGTCCTGGTGGTTCCGAACTTCTTCCATTTACGGATGATGGAGGCCACTGTGCTCATTGGGACCTTCAAAGCAGCAGGAATGTTTCTGTACCCATCCCCAGATTTGTGCCTCGAGACAATCCTGTCTCGGAGGTCTACAGACAATTCCTTTGACTTCATGTTTGGTTTGTGCTCCGACATGCACTGTCAACTGTGGGACCTTATATAGACAGGTGTGTGCCTTTCCAAATCATGTCCAATCAACTGAATTTACCACAGGTGGACTCCAATTAAGCTGTAGAAACATCTCAAGGTTGATCAGTGGAAACAGGATGCACCTGAGCTCAATTTTGAGCTTCATGGCAAAGGCTGTGAATACTTATGTACATGCGATTTCTTTGTTTTTTATTTTTAATAAATTTGCTAATATTTCCAAAAAACTTCATGTTGTTATTATGGGGTGTTGTGTGTACAATTCTGAGGAAAAACGCATGCATGCACACCAGGGTTTTTCCTGGCTCAGGGATTTTTAGTTCATGACCAGTAATGATCAGGTGATGATGGTACAAACTCTTTCTAAAAAAATTGGTTATACTACAGGCCATATCAGTTTTTAAAAAAACATTAAACTCTTTAATTGCAAAAGAAAATGAGATTTAAGCTACCTGTCAAATTGCAGCGAACTCCGTGCCTTTCTTGGTGCGCCTCAGTTTCTACGATCTACAACACTATCTGTCAGGTTTTATTCTCTATGAATTTGAAAGAGTGGACAATATGAAATGTGGAAAAGTCATTTAGGAGACGGACATTCATCAGCCTCCCATGCAGGTTATGGAGGAAATGCTCAAAAGCAGTGTGCCAGCACACACACACCACTATCTTATCCAGCAGCCAGATCCTCAGGGACAATGGGAATATGATGACAAGAGTCAGCCCCCCTTAAACATACACAGCGAAGGATAAACATGCACATTACTCAACAGACACAATTAGAAAGCCTTTCATCTCGGGGGCAGAGGAAACTGGCCATTCACAGCACACATACTGGACACGTCCATTTGTTTTCAATCTCATGGCTGGAAGCGGAAGTCGTGTATAAATAAGCAGATCAAAATGAACGAAAAAACAGGCCTCATATTCATCAAAGTAAACAGCGTGAAACAAATCACCCCTTTATGTACAGTACAGTTCACAAGTTCAAACGTCTGCTTGTCAAACTTCAGGGGCTTTATGTAAATGCTAATGCTGCCATTGCAAGGAACAGTTAAGCAAGAGGAATCGCATCTGGGGATCCGTCCACATCCAGTTCACTTAGCGGCTCCTTGGCTTTCTCAGGATCGGACTGATATGAAGGGAAAAATACAACTGATAAAATATCTCGCCACCCCAATCTCAGGATGTCAAAATTGTATATTACGCCCTCCAGAGGTCTAACGCTGGCATGCTGAGTTTTTTTGGTGGGGTGGTTTGAAATTCCCAAATGACTATTTATCGGCTTAAGAATGACATCAGTGTCCTTATTCACTTGAAAGTTACATCACTGTGATTAATCCAACTGCGATTAATCACTTGAATGACAGAAATGTTTTTCCAGCCTGTCATAAGTCCCTAATAAATCATACCACTGGAACTTTGTGCAAATGTTATTTTTGGTGCCAATGCACAAGGAAAACACATTATTAGAGATATTTGTTCGCTCACTACATTTCCTGCTGCCATTATATCAATTATTATTCTTACGAATTACAAAAGCTGACAGGATAAAGAAAGCATTGTATCCTCTCTGCCACTGAAAAATCAGCTGCAGATCAGTATCATTCTTGAAGAACAAATTTCATGCTCTCTGCTGCCCCAGTTAACAAAACTACAATTCCCACTATCCGTCAAGATCTCATATGTATTTGTACAACAACATCCCCGTCACATACTAAAGTAACAGTGCAGATCTTTTATCAGGCTTCCCATAATATCTTAAAGAGAAATTCCACCGCGAAAGAACATTAAGCTCATTTAACAGATCAACTGATTACAGTAAGTCTCTCTTAGCGTCTGGTCAAAACAATCTGTGCCAGGGGGAAATCTGGCAGAAGTATGCACCATAATGATGTACACCAATGGCTGGCATATACTATAGACAGCAATGATAATTATAGAACACAATAACAATCACTGCCCCAATTGGTTTTCTCTTTAATTATACCAGATCTGCCGCAGTCATCTGTGGCGTGTTCGTAAGACCATAACTCATCTTTGCCGGCTTTATCTCTGCCGATTTGGCGGAGGGCTCAATTTAATCAGGACAGCTACTTTTTTTTAGTTTTTTTTTTTTTTAGAAAAAGACTAAAATAAAATTAAAATAAACAACAGGGGTGTCATTTCCCTTTAACATTACTCATTAAGAAACAAAAAGCAAAAGTGCCCCCTGATCAGCACTCAGAGATGATTTAGAAACATGGGCCCTGACCTGGCTTTGGCCCGGCTTCTCCTTGGAAGGAGTGATTTAAATGCCCTGGACAATCTGAACTCCCATGGCATCTCAGACTAATTTCCTAGTAGATTTACCATCCAGCCTTTCAGAGCCGGAGATGACCCAAATGACTTATTGTTGGGAAAGCTAACATATACATTGCATTAGATCTGTAATCCTTGAATCAGGGATACCCTGTCTCCAGTCCTACACAAAGGGGAAAAGGACAGGAGGCACTGCACACTGGGCAGAAATTCTTAGTAGCTATCTGCCCAGTTCAGCAGGAAAAGACGGCATTTGCAGGTCACGCAGTCACATATTCACATGGTATGGGTGTCCTTTGGCTGCACTGACAACAGCAGCGCATCATCAGAACTAATGTGCAGGAAATTAAACCAGAAGGCAACAAAAGCTGCCCTAGCCCAGTCTCTGAATGTCCTTCATCTACGATACAATGCAACCTGTCTCTACAATACTGAACCTGAGCAGATACAATGCAGCAAGCCATCCAAACTGCCACAAAGTATACAATTCATTATTTTAATCACAGACCAGAATACTACCTGAAATTCGGGAAAAGACTCACAGGGCAATAACTGAACAAATATTGTGTTTAAAAAAACATTAACAAGAGTAACATGTTCTAGCCTGTTATTGACTTGGGCCAGGAATACTGCTTAACTATACAATCAGTATAGTAGGCAAGACCACCAGCGATTCAAAATTAATTCGGCAAAGTAAAAACAATTATTTCTCAAGGTTGAGAATTTCCTCCGAGCCTTACCTTTAATGATAAATAAGGAGGAGACTAATTTTCACCAAGCTGAAATCCCAATTTTATTGCTCGAGGAAATCCACATCTTAGAAGTGTGAGAGGTTAAGTTTAAAAGGGTTCAAGCATTTGGTCACCAGAGGGCAAACAAAAATGGTAATAACATTGTCCTGAAAAACATAATGATCCTCTTCACTTTTAATCTTTAACATTAGTTTTAGCTTCCTGGAGGACCAGTGTAGTTCCAATCCCTGGAAAAATTATCTTCACATACAATGATGTGCTGTATTTAGAAAACATCTCCAGCCTTTCCCAGTGTTACAGGTTTTAAGAGCACAAACCTGGCTCAATTTTTTAATTTACCATCTACACTCACTGAGCACTTTATTAGGAACAATACTAATACTGGGGCCTCACTTTGCCCTGAAAACAGCCTCAATTCTTTGTGGCATGGATTTCACGAGACTTTGAAAACATTCCTTTGAGATTCTGTTCTATGTTGGCGTGATTGCATCACGCAATTTCTGCAGATTTGTCAGCGGCACATTCATGCTGTGAATCTCACGTTCTACCACATCCCAAAGGTGTTCTATTAGAAGCAGATCTGGTGACTGGGAAGGCCACTGAAGAACATTGAACTCATTTGTCATGTTCATGAAACCAGTTTGAGACTACGGACTTCTTTTGCTTTGTGACATGGTGCATTATCATGCTGGAAGTAATAGAGGATGGGTACATTGTGGCTATGAAGGGATGCACATGGTCAACAAATATACTCAAACAGGCTGTGGCATTCAAGCGATGATTGATTAGTATTAACAGGCTCAAAGTGTGCCAAGAAAACATTCCCCACACCATTACACCACCGCCAACAGCCTGGACTGTGGGCACAAGGCTGGTTGGGTGCATGGATTCATGCTGAAGGCGCCAAATTCTGACCCTACCATCTGTATGCCTCAGCAGAAACCGAGATTCATCAAACCAGGCCACGGTTTGATGAATCTCAAGGTTCAACGTGTTGTGCATTCTGAGATGTGCTCACCACAACCGTACAGAAGGGTTATGTGAGTTACCTTAGCCTTTCTGTCAACTTGAATCAGCCTGACCACTCACTGGTTTTTTTTTTTTTTTTTTTTTTGCATTCATTCTAGACTGCTGTCCATGAACATCCCAGGAGATCAGCAGTTACAGAAATACTCAAAGCATACCATCTGGAACCAACAGTCATGCCACGGTCCAAATCACAGAGATCACATTTTTTCCCCCATTCTGATGGTTTATGTGAACATTAACTGAAGCTTCTGACCCGTATCTGCATGATTTTATGCACTGCAGACACATGATTGGCTGTTCGGAACAGATAGCTCAGTGAGTGTATTTTTTTTCTCCCTTCAACCAGACAAACCTTGCTTATGGTGACACACAACCATTGGGTCAACATAAATTAATCTTCAGAAAGACAAGGATTAATTACTTGTATTTATACCACACCTAATAAAATAAACCTGTATAGTAACTGATCCCACCCCACTAACTTGAATTAATCTTATGGCTTTAAAAAAGTGTTTACTTTAGTGGTTACCTCGTCATTGACATTTTACCATGTATATCTATTGGTAGACTGAAATGTTTACTAGATTAACCAAGCAGAAAAATCTGCTAAATGAATGTGCACAGCATAGCATTCAGCCAGACAACCTACAGTAAGTACACACACAGTAAAGCCGTATGAATGCCTGATTTTCCAACACATTCAACCACATTTTTCCAGTGTTAACATTTTGACACAGATAGCTACCACCTGGGATTCCTTTCAAACATACAAGATATTTTTGTTGTGGTTATATTTTTCTTTGATCTAAAATCAGGATGTAGGTTTGCGTCATACTATACCTTGCTTCCTGAAAGCTCATGACCAGATCATCCAGGATCCTATTGTTTCTGAGATCCAGTTCTGTCATTGGCTGAAATAACACAGAAGCCCCCAGTGAGATGTGTGCCACAATGTCTGTTGTTCCAGCTGAAGCTTCCACCATTATGAATCTATTACAAAGTGTAAAATAGCTGTCCCAGTCAAAGAAAAGCTGTCCCTCGTGGTTCACAGGCAATTCTAATTTAAAACATTCTCTTTGAGAAAACCAAACGAAAAAATAGAAATATTGGAAATAAGGTTGACAACAAATGGATAACAGATGTCAAAAAATAAAATATTAACACAAAAAAAATCAAGAGAAACTGATGCAAGACAAATCAACTGTCATTAGGACTATTAAGGAACATTCTAGCATATAGCTTCACATTTATTCTGTTTATCCTGTGCTGCTTCATGGCCTTGAATATGACTTAGCACAGACAAAATGCATAATTATACTATAAACTCAAAAGAATATCTAAATGTATGCTTTGAGTCTGCTTCATAAGTCTATCATCGTACAAAGGCCACAAAATAAAAGAAGGCGTGCAAAAAAATGTACAATGTACTTACTAGATTACACACTGGACACTGCAGCTTACATGAGAGAAACTTCCTTATGCATAAGGAACAAACTGTAAACACAAAAATACAAATGATTCCGAAGCATTGAAATTATTAGAACAGGGGCAATTCCAATTACTCATTAAGTTTATGCAACATAAGGAAATTAAGAATTTTAATGAAATAATATCTACTTACAGTTATGAGAGCATTTAGTCATCATAGAAATGTTGAGGTAGTCAAAGCATATGGGACATCGTAGTAGAGCTTCTACGTTCTACACAGGAAGGAATAGTCCTACAGTAAGCTGGCAACGTCAACTAGATAGGTAGCAAACCAGCGGTTTATAACGCTAGCTAAGTTAGACAATTTTTACGCATACTGGCTAACTTAGCTAGCTATCTGTTCATTCAATTAACAAAGTTGTCGAGTTATCTTGTAAGTAAGATTAGCCATTTTGCAGTCACACAGTTAACGTTAGATATAATGTTACATAAATGCAAAATACTATTATACTTAACGTTACAAATAGCTCAGCTAACTTTCGCTAACCAATTTCATATTACACCGTTACCAGTGAACTACGGGGACAGTTGTTTTAAATTAGCTGGAAGTTACCAAACGCTACGAAATGTGCTAGCAGGCTAAATACAGCAAACTTAGCTAGCTAGTAAAAGTAAAAATAAGCCTGCTATCACTTCAAGTGGCTGTATTGCTTGGTTGAAAAGCTAGTATTTGCAAGCATGCACCGGCATTTAGCTCACGCTAGTTACCCAAACTAGGTAAAGCTTGCACTTACTTTAAGGCACATAAGATGTGGTGGAAACTCTGGTTCCGTTAACACTGACATTTTAGAACGGCTTGTCATATTTTATGCAACACTACTTTCGTTTGAATATTTTAGCAAACCCAAGCTGGCTATTGTTGCTCACTTCAGTTCCTGTAGCTTTGTTTTAATCGAAACCGCGCATAGTCACAAAATGTGCGAAACTTCCGCTTGCGCAGTGGGCCGGTTCCTGTCTCAGCACTCAGGGGTGCGTTCCAATACTAAGAAAATGCATTCTCCTCCACTACCCCCTAAATTTGAGAAGGAGACGAGAGGAGAAAAGGGGTATACCGTAAATCCTCAAATTGTGTCCGGGGTTTTTTATTTACTTAGGCTGCACAAACCACAGGCCTTTATTTGGGGCAGGCTTGTATTCGAGGCAGGCCTTTATTTCTTATTGGCTTCTGTTGTAGAATTTTATTCTTAGAAATAAAGTAAAAGGCTACACTTAAAGTGGGCCAACACTGTTCAACACTTCCTGTAACCGTTCAGAAATCAATTAGTGTAGGCTAATCAGGAAACACCGTTTGGTAAGTCATAGTGTCAGTCTTAACAGACTTAGTTTATTACAAATATTCTCAAACACAATGAATCACATGCAAGTCCAGAATCCATAAAATAACAACTTGCCAGACACGCCTTCATGAACAATAACAAATTAGCGTAGATAACAGCAAGTTAATAAGGATCTTTTTTTTTTCGTTTTATTGTGAGACGTGTTTCGTTTGGAGCAGCAGGCTATCAAAAGATTTTCGCTTTGGTTTGGGATTTAATTTACTTTTGGACTGTTTGATTCTATTGCTAAATGTTGGGACTGATGGGCACTGAAATCTGGGGGGTATTTGATGGTTCACTGTTAAGTTTTATGTAGTTGTAGAGTGTCGGGATTTCCACCCGTCTGTTTATTGCGAGCCAAGGCAGCCGCTTTCATTCATTCATTGAATGTGCGCTGTGCTGTAAATACATGGAAACCTTATTGCGTAGCCAAGTAGCCTAATTTGAGTTTTTAATTTTGCCTGATTTACTTTTTATTAAATTTGTAGGCTGGATGCCTCGCGGCAACAATTGTGTTTAAATGTATACTGCTTCAGCCTTTGGCAAGCTACTTAGAAGGGGGCGGCAAGCGACTGGTAGCTTGAGAGCAACATGTTGGAGACCCATGGTGTAGGACAACGACTTTTCATTGGCAACAGTATTAAACCAGCCTACCAACAATATAAAATATTAAGAAGAGCTCTTTTATTTCATTGAGTTAAATTGAAACAATATCTTCTAGTGCTCATGGACTGATAGCCCTACTGGTAGGCAATATTACCCCGGCTTGTATTTGGGGGCCGGCTTTTATTTGTCCAAATCGGCCACGCCCCCGGCTATTATCCGAGGCCCGGCTTCAAATAGAACCCCGGACACAATTTGAGGATTTACTGTAGTTTGTTTCGGGTACTGGGAAGCACCCGTGGTGGTCGTTACTGTTCATACAGTCAAGCAGTATGGAATTTTATTCTGGTCTTGCAGAATTGGCCATCAGTAATCTAAATGTTGGGATAATGTTGCTGAATGGAACAACATGTGGATGGCAGGAGATGTGGATTAATCTAGCTATGCAGTAGTTCCTAAACTGTATATTGGTCAGTAGTGCGTGAGAAGGATTTTTAAAAGGTGCACTTGTTTGCAATGTGTAACTACAGTTGAATAATGGGTTATAAGGCAATAGTCCTACTGATCCCTGCTGTAAAACCCAGCTATGCCAGCTATACTTTTAATATTATCTCTGCAATACCACATCCACACACCCTTTTATCAGGGTTAGTGCTTCTTCTGCAAAACATGAAATGTATCTTTCCATCGCAGCATTCAAAATGATGTTTTTGCAGGAAATTCATTTAGTATGAATTTCCCCCATCTGTTGTTCAGGCATACATGATAAACATGAACCGAATGTAAACAGAACAATGCCAAATAAATGCTCATCCAATCCACTGAACTTTCCATCTACAGATCTATGCATCAAAATCATTGCAGTCATGCTACTTAGATGAGACTTGTCAGATGCAGTTGACGCAATGCAATTCATCAAGTTTAATGACAATGGTTTAGAATAATATAAACAAATACACTGCATGGATAAGTGTTTTAGCATAGGGTCCTCATCATCATACCTCTCCACGTACAGTAACTCCGGTTACTATTCCACTCAACAAATAATTCACATTTTGAGGAGTGACCATTTTGTAGAGGTTGTCAGCTGTTCAGGGTTTGTTTATGCCAATTCCTGCATTGTGTTTTTATTTTTTGTTCAATAAAAGGGAAACCTTGAAGGAAAAATGTTTCTGTGGTCAAATGGGGGTCATTAGCACAGAGCATTAACATTTGCATCAGTACATTATCTATATAGAAGCTCCAGCACAATAGGCTATGTTTGTGAAGGCCATAGCAAGGTGATTGCCCTGTTTGCCTTCTTACCTTTAAGCACTCTTCAGCAGATGTGATCCCCCAGTGTTTGATTCTACAAACTAATCAATAGCAGCTAATTTTGTTGACATTTTGCCAAAAATGCGAGGGGGAAAAGGAAGCACATTTGTGAAGCTGATTCATGGCTGTGTAGACCACCTAAAAATAATGTTGTGACAACAGTGTGTGGCAAAAAGCCTGAATTCTCCCACTTCTGCCTGTTATGTGGTAAAAATCTCTGAATCTCAAGCAGAATTCAATTCATTTGTATGCATTGGATGAATGTGGGGGGTGGGGCGGGGGGCAGTGACGATCAAGTAAAATGCTTATTTTTTGAATCCAGCAGTATAACATTCAATGTTCAGCTCTCTAAATACTGCCCTAATAATGTTCAGTAAATGTGTAGAAGTGGGGTTGGGCTCATTTAAGGACTGAAAAACACACAAATTAATTACAGTGACCTTATGTTGTTGAAATCGGCTATATAATCGGATATATTATCAAACGATCCGTCTTTTTAACAAGGCCATACATAAATATCATTCATATTTCAATAATAATATAAACTGCAACGCAATAAAACAGCAAAATGGCAAATGCCACATTGTTAAAAATACTCTGCTCTAGGCAGAACAGTAGTTTAGATGCTTATCAGCCTCTTATTTGTAAAACATGGCAATAAAACCCCTCCTCGCCACGTTCAAGGTTTACAGCCCTCATCTTGCCGCATACTCAGACAATAAAATGCATATTCTAAAATCCTTGATACCATTTCTTTATGCCAGAAAATCACGTTCCAATATAAGAACAAAAATATTTACATTACAGAAGTTTTTTGCAGACAAATCTTTGTCCAACATAAATCTGTATAGAATACACTAAGCTTTCACCACATGGATGGGCTACATCACTGTAAACTATGTTCTCAGCTTAACCTAGGCGTATTTAACCAGCTATTCTGCATACATGCCTGTAGGACACATCGATATCAGAAGACAGTTTATTTTAGTGCATGCATGGGTTGAAGTTTGGTGGTACAGCAGACATCATGTAATTGTACTGGATAACGGGGCTCTGGTTAACCTAATTTTTAAATAAAGTTCCATTTTAAATGTGATGCAGGTTGGTTAGAAAGCATTAGGGTGTGCAATCCTTTTTGAAGAGCTTTTTGGACACTGTGCATGCTTTATAAAAACATACTCTTATATATGTGAATAAAACACACATGAAGGTTTGTGCACAAATAAAGTAGTTCTGGGTTTAACCTTGACTTAGAAATTGAGAAATTCAGTGAATCAATACAGTACTAAATCATAAAAATATAATTTTGTAGTTTTTTTAATGTAACTTTTATGTACACTGTATATACATGCTCTGACATAGATTGGTTATATCTCAAATTTCTGAATAGTACAAGCCTCTTCTTTCGTTTACATTTTCAACCATGTGCGTATTAAATCATTTTTGAGATATTGACATTTATATAGGACAAAATAGGTGGAAATTGCCCTCTAAGGAGGCAAAGGGGAAAGGGTTAAAAAGAACCCATGAACATGGGTCGTATCCAATTATATTGTCTCTCTCTCCTGGTCAAAAACATTAAACACTAGGTATCCGACATGTAAGTGATTTCAAAATCATCAGAATCCCCCTTTGCGTAGTTTCACAGCATTTGAAAGTGGCATGGTTTATATTGGAATGATTTTGTTGTTCTTAAAAGACTAAAGTTGTCAAAACAGCAAACACCATGGGAATATTTCAAACATGAACAAAAAATATACCTAAACATACTGTACTGCATGGCAAAAAATGTACAAAAACAGAAGCAGGCCATCAATAACGGCTATAAAAATAGTGTGTATTTTCCCCAACAGGTTAATGAATTAAAAGCCCTTCTGGTTTTCCAAGACAAATCTGTGACTATTTCCAGGTTTGAGACAGGTAATGACCCATAACAATCATATAACACTGCACTTTGGCCAATTTATGAAGGGCTGCTCTTTTATAGAGAACCGGATTGGGATGCATTGTATTTCTGTACATTCACTGGAAAAAAACGTTGTAGGTGTTTTGCTCTTTTGCTGATAATGTTGCTTATTTTCTGTAAATCCATGTTGCTTATATCTAGTTATTCCATTAGTTGATTATTTTCCAATTTTGCCTTTCCAGAATCTGGTCGTGACATACTTTATTTATTTAACATTTTACTTAGACTTAGATTTGTAATGTAATTGTAAAGGGGTGCCCTGTTTAAAATATACAAATTAGCATGTTGTTCATAGTGCATAGACATTATTTTTTAAATCGCAAAAATCATGAAACTGTGTGCCAAATACAGCACAGGTACAAACATAAACACTCACTGAGCACTGTACACCTACTTATTAATGCAATTATCTAATCAGCCAATTGTGTGGCAGCAGTGCAATGCATACAATCATGCAAATACGCGTCAGGAGCTTCAGTTAATGTTCACATCAATGATCAGAAGACGGAAAAATGTGTAAGTGGCTTTGACCATGGAATGATCGTTGGTGGCAGATAGGGTAGTTTGAGTATCTCAGAAACAGCTGATCTCCTGGGATTCCCACACGCAACAGTCTCTAGAGTTTGCAGAGAATGATGCAAAAAACCAAAAACATCTAGTGAGCAGCAGTTCTGCGGGCAAAAACACCTTGTTAATGAGAGGGGTCTTAGGAGAAAACTGGTCAAAGGTGACAGGAAGTTAACTGGCCTGTAGTGTAGTGGTTAAGGTAAATGACTGGGACACGCATGGTAGGTGGTTCTAATCCTGGTGTAGGATTATCTCCTGCTTAGTCTAATGAACTGTATGTCACTCTGGATAAGAGCGTCTACCAAATGCCAATAATGTGACAACACAAATGACCAGAGTAACCAATAGCAGTTACCGGGATGTTGAAAAAAAAAAAAGGCAGGTTTAATGAAGGCAGATGAAGGGGCAGACAGAGCGTAATCCAAAACAGGCAAAATTCTAAAACCGGGAGGTCAATCCAAACAAGGCAGAGGTACAGAGTTCCACAAACAAGAGTCCAGAGAAGCAGGCAGATGTCATAAACAGAAATCCAGAAAACAAAAAGCACAGGGACAGAATGTCACAAGGCCAAGGGCTCGGGAACAAGGAGGCTAGAACTGCGGGAAAGAATTCAAGGGCTCGGGACTCAAAAAAAAGGACAAGACAAACTAGCACGGTGCAACTGAAAAGGACAGGTATAAATACACAGAGGAATGAGACAACCTAGGTGGGGCATGGGAGTAAGGGCGGTCTAACAAATAAACATCAGCTGAGACACATCAAAGGGCAATAAGGAGGGGGAAACGACAACGCGGACTCGATTCACAAAGACACACCTGTAATACAAATGGCTCCGAACTAGGGAGTAGACAATTGCACAGAATTAGGAGATGTAGTGATAATGAGAGACAGGTGCGAACACGTCGCTGAAACTAAGCAAGTAATCAATGATAGAACAGGGAGGCGGAGTTACAGAACAGAACTGAAACTGGAGATAAGTTAGTAAGTTAGTTACGTGATTAAATTACAAAGACCCAAAACTAGTGAATTTTGTTAGTCTGATGAACATATTAGTGTGTTAATATAATTAGTACTGTACAAATTATATGTTAGTTGGGATTAGTATATTCGTGCTATCTACAAACATGAAATTGAGAGAAAGCAAGAAGTAAGAACAGCGAGACAGAAGGAATTGTGGGAAACCTAATAGTAAAGCACGCAGACAGGGGAGTGACTCGTGATCAGAAGCATTCAGACTCAGACATTACAGGGGAAGCCGAGTGCAAAGACTAATGAATGTAAACAGAAAACCAGACACGAATATGAAAAATAATAAATAATTTTACCAAATAAACTAACTGACAGAAATCAGGATCATAACACATACATTACAACAGTGGTATGCAGAAGAGCATCTCTGAACACACAATGTCAGACCTCTAAGTGGACAGGCTACAGCAGCATACTTAATTAGGTTAAAAAATAAGTCTAATAAATACCTAATAAAGTGCTCACTAAGTGTATATTTCTAATAGTTTACCAGTGATCCTACCCTCTCAATAAAATACTTATTTGGTGTGGTATGTGGGTTTGTTGATAACCTTCTAGAAAAAGACCTGTATTTCATTTATTATTTATTAACCCTCTACAGTATGTCCCGTACTCCAGAGGGTGAACGTTTTGCCCTTATTCTGTAAGAAGCCCTGTAAGCCCCATGCTAAGAGTTAGGTCTAGACACACCTTTTCCACAGGGGTGCATCAACAGATGTTCTGCACCACTTATATTGGGCAAGTAACTTTCTTTCTTTCAGACAAAGATAATACAAAATTCATCAAATTTTTATTTAAATGAAATCACATGCCACTTTTCAGTAGGCTGTACTGCCACAGATATGCTTTCCAGTGCTTTTTTTATTTAAAAATGAAAGGAAACCTATTTGATCTTGTGGGGACAGGGATGCTATCTTTGTTGTTTTTGAGATAACTATTAATCACAGCCTTTAATTCAGTCTTGGTAAAAAAAGAATGGTCTTGTTCCCAACTGGAAAAAATAGGAACATTGCATTAAGTCAGCCTTTATATGTTCTGATGAGGCTTAGATATTGGTCCTTTTTTGTATGATTATCTATTTTCTCTGACAAAGAAATAACCAAAAAAACAACATTTAATGGAGAGAAATGAAAGAAGTATTTATAATATAACCTATTTTATTTGAAGTAAATCCTTTTTTGGGGATTACCTCACATGTAAATTACCAAAACTAAATAAATTAGAAAGCACATTATATTAATATTCTAGACAAAAAAAAATCTAATTTGATGTGTTGTGGAGGTTCTGGTGCAAGATGGACATGTGGAGGTTTTTGTATGGAGAATCCAGACTCTTGCTAATTGGTGAAATTAGAATATGAAGGCTGATATGAGTAAGAGCAGCCACTGGGCTCATAGGGTGAGTCATAAAAAAGGTATCAAATATGCCAAGAGCCAGTTGTTTCATTTCAGTCAGGTACTGTCTATACAGGGGGCTTAAACAATTATGCAAGTTACATTTTTGTCATTTCACCTTTTGTGGTCTGTACCACTCTCAGCTCAGTGTTCTCTCTATGTTCACACCACAGGCACAGTACACCAGCTCAGTGTTCTCTCTATGTTCACACCACAGGTACAGTACACCAGCTCAGTGTTCTCTCTATGTTCACACCACAGGTACAGTACACCAGCTCAGTGTTCTCTCTATGTTCACACCACAGGCACAGTACACCAGCTCAGTGTTCTCTCTATGTTCACACCACAGGTACAGTACACCAGCTCAGTGTTCTCTCTATGTTCACACCACAGGTACAGTACACCAGCTCAGTGTTCTCTCTATGTTCACACCACAGGTACAGTACACCAGCTGCGGCTGCCCTGGGCAGGCCGGGAGTACCCTGAAACATTACCCAGAATGCAACAGCAAGGCACTTTCACACCAGTGTGAATTACCTTAAGTTCTTGTCAGGTTTACTTTCCCATGTCAAATATTTCAGGATATATTGGATGTCAGCTCTATGGGGACTGATAAAGTCAATATACCGTAAATCTGCAGTCACTGAGTTGGTTAGCTTGTCTGTTAATACGTTGGGTTTATACAATGTTTGTTTAAGATTCTCTCAGTGATTCATATTTCCAATCTTACACAGTTGTTAGGAAGTCTGAATGGATCAACATATAGAATTTTGGTATTATTAATGTATTATTTGTTCTGTTTTTCTTTACTTTTTTCCTGCCAATCACTAAATAGTTATTAATAATAAAGAATTGTTCATATTGGTTATATGGTACCCAATAGTGTAAATCTGTGTAAAATATTGTCTGTTGTTCCTGGGTCCAGAAGAATGTTTTTTGGCATACTACTTGTCAGGAATGGCTCACAGCACTCACCCATTACTCACACATTTGACACTTTCATTCGCACGGACTGTAAATGTGTGCAGATGGCTTCCCATAATCCACAATAAAATTGTCTGTGCTAAGCGTTTATATAAGTCCACTTTGACCAGAGTAGACTCATATAAACCTTTCTTAGAGTTTACTTCAATTTGGACATTTTACTGTATACCAGCTCTGGGCAGAGTGGGCACACCCATTCAATCCCATAAATTCTATTCCATCTATAAGTTCTCAAAATGTGCTCCATGTATTCATTTTTTATGCATTAATGTATGTCAGTATTATGTCATTAGATACATGCATTGGTCATAGTGACACAATTTATTTGACGTAGGTCTACATTTAATTCCCCAAAGCCATCAGTATGACCAGTTTGTCATGTTTTGTGCTTACATTGTTTCTGGATGTGTGCACATGTATCTCTTGCAATTTTTCTAATTAGATTTTTATAGAGAATGTTTTAGGATGGCTTAGTCAATACGTGCACTGTGATCATAGGCCATTACTTGCAACATACTCCCTGAATTCAGCATGCATTTTGCTCTAAAAGCTTCCTTTCTTCTAAAAATGCATTTTTCAAATAATTTTTATTAAATTCCAAAAATCTCATTTGATTATCAATCAAAGTAAAGTCAGACGTGGTGTCACAGACCTGAGCCTAACTGTAATTCAAAGACGCCAGACATTCAGCTTGAAAGCTTTGTGGAGGCCTGCAGCCTCTGCATTTTGCCTCTGATCCAGTGCCCGATTCACTGTGCTAATCTGATTGGCCCGGCTATTGAGGTCCACAGATCTTCCTGTTTTTGACAGAACCAAAGAGTAGACCTGTGCGATAACAATGCTCGGAGATCATCTCCAAACCAACAAAATGACCATTTGGCTATGCAAACATCAGACTCTTTCCCAGCAATGTATGTGTTTCTACTGCAGACACTCTCATGCAGAGTAACGATACCATGGCAGATATGGAATGATAGTTGAATAAATATCGCAGGAGCTAAAACAATAACACTAACATGTCACATGGATATGGAATAACCAGAACCAACACAAATTAATCAGGGAAATGAGGGGCATTGTACTGCTAAGTCTATTACAGTCAGCTGTGTCGCAACTTGAGGTTATTACAAAGAGAAGTGGTTTAAACCGCCTTGATTTGTGTGGCACATTAAAAAATGAAAGCTGATTTGGACACACATCTTTTTCATCTGCACCAGTGCTTGCCATTGCATTTGCCAACTACTAAACAGAGCCCAAGGTCAAACATTAGACTAGATTATACTTCATTGTTTTCATTTGCCTCAGCAAAAGGATATATTTTCAAGACATAAATATATGTCTCTCTGCGAGTGACTGATCTCAATG
The DNA here is from genome assembly GCF_963514075.1 of Conger conger. NCBI lineage: Eukaryota > Metazoa > Chordata > Actinopteri > Anguilliformes > Congridae > Conger > Conger conger. The sequence goes on along the minus strand of NC_083773.1, from coordinate 14,478,357 downwards.
TGTCTCTCTGTAAGGACATAATTCAGGACAATACCTCTGTAAAATACATCACAGCATCCAGCAATCCGCACTTAAAGAACAGAAGATCAAATGTGTAAAAAATAAATGGTAGCCTTATCCATTCCTACAAAATAGACAACACTACTATCATCTGGTATGAATATATTTTATTCAAGAGGACTCGTACTGTACATGTCAGATGCAATCATTTCATTCACGGCTTATTTATTCCATTATGTTGTCTGATTGAATATCTGCAGTCAGAAGTAATATACTGACTGGGTGGACAGAGGTTAGGCAGTTTTCTGGTAAGGGAGTCACCAATCAAAACAAAAAAGTGACACTACACTAACAACATCCTCAGAGTATTTTTCATTGGTTCCCTGATTTTTGATTTTCTCTTTCAAAATGTTGTTGTTGTAACATTGTTTATAAAGCTGCCAAATCTGTTTAAAATAAACAGCTTTTGATGTTGCTTATCATTGTGCTACGAAGCCAACTTTTTCAGGACCACCCACATACAGTATATGTATACACTAGTCTCCCTCTGTCTTCCGCATTCACATACACACACACAGACACACATGCACACACGCAATTATCATGGCCTTGGTGTTCCTCCATATCGTTGCACCTAGGATGCTTGAGAAGGCTCCATCCATGCATAAACAGCCAGTAGAGGCGGGGGAGCCAATCATAAGCCTATTCCCTTCAGACCTGAGGATGAGTTTGGAAATGTGGGAAGAATGCACAATCAGGGAACGCTCAATCAAGCATCCCTACACACCACCATGGAGGTTACTGTTCATCAGAAACATTGTCAGACTGCCTGAACTTCTTTCCAAGGAAAAGGTGAGATTTTGTTCCATTTGAGTTCATAGCTTGACATTACACCCAATTTATGTTATATATTACTACTTTTTTATTATTTCAAAAAACATTAATGTTCCACTATGTATTTATATTGTCATGATATCATCCCTGAAAGCTGGAGAAACAGTGCAGACTGGCATGGTTTTTAGCAGCATTAGCCATTGTTTTTTGTGCGGGGCTGAACATTCAGCTGAGATGACGCAATGCCAATGATGCCATGCTGTTGCTAAAATGTTTTGCTTGCCTAGCCTTTCTCTCAGGTCAAATGACACAGACTAAACACATGAATGTTTCAATGGGTTGAATGTCCTGTGATCATGCATGATTTGTATTCAAATATATTCAAGGAGACGTGTCTACAGTAGTTTAAGCACAAAAGGTGAAAAAGTGAGTATCCAGTCTGTACGTAGTTCAATGACAGAGTCTGACATGAACAGTATGCCCTGCAGTATGACATGATGGTGTTAGACATCTTACAAGTGGTTAATCATAAGGCATGTCCTAATGATTAGATCTCAATACACATATTTGACATACAAGATTACAATCCATTTAAACATTTGATAAACATGGCCGGTACTCTTCTGAAACAAGACTACTTTTATCAGAGACTGAACTGTCTGACCGGCTTTTATGTAGTACTGCAAATCTAATTACTTGTCTGCAGCAGACGCATTTAGATGGCTAAGATTAGCAATCACTTTGCTCTATTGAAAGTACAGTAATTTCTCATACTGAGAAATCTGTGAAATAGTTTCTCACTTCCAATGTACCAAATTGGCAATGTGCCTTGGTATTCTCATCCCTGCATAATTTAACCGATGGCACTATGGGGGACTGCATTAAGCAGTTTCTGAGATACCCAAACCACCCTGTCTGGCATTGACAATCATTCTATTGACTGAAAGGTGCTAAATAAATAAAGCTTATTATTATTATTATTATTATTATTATTATTATTATTATGATACACTTAGATCACATTTCACCATTCTGAGATCGAACCTCTTGACCACGTGTGCATACTTTTATGCATTTGTTGCTGCCACATGATTGGCGGATTAAGTATTTACATTAACAAGCTGTTGTACAGGTCTAACTAATAAAGTGCTCAGTGAGTGTATATTCATTCATGACCACTCCTTCATCTCTTTCTCTCTTCCACTCTCCTCTAACACCCATCCATCTCTCCCACCATCCACTGTCACCTGTCGACGGAACCTACGCCACCTGTCTTCCTCCACCCTCTCATCTACAATCCTCTCCTCCCTACCATCTGCGGAGTCTTTCTCTCGACTGTCTACCGATGATGCGGCTACAACTCTCATGTCCTCCCTCTCATCTTCCTTTGACTCTCTGTGTCCCCTCACCACCAAACTAGCTCGGGCCTCCCCCCCCAGTCCTTGGCTTTCTGATACTCTACGAGCTGTCCGAACCGAACTGCGGGCGGCGGAGAGAAAATGGAAAAGGTCCTGTCTCCCCAGTGATATGGCTTCCTTCCATGCCCTCTTATCATCTTTCCATTCCTCTGTCTCTCTAGCTAAATCCTCCTTCTTTCACTCGAAAATTAACGCGGCCTCCTCTAATCCCCGCAAACTGTTTTCAACTTTCTCCTCTCTTCTGGCCCCCCCTCCCCCCCCACCCCCCTCATCACTCACACCTGATGACTTTGTCTCCTTCTTTGAAAAGAAGGTCGATGCTATTCGCAATTCCTTCTCCCAACCCTCCACCCCTGCTGACCCTCCTACCCTCCCCAACAACCTCCTTTTCTCCCCTCTCTGACGCCGACACACTGAAACTCCTTACTTCCCACCGCCCGACCACCTGTCCTCTTGACCCCATCCCCTCTCCCCTCCTACAATCTATATCTGAGGACATTCTCCCTTTTCTCTCCTCTCTAATCAACACCTCCCTCTCTTCCGGCACCATGCCCTCTTCCCTGAAGAGGGCCAGAGTCACTCCCCTCCTCAAAAAACCTACTCTTGACCCCTCTGCCCTGAACAACTACCGGCCTGTCTCTCTTCTTCCCTTTCTCGCTAAAATCCTGGAACAGGCGGTCTCCTCCCAACTGTCCACTTATCTTCTCCACAACAATCTCCATGACCCCAACCAGTCTGGCTTCAAGAGTGGCCACTCCACTGAAACCGCCCTGCTCGCGGTCACTGAGGCACTCCACTCTGCTAAAGCAAAATCCCTCTCCTCTGTCCTCATCTTCCTCGACCTGTCAGCCGCCTTCGATACAGTCAACCATGAGATTCTGCTCTCATCGCTGTCTGGGATGGGTGTCACAGGTTCTGCACTCGCTTGGTTTTCCTCCTACCTCTCTGGTCGCTCCTACCAGGTGACTTGGAGGGGCGCACTCTCCGACCCTCAACCCCTACGAACTGGAGTCCCGCAGGGCTCGGTTCTTGGGCCTCTCCTCTTCTCGCTATACACCATGTCCCTTGGTTCTGTTATCTCTTCCCACGGCTTCTCTTATCACTCCTACGCTGATGACACCCAACTCTTAATTTCCTTCCCCCCCGACACCCAAATCACCACACAGATCTCTGCCTGCTTGGCTGATATCTCTGCGTGGATGACTTCCCATCACCTGAAGCTCAACCTTGCCAAAACTGAGCTTCTCTACATCCCTGCTAAGTCCTCTCCGTCAATCGACCTCTCACTGACTGTGGAGGACTTTGTAGTTTCCTCCTCCCGTACGGCAAAGAATCTTGGGGTGACTCTTGATAACTGCCTCTCCCTGGCTCCACAAGTATCCTCCACTGCCAGAACCTGCAGGTTCTTTCTGTATAATATACGCCGCATCCGTCATCTCCTGACGGAGAAAGCCACCCAGCTCCTAGTCCAGGCGCTCATCATTTCCCGCCTGGATTACTGCAACTCCCTCCTAGCCGGTCTCCCAGCGTGCGCCATCAAGCCCCTCCAGCTGGTCCAGAATGCTGCAGCCCGCTTGATCACCAGTCAGCCCAGATCGGCTCATGTCACCCCGCTTCTCATTAGCCTCCACTGGCTTCCTATTGCCGCACGCATCCGATTCAAGGCCCTAGTGTTGGCATTTCAGGCTGCTAAGGGGACTGCCCCACATTACATACAATCCCTGATCACTCCCTACTCCCCAGCTAGACCACTCCGGTCTGCCAGCTCTGGTCGCCTTACGGTTCCCTCTCTACGGGCACCTGGCGGTCGAGCTGCACGTTCACGCCTGTTTTCCGTTCTGGTTCCTCAGTGGTGGAATGACTTGCCTACCACTGTCAGGACAGCAGAATCCCTCCCCCTATTTCAACGCAGACTCAAAACACACCTCTTCAAACTCTACCTTAGTCCTCCCTCCTGATTTACCCCGTCCCCCCCTTCTGATACCCCTATCCCTGTCTAAACCCCCCCCCCAAAAAAAAAATTGCACTTATGATGACGACTATATGTTTAGAACAGCAGTCCAGGTGTATTTTCCTAGTTCTGGATGTGATGCTTTGACTTGTGGTAGAACCTATGCACTTGTAAGTCGCTTTGGATTAAAAGCGTCTGCCAAATGACTAAAATGTAAAAATGTAAATTCATCATCCTAACCCGCTTATCCTGAACAGGGTTGCAGGGGGGCTGGAGCCTATCCCAGCATACATTGGGAGAAAGGCAGGAATACACCCTGGACAGGTCGCCAGTCTATCGCAGGGCACACACACCATTCATACCTATGGGCAATTTTTAGACTCTCCAATCAGCCTAACCTGCATGTCTTTGGACTGTGGGAGGAAACCGCAGTACCCGGAGGAAACCCAGACACGGGGAGAACATGCAAACTCCACACAGAGAGGCCCCGGCCGACGGGGATTCGAACCCAGGACCTCCTTGCTGTGAGGCGGCAGTGTTACCAACTGCACCATCCGTGCCGCCGTGAGTGTATATGCCAACTGATATTTCTATCACTTATGTATATATTCATTGATTCATATGGGCTCCAAAATTATATGGTAACTACATGCAGTACATACGAATAACACAAAATCTAATTGAAAGCTTCCTTCATTTCAGCCTCTGACATCTGCCCAACTGTACAGAACCGGCCAATGCAATTTAAAAGCAATATGGCTAAACTGGCATTTGTCCACAAAGCTGTTCCAGTAATTAGTGCTGAACATGTGTGATATACCACTGTCCCAAGGGCAGGCTGCCTTCTCCTTGCTGTGTCTGATTTATCATATTATTATTTGAATTTTACTACATTTATTTTAACTGTGCAGCTAAGATAATTTCCCAACTGGGACAGTGAAGACGGATTAAACAAGGAGAATTGAATTAAATTAATTTGACAACAATTTAACTGCATTAAAATGCTAGAAAAAGATGTTCCACTGTCAGCATTGCTGCTGAAATCCATGAAAATGAATCTACATTTTGAACTTCAGTCAAGCAGTAACTGGATCCATAATTTGTGTGTATGTAAGAGTGACAACTATCTGATTGTTGTCATCCATAACACAGATAAGTCTCGTAGTCCCAACTCTCTTCCCACAAGTTGATCAAATTAAATAGCATTTGGAGCACTACACATAAGACAACCACTGATACAATCGCAAAAGTGAAAATCTCATAAAAATATTAAAAGTGGACTGATGGAATTGAGCTGCCACAAAGCTGCTATGTTCCAAAGACTAAATAAAAAGATACTAAATTCCAAATTACATTTCTAAAGAATAATGTGGTAGTTATAATACAGTAAAAAATGATGCAAGATAATCTCACTTTGTATCTGTGAAGCACATTGGACTGCAAATAACTTGCATGAAATGCGCTTTATGCATACAAATAACGTATTAATATTATTATTATTATTTTTATTATCCCACCAGACATTTTTTCTTATGTGCAAGTCTACAGAAATAAAGCACATTTTCCACTCCTTGTCAAGTTTGTGTTGGACAAGAGAAGTGAGCACAATATAAATATCCCATGTAACAAGTGCAATTGAGTTAGTTCTTGCTTGCTTTGGCTTTCTTTCAACACTGATATGGAGCTCGTAATCTTGCTTAGAACATGGAAAGAGTTGAGTGATAGTAACCGAGAGCTATTTGGAATCTGCACTTAATGGTGTATATAGCCAGAGGGCTGCTTTCTTGAATTCTGCATTGGGAGAAAGAACCTGAATAATGTCAATCTATGATATAGATATAACTGTAGGCTGCCCCATGCAAGATTTAAACCAACAATGTTCAGGAGCAGCGGCACGGCGCAGTGGGTAGCACTGCCGCCTCACAGCAAGGAGGTCCTGGGTTCGAATCCCGGTCGGCCGGGGCCTCTCTGTGTGGAGTTTGCATGCTCTCCCCGTGTTTGTGTCGGTTTCCTCCGGGTACTCCAGTTTCCTCCAACAGTCCAAAGACATGCAGGTTAGAGAAAAGATTGGAGAGTCTAAATTACCTGTGGGTATGAGTGTGTGAGTGAATAGTGTGTGTGCCCTGCAATGGACTGACGACCTGTCCAGGGTGTATTCCTGCCTTTCGCCCAATGTATGCTGGTATAGGCTCCAGCCCCCCTGCGACCCTGTTCAGGATAAGTGGGTTCAGATAATGGTGTGTACATGTACAGATGGCACAGACTGCTTGATTTCACCTGGTGTAGGGAAAAATTCAAGCAAAGCTATAGGGGTCAGAAATGAGACATGGTCAATTTCAGTAAATGTTTTAGTTATATTAAACTAAGAACTAAAAACATAATAGGCTGTGCCCCTGGTTACTCTGAATATTCTATATAAGCATAACTGCCGTGAATGTTTGTATTTAGTATTTTTTATGTTTGAACATAAGTAGACAGTAAACATACAGTATGATAGTACACATCTGGGGATGGTTTAGCCCACAGTGAACCCACACTAGACTGTGCCAAGACAGCTGAATGCGCTCTGACAAGTGGGGGAACATTCAGCCAAAATGGCCCTGTGTGAGTTCAAGGCAGTTAACTGACTGCACATCGCAATTACTGTAAAACGCAATGCAGTGCTGACAGTTTAATGAAGAACATTTTTAGGCACTGAATTACATCCAGGAATATGATGAGAAGTGACAAAACCTGTCATTTCCTGTACTTCTCATTTGGACATTTGTATTATTCAAATGTATCTTGATTTTCATATTACATTCTAATCCTGTGACACTTGCATTCCGTTTAGCTTCAGGGCTAAGCCTTTGTGAAATGGACAAATAAACATGAACCAGTTTAAATGTACATACTGTATACGGTAACCAAAGTCATGTCTGGCTCTCAAGTGACTGACGGGGTTCATATATTTTGTTCATTTCTTAAATGTCATTTATTTGGTCCTCCTAATTTGATTTTGCGAAATACCAAATCCTCAATCTCTTCCATGGGGGAAGGGACTGATTCATTAACAGACCATTTGCAGTGCCATATAATGAACAGATACTAATCTGTCTCCCCATGCACCTTTCTGAATTCCATAGTGGTCATATACCAGGTCAAATATTGTTCAAAATTGAATGACCTCACTTATGCCATAGTCATGCAAACATGTAGAGAAGAGCTGTACCAATCAAGTCAAAATATTAGGCCCCAGCGCTGTATTTGTGTGTTCAGAAATGTCAACACCATTCATTTTGAACTAATAGCTACACATGACATGGTCTATCAAAATTAAACTTTTTTTATGGTAACTTTTCATTGAAATTAGGACTGTACTGTTCAAAATTCCAAATAGTACATTTATAGTGAGTGTTTTGAAACCATGAAATGTGTTGAATGTCTGTTGTCTGTCTGTTGTCTACTAAAAATAAATTATTTGATGTTGCAGTCAAAAATGTCCCTAGTCAGTCATTAAGGTACAGAAAATATGTTGATCAGTTGAAGACTACAAAAATAGGACAAATAACCATTCTGATTAGATTTTGGCAGCTGAAAGATGGAACCCACCAATTAAAACACACATATTCTTATTTTGTGTCTAATAACATTGAACTATAACTCAGATATTCAGTTATATGAAGGTTGATGCAGTGAGTAAATAAATAAAGGAATTAAATCTCTTTTACTACGTAAACACTCAGATGCCTCAAGAGTCCCAATACAGTGGCCTAAGCAAACAAAAAGCTATGTTTGAGACTTTTCATAACCAGTACGGAATCTATACAGTTTCCCCCATTTTGTTAGTATATATAAAGGTTTATATTTCACCATGAAGAAATTGCAACACTTTTTATATGTAGTTTCCCTTTTCAGAGCACCATAAGTTCTAGGTGTGTAGCCAGGTGTGTTCAGTAGCTTCCTTTGTGTGATAGAGCTTTCAGTATTCCCTCAACATGAGGACCAGAGTTGTGCCAAATAAAGTCAAGGACTACTTATGAGGCTGGGAGATATGATTAAAACAGCCAGATACATTGGCAACACCTTATAAAAATCAACTGTGTAACGCAACATTAAGAAGGAAGAGAGCACTCACCATACTGAAGAAAAACCCCCAAACACATCTCTGACAGACCAGAAACACTTTTCAGGAGGTAGACATATATGGGTCAGTGATTGCTGTTTGCAGCAGGCTTCACACACAAACCTACAGAGGCTACACTACAAGCCACAAATCACTAGTGAGATGCAAAATCAGGATGGCCAAGTTACAGTTTGCTAAGAAGTACTTAAAAGAGCCATCAGCGTTCTGGAAAAAAGATCACTTGTGGACAGAAGAGACTAGGATTAACTTGCATTAGAGTGATGGCAAGAGAAAAGTGTGATCACAGCTTCAAAGCAAAAAACAGGAAAATTCTTGACTGGCCAAGTCACTCATCCGATCTGAATCCAATTGAACATTTGTTTCATATGCTGAAGAGAAAATTGAATATTACTAGTCCCCAAAACAAGCAGGAGCCGAAGATGGCTACAGTATAGGCCCAGAAGAACATCACCATCACCCTGAAATGGGGGTTCTATGTTTGAGAAGTGCTGTAATTTTGCCAGTCCATATGGTGAAACCAAAGTGTATAAACACCATTAAATAAAAGCTGAGAATGTACACTTTAAAAACATGTGAATTGTTTGATTACACATCTAGAAATTGAGGCATACAGGTAGCCAAATCTATAAAAAATATGTCTTCGAGCCAAACAATATGGAGCTCACAGTATATACATAGCATGCATGTGCATGTGCGTGTGTGTGTGCGTGTGTGTGTGTGTGTGTGTGTGTGTGTGTGGGAAAATCATCTTCCCGCTTTGATGTAAAATGACCATGAGATATGATACACATGTGAACATGGGAAACAGCATGGCTCATCATGCTCATTGTGGGAAACACTCAGGACATGAAAGTGAAATTTAAGAAAGAATAATAACTTTCTGATCTGAAAGTATTGCTGCTCCATATATGATGTCTTTATGATGTCACCACCAGAGAATTGAGGGGGTAAATTCACATGATAATCAAGACAGAGAAACTCCCCTGTGCTTCAATGTGCAGTGTATACATTCACTTTCATATACATACACTAAGGGCTATTTTCTGAACAAAGAAAACAAACTTGGGAGAAGAAAGTAGAAAAACGTTATGTGGGATTATGGGGAACATTCACACTCACCATGCGATGCTGCTGTCCTTCAGCATCCACGGACAGAAAGGCGCGCATTCAGTCCGCGGCCGAGGAAAACTGTTTCTTCGGTCTTGAAATTGAAGTCCTTCCTGTTGCATGTGAACACAACCTAAAACACTGGGGGTGCACACTGAAGTCACTTTCCATAACTATATCTGTCTCACCATAGAGATGCATGTGTGGGTTTAATTTATTGCTTTCCAGAGGTTTAAAAAGAAGCAATTTTTTGGGCAAAAAGAATCTGCTGTATACCACACTTTTTTTATCTGTTTTTTATAGTTTCTATCTGCAGACACAGCATTCTGGGAAGCTTTCTCTGTGAGCTGAGTCATACTTTCCTAATGCTGTTCCAGAAACTATCAAATGATGGTTGATTTGTACCACAAAGGGGATATTTAAGGTGCTCTTATTTTAGATTATTTGTGGAGGTTACATTTACATACAGCTGGGGCTGTACTAATGCTAACAGTTTTCTGAAGGGTACAACAGCAGTGTAATGTCTATTATTCAAACCTGCACACCTTTGCTTCAAGCCTGGTTCCCTAAGCGCTTTCCCACAGTTCCACAATGCCAGTCAGAAACAATGAGCTACTGTATACTGGGGAATTATAAATAATACGGAATTAAGGAGTGAATACTAATATAGACTGAATGTGTTGTACAAATTAATTCCTTGTTAAACAAAAGGATTACTCTTAAATTGTAAATCTCTGCTCAAGAGAACAGTAAATTTGCGTATATGCCATCACTTGTCAATAAAATTGCACCTTCTTTTTGCAATCATTTTTAATTCCCTACTTTTCACCCCTCTTCTTATTTTGCATTGCTAAGTATTTGTGAATATATCGTCAGAGGAGACTTAAAATTCATGTATTTGCATAAAAAGCAGTGTTATGCAAAAAGTATCAAGCTGATTGTCTTGGAATCGGACCTGGTAATGTGGACCATGTTGTTGAAAAAAGAGGGGGAAAAATGTACCTGGATCTCACTTCATAACCCTCCACCCCCACCACACACACACACACACACACACACACACACCCCACCCCAAACGGTGTGCATGGTCATACAGGCTGATCAAGCACTCACCAGCACAGAGCTAGACTGACTATTCCACGGGCATTACTCAAAATCAGCTCCACAACCTACTTCCCCCTACCTGAGAGCCATAACCAGGGCAGAGGCCTCAGTGTTTTTATTATTTCCTTTAGAGCACTTGGTGTCCATGTCTATCTCCCCCCCCTCACTGTGTTCAGCAGGCCCTCAAGAGGAAGGTCAGCTGGGTGCCTGTTTCAGCTCATTGACTTTTAATTGCTTCATTAACTCTATCATTTGTGCTAATGAGGATGAAACAGGATGTGATTGCAGTTTCCCTTTTACTCCTGTTATTGTTGCGGATTTATAGAAATGGCCACTGTAGATTATTTGGTTCTCCAAAAGTTAAATATATATTGAAAAATCATGAACCTTACCCACAGACTTGGAAGTAATATTGGTCAGTATTGGTCATAGGAGGAGTGGTGGTGTTTTATAGGAATATTAAGTATTTACAAAGACAGATCGAATATAATTTATCAGTCAGAACAAGGGAAAATAAATTCCTATCTGTAGCAGAAATACAAATAATTTAGGTGTGTTCGGCAGATGCTTGTCAAGATCTGTGATAAATTGTCTAAATATGTCGAACTGAACCAATCCCATGATTCACTGCACTCATGCCATGACTCATAGAATCTGCAGCCAAAACAATATTCTGTAGGAATCAATAATATAACTGGATTTGGTGGTCCATCTTGTTCGTGGTTTATATAACATTTCCAATAATGATTATCCCCTCTGACTGTTAACCTGAAATAATGCCTTCTGCCTGGCACTTTCATGCGAGGCACCAGCAAGCGGTCTGAGTGGAAAGCAAGTTGATTGATTGCATTCATACTGTGGCATTCACGTATGCTTGCTCTATATTGTGTGAGCATGAGTCAGTAACACAGGGGAAAGGGTCTGGTGGCACCCCATTCTGCTCTCTTGACAAGGAAGAGAAACTATGTGACCTTCACTTTTGTGGATTAACACACTCATGTTGACATGATTTATATTTCAAGGCATCTTGCGTAAATAGGTTATCGGCGTTCATCACAATGATGTGAACTTTGATGTGATACTTTGAGAAATGCAACATATTTTTCTGTTTTTGGAGCTCCCTCCATTTTTTCAATTTTTCTTCCCAGATTGGGAATGTTCAGTTGGGCCTGCCAAGTCATCGCGATGCCACCTACATCCATACACCATAAGCACAGCAACTGAAGCATGTGTTCTTGCCTGTGCCTTGCAGTATGTGTATTACTGAGCTCAGAGCTAGCACAACACAGACTGTGCAGCAAGTGAATGCCTTTGCCTGAGCAACACTACACTGAAGATATACCTGCAGTAAAAACAAGAGCCTCAGTTGCATATGCCATCGGGAGACCCCAGACTGTGCGTTTGGGAGGTACGTGGTTGTGTTTGTGCATGTGTGGGCATTATAAAATGAACACAGGCTGCTGTCTGCCCCTCTGATTACAGACACTGGTCTATTTTTCATTTGTAGGTGATGACAGTAGCATAGTCAGCTATTACAGTCAGCCACTACTATGTGGGTATATTAAAAGGAAAAAAGACATATAGACATATGCACTCACATACATACTAAGAAAAACACACACTTGTACACATACAGAATAAGGTAAGTGGCACACACATACTCAGTGATAATTTTATTAGGTAGACCGGTACACCTGGATTTTCTGCGGGCTGAAAAGCATTGTTAGAGAGAGGTCAAAGGGCCAAATGCAATATAAAGAAGTAACGCATATAACCATGCATTACAACAGTGGTATGCAGAAGAGCATCTCTGAACACACAACACATCAAACCTCTAAGTGGATAGGTTACAGCAGCAGAAGACTTAATAAGTCTAGAAAATACGTCTAATAAATAGACTTATATGAGTGTATATAGTGCAGTATGAATGACACATTTGTACACATGGAAATTAACACAAACACAAATAAAGTTAAAGTAAAATAGTTTGTACAGGATCAGTACTGAATAGCTAAAAATGTTCCTGAGCTGTTGTTCACAATAACCATAAAGAAGTTTTGTGGTTCTGCAAATTTTCCCAGGACCTGGGAACAGACCATTGCTATAAAGATGTGGTGCATCTGGATGAGCGTTAAAGAAAACAGAAGTCTCGCATTTACGGAAGACATCCATAAAAAAAAGAATAAAAAACATGGAATGTACTTTGAAGAGATATCCATGGCGTTCTGATTAAGTTTAAATGTCAAAACAGCACGACAAAAAGTCAGCCTCTTCATTTCCCTTGCTTCCAACTAAACCTCAGACAAAGATGTATCTGTGAGAATAAAAAAGCAATGTCAAAAAGCTGGATTTTCATGGGGGAAACTTCCAGCTGGAATCTTTTATGAACAATGACACCGGAATAATACAGCTGGGTAACACTTCAAATGGAAACGAAAGCTGAATATCAAATGGTGATGTGTTGCTATATGATTCACCTATGAATCATTGATCTGTTCAAATGTTTACCCACAGTGACATTGAAGTAAACAGCACACGAGCAGACCTTAAACACAGCCTGCATCGACAGGTTGATGCTAGACCTTTGGAAAGTCTGAGATAAAGCTCTCTGTGACTTTGATGGCCATTGACAAATGGATACCTCTGCATCCAGACACACAGGGCATGTGTACCGGAGTGGAAGGGCAGCCCTTCATCAACATGCAGAGTATGCCGAGACAGGGCTCATGGCAGTCTGCTGACCTATTGCACCTGCTGCACTGGGACCGTGTTCAAACATGCGTGACAAGGGCAAAGCGTAAATTAGATTCGTCCAGCCCTCCCGAGGCTGTGCCTCACCGGGGCTGCTGTCACCTTCTTGTCTCCTCTCTTCCACTAAACTAGTCACAATTTGGCAAGATCCCCACAGAAAACATAGATTGCTTCAATGAGTGGCAGTGGAGTTTTTATGATTAAGTAAAACGAGCGGTGATTGTGTGTAGGGTTCATGGCCCTAAAACCAAGTGTTACAAATTATAGCAGAAATAGTTCAACACGATGCTCATCTGTTTAAAAGTTTTAGACAGACTCATAAATACAAAAGGGATTATATGCATTCCTGGAAAAAAAAAAAAAGAAATTGTCAGAAAGAATTCAAGGCGCATAACTGTGCAAGAGAGAAATGTAAATAGGGATATTTTGCTCTAGGTGAATTATTCAGTTGTTCCCCTCCTGCCAATCTTAAAACAATAGTTTGCAGCATATTTCCATTTCACAAAAATGTATGAATAAGAAGAGTGAGTATCAGACACTGGGGAAAACTGAAATAATTCCACCTGTTAAAACAGAAAATTACCCAGAAAACTGTCTAATGAAATATCATGTGTACTTGCTAATTAATGGTTCTGAGAGAAAGGCTCCAGAATCAGGCCATTGGAGATGCATCATAAAATTCTGATCAACATGTTCTCCATCTTAAGTAAAAACCCTCACCAGATCCTCCTGAAACAGGTGTGGGGTGCAGATGGGTTGGTTTGTCAACCTCAAACAGGCGGCCATTTTCTCCTAGCAGTGTAACCACAGCCCCCATGCTGCATTATGAACGGCTTTTGACTGGACAGACTGGACCTCACTGGACAGCACATTCTGAGTCTGTAACAGGTGTCACATTCTCTCCCACCATCACCTTCAGTCTGCTCTCATGAAAGATGCCTCTTTCCTGTGCCTGTGTGTATTGCACTTCCTGGTATTTTTAGATTAACCTTCAGGTAATATTAAAAGCTTTTGTTTTATTTAGTTTTCTGTGGCTGGAGAGAGCACCTTTGAGAAGTTCCCCCTCACTCCCTTAGCAGCAGACATCAGTAACGTGTGTTTGCTATGAGGGGATGAGAAGAGCAGCTCAGACAATGAAGCTGTTGAACTCTGCATGTTCAGTCGATGATTTATCACGACGTTGACGTGCGTGCATTGCATGAGTTCCCTTCTGTTTCAGCACAATCATTTCAGCATATTGAGCCGTAATTGAAATTCTCTCAGGTCCTTTTTGGCTCAGCAGTGAGTCACATTTCCCACTGCTTTTGGGTTATTATTGCAGGATCCTAAAACGCTAGTGTCCCCTTGAGTGTAGTGATGCTCTTTTTAAAGATTTAATTATTGCAGCCCATAAACAATTTCCCTTGGGCGTGTATTCATTCATCCTGTTTTTCAGAGCAGTTGAGCAGGCCCACTGACTCTGATTCAGGTGAAAATGCACACACAGATAGCTTGGTTCCTGTGTCAGATCAAAAGCGACAAACAGGCAACAGGCTCATATCCCAATGCCATCAAAAAACGGAAAATACTCATTCCTAAAATAAATGTGAATAAATAAACAAACAAATAGCTGAAGGGTGCATGTATGCGTGAGTCTGGCCATTTCTTTCACTGGGAGGGAGCAGAAGAGACTCTCGGTCTCAGCGAACTGCAGCCAGGCTGGCTTCCACAGAAGGCCTGCACGCAGTATATAAACACCCTGAATGTCACACACTGCTTATGGGAGTGGAGAAACAGTCGAGTACTCGATCATAATATTAGAACTGCATGACAATTCCCTTGTTAGGAAACTCTTAAGTGCAACAAATAAATTAATGTTCTTCCGCACAGCCACTGTAGTTTAAACAAATTCCTGCATAAAATATGTATTAGCTTTTTTTGCAAGCCATTCAGCAAATAAAGCAAAAGGATATGATAATTCCTACACAGTATTTGCGCATTTAAACTTTTTGGTGCCTATTTAACTATTAAAGGTCATTATTAATGTTCATATCTGCATTATACCTTCTCAGTGTTGTTTAATTGTTTAATCCAATATTAACTACATTAGTAAATATAACATTTTGACAGAACATGTTTATCAATTCTGAAGCCCCATGCAAGACTGCTAAACAAAGTGATGCCAGACTATATAGTGCTTTGTCACATGCTCACACAATTAAACAAACTCATTAACTTCATTTCACATTTTGAGATACTGCCACCTCAGAACATATTTGCCATTGGTATATCAGCACTATAGATCAGTGAGTACCTTTTTCTCAACCAGTGGTCAGGGACCCAGAATTAATCAAAGACCCTTTTCCAAAACAACTATGTAACTGGGAACAAAAATCAGACAGGGAACACTCTGTGCGGTAGAAAAAGCTCAGTAAGCTTTTATCTCACAAATGAAGAGTACCCTAAGAAGTTTCTAACAAGAATATTTTAATCCCAATTTTAAAACCCAGAGATAGGCACTTCAGGGGCCATTCACAGGGCATTGCTGCAAAAGAGCATGTGCCCCGTCAACCTACCATGTATAAATAAAGATTAACACAATATATAAAAACACAACTAAAATAAAAAGGTGATCATGGCATGCTGGCTGATGCAGGGGTGTCAGATCTCTGAAAAGGCTTTCTGGTTTAGCCCAGCACTACGACACGTGATTCCGTTAAATAACTAATCATAGTCTTCTGTCAAAACCACGATAAGTAGAATCAGGTGTCTCAGTGCTGGGCTACAGCAGAAACTGGCACGCACACTGACTGTTTTTGGATAATGGACATCTCTGCTCGTGTATTTTAACTTTCTTCGTGGAGTTTTGCCATCTTGTGGCTGGGAATGGAACTGTTGTAATTTACCACCAATTTGCATGGCTCTCAAACAGAGCTGGATCTGTAAGCACTCACAGAATCTGTGCCTAGATCTACACATCAATAACCAATCATTATTATAATACATATTATTATATGAGGAAAAGACTATGAGAATTTAGCATCTTGATTTACATTTAATGCAATATTTCAATGAATACTCATGAAATATGTTACCAGTTAAAATGGACTCACCGAAGTATATCACCTTCTAACAAAAAAATGATAATTACATTGGATCCAGCTCAAATCATGGTTATCTGCATGTTTAGCTATATGTTTTAGGTTTCTTCTGATTCTCCTAAAATAATGCCAAAATCAGGGTAAGGGCACACCGCAGAGGCAGTCCATACCCTGTTAAACCAGGCCTCAAGGCTCAGGCCATACCCTGCCCTCCACTGCTGATAGCTCCATCACATCAAGTGAAGCCATTTCCAATGGGCTAATAAAACCACTGAAAACACAAGTTCCAGAGAGATTTTGAGTGAGGAATCCCTAGTGCAGCATCACAGGAACACTCCAGTTAGGCACGTCAGCTGACATGAGGCTGCATGACACTGTTTTCTGCCCCCCTGGAGGACTCGACACAAGGGGAAGAAGAAAAGAGATGCTCTGTTACCTTCCTCTTAGAAGTTTCTCTCCACTCTCTGGAGCTTTTCTCTTACAGCCATGTGAAATCCCAAAATAACTGGATTGGCAGAATGCATCAAAGACTTTTAACGACTGCTGTCTACAGTAGAATTACAGTCTCTGAACTGGAAACCTACTTGTATGCTTTACTGTATGTCTCCTGCTTAAACATACGTACACACTGAGGACAGTATTCTTGTGGGAAAAGTGTGGGAGGGGGTCATATATAAACCATAACTAGAACTGTGTGTGGCACCCAACTTCCTAATGCTTGGCAACCATTTTCTGGCAGAATTCTTAACACACATCACATTCAGAGGATACAAATTAAGTTGCTTTTATTTGGACATTAGGATTTTCAACATCCAACCAGTGGCTTGGTGTACATTACATCACAGGGGATTGAACCAATCACACTCATTAACAAACAGCGTTACCAGACAGAATTAGAGAAGATAGAAGACTACAGTTCACATCCAACATCACAGATGGGTCAGCCGGTTCGGTTTCTCCAATGAAGAGTTCTGTGAGAAGCTTGTAACAGCTGATAAGTGTTTCTTTTTATATTTTTTTTAATGATCTCCTATAAATACAACAGTCCCGTTTTAGTATACATTCCATAAATTAAAAAAAACAACTCCTCTATGGTACAGTTGAGAGAAGAACAGTGCACTAGTGCCTTGTACCGTGCGATAAGAGCATTTCTAAAACAATTCATGGCACATAACATACTGCAATGTTTTCTGCAAGGAGGAAAGGAGAGCTTCAGTAATGGATCCACATCCCTTTCACAGCACACAGCTGACCTCACAGGCAGAGGTCAGACCAAAATGAATGTGCAGTTAAGGCTTGAAATGAAGTACACTCTTGTCCTGTCCTTACATTATACAACAGCACGTAAATTTACGTTCTGGAGGCTGAGTAGTTTATCTGTTAAAAATAGTCATTTAAATACTTCTACCTCCCGTCCCTTTAAAAGTTAGACAAGGGAGACATCTTAGGGGAATGTTTATATGGAATACATATGTACAAGTTCAAATCAGGCTGAAGAATGTACTTCAATATACTCTGAATTGATATATTGCAAAATATATCAAATGCCACTTCACATGCAATTTCATATATAGTTCTGACAACTGATATATGTTGTAATATAGTATATTTTGCCATAATCGAAGCATATTCTTTAAATGGTCAGTAAAAGGCCAATTCAGTAACTGTGTATGTGTGATGTTAAATCAGTGCTAATTGACTCCTGTCCAGGAAAGCAGTCATCAAGGTCATTTTCCAGCAGGTTTTATGTCATTAGCCATACCTTCAGGCCTATTCAAGACTTCACAGAGCTGCTGATGGAAGGTCCAGTGTAAAAGAAGGAAAAAGACTGCCTATGAACTACAACTCCCATAAGCACCATTGCTCAGTGAACCACAACTAAACTCACCCCTGGGAGGCAAAGTTAAATTGGTTCAATCAACAGGATGGCAAATATATTTTGAATGAGATGTTTAAGTGGCTGGAACAAATGCATAGACACGTTACAACCGTCTAGCAGCAGTGTAATCACTGTTGAGAAGTGCTGCCTTTAAGGTTTTTAATTTACTACCACTTCAATCATCTTGGAAAGAGAATTCTCATTCTCTTACATAGATCAGCTGTAGCCAGTAAGCACATGCAGTAAGGCTTGTATTCTCAAAAAAGGGATGCATCGTTTTAAATATTTGCATTTGTGTTTTACTTTCTCGTGCCAATTTATAATTGCAAACCTTTGGGGCATTGTTGGCAGAGGTAGAAAGTCCTGGGGTCAGAAAGTAAAAGTCTTGCCCTGCTTTTCCTCCACCTATGATTTCAGAAATTAGTTCTACCTTCTGGCTGAAGAATTGTGTTAATCTAGGTGATTGGAACAAAATACTGAGGAGGACTTTTATTTCCTGAAGCTCAGATTTCTGGGTATGTTCACTGAGATGAATTTGCATTAGCAGCATAACTCTGCTCTGTAGATGAGCAGAGGTTTATGTATTTATGTATTACAGTAATCTTTATCTTCTTTTTGGTGAATGTAAGCCTTATTTTGCATTTTTGTTCCTGGGTAGCATTGAATAAAATTGTATTGGGAGTTTATACTGCGCTATGAACACCAGTGCCCCTTGTATCATATGCCCTGGAGAAGAAATGAAATTCATGAACGGACTACATTAGCACCTTGATGACAACGGGAAATATTTAATATCAATCATAGATAGATTAAAAAAGTAACTATACGAGTCCATCCAACACAGATTATGTGCACAAAAGGCACTTTAAAATAAGTTTCATAAACAAAATCTAGAAGGCAATAGATTATCAAAATTCAAAATGAAATTGACACAGTATAGTTTATATTCATTAGGTCTATTAGACTTTTGTTCAGAATCATTTGTTCTCTGTGCTTTTACATACATATTTATCAGCGTTTTCTAATGTGAAAAAGCAAGGGGAGAGGACACTCAGATTACTATCCAGATATAATGTAAAAAATCTGAAATGACAAAATGTCTATAAAGATGACTGGTCAATATAATAATAATTATCATAATAATAATAATCTGGTGATGATGAGAATAATGACTGGCATGGCAGCCAATCGCCGTTGGTGTGTGAGTGTGTGTATCAATTGTACAGCGCTTTGGATAAAAACGCTATATAAATGTCAACCATTAATGAAGTGGTGAGTCACCAACATCATCACCCTTTGGGATATCATCAATCATCTCCTGACATTTATATATGAGGAGCAAAATGATATATACTAATATCAGTCACCAGAGGGAGCGAAAACACAGTTTGTTGAAAGCAGTGGCATTCTTCCCTGTAAGACCCTTTATCAACAGCAGGGGTCAGTACAGTAAACATTAGAATGGTGACAGCCGGATCCAAAAAGACCACGGAAGGCTGATTGGAGCCCAAGGGAGCTGAAGAATAATTTCTTGCTTTATCTTATGTTAACAAAATTAACATTTAACAGTTATGTTTCAAATGATAATCAAATCAATGCTTACTGAGACCCATGCTGGAGAATCAATTTGCTTGAATTCTCGTCTCACACACATCTCCCTCTATTAGTTTTAAGTTACATCTAGAATGTGTAACTAAAATGGTATCCATCGGTGAAAATGAAAAGCACACAACTGACCCTCCTCTCAGAAGCGAAGGTGTCCAGTACAGTACTTGTGCGTCTTAAGAGGAAAGGCACCGCAAACAGCTGTTACCAAACTGCTGTATGAAAAAGGTGTCAAAGCTTTGTTAAACCTGTTGATCTCCGATCCACACACCGACAATGGTCAGATCAACAAGAAAAAACATGCTCACAGTTTTTCAAACAAGCACCAATCCTTAAGAGTTAGAGTACCAGAGTGTTTTGGGGACAAACCAGACTGCTACTGTACGATTCAATACCTTTTACAAATCATAATTTTATACATTTGTGCACACTATACATTGTTTGCTAAAAAAAGAAAGAGAAAGTGAGGTATGTAAAACTAGGAGGGCCTTTCTGAACTGAGCAAAGGTTATATTCGGACATGAAAGAAAACAAGTCAGACAACTGTGCTATTATCTTGTAAAGACACTGTTTTAACTGTTCAGATGCTAAAAAAAAAATGGATAAGAATTTTCTCTGTGTTATCACATTTAATATTAAAATAATAATCATAAAAACTGTAACAGTACTTTCCAGCATATTTTGCAGCAATACAAGCAATATTTATACCAGTTTAGAGCAGGCAAGAGGATGGCAGTGTGTGATATAAAATCCTGTTAAATGGATGGATGCGTACTGACAGATGTCTTGGTGAGGTGCGCATCTACATAGTGAATCGGGGTCAGACAGGCACATTGCAGGGCAGCCGTATTTCTTACTGGAATGGGTCCTAGCTCTGCATGCTACAGTAGCTCTGTATGCTTCACAGAAAATTGAAAAACAGGCTTAGTCAAAGAACAAGCCACTGCTCTTTAACAGCTCAGCCAAATGGACTACCTTTGCTTAGAACAACTCTCTACAAAGTATCTACTTGAAAGCATTAAGTGTGCTTTATGAATGCCTTTATGAAGTCACTCTTTATGTGAAATATTAATATGAACTACATACTTTCTACATACATATTTAGAACTGACTGTCTACGGGTGGACTTAATACAGATCACTGAGCTTATGAAATACTGATGCCTCTGCTTCAGGCAACAAAATGGCTCCTCAGTCTCACCCTTCTTGTGTATATGTCACAGGAGCATGTGACCATCAAAAAAAAAAATGCAAGAGTGTAAGAATGTCTTTTTTTTCACAAGTCTTGGTAAGTTATTCCATGGATTTCTGCTTTAAAAACTTACACCAGTGCAACATTTTAATTACTTTCCAGAACTCTTTCTGAATTTTTTTTTGACTGACGTGTATGCACATGGATCTTTACCATTCTCATCTCCTTGCCTGTTCCATTCCAGTCTGTACAAGGTTACCACTTACAAAAATGTATCTACTCAAATATAAGTTCAACTACATATTTTTACCACAGGGTTTTACTATTAGCTGGTATATTGGTTTCCAATTTCTGCATCTCATATACGTATACTGATTTTACTATGTTGTTATTTTGGATGAATATCCCTTATACTACTAACAAAAGGGAATACCATTTCAAGTATCTATGTACAACTCGAGGGCTGATGGGATGCATTGGTCCTCCAGCCCTGAGACAGTTTGGCGGCTGTAAGCACAGCCCAGTGGTGGAGGTGAAGCACCCCAGTCACTCTCTCATCAAACCCGACCGGGCCCACGGGAGCAGGGCCCACGAGAGCAGGACCGGGCCCACGAGAGCAGGGCTCCAGTCAAAAGTTTGGACGACCAGTGCAGGATAGAAATTAATGCCAAATTTGTATAGTATTGCTTTGTCTGTAGTCTGCTCGTCTCTTAGCGAGGGACTGGCAAAACAACCTGGGTTCCACAAATGACTTATTTTCTGAGGTAAAAAGAAAAAAAAAACTGGAACAGATAAAGTGGTTAAACTTTTCAACGACTATTTACTGGAGTGTGTTTTCTTCCTTCTTCCAGTAATTCTCTTCTCAGCAGAGAGCAGTGCTTCACGATTCATCCCTGCCCCAGCACACGGCAGGCCGTCTGCACCCTGACAGCTAACCTTCGCAACGCAACTCCGTCTTCAAAACTTCTGGGATAAAAAAAAAAAAAAAGGCTAACTGAAGAGAAAAGCGAGGCGCGCTGAAATGAAGGTTAGCGTAGCGGCGTGCGGGCGGGGGGCCCGGGGGGGGGGCTACATGGTGCCGGACTTGTCGGAGGAGGAGGAGGAGGAGTTGGTGGGGAAGCCCTTCTCGGAGGGCGTGCCCGCGGGGCTGCCCACGCCGGACGAGCTGGACGAGCTGCAGCGGTGCTGGGCGGGGGCGGGCCGCGGGGGCCGGGCGGGCGGGGCCCGGAGCTGGGACCCCGCCAGGCGGGCGGACAGCGGCGGTTTGAAGGTGGTCATCATCTCGGAGGTGGAGCTGCTGCTGCGCCTCATGGCGGCCTCGGGGTCGCGGATCGCCATGGTGTGCAGCGGGCTGGCCGGCTCCGAGCTGGCCGGGTTCTTGGTGGGCTCCAGCGTGTCCAGCACCACGTCCGGCGCCTGCTTGGCCGTGTTCTGCCGCTCCAGCTCCCGCAGCTCGTGCAGGGCCGTGGTCATCGTCTTCTCGATGTCCTGCGCGTCGCACGAGGAACAGGGCCAAGGGGTTAGTCACAGACACTGAGCTGCACTTCTCTCCTGTAAGACTTTCACTCTTTTACTCCCAAACCCAATATTAAGAGGCACCACCCAATAGGGTGCTCAAAACAATAGTACAGCAGTCATTTTGTTGGGCTGAAAAAGTGTAAGTTCGAGAGTGCCATATCTCTTGGGATTTTATGGTAGTTACGCTTGTTGAGTTACGCTAGTTGGCACTCTTGAGTCTGAAAGGGTTAGCTCATTTCTGAAACTTGATATATCCTGCATTACTGAGTAAATAAAGAAAACATTGTTCCAGACAGTGACACTGGTCTGATTTCAAGGGGTTGGGGGAGGAACAGTACTGGATTTCAACAGCTTTGTCACTCAGAAGGATGAATGACGGCCCCTTAAGAACCCCTTAAATTATACCTACGCTCCACTGTGTGATGAGTCATGCGGTTTGTAAGGAACTAGCAAACAGGCTTCAGGCTGAAAAAGTGAGATAATCACACTGAGCGTGGCAATCAACCTGATTTGCTTCAGTACACAGCCAGCCCTGTAAATGGATATAATATGCAAAAATACAGACCAATTATGAACCCAACAGCACTCAATATGGAGATACTGTATGAGATTTATGCTTTCTCAATGTTGTCTATGGGCGTGGCAGCTTCCCCTGGTCAAACGTACAGCCATGCATCATTCCTCACACACAGCTGAGCCAAGACTCTGCTTCCTGTCCCTGTTCATATCCACAGTCTCTTCTTATATCAATTTCCTGCGCGCAGCGGAGTTATCAGGCCGCCGAAGATCATCTCCGGCATTCGTGCGAGCGTCTCTTCATTTCAAAAACAATAACGCGGCGTTCCCGTCTCTATCCGTCCGTCCGTCCTCTAGAGACGGCCGGGCCCGAACAGAGCCGGGGAAAAGGCGGAACGAGCCCCCCACGCCACAATATCACATTAATCACACGCTGACACGGGGTGAACAAAGCAATTAGGAGCTCCAGATAGAGCTTTCATCCGCTCGTCTTCCCAGACATGCGACGCGCTCGCCGGCCGCCGCTGAAATACGGCCGGCGGAATCACGCTCACATGAACGCCGCGGCTATAAAAATGCCCCTCATTTCAAAACGTGTCGGGGAGCGCAACACATTTATTTTGCGCATGAAACATGAAAGTGAGGCAGGTGGGGCTATTATGTGAGGTTATTTAGTTCCCTGTGACATGCAGTTAATTACAGCGCAAATGTCTCCTGAGAAAGTGACTGTACACCATGTGGATGGAGGGTAATGCACTGTGTAGCTGGCAGCAGTGTGGGGAGAATTTCAGGGAGAATATAATACAATATAATAAGACTGTACTATATAACAGGACAGGGAATAAACCCCAGTAGTGTTGCCGAGGAACATCACATTCAGGAGTCACTGTATGAATGTCTGATTAGTCAGACAGTAGGAACAACATTACATACACGTGGGATTCTGCAAAGAATATTGTGTTAACACAAGTTCTCTTTTATTGGATCTGAAACATTGGCATTATGATCGTTTCAGAGATAATTCATAAAAATTGTTGTTGGATGATAGGAAGTCTATTTAGCATTCATGATTTTTTTGGTGCTGTAGTAAAAACCATGGCAACGATATGCAGAGCCATTGATTCTGAGAGAACGGGTTGGGGAGTTGGGGTGCACATGGATGAACAGGCAGTGGTGCGTGTGATTGGTTTTCGGGGTGCTGCAGGCTCACCTCTGCCAGGGCCTCGGCCTCCAGAGACTTGTGGTCCCCCAGGCTGCTGTGGCGTGTGGCCCCGGGGGTGGGTCGGAGCGGGTGGCCCTCGGGGTACACCTTCCTCTCGGGGTAGTTGATGCTGCCCACGCTGCCGAACGTGCCCAGCCGCCGTTTCTCCGGGCTCTCCATGCGGGCCCTGCTCCCCGGCATCTTGTGGGGGCTGCTGGGGCAGGCGGCGGCTCGCGGGGGGGTATCGGGGCCCCTGGGCGGGCTGTGGGTGTCAGCCCCGCTCCGACGACGTGGTATGGCGGCCCCGTCTGACCGTAACCTCACCCTGCCCAAACATCGAGCCAAACCGCGAATTACTCAACAGTACATCTTTGAACTAAACTACCTGTACGACAGTGACCAGTGTCAGTCAAGAGAAACTGAATAATATGCACATTCTTGAGGTGTTCTCAGAACAGAGCTTCAGAATTTGAAGGTTAATTCCTGCCTCATAAAGGCTGGAGGATGATGATATGTTGAAAAAGTGGAGCTCTGTGTTTCTGAGCCTTAAACAAGTGTTGCACATAATCATGAGCCTGAATTTTCAGTGTTTGCGTAATGATACTTTAGGATGCTTTGCTTCAACCGAGGTGGTTGTCCACTCAGTTTTAAGAATACTAGACTGCTCTCTTACAGCAGTGGGTTCAATGTCCCTCCCGTATGAAAAGTGACAGAGTGAGACGCATAGGTGGCACACACTGGAGGACTCACCTTCCCATGACACCACTGAAGGTGTACTCAGGCTCACAGGGAGAATGGATGTCATTCTTGGATGAGGCCTTATCATCAAGGAGCGGCCCACTGCTTGCCTCGCTGTCCGCCTTCTGACTGAGGCTGTCTGAAAACGCATCGTCCCTGAGAGAGAGAGAGGGAGAGAAAGAGATAGTGAAATTTTAGGGGAGGAAAGGATGGCACCATGGTGATAGAAACACGTAGCAGCTTGACATAACCTGATACTGAGAGGGCAAATTCAACAAGACAGCGCATGTACCTAACAAAGAGAAAACACTGATGTGCTAAAATCATCAATATTACAGGAGAACACTTACTATTCACGTCATTGCTGCTTGCAATTGCTGTTAGTCTGATAATATTTCAGTTTGAACACATTATTTGCTTTGGCCAAACCTTACAGAGTACAGTCATGCCAAAAATAAATCTGAATCTGAACTGAACAAAAGACGGAAGGAGGGAGGATTTATTTTAAACTAATAAAATGTTCACTCTTTGTCCTCCAGGAAATATTCCTCTCTCCCATATCACTAGAGAGGATTCAGAGTGAGTGAGTGGGTTAGACTGAGTGAGTGGGTTAGACTGAGTGAGTGAGTTAGATTGAGTGAGAGGATTCAGAGTGAGTGGGTTAGACTGAGTGAGTGAGTTAGATTGAGTGAGAGGATTCAGAGTGAGTGAGTTAGATTGAGTGAGTGGGTTAGACTGAGTGAGTGAATTAGATTGAGTGAGAGGATTCAGAGTGAGTGAGTTAGACTGAGTGAGTGAGTTAGATTGAGTGAGTGGAGCCAGAGTGAGTGAGTTGGACTGAGTTGAGTGAGTTAGCCTGGGTGAGTGAGTTAGACTGGGTGAGTGAGTTAGACTGAGTGAGTTGAGTCAGAGTGAGTGGGTTAGACTGAGTGAGTGGGTTAGACTGAGTGAGTGGAGTCAGAGTGAGTGAGTTAGACTGAGTTGAGTGAGTTTGCCTGGGTGAGTGAGTTAGACTGGGTGAGTGAGTTAGATTGAGTGAGTGAGTGAGTGAGTCAGAGTGACTGTAGAGTGGCTCTGTGGAGTCAGAGTGACTGTAGAGTGGCTCTGTGGAGGCAGAGTGACTGTAGAGTGGCTCTGTGGAGGCAGAGTGACTGTAGAGTGGCTCTGTGGAGTCAGTGTCTGTAGAGTGGCTCTATGGAGACAGAGTGACTGTAGAGTGGCTCTGTGGAGTCAGTGTCTGTAGAGCGGCTCTATGGAGACAGAGTGACTGTAGAGCGGCTCTGTGGAGTCAGAGTGACTGTAGAGTGGCTCTGTGGAGGCAGAGTGTCTGTAGAGCGGCTCTGTGGAGTCAGTGACTGTAGAGTGGCTCTGTGGAGTCAGAGTGACTGTAGAGTGGCTCTGTGGAGTCAGAGTGACTATAGAGCGGCTCTGTGGAGTCAGAGTGACTGTAGAGTGGCTCTGTGGAGTCAGTGACTGTAGAGCGGCTCTGTGGAGTCAGAGTGTCTGTAGAGCGGCTCTGTGGAGTCAGAGTGACTGTAGAGCGGCTCTGTGGAGTCAGAGTGACTGTAGAGCGGCTCTGTGGAGTCAGAGTGACTGTAGAGCGGCTCTGTGGAGTCAGAGTGACTGTAGAGTGGCTCTGTCGAGTCAGAGTGACTGTAGAGCGGCTCTGTGGAGTCAAAGTGTCTGTAGAGCGGCTCTGTGGAGTCAGAGTGATTGTAGAGCGGCTCTGTGGAGTCAGAGTGACTGTAGAGTGGCTCTGTGGAGGCAGAGTGTCTGTAGGAACGTCTCGGCTCCGGGGGACTCACATGTCCTGCACCACGATGTACTGGTGCGGGATGAGGCCGTCCACGCCGTTGTGCCGGCCCTCCCACCAGTCCTCGGAGGCGCGGTGGTACAGCAGCAGTGACGCGCCCTTCTTGAAGGACAGCTCCCGCGGCGTGCGGCCGGCGTAGTCGAACTTGGCGATGGCCTCGATCTGCTCCACCTCTGCGGGCGAAGCGGAGCGTCAGAAGGCGTGCGCGAGCCTCCGCCTGTCCCTTTCATCTGGCAGAGCGCGCGTTCATTATCTCCACATCACAGACCGCTAAATATAATCACGCGCTGGAATCAATAAAACCCATTTCAGCTGCTTTCCCTCATACAGTAATGACTGCGAGGCACACACGCTGGCTCTGGTGTGTGTCCTGTCATTCTGACATCAAAGACTGTTGCTCTAAGATTAGAGACAAAAAGGGGCTTTAGTCTGTAATCTCAATTTATTTAAATTCATCTGAAGGCAGAGAGTCATGTAACCAAAGAGGGAAAGAGTGGGGTGGGGAGGGGTGGAGATGGGTGGAAGGGGTTGAAAGAGAGAGAGAGAGATTGGGGTGGGGATGGGTGGAAGGGGTCTTAAAGAGAGAGAGAGAGGGAGTGGGGTGAAGTGGGGTGGGGATGGGTGGAAGGGGTCTGAAAGAGGGAGGGAGAGAAAGGAGGAGAGGCAGCGATGACGCAGATGTCAGTAGAAGAGTTGATTAACGCTGTCCTGTTCTCTGATGAGTTCATTAGCACGTCTCCCCAGTTCCCGTGCGCGGATGTGCTCCTGTTCCAGGGCACCAGACACCGGCCTCTCGGGTCCTGCCTCTCATGCGAATTATTAATAAGGGTCGAGCGTGCCCAGCTCCCCGGGGGAGATAAAGACCCCCGCATCCCCACAAATGCGCCCCACCTGCCCCCTCCTCCTCCCTCCCTCAGCCTGGGGCACAGCGAGCTCGTGTTTCACACTCCAGAAGGGTCACTCCTGCTGTATGTGGTGCGATCACAGAAAAAAGAACTTGCAAGTGAATATATGTTCATACAAATCCCTTTTCATGGGGACATCAAAATGGCCGCCCGTGCTTCAGAGAGGCTGTGATCCTCCTGCCCTCCAGGCCCCAGGCTCAGGGGAGCAGAGGAGGCCAGGCTGCCAGTTTTCTCCCAGAGAGAAGAGAGGAGGGGGGGGGGGGTGGTCTGATTTTGTAGCAGAGAAATACACACTGCAGTCAGAGGAAAAGCTCATTCCAAAAGCGACCCCTAAAATGCAGAGGACATCACAGTCCGCAAAGTAATTGGCAGGTTGTCATTCCAATCTGTAGATTTGGACGGAGGAACGGTCTCCTCTGTGATGAGAGACAGGAAGGTGAGCAGGTCTGCCAGGGACAGGGCCAGGGCTGTGTTGTCTGTATATTGGGCGGGTCGGGGGGTTAAGCATATGTGCAAAATGAATAGTCTCACAGCGGGGTCCCTCCAAGTCAACCAGAAAGCCCAATAGCTTCCATTAAGGGCTCCAGTCAGGGGTGAAATTACTGTCAGCGAGAGAAACAAAACGTCACCCATTCTCATCACACACCCACGGAAATCTGACATAGGACTTTTCTTATTATTTTAATGTCAAGCCACACTTATATTTTTCTGCCCTCAGCTGTGTGACGATCCATCATGTCCCTGTGTATTGTGGGAAATGTCAGGCTGGGAGCCAGCAGGGATCGTGGCTGGGGTTTCTGCGGTTCGCCACAGCAAAACCAAACAACACCAACTCATTAGCTTTCACTGCACACCTTTGCTTTGGATAGTATAGCTGTTTGCTTTCTTCAAAAACTCTGATGTACGCCTGCCAAAGTCTCTCCAAACAAACAGGACAAACGCGAAGAGCTCTCCTTGAAAAAAAATTAATTTAATTTCCATTTTATGTAAAATGGAAAAGCAAGCCCATCTCCCAGAATGGAGCAAAACTAGCCAGTGATTTGTGTTGTGCAGATCCAGCTGATAGCTGAGTGGTTGTATTTTATTGGCAGTGTTACTATGAACCCGTTGGGTTTCCGGTGTGCGGTTACTGAAATCAATCTGTCAATGTTCAGAGGAGAAACAGGAAAATACACAACAAAGGAGGGCCTCATGGGTCATGTTGGCGAACAGTGAACAAAGAGACCGGAAGCAATGAGAATGGGCGAGAGAGGGAGAGGAAAAGAGAAAGGGACAGAGATTTCATATGTTAAAGCTGTTATAACGATTTCATAATATGATGGTGATACTACATTTATTGTATTACTAGTCTATATTAAAGTGAATATGCCCACCTCCAAGAAGCAATTTCCTTCAATCCATAGCTTAGCTGTAACTGTATAATTACTTATTGTCTGTGCTTGCTACTCGCCTCTTTCGCTCAGACAACACTACATTAGGTCATACCAATAAAGCACCTTGAAATTAAACACTTAATTAAACAACAAAGACAGACAGGGAGAGAGAACCACAATTACAGCATGCAGGTCACGACGCAAACTAACCCGAGCAGGAGTGTGTGTGTGTGTGTGTGTGTGTGTGTGTGTGTGTGGAAGAGGACAGGAGAGTTAAAGTATGCATGCATAGAAACATACGCTAGAGGGCACGAGTGTGAGAGTAGGATATGAATGAGCATATGACCAGTCTACAGCTTCAACCAGAATCTGTTTCTAAGCAGTTCTGAAATGTCAAAACAAATCCCAGATCTGCCTGAAAGCTCTCTCAAATACGCACAGCCAATAAGGTCACTCGTCGCTGACGGGCACCACCATATGCGTAGCTGGTGCTCGGTGTGCTGTGTCTGACTCACGAGTCGTCACACGAACATGGAAAATCCATATTACTGCCAGCCGAGAGCGCGCACACACACGCGCACACACACACGCACACACGCAAACGCACCCGCACACTCACACACGCAAACACGCACACACGGACACACACACACACAAACGCACACATGCACACACACACGCACACTCACACACGCAAACACACACACGCACACACGGACACACACACACACATATGCACACACACGCACACACACACTCACACACACACAAACACACACGCACACCTCACCTTATCCGCCTTTTACAACACAGACCAGAGCTGGTGATTGATACCGACAATCAATATCAACTTTGCATATGGAGGGAGCAGGGGACATGTTGTAAACTGTGCCCTGTGCGCTGTTCTAAAGATAAGCAGCTCATTTAATACATTAAATACTCCATATATCAACTGAGCAGGACCGGCAGCTAATGGTTGTTATTGCACATGATTTCAATTACAAAGAGCCAGACGCACATTGCTGCGGTGCTCAGAAATACTGCTGGGGGAACTGGCAGTGTTCATGAGTACAGAACTGCAGTTTAAGAGAGTGCTTTATATTAAAAAACAATACTCAGCATGGGAGCAATGGTGACATTATTATCCATAAAATAAAATATGTCCAATGTGAGACTCTTACTTAGTTCTTTAATTCCACACACCTGTTTTGAACTTAAATTACTGAAATAAGAGCACAGTTCAGTCATATTTAAGATTCCATATGACAAACATGAAAAAAGCTATGCTTTTCTTCAGCATAAGTCAATATGGTTTAACTTAACTTGGATGCAGAGTGCAATGACAATGTCTGAGCTCAAAGAAGGGTAACAGAAAAGTTGTACTACCTTTAAAAGGCTGGGCATTGATTCAAAGTATTGTTCCAGAGAGCAAGAATGGGGATCCCACCCTGGCTCTTAACTGATTTCCAAAAGGTCAAGAGGAAAGCTACATCTCCCAGCAACCCCAAAGCAAGAGACTGGGCCTGTGCCTCACACTCACCGTCATCGCTGGTGTGTGGCTCTGTGCCGTTATCCACCTCATCGATGGTGCCTGGTTCACTGTGGGGGCTGTCACTGAAGAGCACAGACAGGAAGTGAGGTCAGGGGCTGTGACATGCTTAATTTCTTTGTCCTACTTTCCTACTTTTTTTTTTTAGGAATTACTGTATCCTCTATTTACCCTTCATGACCCATTTACTGAATGCACAATCAGTCACCAGCCTGCCGCATTGCAGGGCCCATCCTGCTTCAGTTAGCAGGGCACTGCAGACTAGGGTGTTAAACAGCACAGCTGGGTTAGGCATCCTCCAGGAGCCCAATATACAGGGAGTACCCTGCTGACTATGGCCCTCCCGCACTGCACAGAGAACCTGGGCTTTTCCCAGGTACAGAATGAGAGGCTGTGAGGGTGACAGCTAGCAATCTGTGCCCATGTTGTAGCCTCCGGGAGCAAGAAAAATTAATTTGCATACAAACTAAACTATAACAGTAAGGCGGGAATAGAACTTGAACCAAGAAGCATCTGCGGGCAAACGGCCAATGAAACGCCCCCATTCCAAAAGAGGCTCCGCCCGCTCACCAGTACTCCTCCCCTCCAGTCATGCACTTCTCATAGACCGGCCCCTCCAGCTCGCGGTGGCTGGGGAAGATGACCTCGTTGTGCACGATGATGGTCTTGATGACCTCATTGACATGCGCCTGGCAGGCCACGGGGTCCTGCCCATCCGGTATGGGCATGAGGGTGGGGCCAAAGCAGATGGCCAGGTTGTAGGGGTCCATCATGTTTTCATCGCTGTACTGGGACAAGCTGCAGGGTGGGACGGGGCGGGGAGGTTAGTCAACACCTTAAAAATGACTCATAACTCATTCACCTGCCAGTACATCAGCTTGGATTCTAAGTTAATTAAGAAGTAACCACAAAAACAGTGCATCTTCACACACCCCGTATAGGGTGCATCAATCATGTGCTCTCCAAAGCAAAACCTCATGATTCATTCAGCTGTCAGATCAGTTATGACAGCACCACCTCCTTTGGAGTTCAAAAACCTCGCTCTCCCATCACTCCCACACAGAGGAGGGAAGAACTAAACAGGACACAGAATATCCTCTGTAATGAGAGTGTGCCCCAAGGGCCAGTGCTGGGCCCACAGCATGTTGCAGTTTAATAAGCACATCCCTAACACATGTACTATCCCTAACCTTTTAAGGGAACTTATGGTCAAATCTTAAGGCATGACCAAGATCTATTAAGAAACAGGCTGGGAAATCTCCAAATGTCAACGGGAAAGGAAAAGAGGAATGAAACTCAGGATGTGGCATTAAATCTATTGTTCTGCCAGAGAGCCCAGCCAAAGCAGCATCAATAGCGCTCCAGTGAAAAGGACAGGTATATTACTTCTGAAAAGGATGCGTTACCATGTCCATAAACAGCTGAGCCCTGCTGACACATTCTTATAAATAAGAACTGTTCCGGAGAAGTTCCAGCAATTCTGGACCAAATGCTGCCATATTTCTCTACTTACTTAAGTTTGTCTTTATGCTCATGCTTTAAACTTCAGTAAAACGTTTCTGACATGGAAGGAAGAAATGTGTACCAAAAATGTACAGTATCCTTATAACTCCAAACAGCAACACAAAGTATTTTACACACATATTTAACTCTAAGACTGGCACTTATTTCCAAGCTACTGTTACACAAAGCTGCAATCAGCTTTATTCTGCTGTAAACTCACTGGTTGAGGAAGGCAAACAGGTATCTCATGACGATGATGATGGTACGAGGAAGAGTTACAACAATCTGTTGGATATGATGAGCTCTCTCAGCAGACGATTCAAGTTCTGAAAGAGGGAAAAAAGGATGAATACAAATCTATATTATCTATAATTGATTCTATCTCAGGAATATCATTAATAAGTGACTGCCCCACCCATACCAGCTGTGTTGCCGTAATGAATGCAATGACAGGGCACGGCTAATCATTGGGAACAGCGGAAAAACTCCAGCAAACTTGATCCTCCAGTCCAAAAGACTGATGTGCTGCGTTTCTCCACTCCCCAGTTTAATTTCACTCCAGCCACACACAGGGCAGCCCCAGCCTGATGGTTTCCATGTGTTGTGCTGACCATCTGTACCAGAGCAGGTCTCCGATACCCTGCGGCTCTCGCGGGATGTGACATATTTCAACGCTGTGGCAGACCCGTGGTGATAAGCAAAACGTGAGAAGCACTTCCTCTCCGGGGGCTTGGGGGTCGCGTCTCACACAGAGGCAGAGGTACGCCAGCGAAATGAGAGCCACTTCCACAAGCACGCGATTAGGTTTCACAGTTGTGCTGCAGTTAATGGCTGCTTGTTGACTTAACATGAGTATGGACACGGTGCTACTCAAATCAACCCAGTTCAGCTCATTACATAGAGCTTTATTACATAATTCACAGTATTTATGGGACGAAATTCAGAGCAAGGGTGCACGGTGACTCACTGATGGTGGAAATCATGTCCAGGAAGCGCTCTTTGGGAAAGAGCGGATTCTCCAGCCCTCGGAAGTACAGCTTCAGAACGCCGGCCACCGAGTTGATGTCGTGATCACTCTGGTCATCGATGAGGGGATCCTCACCTGGGGATTAAACAATGGCAATGTGAAAACAGATTTTAATACAACATCTCTGCTCTTTAATGTATCCACTTTAGGTTACATCACATGCTTTAAAAGTTGTAGCAGGTTTTCTGTGGTGCAAAATGATTGCAGCACTCATTGATTAAAGTCTAACATCCTATTTCACACTACACCTCCTACCGAGGTGACCAATCAACATCAAGTAACTGACATCCCAGGCTGTATGAAATTCTTAAGTGCTAACCTTATTCAATAAGAAATATAAAGAAAACCAATGTAATACAAACATACTGAACAAGGCAGTCTGGGAAAAGAAAAAAGGTTACACAATTTATTACAGTCTGTGACAATGCCTGTACTTCCAATGTTATTACAAGCCGAACTGCAGGATGTTTACTGGGAAATAAAAGTTAATTTAAAAGTCATTTGTGGGGGGAAATTGAGGGACATTCAGAGACTAACCTCGTTCAAAAGAGTTTTTAATATCATTGACTTCAACCTGAGATCCTGGGACCCGGAATATTCCCTGCTGCTGCAAACCTGGGGGGGGGGGGGGGGGGGAGAAAGGCATGAGCGTCAAAAATACCCCCCTTCCGACGAAACGGCGGAAACAAGAACAGGGCCTGGGAGCACTGCAGAGGGCCGGAACTGTAATAGAGTCCCAAGGAGAGCCCCTAAAAGAGGGCCCCTCGAGTCTGGCACATGGACCGTGTTAGCATCTGCTAATCACTTTCTGAGATTTCATTCCTTCCAGGGAAATGTAAAAGCTTAATGGACACAGTGCCTTCTACAAAGTCACACATGCAAGGTGTGCCTGCTGGAAATGTAGTGCTTTTAACGTCTTTAGTGAAGTAAGGTCAGAGTGTCCCGGTGTGAATCCTCCCATTACGGGCTGCCCGCATGCCCTTTCTGCTTTGTGTAATTGACTTCCAACAGTGCAGGTCCAGGCGTGCAAACGTTTAAGCCCATCAGCGTCCGATGTGCAAGCAAGCACATGCACCGGGCATCACAATTTCCCAATCTTCTTAGTGTTCATCTCAAGAGTACAACTCTGAACAAGGTTAACGGGTGGATTTCAACATCAATTTCACCCTCAAGCACACATTTACAGTATGAATCTGGACAGAGATTGTGTAAACTTCTTGACAAAGGACTGTTATACCCTGTGTATGTATGTCCTTGAACATAACAGAATATTCAAACAAAGTTTAGACCCTCTAATGGTTCCCACAGCCACTTCCATAAGACTTCACTTGATACTGCTGATTATGCAGTGAAAATGCGCTTAGCTTCTCGGATATATCAAACCCCTCAAGGGCTTTCATCAGGAAAAGGCTTGACTGGCCACAACACTAATCCTACACTGTCATCCAAAGTTAATGTTAGTTTTCTGAAGGATCGATATGTAAGTGGCGCCTCACTGCTGTACAAAGCAAGGGTTTTCCATCACGATTTGCAATAATTCTTCCCAGAGATCACAAGGTTAATGTTGTTGTTTTCTTCGCTTTCATCCGATGATTAAGCCTTGTGAAAGCTGAGATGCTACATCAACAGCACTCTACTCACCATAAAGATTTATGTATCGAACGCAGCTCTCCACCACAAGTGGTATGGGCTGACCTGAATCCTGGAATGGAAATTGAAACAGAGATAATTAGCAATAATCAGCCAAGCGCAGTTAGAGATGTATGAAAGGGACACTCACACCGACTAAACACAGTACAAGTAATGCTGGTGCAGCATCAGGCCAACATCCATCCATCTATCCATCCATCCATCAATTATCTTAACCCGCTTGTCCTGAACAGGGTCCCAGCAGACATTATTCCTGCCTGGGTGAAAGGCAGGAATACACCCTGGACAGGTCGCCAGTCCATCGCAGGGCACACACACCATTCATACCTATGGGCAATTTTTAGACTCTCCAATCAGCCTAACCTGCATGTCTTTGGACTGTGGGAGGAAACCGGAGTACCCGGAGGAAACCCACACAGACACGGGGAGAACATGCAAACTCCACACAGAGGCCCCAGCCGACCGGGATTCAAACCCAGGACCTCCTTGCTGTGAGGCGGCAGTGCTACCCACTGCACCATCCGTGCCGCCCCCATCAGGCCAACATGATTAATTTAATTAATTTGTACATTCCTGAAGTACATGAACACAACCATTTGATACACACGAGAAATAAAAGCACACACACACACACACACACACACACACACACACACACACACACACACACACACACACACACACACACACACACACACACACACACACACACACACACACACACACCGGCCACAGCACTAGTGCAGGTTTGATGTGCAGTGTGGAGTTAGTGTGGATGCGTGCGGGAGCAGAAGAAACAAAGACTATTAGTAAATTAGTGTGTTCAAGTTCCCCGGTCCGTGTGAAACCCCGCCCCTGAACCGTCCCCGGTCTCCACTGCGGTCAGGTGATACCTGGTTGCGGGTTCGAGCGTTCCGTCTTCCCCTGGGACAGATAGCGGCAGCAGGAAGCAGAGGAACAGAGCAAGAAGAGCAACAGTTAGAGAAGCGAGGGAGGGGGCAGGGGGGCAGGAGGTGCCCAGGGAGGCCAGGGGGCCAGGGGGGTGTTGCAGAGGAGGGTTCTCCCTGTAC
This sequence comes from Conger conger, assembly GCF_963514075.1. NCBI lineage: Eukaryota > Metazoa > Chordata > Actinopteri > Anguilliformes > Congridae > Conger > Conger conger. Next base: position 14,442,448 of record NC_083773.1, on the reverse strand, counting down.
TCTCTCTCTCTCTCCCCGTAGGCTGCTATATCCGCAGTACAAACTCCTCCTCTCCTGCAGCAGCAATACTGGATGGCTTTCTCTCTCTGGCAGACATGAGAGGTCACATCCTCCTCTCTCCTTCACTCCCTTTCTCCCTGAGTCTCTGCCTCTCATTCAATCTCTCCATCTTACTACAGCGCTCTGTTTCAGCCACTGCTCGCTGGAGCAGAGCCAAGCAGCTTGCCTTACTGAGTGAAAATGTTAAGAGTAATGTCACAAATCATCATGCAGTGCGTGCAGTTGTTTCTTCGCAGGTTGTGTTTGTCTTATGTTGGTTATGATGCATTCCATAAGTCATAACTCATTTGTGTGAGTGAGTCGATTTGTATGTGAGCGTGCGTGTGCAGGCTTGTGAGTGGGTGCCTGTATGCATGTTGCATGAGCTTTGTTTGTCATGTTTGGCATGATACACGATTAAAACTGTCAGATCATATTTGTGTTTATGCTCAGCTCATTGCGAAGGCTCACTGTAGATCATTGTGACACAGTCCTAGGGGGACCTTTCTGTAGGCAATTCCTGGCATAAACAATCTCCCTTTTGACTCGTGTTTCCCTTTTCCAATGAAATATGTTGCACAGGCTAGTGTCTATTGAGATATGACATTTTCTGTGTAGGAAATGAAACAAGCGTTAGGTTACACGAGACGTTCATAATGCTGTTTTCAGATAATAGCCCTGAGCATCCCTTAAATTAAATCTGTCACATATTCTTGTAAAATATCCGAGTTAAACAACAAATCCGTGAACACGTCCCTGCGCCCTGACCGCCACCCTCGCTGAACGCATCATGGGAGCGGATGGAAAGGAAGGGGCGGAGTCAGGCGGAGGTTAATTAGAGGGTACAGGATGAGGCAGAGAGGAGAACAGAGCGGGCCGGAGCCACCAATCCCTCTCACACACACACCGCAGACACCGGGGTACCTGGATGAAGCTCTCCATATTGCCGTTAAACAGCTTATGGGTGTACACGGAGCGGGGCCTAGGCTTCCGCATTTTCTGTGGCTTAGGGGGGAGAGTGGGGGGCCTGGAGAGACCATGGGGGGACGGGGGAGGGACACACAGAGTACAGTCAAACAGCAGAACATGCACTCGCTATTCAGACACTACACATAAAGCTAGAGATAACTAGAGATGAAGCTAATCTAACAGCCAACAGATCTTACTCTCCCTCCCCATCTGTCTCACTCTATAAACACATATAAAATTACAAACAGTATTTCATGTTCATATTAAATGGCTTTGGCAGAAAATACTGGTTATTTGAAGTTATATGTGCTATTATATTTGATGGACTTGACCTATAAGTAACCTATAATAACCAATTCCAGATTAAGTGCAAATACTGCCCTGATCTGCATACCAAAATTCTGTCAGCGAGTTACAGTAAATGTAATTGAAATTAATGGTGCATAATGGATAGCAATATAAATTTAACACTACTTCTAACCAATAGGTAGGTAATAAATGTAAGCGAGTTGTCTGAATTGTCATGTTGCAGTAGTTATTTGGAAGCAAGTTACAAGACAGTAAAAAGCCTGTTCAGCATTAAACTGCAGCTCACTACACCAATGAGCAGTATTAATCAGTAATGCACAGACAGCTACTATTTTTGTTAATTAACTATAATTGCTTCCTGGTGCTAAAATGCTTGCTGCTTTTCCCTATATAAATACTGGAGACCGACTAGAGTCAAGTCACCCCTGGGTCTGATTTCAACCAAATAAATCTGGGCTTTTCAGTTCTGATCATCAACATTAGGCTGTTTTAACATCTGCAAAATATACCAACGTCTCTCAAACAGCCACCCTTGATTTGAATGTTTATGTTTTGTTTATATTTATTTTGTTTATGTTCATTTTGATGGCATGACTACATAGTGTTTGGCATCTATATTCCACCATTCTGTGACCTGTCTATGGAGAATGCCCAGTCCTTTGGCATAAACCTGATCTGAACCTGAAATTTGTTATTTTTGCAACATATGTAAGCCATTTGGATTTGAGATCAAAAGATCAATATCAGCTTTTATTTCATGGTATTTGCATATGTATACAGTCTGCTTTACCATTCTACATAGTCAGCTGTTTTGTGACTTTCCCCCCACTTTCAGCTGTGCAAGAGTGAGTTAATGGACCATCATAAAAGAAAATCAAAGCAATGAAGTCCAATATGTTGTTGTATAGCCCTTAAATACAATACCTGCATCGGCAACTCTGGGCCAGCTGAGGTCAGTTGCTTTGCAAGGCACTGTCATGTCAAATGGCACACACAGGCCCTTTGCCCATACCTGCCGTAGCATGCACGTCACTGTATGATACAGTCATGTGAGGACAGACAAATACTGCCGAAGGGAAAATGTCTGTCAAGACAACTCTAAGAGTGCTTGAGTGGTTAGTCCTGCTAAAGCACTGTGTTTCACTATGACCAGCAAGCCTAGAGGTAAATGCATAACTGGCCATAGCATTGCCCAGGAAGGGACAGGTGCTACAGCTATGTGTAACGTGTACACCTCTGACACAATGACTGCCGGTGAGCAGAAAAGTTTCAAACACAGTAACTGTGTAACAGTTTCAGAGGAGAATGTGAACTTGTCTATGCTGTCCCATATTTACAGAGGACATTGTAATGATTAGGCATTCCAAATTAGGAGAATAAATGATGTTTGAAGATATAACTAATCTCTCACACTGACATACTGCTGAAATGGCACTCCATTTGACCTACAGGCAGAACTATCAGTCAACAGAAATGACAGGGCCCATACGTTTTCACTCTGTAGATCAGGATAATTATCCACACAGCACCGTGGCACAGTTCCACTGCCTGTGTGCGGTTTAATAACAATAATGATGATGATGATAATTCCTTTGGTGTATTCAGATTCTTCCAGGGTAAAAGAAAGGAAGCTGTGTGCTGTTTAAGCGATCTCACCTTGTTGTCCCACATTCCGCCCTTTCTCCTGGAAAAGAGAGAAAGACAAATGAGTCATTAAGAGTATGACTGCATGGGCTGCCCACCACAGCCCCGGTGTCTGAGACACCATCAGGGCCTTAATGAGAAAAAGTGCCGCTACTGAGAGAGAGAGAGGAGAAGAGAGAGAGATGGATGGTGTGGTGCCAGGGCCGCTCCGGAGACAAAAGGCGCTGAGCCGTCGCCGTAGAAACCTCCGGACGGCCCCGGCGGGGGAGCGGGCTCTGGGGAGGACAGAAAGAGGGGCCAGCGAAATGGAGGGGGGACGGCTCTGTTGACACTGAGCGATGTCTGCTTCAGATGACTGGGTCTATTGTCCCAGGCCTGCTGCTGAGAAAGGGGCTAACGCAGTTACCTAGCGCACATTAAAGCGGGAGGCGGCGGCCGCTGGTCGACAGCAAACATCGAGGGCGAGGAAGATAAGGCCCGGCACAACAGACGGCTCCGTCTGGCCTGGGGGGGGCACGGGGGAGGGCCTGGTATCTCTCTGACCACACAGTGAGAGCGCCACACGAGAGGATTTTCATAAAAGAGGACCGTTTTGCATTAGGTGCAGTATAATTATATTGTATTCATCTTGCAGGCCCGCGTGCTCATCAAAACTACAGCACTCGCTATTTTTCCAAACTGCACTTTGTGAAGACCATTTTTCAATATGTAATTTTGGCAGAAGGGAATACATGTGGTCTCTGGTGCATTCATGTGAAGAAACAACAGTGAATTTCTGCCATCTTTCTGTCAACTAAGTGAGAAATTACCAGACATGGCAACCAACCCAATGAACTCTTCTATTTCGCTTGTAGCAGCGGGATTCAGTGCATGTTTCCTTTGTCCATGGGATGTGACACATTTAGTCATTCTGTACCAAACTTCCATAGCACAGAAGCCTCTACCATTAATAGAGCAATACAAACGACAGACACCATATACATCAAGCTCAACATTACTACTGTATGTCAATGCCCACAACAGTCGAAATTTGCACCATACAGGAGCCTTAACAAAATGCACTCTTCCTCCCTTGACAAACAGTGTCAAAAAAATGATAAACCGAGAGATCAAAACACTTCACTGTTCAAACTATTCATTTCAAACACACCTAGTATTCAGGTGTCTTCTACAAGTACACATCACTGCACAGCTGCTTCTCAAATCACAGACACGCACAAAGCACATCTGTACGATAGCTTGAGCGGGGCAGGCTAACCGACAGCAGCAGCAGCTTAATTGATTGGCTGAATAATAGATGAGGGTAATGCCCGCGGCACACGCCAGCGGTCCGGTCAATAGACTACGACAGGGGCCGCGCGAGGGCGTGATGACAGAGGAGAGGCTTCTGGGACTTCACGGCTGATGATTACTGGGCTGTAATTGGCCGTGTGGGGGGATGCCCTGTTGGGGCTCAGATCCGTGCCGCTGGACTCAGCTGGTCAGGTCGAGGCCCCCCCTCCATTAGATTAGTGCCCCACCAACCGACAGCTGCTGCGCTGCGTGCCGATTGGCCGGGCACGGCGTCTGATGGAGACGTGAAGGAGTCCCGGCGGAGGGGGATTGGGGAGGTGCAGACGGGGCCTGACGTGCTCTCTCTCTCTCTATTGCCGACTGTCAGAAACAATAAACTGCGCCTGCACTCCCCCGAATACATCAGGCAGGGAACGGGACGATCTGAGAGAGGTAACGCTGTCCCACGGGCCTATGGGCTCCTCACAGGAGTGTTGTGTTTGGAGAGCAGCCAGTGCAGCCTCTGTCCTGCTGCACACTGCTTCTTACATAAGCTCTGCGTACACTAATAACTCATTTCAAAATGGGACAGAAGCCTCCGTACTATAATACCTCAGTCTGTGATTGGAAACGGACAGGCAAGGCCCACTGGTTTTTGTTTTGGCCGAAAACCATCAGGGGCAGGTCTGAGTGTGGGAGCGTTACAGCGCTGACAGGCTGCAGGTCTGAGTGTGGGAGCGTTACAGAGCTGACAGGCTGCAGGTCTGAATGTGGGAGCGTTACAGAGCTGACAGGCCCTTACCTTCTCCCAGTGTCTGCTTGAGGAGGTCGTGTTTAGCCTGCAGCTTAATGATGAGATTACTGCCATTCAGGAACTCCTTGAATTTCTGTCAATACAGGGAATGGCAATGATGAACAAAAGCACCAGGTGCAAATTTACCAATGTGTACTGACTGTGGTGTGGATCTTATCTAGAGTGCAAACAGCACTGATTCAATCTGTTTGAAAACAAACATAAAAGATTGGTTGACAGGGTTGCACTGTCTTTGTGCCTGTAAGGGCAGACACTGTCTGGTAAAGTCACAATGCAGCATACACTGACTTCTCTGGGGCTCATGCCCTCACCGTGAAGTAGAAGACCTCGGTCTCCTGCTGGTTGGCCCTCCTCTTGGCGACGTTGATCTTGCTCATGTACGTCTCGGAGGCGGCTGACTTTATGGACTCGGTGGAGCGGCTGTGCTGGAACGCGTCGGACACGTCGAAGTCCTCCACCGTCAGCATGTCCTGCAGCGTCTGCATGGTGGCGTCCAGAGTCTTCCTCACCTGGTGGCGGAAACACGCAGACACAGACCGCATTCAATCACTCTCACTGAGCCCACTTTAGGGTGCATACGCAGTTAGGTCAAACTGTCGGGAATAATGCAGAACCATATCTTTTGTTGGGGCGACATGGCTCAGGCAGTAAGAGCAGTCGTCTGGCAGTCAGAGGGTTGCCGGTTCGATCCCCCGCCCGGGCTGTGTCGAAGTGTCCCTGAGCAAGACACCTAACCCCCAAATGCTCCTGACGAGCTGGTCGGTGCCTTGCATGGCAGCCAATTGCCGTCGGTGTATGAATGGGTGAATGAGAAGCATCAATTGTACAGCGCTTTGGATAAAGGCGCTACATAAATTCCAACCATTTACCATTTATATCTCAATAGGGGCCACTGATTCCTTTATTGAGAGATATCTAAGCAAGACGAGAAGATGTTCCTGCCAGTGAGAATTAGTCTTCACAGAATGATTGGCCTCATAGATTATTTCTGCTTGGTCAAAAAGCTCCCACCCAAACCACATGCACCAAAACATTTACTATTTCTGGGATTTCTCAGGCTTAATTACACTTAAAAGTCTGTTTGAATGAATCCAGAAAGTCTGATTTGACTTCCATATCCCTTAAACCAGCTGTGTCCCACTCAGTACACTAATCTGCTTATGGTAAGAAATCGAATGGTTCAAACTGCTATAACCTGTTATTTAAATCTCTGTACAGGGATGAGAAATAAAGTGACTATCTTCACTCATCCTTTGGCCTAGTATTTGAAAATCTGAAAATACTGAGCCTGCCTTCAGGAACATGTATAATTTGCACAGTGGAGTGGAAGTGAGTGAGGGAGAAACACCGTATATTAGATCTATTCCTGTGATAGACTGACGTTTAAACCAATATTTGACCTTTAAGTGTTTTTTATCAGACTCCATGGCAGCCAGTGTCTGGTCTAAAGGATCATGACCAGTGTAGGTCAGACATCACTCAGACTAACAGCCTAAAATGGAGGCTGGCTGAAATGGCTCCGGGCACTTCTTGTGCAGCGAGCAGATTAATGCAGCAGACTCGTGAGTCGATGCGGGTCATCCATTACCACCCCGTTATGAGACGGGCCATGATATGGATGAGATGGGGATCATCAATACAGGCCATGAATCCTATCACCCCTCGGCCAAATACAGCAGGCCTGCTGTAGGAGTCAGGAGAGCCACTGTCCTCCTGGGTCTCCCGGATGACAAAACAAATCTGAACCAGGGACTCAGCAAAGATTTATGTTTTTTTTTTTACTAATTTGGAGATGATTGGAGAATCTGATTCCAATAACAGCAACAGAGCTGAGGATGCAGTTGACAGATTTGTTTTCACAGATTATTTTGTTAAGTAGCCAAACAGGTCAAAGGTGGCAGCAGCTGTAGCCCCGCTTGTTGTCCGCAGTGTGTTCCCAACAATGATTGGCTTCACCGCCCTGGGAAGGTCACACCACTGCTTTAGTTACAGAACTGCTGTGCTTCTGAGTGAGAAACTGGCTTTCTGGGAAGGCTTACATTAGGGGAAAGCTATTCACGGACAGCAGTGTAGAACAAAGATGTCCAGAAAACAAAATGGCAGGAAAGACGCTAAGGGGAGAGGCTGGAGGAGATGCAGCACAAGCAGGGCCTTGCACTGCCTCTTCCGTCTCACACTGCATCTGCTTAAGATGCAAATTCACAGAGGAGAGAGTAGCAACTCGCTCAACATTCAAAACAAGTGTTAGCTATTATTTTTGTATTCTGTACTGTCTGCAACTGCTATTCTTCTGTGAAATAAAAAAAAGTGTTCATTCGTGTCACAGTAATTGTAATCTCACATTTTGAAAAATTTCCACTAATGTATTACAGTTACCATATAGCGTAGAAAATAAACCTTAGACAGGTAAATATAGCCTTACAATTAAACTATTCGGACTGTGGAAAAGGTTGCTAGAATGCCAGCAGCAGCAATGCACAGTCTAGTCAAGAGTAGGGCTCCACAATATGAGGAAAATATACAATAACGATGTTGAATATTTCAATGACATGTCTTTCTGCTATAGGTACTGCTAACATAGACCCCAGACAATGAATGGCCAATGCCTACTGAAAAGATATTTTTTAAATACATAATTTACAACATGCTTTTATTGAACAAACTGCACATGAACAACCAATCAATTTAACAGAACATAATTGAAATAAATACTATTCATCACAGTCTTTTGCGATGTGTTTCTCGATGATGTAAATATAATATTTATATATCGTGCAGCCCTAGTCTAGAGGCATCGGAAATGTGCGTTACAAAAAGTTCACAAACATCACACACAGCCTAACATACGTAAGTGCAGGTGGCATGATGTTGCTATGGTGACTACAGGCTGCTAGCCGCGGATCGGATGAGGCTCATTCTGCACTGTTGACAGGTCTAACCGTTTTCCTGGGCTGCTTGGGTACAGAGCAGCTCAGACAGTGTGCACAGGCGGTCGCCCTGGACCCTCACCTCCTCGTTCTCGATCTTCAGCGTGGCCAGGCGGGACTGCAGCTGGTGGTAGCGCATCAGGAGCTCTGTCTGCACGGGCTGCTGGGCGCTCACCTGGCACACCTGGGCGGAGACAGCACAGACACACACCTGTAAGGCACCATGTGCGTTCCACCTCTACACCACGCCAGTGTCTTTCTCATTCACAGCACCAACTTCTTATCTGCTGGGCAACTTTTCAGAATCGCTGTGAAACTTTTCAGAATCGCTGTGAATTAGAACCTAAATACATCATGTAGAAATCAATACCTGTGACTGAACATTGATTATGATACAGAGATTAATGAAATATATAAAGTGTTATGTGAGATGCCTCAAGAGCTTGGCATTGAGCATGATATGTGCTATGACTGGGAGTAGGAAGTGATATTTCACAGCCATGAATTCTCAAAGCCACAAATCCCAATGCTGCGCATAACAAAGGCACTCACTGTGTTTTCAAAACAATTTCATTTTCTTCCATTAATATGCTACCTTCAGGTTATTGTAGACAGAATGATTACAGAGTAATGACTGCTGTTACAAGAAACAACCTTTCATTTTTCTGTGACATTCAAGAAAAAGTTTCACATATTGTCACTCTTTTTTGAGTTAAAAAGGAAACACAAATGCATTGTTTTATCAGAGCAATTGAAAGGATGTAAGAATAGCATTGTCACCCGTGAGGCTAAAACCCACAACCCTCTGGATGAAGAGCAATAAGGGTCAAACCGGGGCCGTGGCGGCAGCCTCACCTCATCTCCCATGTGGGGCAGGTACTCGAAGCGCATGGGCGGGCAGAACACCTGGTTGTGTATGTCCATGATCTTGTGCTTGTCGCTGCGGGAGTCCAGGTTGTCCACGGCGTTCTCGATCACGTCCAGGCCCTCATGGCGAGACGTCTCCAGGTTGTACTCTGCCGACAGGTACGTCCGCAAGGTACGGGCCAGGCTGGCATGGTAACCCAGGTCACAGCACTGGAGACGGAAGCAAGCCGGACGTCTCTTAACGGAACTGCGGTCTTAAGCGTCTACGCAAAGCCGGTGGACATTCAGAGAAGTAGGCTGAAAAACCACACATTTCACCAGTGCTGTTTGTTTTCATTTCTGAGGAAGCAAGATTAGTATTCAGACGCAGAAATTCATTATGTAATGTTATTTTCATTTATTGTGTATCCACACATTGTTTCATTGTCAGCACGGCATTCACAAGTAGATTTCATCATAGCAAATAGTGAAAGCAGAAAAGGATGACTACCTAAAATTAGGAGCATCGGCACAGTAGACACAGGTAACAGGGCTAATTGGTTGAACCATAAAACAGTACAAACTATCCTAATTAGAATTATAATTCATTTTGCATCGCTGGAGGGTCTTACATGAACTACAATTCACTAAATGGACTTTAATGAGGAAACGAATGCCAATGAAGTCAAATAGAACTAAACTTGACTTAAAGTTTGCAACAAATGTTACAATGCTATTTCTTCATCTCTGGTCGTTTATACGTATTATGAAATAAATCTGATTCAGTATAGTGCTGGCTTTAATGGGAAATTAAGCATGCCATGTATAACAATATGACTATTTTCCACAAGTTGAATCAGATTATGCAGCTCATAATTCTACATATTTGTGGTTACTCATATTCTATAAGCACAATAATAATAAGTACGGGAGACTCAACTACCTTTCTCTTAAAACAAGCACATTGACATACATAAAGGGTTCAGTATTGACTGTTGGGCAGAGCAAACAGGCCTGTTTTACTTGTACTGTAGAAACCCACGTCCAAAAAACACTTCACATCTCCCAGACTGCAACTGAGGCAACAGTGGCCACAACAACCGGTCAGAGCAGAGCGGTGTGCCACGTTTTGCTCTTTACATCACTCTGCCCCAGTTAACACAGCGAACACACTATACTGGGTACGCACACATCAAACAGGGTTTCCTCCAGAGACGAGATCGTTTCTAAAGCTCACTTACACTCTGCGCTTTTCTTTTGTTCCACAGATATCAGCGCACAGCTTTACAGATCAGGCTAATGAATGTGTGCAAGGTCAGGGTATGACTGTCTTTCACTGCCAATGAAGGATGTGCATTGAAGTGTTTGATATTCCCATATTTAATTGATTCTACAATTAAATATTCAAAAAGTCTAACCGTTTTTTTTTACTGGTATGAAACCTTTTTGGTATAAATAGAGTAGAGACCAGTATAATCTCAGTTTCAGTTCAGTTCATATCAATGAACTACTATTTGCTTTGAAGCACACATCACCTCACCAACAGGCTTACAATAAACACCCAGTATCCAGGCAGCAATGTCCATAACAGGCTGAGAATAACAGCAGCAGATAACCATGACCCAATTCACACTGACCACATCCTCCGTGTGTATGTGCAGTGTATACAGCAGCTATGCACTACAAAGACCCATTTCACTTTCTTCTCACACTTAGTTTGGGTGTGACCTCGCTCTGTCTCCAACAGATGCACAACGCCACAGCCCCATGCACCGTCCCAGTCGGGCTGTGTTGTAACTCTCGGGTTTGGCCTGCGGGTGGCGCTGTATTGTATGTGCTGCAGTCCCTGGCCACTCAGAGACCTTCCAGGATCTATTTTGCAGGAGATATGTTTGCACAAGACCAGGCCCTCGACTGTTCACTCCTCCTTCTGTAGCTTCCACTTAATCTCTTGTGCCCCCTGCCCTATCTTTCTGTCTATATCTCTGTCACTCTCTATCTTTCTGTCTATATCTCTGTCACTCTCTATCTCTCTGCCAGCCGATCTTTCAATCTATATCTTAGTCACTCTCTTTCTCCGTCAGACTATTTCTTTCTGTTGTCCTTTCCCATTTTCCCTCCCCAGAGAGGAGGACTGTGTGTCCACTCCCGCCATTCCGGCTCAAAGCCCCCACCCCTCTCCCTCCTGGGCCGTGTGTCAGCACCAGAGCGTGTTGTCCTTGGCTCGGCTGTGTGCGAGACGGTGACAGACACTGAGGCTGGACTCTCCGTCTCTCTGCGGAATCCCTAAGGGCAGTGCGTCTGTTCAGAGATAAACGCTACATGAAGGCCCAAGAAGCCTGCTCCGATCACATCTACAGGGGATTTTCAACAAGCATATCAGCGAAAATCATATTACAGGATGTGTTGTGTGGTAATGCTTAAATAGATGGATTTAAGACAAAATTTCTGATATATCACTACATTACCTACTATACCATACATATGTTTATTCCACACATTCAGGAATATAAATGGATTTAGTCTGCAGAAAAATATATTTCACTGCAGCCACTAATCTGCTAATAAACAGCCAATAATGGTGGAAGATCATGTGTTTATCAGAGAAAACCAAGATCACAGGACCCAGCCCAGCGGACGTATGAAAACCAGCGTGCCCCATACTTACATCTATCATGTCGGAGACATCGTGGATGTAATATTTCGCCACCACTGCGTTTGTAGCTGCCAGGTTCAGTAAATAGTCATTCCGGGCTTTTGTGCATTTCAGCTTGTTTTCAGAGTACTTGGCTTGCCTCTGGGGGAGAAACAAAAAAACAAAAGAACAATATATGAACAGAACTGAGATGTGTCACTTAGCTCATAGTTATGCATGACGTCTGAGTTGAATTACACCGATACCCATCACAAATCTCATTTAGGTCTTACAGAACTTGTGTTGATTGTGGTGACCAAACATCGAGTCTGCTTCACACACACAGACTCACACACACAAAGAAGCCCATTCAAACACCTATACACACAACCCCACTGCAGACTACACACCGACTTGTAACACAGTATTATTCAGTTAGAATTAATCAAATTAGCCTACTTTCTGGCCAGCTATGGTTCAAAAGGCAGACAAGGTGCCAGACAGGATACAGTAGGCTGAAGATGGACTACAGTTTCTGTTGCCATGGTTATGTAAGCATGTCCCATCTGCTCCAGGGGCCCAGCTGGTAAATATACATTTTTTATCAAAAAGAATAACTACTCAAACTGATCAGCTGTTCTCTCATTAAACATTGATGTTAATTGACTGATGCGTCATTGTATTGACTAAACATTATAAAGGCAATTAAAAATCAATAAACTTAATTTCAAAAACTGACAACTGAAAAATATCTTTCCAAAAATAGACTTCATCCGTGAGCTTGAACCAATATGGGCCAGATGGTAAACATATCAAATATTTATATGCAATTTGTATTTACACTCTGGTGCTGTAAAAGCATATTAACACAACACGTTCACTCCAGGATATAATATTTGCATATACATACAGCAGCGCTAGTATAGGTGCCACAGACTCTAACACTCAGGTTGCCATGCTTTAATGCACAACCATCCATAGCTACAGCAGAGCTATAAATAGAGTGACTTGTGCAGCTTTACCCTGGCAGTTCTCTGAGCTGTGGCAGGGGGAGGTGTTGGCAAAGCCTGCACCGGCTGCCTCTTAGATACCATTAGCTCATTAGCATACAGAAGCGCTATGGTGACGCTATAATGAGTGCTATAGCGGGCTGCGTTAGGAGGGTGACTGTACGGTGCATTAATCAGTGGGGTTAGTAAACGCCGTAGCAGACGCCGCTCTGTTCTCTCGCTAACAGCCCGGTCACTGACCTGGAATAGACGCCCAGCGTGCGTCATCGCACGCCAGAGCCGCGGGAGCTCGGCGGCCATTTTAAAAACCTCAATATTCACCACCGTGTGGATAGGCATAAAGAGGAGTTCCCCCTTTGACAGCCGCTGGCTATAATGACGGAGCAGGCTGCCATATCGGCCCTCAGCTATGAGAGCAGCAGCCCCAGAAGAGCGACGGCCAATGAGGAGGCAGCCTTGCAGAAGCAAGCTCTCCCCGCTCCTCAGTGAGAAACACAGCTTTCCCCTGAATCCCACAGGGACTGTACAAGAGCAGCATGCTCCTGGGACCCACTCTGAACTCAAAAATAAAACGCTTAAAAACATCCCTTCCCAGCCCACCGAGACCTTAGGATGATAAGGTTCCAAAATTATTGACAAAAATTTGTTAGCTCATTTAGCTCATAAATAACTTGTTTATAGGGCACTAAATATATAATGGGGAATGAAGCCGCTCTGGATCCTGCTTTCAGTACGGCAGAGCGAGCAGACAGTGAATACAGCCACTCTGGATCCTGCTCACAGGGGAGTGAGTGGATAGTGAATACAGCCGCTCTGGATCCTGCTCAAAGGGGAGTGAGTGGATAGTGAATACAGACGCTCTGGATCCTGCTCACAGGAGAGTGAGTGGATAGTGAATACAGCCGCTCTGGATCCTTCTTACAGGGGAGTGAGCGGATAGTGAATACTGCCGCTCTGGATCCCGCTCACAGGGGAATGAGCGGATAGTGAATACAGCCGCTCTGGATGGATGGTACGGGGGCTGAGCAGAAGGTGAGTATGGCCGCTCTGGATGGATGGTACGGGGGCTGAGCAGAAGGTGAATACAGCTGCTCTGGATGGATGGTACGGGGGCTGAGCAGATGGTGAATACAGCCGCTTTGGATGGATGGTACGGGGGCTGAGCAGAAGGTGAGTATGGCCGCTTTGGATGGATGGTACGGGGGCTGAGCGGAAGGTGAGTATGGCCGTGCCGCTCGCTCACCTTCTCCTTCATCTTCTCCATCTTGCGGACGGAGCTGCGGCGCTGCGGCCGCTCCTCGTGCCGGAGCACGCTGATGCTGATGTCGCCGGACTTGCTGAACTGCTTCTCCTCCTGTTTCTCCGCGTCCTTCAGCTTGCTCTCGGCGCTGATGCTCTCCGTGTGGTACATGTGGTATGTCTTCATCACCTGGGGTCGGGGGTCATAGGACACATAAGTCAGAGAGCACCCAAAGGCACACACAAAAGCACAAGCAACAAGGTCTCTTTCGAAGTCCAGCTGAGAGCATGAGATTTCAGTGCCTGTTTGTTGGATGTCGAGGCAGGATGACACAGAGGGGTGCTTAAGAAGCCTGGTCATGCTTAAAGAGAGCCCTCTTCCTCTGCCCCTGCCTGCCAGACCAGCAGTGAGACCGTGTTAGCTCCTGCCTGGTAATGCGATGCGTGTTTAGTAAGTGGCCGTTTTTAATTCATTAGGGCCCGTGTTAAGTCCTGCGGAAAAGAAGCACATCAGTATTCTGACCGAGGGCACAGCGCTGGGACGTGTTAATATGCATGAGCGTTCAGTATGCAGGGAGCGGGGGACTCTCCCGAGGGCCAGGCAGAGAGCTGGCCTCCCTAAACCACCCCCACCTCGCCCCCCAGTGTCCTGAGTGCCCCTCACATCCCGGGAGCTGTCTGCATACTCAATGAGGTGGATATAACAGAGCACCCTTCCCCCAGGAACCAAACACACTACACTCCAATCAAAACACGCTTCATAAAGTACATTTGAAATACTGATAATAATTGCCATCGTCATGTTGTTTAGTCGGCACCCTTACCCAGCGGTAAGGAAAATCACCAATAGAAAAACACAAATTTCTACAAAGTAGCATATTTTCTAGCTCAGGGTTATTCCATGCTTAATTGAATATTTTATGCTTAGTTTTACTTTGATATTATGATGTGGTGGTCATGATTTTTCTTTCCAAATAATATCAAATAGATGCCGTGTAGCTCTTCAGTCTCGCCACAGTTCCCCTCCACCCCTGTGAGCGTCAGGGATGGGGGAACAGTTGGAGGTAGGGGGGGTTGGGGGTGTTCAGCTTCACTCACAGCAGATGCCAGTTGCTCATATTTTGACTGAAAGGCTGGTTGAGTCTCTGAGCCTGAGGCTGCCACAGCTAAACCTGACATCTGCATTTGTGTTTGGATCTGAGAGAACGCGCAGCCAAAACGCTCGGCCGTTTCATGCGATGGTGAGTGTTAGTGTTCTCTCCACTACAGCTATAGCATCCCCATTGTTCTCACTGCCTAAAGTACCAGCGCCCGTGGAGTGGATTCATTCAGCTCGTACCATGGTCACTTTATGCAGCCTGCAACAATGGCCTCCTACAATGAATTAATAATGACATAAGATGGCTAGATGGGTGCTTTACCTTTTCTGACCTTTCTCTGACCTCGTGTGCAACCCCCCCCCACACACACAGACACACACAGACACACACAAACACACACAGACACACACAGACACACACAGACACACACAGACACACACAGACACACACAAACAAGCACCGTGCCCCACCCTCGTAACCACTGATAGAGCATTCTGCTTCTCCCAGATCCCCATTCGGAAACAAACATTATACAGAAGCAATTTGCTAAATCCATGGATAAATGTGCGGAACAACTGTGTGTATGGTGAGGCATTCTGCTCGGGGGGGGGGGGGGGGGGGGGGGGGGGGCTGCCATTTCATTTCATTTAGTGAGTGTTGTTATCATCTCTGCTTTCCCTGCCCCACATTAAGGTGAGTTTCTGCCTTCAAATGAAATTACCTCAGATCATTACTCAGTTATGGAAGCACACAGCGCAGTGGTGAGTCTGAATGCTCCTGGTTAGAGGTTCATCTGCGTGTGCGGATCGGCGTGGGACATTAGGCAGACGTGGCGAGCCTTTGTGACTTCGCCATTAACGCTGGTGTTAAGTGCCCGAGCCAGCCTCTGGGAAACGCCCCGAGGATAAGGCACACTCAGCCAACACTAACACCAGCCCGTTTCCCAGCTGTCTGGGGGAAAACGGTCATACCGGGCGTGTTGGCGCTATAATTAATATAAACACTACAAACACAAATGCCACGTGGGACTGGATATCTTTTCAACACCATTAACACACTCTTCTCCGAGTTTATATTCATACAGTATACAGTATATGTTATACACAGTACAGTAGATTTTTGCTGTTCTGTAGACCAGCAAAGGAAGAGTGGTCAAATTAACCTTCTGACTATTGCAATATTTAGGTAATTTAGGTAATACATTTCACCCATCATTTAAAGAATTACAGAAGAATACAGGACTATTTCAAGAAACACAAAAAGTACACTAGATTTCATATACTAGTTTCCATTCCACTACTTTTTTCACAAAGGCAAGAAGGGTTTCTTGGCAACGGCAATTCATGACCAAGATGACAGAAATCTCTTGCGCAACGGGAACTAATTGAATAGAAAAATGAGGATTGATTGCAAGTGCAGACTTCAATTTCATTTTTATAGATTATAGCTCTTTTATTGACAATGGTGCCCATTACCAAAAAGAGCTGCAAGAAGTAATGCTTTGAGCCAAGCACAAAATGGCCACAGCAAATAGCACTGGCCAAGATAGACAAGAACTGAATAAGCAAAAGCAGTTATGAGATAGAAAATGGATACATTAAACAAATGTCCAAATTGTTGATAAAATGAAAACAATGAAAGCAAACAAAAAGTGTCAAGGAATTTAAGAAAATTAAAGAAAATAAAATAAAATGTGTAAGGGAAAAGGCAAAGGACAAGAATTAAGAATTCAACAGTAAATATTCAACAGTTTCATCCATACAAACACTGCAGAGCACACATTTCACATACTAACTGATCCAATAATGTAACTAAAGACTTGGTTGGAACACAATACTGTATATGCTGTAGGACGAGAATCCCCAGGCAACAGAAGTAACAATCTGAGGCTTGGGATTTGAAGAGTGGCACATTTCAATAATCCATTACAGCAGGAGATACAAAGCAACTTCAAAGCCTCATTCTACAAACAGAGGCACAGCAGACATTATTATCACTGAATAACTTCTGCACTGATGAGTTAAATATGAGGATGAGGATAGCGAGACAGGTGTAGAAACGCAGTAAAGCAGGGTGAGTGATTGGCCTCCTGATGTGGCAAACAGATTGCAGGTCTCTGCGCTCACGTTTCCTCTCCCAGCTTCCGTTCATAATTTGAGCCAAAGTCATTATCCCCGTCTTCAAATCAATGTCATCAGCCGCAAACCAGCAGGGAATGAAATATGTTTTTTTTTATTGATGTTTTTCATTGAAACTTTGTTCTAAAGATTTTACCATTCTGTATGTCTACTAACAATGATGTAACTCCGCATCTCAAGCCCTCACTTTCACTACTGCTGTAAATATATACATATGTGAAATATGCTTTGAACAACAAACCATGGCTTAGCTCATTTTGGGCTGGTCTCTTTCCTGTTGCATGTATTTCAATTGTGTTCCACTCCCATAGCTGCAGGATAGCTAAATTGTAGCTTTTGAATTGTATAGTAATGTCAAACTGTATGATGCCTCTAACAGTACAGTAACAGTACATTTGAAGTAGATTTATGTTAATTTTACTCTATCCTTGTTATCTCTGCTCAGAGAGCTCATTCTGAGCTGACTGAATGAAGGTTGTGTATTCAGTTGAGTAAAACTGTGTCTATTTCAGTCATACCAAAGCAAAGATGGCATACAGGGAAGCATATTTAGTGAGATATCCATAGAATAAGAAATTCAAACTCAAGATTTCAAACTTCAAACTTCAAACTCAGTGCTCAATAACTGGTACACATAAGGCTACACGTGCGATCTTGACCACTAACCAGCATGGCATAGTCAATGTACTGTAAGGCAATTCACACAGAACGGGCCAGTAAATTAATGACAGCACACATATCTGTAGCCACTGGGTGGACAGATGGATGGATGTACGGAGATGGGTATCTTTGCCAAAGGTTGTCCTTTGATGGCGCGCTGCTTGTGACACTCAATGAATAAGTAATCCCTCCTCTGTGACAGCGCGTACTCTGGGGGGAGAGGAGTGCTGTGGTGGATTGGAGGCCAGCCAGCTTTGGGTACAGCGTCTCCTTGACAGAAAGTATCTCAGAGAGAGGATAAAAAGTGTGTGAGTTTTGCCCTTCCCTCCCGCTCTGGTCAGACAGAGAGGAGCTTATGCGGGAGCTCCATGCTGATTAAGCGTATCAGCCCTGCTCTGCGCACTGTGCCTGACTGGCCACAGAGAACTGCACTGTGCTGCTGCATCAAACCACCTGTGCCCTACGCAGGGAGAGAGGGTGCCAGAGGGAGAGAGAGAGAGAGAGAGAGAGAGAGAGAGAGAGAGAGAGAGAGAGAGGGTGCCAGAGAGAGAGAGAGAGAGAGAGAGAGAGAGAGAGAGAGACAGGCAGAAACAAGAGCGAGAGGGAGAGAGCAAATGAGGACAAATAGGAAGAGAGTCGTGGAACAAGGAGATAAGGAGTGAGAGACTGCATGCGACGGCATAATAATCGAAAGCCTTAAAACTTAATTCAGCTGAACTGAGAGAGTGAGACAGAGAGAGAGATAGAGAGAGAGAAAGAGAGAGAGTGAGAGATTGAGAGAGAGATGAATGAAGAGTGTGAGAGGGATAGATACAGGTCATACACAGGCAGCAGGAGAAAAGCATTGAGGCAGGCACTGGCACAGAACAGGATCCGATGTGGTACTAATTTGGGCTTAACTTGGCCCAGTTGGACACTGCAGCATTGCATTCCATCCTCAGCAGTATTACCATGGTCCAATCAAACTCAGCACAGCAGTGTGCCTCGCTGGCATAGACACATCCACCAGCAGGCTCAGGCAGCGACTAAGACCAGGGTGTTTGAGAGAGAAACATGAGGATCAGGACTGTACTGTGTGAAATAGATTCTGACTGCCAACACAGAGAAGGGAAAGAGTGAAGATTGATTTACAGAGTGCAGAGTTTGTCTGCCACAAGAAAATATGGTTTTTATTTGTTGGTGGTTTACAGGAAAGCTATGTCACATATAAGAGGGTAATGAAATAAGATGGGTTTACTTACAGTGTAGAGTTCGTTTGTCACTTTCACCAGTTCCTCGTGCATCTGTATGCCGATATCTTTGCTCTGAAAACAGAGTGGAGAGGTTTCAGAGCAAAGCCAGAAAATAAAGTTGACACATTACTGCCCCTAGGCCAGCTCATACATATGGCCATCTCCACATGAGCAGAGCATCATGGGAAGCTGGCTGCTTCCCAAATAAAATTAAGAGTAAGATATCCCTGTAAAAGACTGGATATGCAAAACTCATTCACATCAAGTAAGCTCTTCAGATCCTCAAATAATAGAAAGCAGAACATCACTGTTTACATTAGTGATAACACACTTCGAATGAGATAATGGGATATTAAACAGTTCATCATGAAACCCTTTGTATTCATCACTGCCTAATCGTCCAATAAGATTTTTTTTTCTTTTTGAAGCAAAAGCATATTTGCTAACTACAGCTGAAGTACAACCCTCTATGTCCAAGTGAAACTAACACTGACTAACACAAGTCTCTCCAGGGTAGGTACAAGCAAAAACAACACAATGCTCGCCACTGTGTTCTTTAGGGCAAGACAACAGAGCTCTGGTCCTCAAAATAACAATGCTGCAGATTTAAAATATTTCTTCAATTCAGAATAAATATTCTAGAACATTCAGTCACCCAAAGGGTCAGATCAGGACTCGGCTGCCAAGAAAGCCCTTGGAAAAGGGAGATAAAAAGCTTCAGGGAGAACAATGAGGCTCAGACCAGACACTAAGGCTGATCTTATCGCAGTTATTAGAGGTCACATCCAAACAAAATAAATAAATAAAAATAAAGGAGCTTATTTTTGCAGTATACTTCACATTTATTTGGAAGGCAGTCTGGCAAACGCATTGCATTTTCTGCTAGACTCACACATGGGCTACGCAGCTCAGACACACAGACCTATGGTAGTTCTAATATTCCTCCTGCATGAACATGTCTGCAGGTCAGTTTATCAGCACCACACTCACTGACATTTTTTGCTCATGTGCAGTTCTCTACACACCTAAATGGTCCAGTTTACCTTCCATTTTTCCTGCCATTATTCTAGTTCTATGTTTTGCAATGGGGCTTGCAAATGTCAAATAACTCACTTCCTTACAGAGGAACTTCTGGTGAGCTTCACCATAAAATGACTCACCAGACAGAGTAACCAACTAACCCCTGCCTCAAATGAGAGTTCTTAGGCAACTTCAGTCTAATGTGTTTAAGATAGGGAAGTAATGTTCTCTTTGGGTACAAATTAGTACTTTTTCCAAGCAAAAGAAGTGCAAATTTCATATTGCTGGCTTGGGGTACAATTTTATGTACCTATATGGTACTGCCCCAGCAACAAGCATTGCAGTTTTCATACCTTTATTTCTGAGAGTGTTTCCCAGATGTTAATCTGACATGCAGATGAAGAATACAAGGGCTTATATACTCCTCTCCCAGCTGGCAACAGTAAATATTGAGTTTTATTCAAAAGTATGTTATATTTTCAGAGAATAAGATATAACTTGTTTACAAAACTTAATTACTTAATGCATGATAATGAATAAAAACCTAGCAGAGGTGTCGCTCGAAGCAGCGCTGGAGTCACTTCTGTGGGTGGAGGGTTGCAAAGGGGAACGGTAATGAACCTGAGTGAAATCTATTTCAGCACACAGAGCACTGTCTCCGGTGTTCCTCTGTATTTCACAGCCCCAATGTGAACAGTGACAAATCTCACCTTTCTGCTGTTAGTGCTAAAAAATAACTACCTACTCACCATATTTTCAACACCCACGACTAACTTCACTTGAACTGTTGAAGATGCAGTAGCTCATTCTGCTGTCGCGCAGCCTGCATTTTCGCCGTGACTCCAGGAATTCATTAGCCTCTCTCCCGCGCCCCTCTCCGCACATACATCACACTGGACTCTAATATATACAGATCAATACTGCCCACAGGCATTCGGTAGAGCCAGTTTTGTTAAAAGCTTAGCTTCAGATTACGAACAATCGCAAGTACACAGAAACCACAGAATTATAAGAAAAGTAGTTGAGTGTCACAAAACAAAACCAGTAGAAATGAAACAATATAAGGAACTGGTATACACAGTGCCCCCCCATTTATCGGGCAGGCAGTTGATCCAGATCACTTTGATCTCAGAGTTGATGAGGCCAAATTGGCAGGTCATATGGGGGCCTGTGGTAAAGCACTACAGAGTGCAGTGCAGTGCAATACCTCCCAAAACCCCCCAGTGCACCCCAGCAACGCTTCCCCAGAGACACAGAGTACAGCTGCAGGCCAAACACTGCCAAACACTCCCAACAGCCCTTTTCCCATCTAGTCTCGCATCTCTCTCTTTCTTTCCATCTCTTTTTCTCTCCCTCCCCTCCCCTCCCCCTCCCTCCCACCCCTTTTCAGGGCCGTCAACGGTGACTCTTCATCCGAATATGAAACTGTATGTGAGTGAATGCGATGAGTGGAAGCCACTTGTGTGGGAGAGAGAATGGTATTTGGTATTTGGCAGAGAGAGAATGGTATTTGGTATTTGGCAGAGAGTGAATGGTATTTGTATGCATGACTGCTGCAGTCGGTACGTTGCACTCTACTGCACTGCCAGAGCAGAGAGGAGAGAGGGCGTTTTCTTCTGTGGAAAACACGAGGGCTTTCGCTGCAACACCACAGTCTGTAGCCACAAAGGACATTACAGATTCAACACAATGCCGTGCGCTGCATGTTTTCTTTCCTGTGTAACTTCTGCATCATCTTACATCAGTGCGTGTGTATGTGTGTGTGTGCATGTGTGTGTGTGTGTGTCCTGTATGATGGAATCTGTCAGTGCTGGGCCATTTTAATGAGCAGCTAATGCAGTTAAAAGCAGCACCTGAAAATACAGACCGAGTTAGCCTTCAAAGACACTATTTTTCAGAGCCAAATAACAGACCTTTGCCACCTTCCCACGGGAAGAAAAGGCTGATCATTATCATACCAGACACTCAGCCCACACGCCCAAGATCACTTCACACGGAGCGCACCAAAACAGGATCACATCCACCATCTGGCAAGCCAGGTTGACGAACTGAGGTAGTTAGGATTCATAAAGGCCTTTTCGTGCAGCAAGTGTTAGCGGTATCCAATATAAACCTTGAATTTAATTATCTCAATTTATGTTTCCAACATTAATACATGCGATAAATGATAAACAAAGACAAATGCTAATTACATACAGCCTTGCACTTCCAGAGGCATCACATTTTTACAGAGGAAAAATAATAGCAGGCAATCATGCAATCATGCAATCTTATTATTAACTTTCTGTTTAGCTACTACAAACCCTCATTCACCTACTCACTGACTTCATTCCTGGTGGACTGTGCAGCTCCCCCAATGTAACGACAGTCCTTTCCAGTAGGTGGCAGAAAGGCCCAGATCTCCACAAAGAGCCTGTTCTTTTCTTGCATGAACTCTAACCCCAGCTCCAGGGTCAAAAGCAACCACTCACAGCTCAGCCATGGCACAATGGCTCCTGTATAACACAGTGTGTCCTGTATTGTTTTTAGCCTGTATGCTTTCTGCCCTGTTGCATATGATTTGTCCACCCGCACGATTTCCGCTGGCAGGGAGGCGAGGCCTGGGAGAGGCGTAGGCTGGCTGGCTGGGAGATCACCTTCAGGTAGGCAGGCAGGTGGAAACCCCAGGGTGTGTTTGGTTAAGGCCTCAGTAATGCCTGCAATGTGCTGACTGCATTCCAAATCCTCCCTAGCATGCCCCTCTGTAATGCTTGCTCACACGTGAAATTCCACACCATCACCAGCCAACTGAAGAGCAGCCTGTGACCATGCGAGACGCCCTCAGCGCGCACACACACACACACACACACCAACACACGTCCAAATGCACACACACTCCCAGACGGCGGACAGAAACGTCCTTAAATACATTCACATATTCACTGTAATCACAAGCAGCAGTGAGGGGCATGCTCAGTGTACTTCACCTGTGAGCATGACAGAGCGCATCTTTCCAGAAGGTACCTAGTAGTATAATTGGGTACAATGTACCTTGTACAACTGGGCCTGGATAAAGGCTACTTCTAAGTAAAATACATGTAAAAATAGAATTTCTGCTAAGTGAAAGTTATCTCGGCAGACAATGGCAGTTTTGGGCAGAATAAGAGATAAAGACTGACCTTCTTGAAGAGCCTGATGACGTCCTCGCTAATCTGGGAAAGACGCACGATGACATTGTTGGTGTAGATGTCGTTAAGCGTGGCATGGTCCCGGCTCTCCCTGCGCGTCTGGTTCAGAACCAGGTACCAGCAGTTGACCGAAGACAGGAGGTGCTGCTCCTTCCTGGGGAGGTTGGAGAAGGAGGTGAAGACACAATTTAGAAGTGTTCAATCGGGCTCAATACAGCAAAGTATACCTCTACTGCTCCACTATACAATGGTTTCCATTTTATATACCAAAACACTTGTTTGAAGGGAAATATCTGTGCAACTGTGGCATCCAAATTATTACACAGGTTAGCATCCAATAATGCACCACAGAAAGCAAGCAACACCAAGAACATAATTATAAATGTGTTCTATACCAACCCAAACAATGTTCATTTATCTTAAATATATTTTGGAGCTATAAGCTTCTAGTTACTATCCTATGAGCTTTGACTGCAGGATTCAGATGTTAAACACATGAAAAATACAAGAATATAGGACTGTACATTCTCATATTTGCCCTGAGAAAGAAATGAAGCTCCTGGCCGATTTCCCCATTCAGAGACACAAACCGGAAGGAGATGAGAAAGACTTAAATTGGCTTCTGAGAGATTAGGCACAGCACATTTCAGTCTTGTGATGGCAATAATGAGGGCCAGATGCTGTTCATTTCCCTTGACATGCTCGCGTCTGATACAATATCGATTTTATAATTCCTTAAGGCTGGAAACCATAATCACCAAAGGCAATATCTTCCGCTGAACATGAACAGCTTTCACCATCCCTTTCATTTGAAGTGTATCTCAGACCCCCACCTGAATCCAAACTCAATGCAAATCAATCATCTCACTCAGGAAAGAAGAGCGTACTCTGGAGCTCCAGGGGGAGAAGCACCCGGCATGCAATTACTCCAGAAAAAGGATGGGTCTGAACATCAAAGGATCTTCTCTGTGGCGCTGCTCAAATGTTTTCCGAAATGGTAATCACCTCTAATTAATCTGAAATCTGCCAGCTCTCTCTCCAATACCCCACCCACCTCACGTGCACACACACACAAACACACACACACACACACACCACACCCACGCTCACATGCACACACTTGTGTGAACGCACGCACACACGGGCACTCACACGCTCATACCAGTGATGCTAATACCAGCACAACTCACAGAGATATACAACAAGCAGAGAAACTAGAGGACAGATGGTACACACACACAAAAACACTCAAACTCATATAGGCAGCCTCTACTTTTCTGCCATATCCACAACTTTTACTGCGGGCAGAAGACTCAAGCAGATCAAGCCCTGGATTCAATCAACAGATGTCCTCAACTTTTACATACAGCTAAATGCAAAACAGTTTGGCAGATTCAACCAATCCTCAAAATTAACTCAAACATTGTGTCATAACAACGGACTGTTTTTGAAAGCCAAACTTGCCCTATTCATTTGTAAATCAGAACTGAAAGAAAAAGAAAAGGAAATAGGTATACTGCCTCCTTTTCCTTCTTCCTTCACTTTTTCTCTGAAAGCTGTTTTAGCAATCATTCCCATTAAACAAAATCCAGCCCGTGCAATAATACTTTTCTCAACATTTGCCAGCCCTTCAGCGTTGCACACTAGTGGCTTTTAAAAATTAAAGATGCTTGGCACTTAACAAGTGTTTATGTATGAAGGGTCGCGGGGGACACAACCTCTGGCCTGAAAATTCCCCGGGAGGGAGCCAAGACTAAATCACCTCCTATATCACAACAGCTCTAGGGTTTCCCTGGCCTGTTCAGTACCCATCTCAGCCAGACCAGATTTACAGCTTTTCGGCAGTCTCCCACCCCCGTCTGTAGCGCTGACGAGACATCGCTCGGCCTATGCAGCCTCCTATCAAATATGTATCTGTAGATTTACACAACTGCAGGAAGGTGGCGCACTGACCTGCAGCTAAAGCGCAGTTCTGCGTTGCCCAAAAACTCCCAACACGTTTTACAACCAGACCCAAATACGTACTGCCCTGCATTGTTGGTCACTCTGTAGAGAGCGCAAAAATGAGCGCAAATGCACAAACTCAACAGTGAACAGAACACACTAATGAGCTACAGCAGAGAGCCAATGATCCCAGAGAACATACTGTCCTTGAATCCCAGGTTGCAAAATGGCCACATAGCATGTCAGACAATAAAGGCAATTAAAATGGCAGGTTGCGAAATATTTGTGTAAAATGCACAAAATACAGACTTATTTCCAGCCTGCACAGCTGTTTTCCCTAGCACACAGCAAACTATTTTTGTGTGACTTAAATAAATGTTGCTTATGGGTCTTATTCTGGCAGTGCTTGCATTGGACTCTTATGCTCTGTGTGTTCTACTTAAAGTGGGCCTGAAGCCATTTTGTGGAGTGAGCAGGATACAGGTGGCTCACGAGTCTTAGTGAGAACACACCAAAAGTGTCACGCAACATGAACACTGCTCAGTCCACCACAGCCGTGAAGATGCTGTCGCCAGCCCTCAATATGGCATCTGCTGGCGGGTGAATCATTGAAAACTTAAAAATTATCCATTCTACATGTTTCTGCACCCACATTACACAGTCATCACACACTTGGGCCTTATTAATAGGACATGGTGGACACAAAAGCTCTGGGGGTCTCACCAACCAACAGGGAGCCTGTTCCCTTTCCCACAAATTCAGCTCCCCAGCATCTGTCCCTCCTGGTCCCTGTGTTATCACAGCCATCTCTCCCATTAAGCCTCTCTGGCACATCTTATCAATTCAGACTGAGAGAGGGAAAGAGCTGTTGAGAGAGCTGGAAGGAGAAAGAGAGAGATAGAAGATAGAGGAAAAGATAAAGAGCGTATTGCCTCGGTAACGAATGCTGTGACTTCACAGTACCAATTTACTGAATCAGAAACATCATTAAAATAAGTCAGAGACCTACAATAGGAAGCACATACATTTCTTGATTCGTACAGAGACTTGGGGTCTGGTGAAAGTCCTTTGAAAGAGCCCCATGGTGACGGGGCCCTGCTTATCTTTGAACCAGCATGAAAGGGGGAGCGAATGGAAGGGGAGGGAAGGGGGATTAAAGTGGTGGGGGGTGGGGTGTGCCATTCCATAGCTGCCAGCTAGGAGGGTTCATACACATGCATTTCAGGCTCCGCTTCACAGCGCTGCCAAGCTGGCTCCAGCATCTGGGACAACTTCAGTGCCTCTTTATTTTGGAGATGCTGTCACAGTTTGATGGTAACCAGACGTACGGTACCAAATCAGCCCAGTTCCTGCTCCAAGGGAAGCCAGGGATTAGGAGAAAGAGGAGGAGGGTGCAGCCCTGCCTCACTCAAACATCCCAGGCCGTGTGGACACCACTGAACCAGGGCATCACTTAGAATGCCTGTGAACTTAATGATCAGACCTAGAGTATCTGACACCTGGCTGTTCACCTGTAAACCTGTAAACCAGCCCAGGGTCATTACTTTATAATAGCATACACTCAGTGACCACTTTATTCTTTATTCATTTTTTTGATGTATTGGTCGTCTGCTGCTGTAGCCCACCCACTTAGAGGTTTGACAGGTTGGGTGTTCAGAGATGCTCTTCTGCATACCACTGTTGTCACGTGTGGTTATTTGAGTTACTGTCACCTTCCTGTCAGCTTGAGGCAGTCTGGCCACTTTCCTCTGACCTCTATCATTAACAAGATGTTTTGCCCACGGAACTGCCACTCATTGGATGCTTTTTGTTTTTCACACCATTCTCTGTAAACTGTAAAGACTGTTGACCCTGTCTGGCACCAACAATCATTCCACGGTCAAAGTCACTTAGATTTCTTTCCCATTCTGGTGTTTGATTTGAACAAAAACCAAGCTGAAAAAAAGAAGCTCTAGTCCATGCCTGCATGCTTTTATGCACTGAGTTGCTGCCACAAGACTGGCTGATTACATATTTGCATTGAAAGTTGGCGTACAGGTCAAGCATTCACCGCGTCACATCACTGTACAATTGTGCGGATTGCATTTACAACTCCAAACCATTCATCCAGTCCACAGCGGACGGTCAGCTCAGGTAAAGCCTCATGCACAACAGCAGTGCAGTGAACCTTGTGGACCTCAATTCTGAGTCAGCGAGGCATACAGCAGGCCCTGAAACATTACAAGAACAGTGAAGGCCTGCTATTCTGCAGCTCCATCCAGCTGTGCTGACCCAGCGACGCACTCATTACAGCAGCGCAGGAACAAGCAGACTGCTGCCAGCTCTCCCTTCTGTCCTGTGGGCTCAGGCAAGGGAGCCATTAATAACTCATAACATTCTGCTTACAGTCATTAGAAAGTAAACGCTCACATATTCATGAGCCGCTGAATAATTACTGAAAAGGACTTCGGGCATATGGTGATGACCATGTTAACTACATGCCTCATTCACACGCACGCACGCACAATATGCGCTGTTTACCTGAATAAGGCTTTTGAAAAGTCACATGAAACCTGCCCTTACAGAAACATTTTTTATTGGATAATGTGGAAGAGTTATCAACGTCTTTAGGTGCAAATGTCCCAAATATGTGGAAAAAAACTTCCAAGACAAACACATTTAATCAAAAGCTCAGGCATATTTGAGAAATTAATTATGTACCGTTCCAAAACATATTGGCAAGATTAAATGCATCGATGAGTTTATTTCCTTCAAGCAAAGTTGTTTTAAAGCATCACACCCATACACACGATCTAAAATATCACGGCTTATCCATGAAAAGGCAAATAAAAGCGAAAGGTTTTTGAAGCGATGCTGAAGGACTCATCTGCAGGCTGCAGTGTTTCTGAGGGAGAAGAGCTAAATAAGGTGAAGAGGGGTGGGGAGCGGTGCTGATGAAGGGATAGAGACGGAGCAGCTGTGACTGTGCAGAGCGCAGCCAGAGCCCATGTGCCGCACAGAGATACGGAAAGCTCTTTAATGAGCCAGTCTGGATGCTAATGCTAATCATCAACACGGGCCCTTGTTTATCTCCTTCTCACAGGTGAGCTTTCTCTCCAGGATTATACCAGCTGCTTCTATTTTTCTTATTCATCACCAAAGGAATATTTTTTTGCCACAAAATCTTCTGCAGGCTCTTATTTTCTGTCCATTTGGGTTTGTTGACACTCTTTTCTTGCATTGGGATTTTGGAGATACGTACAGTATACACATAGAGGGGACGAATGGTAGAGCTGGTTCGGAGGTTCGAGGTAGAGACTGAAGTCTCAGAGATCAGCCATTGAAAAAATAATAAAAAATCTCATTGTATAGAGAGGGAGAGAGAGAGAGAAAGAGAGAGAGAGGCAGCTACAGAAGACAGACTGAACAAAGATCAAGCAGACAGAATCTATGCTGCTCATTAGATGACCAATGATGTTCCACTCAAGCTAATGTGTCACACTAATCAATACACAGGACATGTCAAATAAACCGAATCACTAGAACGAGGACATTTTTCATCATTATGACCCATTCAGCCATTAAAAGTGACCAAAAGATTTACAGTGAAGGCTTCAATATTAAACATTCCGGTTTTTTACAATCACTTTGACACTAATTTCAGAACCTTGGGGTCATTTTTCAAAACTGCTGACACAAAACTCAAAACGGATAATCAAAATGTGCATTTTTCAAAACTCTAAACACTTTTTTCAGTTGCTTGGATACAATATATATAAACCAAAAATCATTTGATCACTGAACCAAATCATTAGTTCACAAAGACTCAACTTAACTTTCAAAGCATTAGCATTTCAAAATGAAATACATACATTACATTTGAAAATACTGTCTTTTCATTCATTACAAGGCAACTAACTACCAATGTATTCAACCACTCAAAATGATAAGTAACTGTAACATCACTCCTAAAGCATAGTTTTATGGAAACAGATTACTTGCACAAACATTCCATGTTTAGATTATGAATGTTTTAGGATAAATAAATCGATTGATACCAATTACTTTGGAACAGGATAAATTTTACCACATTATCATTGAATGTAATATTGCATCACCATCTTTGGTCACAGGGGTTTTCAACCTTTTTTGACATGCATGTTTGAGCTGGTGCTCAAATGACTGATGATTGATTTTACATAGTGGTAAGAGCAGGAGTAAGGATGTGTATCCACCTGCAACAACATAGCGACAACATGGAGCAGCCAGATGATCCATGTTAGAATAGAGATCAAGGAATGAGAGGAGGAGGAAGAGGAAGTAGAGGTGGTCAGTGGAATGGCAGGCGACAAGTACTCCTTCAGAGAGGTGGCCTTGTTTCTCATCTTAGAGATGGGGGGTTGTCCTGGTAGAGGACAGTTTATTTCACTGCAGTTCAGGATTTCTTCCCACTTTGCACGTATAATTTTGTTGCTATGATTACAGTTTTTTACAATTGCAAAAAACTCTTCATACAACTCTCTGCACCAACATGCAGCTTGTCAGTTCATTTCATTCACAAAATGGATCAAAACTACCAAACCACTGCGAGCATGTCTCAAAGGAAAAGCTCTAGAATTTTTTGCGTCAATCAAGAACAGTGATCTAAAAAACACTAACAACCAGTGGCATTACAGTCGATGCATTATTTTCTGTTAGTGTCAAATTGGACTGTAGAAATGTATAGTTTTTGGTGGTTCAGACTGATGTTTTGTAAAAACAATGAAAAAATAATTCAGTTTGGTCCATGTACACTGCTCTTGTGCTAACTGTCAAAAGTTCTAAAAAAAAGTTCTAAAAAGTATTTTAAAAATGCTTGTTAAAAAAAAAAAAAAAGCTGTGAAACAAACCCACAGTATGTATAATTATATAATTAAATATATATAATAATATAATATATAATATATATATAAATATATATAATATAATTATATATATATTTTTACAGTATTCAGATTTTTAAAAAATTATTCCACTCTCTTCTATTGTTCACTATTCCCTTTACATAGAACACAGAAAAAGCTATAGTAAAGTATTGTACAACAACTAAACAGTGAATCTGTAGGTATCTTTTGTGTGGGCGATCTAAACAAATGTTCCTATAGTATTTCATGAAAAATGAGGAATTTGAACCAATGAGGAAGTCAAGATTTCTTCAAAGATATGAATGCACAATGCATGTTTTCAACAGGTGAACGGGCTGTGTTACAAGTGTTTACCATTTTGAGTGTTGTGTGTGTCTAAGGTTTTGAAAATTGAGTACAAGCTTGTGAGATTAGGGTCGAAGTCATTGTAAAAAACAGTAATAAAACCTCACTAAGGCCTAAACGCAGTTCATTTATAAATTAGTATTTTTATAGTCTTGCAGTCAAATATAACAGCACGAGACAGCTTTACCATCTTCCTTACTGAAGTTAATGCAGTTTATAGAAAATGGCAACATGGTTCCCGTAAAGTGGTAATGAAAGTGCCACCACTGGGTCACATTTCACCGGTGTGTTGATCTGGAGCCAGCTCACACAGTCTGTGCACGACCAAAATCCACGTAGCGTTAGAACACATGCAAACTGCATTATGGTTCTGTAGGAATTGTGACTTAACCATGCATACGTGAGTGTGTGTGTGTGTGTGTGTGTGTGTGTATGTCTGCATATGTGTGTGTGTGTATGTCTGCATGTGTGTGTGTGTGTGTGTGCATGTGTGTGTGTGTGTGTGTGTGTGTGGGTATGTCTGTATCTGTGTGTGTGTATGTGTGTGTGTATGTCTGCATATGTGTGTGTGTGTGTGTGTGTGTGTGTGTGTGTGTGTGTGTGTGTGTGTGTGTGTGTGTGTGTATGTCTGCATATGTGTGTGTGTGTGTGTGTGTGCATATGCGTGTGTGTGTGTGTGTGTGTGTGAGTGTGTGTGTATGTCTGCATGTGTGAGCGGGTACATCTGCATCCGTGTCGTGCAGAAGCATTGTGCCAAAACATCTGTAGAACATGGCTTTGCGCAGTGCGCCCGAGAGCTCTGCTGCAGACAGCCGACTCTCCAACATCTGGGCTCAATTAGAGGCCAGTCCCAGCGCCTGCCCCTCAGCCACTGCGCACCGGACAGCCAGGGCCCTGAGTGCTGCCTGCACTCACACACAAAGCAGGTCACAGCCAAGCCTCAGACTCAAGCAGAGACTGCACTATCTGTTTCCACAGAGCCACAGCCCAACTCCACACTGGAAGTGTGTTTATTCCTGGTTTATAAACAAAATACGGCAACACTTTAATGGAAGGGGGTATGCATAATCCATACATTACACCTACATAAACATGACATGACGCCGGATATAACTATTCATGAATGTCTGTTCCACTTGGTGTCAACTGTCATAAAGGGTCATTATGTCACTTTCATCCTTTATGTCAAGTGACAGTCATCAGTTTGACACGGAACAACATTGATGAATAGTTATGTATGTTCATGTCAGGTGGCATGTATTATTTATGTAGGTGTCGTAAGCATTATGCATACGCACTTCAAATGAAGTGTTACCCAAAACACATACACATATTTTCTGTTGAGAAATATATATATTTAAATTCTGTTAAAAGCTGCAGGCCACAACTTTCTTTTGAAAAACAGACAAAGTCTGGCTGTATGGTAATGAACCCCCATGCTGTGCGTGGTGCAGCTGCTGAAATGAGTGAGCTGACAGACTCCACCACAGAGAAAGAGCCATTGATGGAAGGCAATGCCCGCTCTGGGGGCTTCGCATTGCCTGGGCCATCGCTGTGCCACCCTGTGTCCACGGGAGACAAGTGAAGTAACCCTCGCTAAGGACAGTGTGCTCTCAGATCTATTCACAAATAATCATTACGCTTTTAAGCAGTTTGCGGAAATACTGGTTTTACACTCCCCCGGGGGCCGTATTCAAACCCTAACAGACTTCCGTTGCAAATAACTTCCCTTACAATTTCCATATATAATAATTCCAGGTAAAATAATGACATATTTTTCACTGCAAAATGTCCCACAATGCTAGAGGCATAACTATTTCCTCCACACCACACTTCCTGGTTTAACAACTTTCCTTCTGGTGTAATTTGGCACACTGAAACAGCTCATATTGCACTGCTCCACTTCTTCCAGGGTGCGCCCAGATGGGTAGGTGACCAGAGTGCAGGAATAGCAGGAAGGGGGGGGAGTGGAGCACCTCGACGCGTGCAGCGCACACACACTGGATAATAACTTTGACCCAGTTGAAGCAGAGCAGCGGTGCGGTTTACAGACACGGTCTCCGGGCTCTCCTCGCACCACCACCTTCACCTCCCTCCCTCCCTCCCTCTCTCCCTCCCTCCCTCCCTCCCTCCTCCCGTTCCCAGCGGATTTCCCAGGTTTCCTCACTTGAACTGGTGGTGCTCCCGGGAGCTGCGGATCTTGGAGGAGAAGCGCTCGGCCAGCTTCTCCAGGCTGCGGGAGTACTCCAGCTGGATCTCGGCCTTGCGGCGGAAGAACTCCTGCAGGTCTTGCAGCAGCTGGATGCGGGACTCGGACTGCTGCTCCAGGCATTTGAACTGCTCCACCAGCTGGTTACGGATCTCTGCGGGAGACGGAAAGACGCGCGTCAGCATTCGCCATTTGTCGTGTGAAGAACGCGATGTCCGTTTTCGAGGAAACGGTCCTTTTGAGCTCAAGTGCAGCCTAAAGAAGCACCACCAACAGTGCTGCAGTGTCTAAAGTACAGCGCAATGAAACCTCTAATGAAATGTGAGCAATCCCTCACCTCTTGTGGATGTTGACAAGCAGTCAAGTAACCAAATTAAGCCAATAATTACATTACAGTGAATTTAGACTGAATTTAGATCTTGTGAGATGTCATATTATAATGGAAACTCTCGGTGATATATACAGAGAGCAGGGCTGGGGCACTATATTATTAATGCCCTCCAGAGTTATGTGTCCGCCACCCCTGCGGCAGTGGTCCTGTCTCTGGCTGACCATCTCTCTTTTACCACATTTACAAACAGCACATATCAGCATGGGCCCAGCACACCCACCCAGCACAGAGCCTGAGGTTCAGGCACTGCCAACAATAAACACGGTCGTGCACACTGTAGTCATAATACGAGAGAGAGAGGGGAATGACAGAGAGAATGAGGGAGAGAGAGAGGACAGACAGAGAAAATGAGAGATCTCAAGTACCCTTGAAGGATTCTATGAAACAAGCACATAGTATGGTAACCTCAGGAACCATCAGCATTCATATCCAAAAAGCATACAATGAAAACCACTCCAAATAATCCATCGCTAGCTATGACAGCCAGTGTTTCTGAGGGTCTCTAAGAATGCCATAATTCTGTATTAGCTTCCCTGGCAAATTAATTTAAACAGTGGAAAGAGCCATAAAATTCACTATCACTTTCAGCCATCTGTTTCTCTAACATAATACTGTCGCATGCAGTTATATGTACAGACACAATAATGTGCTTTTCTTAATCTATAACTGACAGAAATTATAAACGCCTCATGGCTTTTAAGTAAATTCTTTTTTTTTTTTTGTGAAACAGCAGGCTTGGAAATATGAGGCACATACCAGCTCCAAAAGGCTTATGACGCATTGTGCTTGACCCAAAGGTCACAACCTCTTTTTCAAATGACTGCAGGGACGTGTTCTCTCTCCACTCCGAGTACAGAACAGCACAGTGGAAAAGACAGAGGCTACAGCACTGAGACTCGCTGCCAAACCGCACAGCAAACGGAGGACCCTCCCAAACGGCAGACGTATAATCACCAGCTCATATGTCAACGGGTAGGTGCTGCAGCCCACTGCCGGTCACAGAGGCTGCGGAGGAACCAGACGCCATTACAGAAACACAACACTCTCCTCACTCTCTCCACAAGTCTCAGAGCTTCTGCTTTGTTTTTAATAAAGCAAAACAATGTTCCTTTCTTTGAACTCAGGAGCAACCTATTTTACAGGAACTCAAACTAAAAAGAAAAACTGACACACAGTTTTTTTTTTTGTTTTTTTTTCACAAGATATTCTACTGGAGCCATCGACAAAAACTAGGTTATGCACACTTAGAGAGATTCTACCAACCCAAATATGCCATTTGTGTTTGAATGTGCAAAGGAAAAAAAAGGATAAAAAGATCAATGACAGCTCTCTGACTGAGTGCTGTCACCAAAAGAGCCTGAAGAGCACACACCGTGACAGAAACGACACACGTTCCAAACAGCAAGCTGCAGTAGAAGCTTAATGATGTCTCTGGTGCATGCTGGGTTTTGTATGCTGTTTGAAACCATTTGCATATGCTACATCAAAGCCCCTACACGGCACTATCAAAGCCGGTTGTGAGGCAGTTCTCCCTGCCTTAGATCCTAGGTCAGGTACGGTTATCAACAGGCTTAAATAACTAAAAGGCATGATGACAGCATAGACAGCAAGATCTGAAGTACTTTATACTTGCCACAGTGACCTTGTCTTTAGCTCAGATATATTTAGCATAGCTTCTCTTATTGTACAGGTGCATGAAAGATAAATTCATGGCTCAATATCACAGCGAAGGTCTTTCACTGCTGCTGGCTCAACTAATTTCACTGGGTACTAAACAGAAAGTGTTTTTTTACTTTAGTATCCATTTTGTTTCAGTCCATTTTGCCTGTAGCTGTATATTACAGATGGCATATCAAACTATATGGAGGGGGAAGGTTTGAATGAGGCAGGAGCTACTGAGGACTACTAAACAGGCCATAGATGGAATGTTTTTACACAGTCCTGCATGGACCAGACATTACAGCAGCCTCTGATATTGGTTTAACAAATTAACCAAAACCTGTAGAGCCAGAAAGAGCATTTATCTTCCAGCCAGTCCCATCTGGCTATCATTTGATCAGCAGGCCGCCATCTCTTGGTAACCATCCCAGCACTTCCATGTGGATGTGGTCTCTGCGTTACTCCCAGTACCACACAGGCCTACGGACCAATACCTCAAATATCCCCCCGCCCCCCCACTGGCCACAGCCGTTCAGGGGCTGAGTGGAGACAACTAGTGAAGACGTTCTGCACAGCCCCAGAAACTGCCTCAGCCCAGTCTGGCTTTCAGCCCGTTTTATTTCACTTCTCCAACCCTGCAACACATATCCAGTAACACAAACACAGGGCCAAGAGGACCGCCCTGAGAATCTGACACGATCCCCATGAATGGCAGAAAGGACACTTCAATACGCCCGTAAAAAAGAGGTCAGAAGCAAACGGCAGCAGCAGTGGATCTGACAGACGGGTTGGTAAATAGGTCACACACTAAAGGAGCCTACTCCCCTCTCCCCGATACACACAGAACCTGGGAATATTTTGCATTCCGAGCGTGACGCGTTCTCCCAAAGCTCGAACCCTGAACCCCGGAGGTGCTTTCTGAAAGCTGAGAGACGGTCATGCAGACGCAGTCAGCACTCTGCAGTTACGCTTGCTATGCTGGCCTCCAGCCACAAAGTAACCTGGCCTTTGATCAAGCACAAAACTAGGCAGAGACTGCATCCCTTGCTTTCTGTATTAAATACTTGATTACTGTTTGTGGCTGTTTTCTTTTTAGAATGTAGCAATTAAGAAATGTAATGCATGACCTGCTTAGGAAATTTGAATGATTAAATCAATTATGTAAATGACCATTACCAGCCCTTGTTCCTGGTGTATTTGCTGAATTAGTGTGTTGGGAAACGATGCATTATCTCAGCATGTGGGGTGGGGAGGTGCCTTATGCGGAGCCTTCAATTCAACATAGCTTCCTTGTCTTTGGCCTTTACTTTTTGCTTTGAGAAGTATAGGAATTGCGCAGACCATGAATTTCACTGCTTTCACTTCCTCGTTTCCACACTGATACTGGTCCCTGCCCCTCAGTGTGATGATGGGAGTGTGGATGAGGGAGGGGGAACAGCTATGGAGTGAGGCATCACTCATGCCCAATGGTCAGAAAAGGATAACAGAACGTTTTTTGGAGACCTGCTGGGCGTCTGCACAGAGAGAAGCACAGAAGCACACTGGTTCCAGAGACAGAATGTGACTGCAGAAACTAACTTTGGAGTGCCACAGTGCTCATGTCTGACAGTGTGTCACTGAGAAATGCTCACAGCTTTTCCACGATGACAGTCATAAATCACAAATGCATCCATCATTCGTTGTCTTTAGCTCTTCAGCCAAACTGGTTACTTTTAAGAAGCGATAAATGTATTGCTTCATGAAGCACATGCATGTGGCTGCATGCATGCATCTTTTCCATCGCCTACCACTTTTACGACCAGGGTAACAATTAAGTACCAATTATCTCTCAGACCATGTTGGGTCTTGCATGAGTATTACATTGCCAAAATAATTTTCCCTCTCTCTATTCAGCATAACACTGAGCACTAAATGTCTTTTATTGGGAAAATCAGACCAACTGAGCTGCAAATATGATGAAGGCTAGAAAAGCAAACCTGTTTAACTAGACATTAAAGCTGCAAATGATTTTCTTTTTTTAGGCGACCAGACACAGAGTAGGTCAATTTCATGACATTTGCGACATCCCCCAAGGCGTCTGCACCAATTCTGTGAGTGAACATCACTGACTTAACTTGTAATCACAAGGCATTTATTCAATTAAAGACCTCTACACCAGGTTGCCAAAGATCTGACCTTTCTAAGATTAACCCCAAACAACATGCTAGTCCCCAGTGCTTCATCCAAAGGGATATGTGGTAGGAATCAGTTTAGCTACTGTCGGTTTCATTGCCAGAATATTGCACCAATTGTCATGTTCTTTACATTACAAACACAGTGTGTAAGTAATGCTCATCTGTACAAAGATGAACACAATCAGTCCCCAATCAACTCTCAGTAAAAGGGCACCGTTATTATTAACAATGAACAAGCCATCGCTGAGAGCAGACACCATTAGTTCTGTAATATGATGACCTTTCATTTACGCAGCCAAATTAGCATCATGTAGCATATTATACGCATCTCAACAATAATTAGCCCATCAATCAAATGTATTCCCCCCCCCTTACAGCTAATAATTAAGCATTTAACACCTTAAATGTCTGAAATACTTTCAAAATGCTACTGCCAATCCAGTAATGACTGCATGTTACAAAAGAGAGTGGCAGAAAATAGAATTGGTGGAGCTGTGCTATTCAAGAATTCTGTAAAAGCTTTGGGCATGGTTGGACTCATCCATTGTGCATTTACCCACGCGAGACAGATAGGGCTTTGTGACACGCATCAATCAACAAGGGTTCTCTCCGTCCTGAAGAAATACACTTGTTTATTTCTGAAAGGCGTGTCTGTAGAGAGGAATAACGCATCACTAAAACAGCTGCTGAGCTCCGGTGCTGGGTGGAAACAGATCCTTTCGGGTGGTTGTCAGGACACAGTTGTGATTCCGTCTCCACACATTCACAGGTCTGCCCAGAGGGAAGAGGCCTCCCTGGAGGCTCCACACAGTCAGAGAACATGGACAGCAGGGTGGGGGAGTGGTGCATCAGCAGGAGACAGTCACTTCAGATGGGGCTATTTTAGATATACTGTAAATACATCTATACACTATCTGTGAGGAGTATTTACCTGGGCATAGCGTTTTACGGTTGTGTATAAATGCCCCACTGAATAAAACATGAGATCTGAGGTCAGGGTGAACTCCTGCGGGTGAGGAAGAGTCTTTGTTTTGTTGTTTGTTCCGTCACAATAAGCCAAGCGCTAATAAAATGGAATAAGAGGCACAGTGTGAAGCACAAAGAAACGGTTGTCTCAAACAAACATTGGTAGCATAGCCCTTTCTGCCAGTTATATAATGGCATACCATATCAATGATGGCAACGGTTCCTTCACATCAGCCACCGTTGTATT
Source organism: Conger conger (assembly GCF_963514075.1). Taxonomy (NCBI): domain Eukaryota; kingdom Metazoa; phylum Chordata; class Actinopteri; order Anguilliformes; family Congridae; genus Conger; species Conger conger. The sequence continues at coordinate 14,404,609 of NC_083773.1, read as the reverse complement.
CAAACCCAATGAGCGATTAAAATGTCCATTTGCTGAGTTTTATTTTATCATATTATGAAACCTTAAAACAAGTTATTGTGCCTGCAATAGGTTTGTAGGATGTAGAGACATATTTTTCTTATTGCAGAAATTGGTAACACAGATGCAGCGGTTTTTACACAGTGTATCAACGTGTATGCAATAACATGGGATAACAATAACAAAGTTTGAACACATCAGTGAGGTCTGAGCAGACATGATATCAGGAGGATTATCAGAGAAAGCAGAACGATGGAGATAGAGATAAAGCCTTTCATAGAGCAGGGTGTGAATTAATCATTTCAGATCATTATTTGTTTTTGCCCAGGACACCTGCTCTATGTGATAACTCAATCACAGAGCCCTGAGAATGACGGCGTATGGCAGGCAGCCTTCCCGCCTGAAAAAGAGGGGGAACCATGAAGAACAATGGCAGGAAATGGGAGAACCCCGACCTTCGACCTCCACCGAACCCATTGCTGCAGCTGCAGGACGTTAGAGATAATTGGACAAGCATGACCGACCGGGAAAGGGGAAAATCAGGCCAGGGCCAGGGTTTCAGAAGATAAGTTAATCCAGAACCTAATGTTACTCCCCAACATAATAAATCTCACTTCATCGAAGGTGTTTTCATCTTCCTCTCTGGTTTCCTACAGCCACCAGGAAAATGGTCAACAGATGAAAGATGAAAGACATTTCCATTGCATCCTTTTGTGCAGGCTTTCCCTTCATGAATTATTCTCATGTGTGTACACCATACTCCGAAAGGTTTTTTTTATTCTCACCTGGAAGCAGACATAGTCTAACACATTTGCTGTGTTTAACTGACAGGCTGTACTTGTCAAAGAGCAGGGGTAATCTATGGCCAATAGATATTTCAAGATATACAGGTTATCACGTGAGCTATACAGCCAAACTGACAGGTCTATGAGTAAAAGCCCTTTTTTTCCCAAATAATATTTGCTTTATAAAACAAACAAATCTGATGAGCTGAAAAACACACCAGTAAAAGTTGGGACAACTTCAAAGGCATTCCTCATTAGGAACCTTTTTCAACTCAATTTCAACTAGAATGTAAAACTGAATGAGGACAAAAACTAATGTAATAATTACAAAAAACAACTATGTTAAAATAGCTAATGTAAGCATGAGCCACAGAACCTTTCTCCAAGATCCCAGTGGTACTACAGTCGCAAACAAGCTAGTCATGTGAACATGGCTTCTGTCCTCCTAATTCCAACTTCAGTGGCAGATCAGTAGTAACCTCTAACCTCAGAGGCAACGAGATTCCCATGTTTGCTGATGGAACACATTTATTCTTTCCTTTACACTCCGACCATAAAAAGGGTGGTTTTAGCTAATCAGCTTCCCTAGAATTTTTGCTCATTACCATTTCACCATTGACTACTGCTCTGTGGGTGCACAGGGACAATGATATTTGTGGGGGATGCCATTTCAGTAGCTGTCTCTACTACACTGGGCACATTATCATGTGTGAACTCCAAACATCTTTCGATTCACCTCTCTTTACATTCAAGTAACATGATTTCAACAATCTAGCAATGTTCATTCACTTAAAGGAACAATATGTCATTTCGAACTTATAACGGTCAAGAGAGGAATAGCAGCGACAAACACCTCCAAAGCACAACACTGGGGCCCGGAGCAAGGGGGGGGGCCCGCGACGATGATCTTAACACTCCCTTAATAGGATTCAGAATCTTTCTAGCGGGCCCTTAGCAGCCTTCAGAGTATTACTTGAGATGACAGATAGTATGAAAAACCGTACAATAACACCAGCTTACTAACGGCCTTGTAGTGCACCCAAACCAAACAGATCTATTCCATGGTGGTTTAATCATTGCTCAATGGTCATTTAAATGTGCTACTTATAGTGTGAAAGCCTGCACATTTTGTCTTACTACTGTGAAAAGCTCAGTCAGATGACCTGGACTTTGCTGTCTATTACGTTAGCTAACATTAGCTATGGAGTCATTGAAATATAAGCACAAAAGCGGGAGTCAGAAGAGGAAAGCAAAAAAAGAAGAGCAGCAGGCGAGAGCGAAACTGCCAAAATTAGACAGGTTTCTGATTGTGTCTGGTGGTGGTGTTGATGGTGGTTATCCCTGCTGCAGCAGTTAGGAGCAGAAGCGAGAGTTTGTGCTTCGGTGACAAAAAATTGACATGAGTTGTATAGATGAACCGAGAGACGATCTTTGCTCATGCTAATAATACCTTTCATTTGCATACCTTTCATCTCCCCCATCTTTACAAACCAATGTTTTTCATTTATTTTAGTTTGGCAGTAGAGCAAATGTCTGACATGTTAATGTTGTAAGAGGTGACAAATAAAAAAAAAACGGTTGCTTCTATTATCAGTGATATATTTATCTTTTTGTAATTGTGCTTCGCAAAGGCTTATGGGAAACAATATATATTTTTGATGAACTATCACATGATTGGCTTGCTTTGAACTGGGCTTGATCTATCACATTCAGTTTCATGATTGTCTTACTGTACGTCAGCAAAAGATAGCTAGCTAAATAAAATGAGAGAATGTTTGAATATAATTAAGTGGTACTTAGAAAAACAATAAAGGTAGATCCATTTTTTTACTAGCAACTGCCCTTGGCTAGTGTGCACTCTGCAGTCTTGTCCAGGACAAGCTTAATCTGCATCCCTGAACCAACCCTATAAGTATTATACAGTATATTAACCCAATCTAAAATATTAAATTAATTGAATTAAGATCACATGTACACCAAAAAAAAACAACACTGAACGTTATGAAGACCGTATCACATTAAAAATGCGTAATTATGCAGGATCATTGCTTTGTTATGATGGTGATTTACGGTCTTCACCATACCGGTATGAACCCTTCCCTATGACCTGGCAGCACAGTAAAGCACAACGCTGTGATTCAGGAGGTTACATAATGCCTCCTGGAGCCAATTAAGTTGAAAAGGAATACATTAACCTCCCGTGGATGCATTAATGTCTTTTCATTAACGCTGTAGGACCTGAGCACGAGGCAGGAGCAGGAGGAGGGGGACGGGGTGGTGGTTTGGGGTTTTCAGTAGGAGTGTTGAGGTTTGAGGCGAGGGAGGGAGTAGTTGTTTGGGATTCGAGGAGAGAAGGGGAGGGGAAAGCCACCATATGCAGGAAAATGCCTTCTCTTCCACTTCAGAACTATGGCACCTCTATATATTTTGCAGGCCAAACTGGTCTTCTTTTTTTAGCTACACTCCAGGAATCAGATAAAGCAGGATAATATGTCGTATTATATTTCTAGTTTCTTTGAATGGCCATGGAACACATTGCAGTATTTCTGGTTTAATTTCTTCATTTTGGTACAATGGAAAAATGGGGTGATTCAGACATCAAACATTGCATTAGACATAGGCTGAGCGAAAAGGAACTGTGCATGGTATTGCATCACACTATCATTGTCAAGGATCAAAAGCGAAGCAGAAGATGTTGCAAAACCATTTCAATGCGGGGGTGGAGGTGGAAGAAATGTGAAATAGACTCTGCGAGCAGAAGACATGCAGCAATGTCGATGCAAGACACCAGCACATTACCATACGCATCATATGTTTATTATCAGGGCGCTCATAGAATTCTACAATATAATGATATAAATGATCAGCCACCCCCGGTGAGACAGCTCTAAAATGGCTTCCCACTATGGGAGTCCCAGTTGAATTACTATAGGTCTTCAGTGTCAATAGCACTGGGTTAAGCCACAAATATGTACACAAAGAGCTAGATGAGTCAGTGTAAATATCGATGCAAAAACTTTCCATGGAATATTGTCTGTTCTGAAATGAAAATGCCATCTTTTGTATTCACGGAGAGCTAAAAACAGTAACACAATTACGATGGCATTCACATCTGTGGAAAAGAAACCATTAGGTTTCCAACTGCAGTTATTTTTCAAATGTGTATGCATAGCCGTCCTGTAAATCCCTACTGGTGAGCCAGTGCAATACAATTAAAATGACTCCAGAAATGTGAACAGGTTGTGACTCTCTGCAATCAGATTATTGATTATTTTATGGACACCCCATGTTCGGTAAATAATCAAAGCATGGACTTGAGACTTTTTGAGCCTTTTAGTCCTTAACAATTAAGTAAATTTCAAAGTACATAACACAGGATTAAGTAGGTCTGTAGAGAGGGCAATCAATGACTTTTAAAGCTGTGATTAGTAGCCCTATTTTGAAGCAAGTGCAGTAATTCTTAGCATGATGGCCTCAGCAGACCAAGGTTTATGGCCCAGTAAACCTGGATAATCTGAGCGAACGATCAATGGAGCCAGAACATTACATTTAAACACATCACTCCAGCCTCACAAGCATGCATGTGTTCAGCCTTTAACCAAATAGAGAGGAATGGCTTTGTAAATACAGGTATATTTTGGGGGTATGGCAAGTCCATAAAACATGCTCCTCATGTTCCTGTGTGCCCTGCTGCATGAATGGACAAAAATAGAGTAAGAATGTCAAGGAATCAGCCAATCAGGGTACAGAATAACTAATCTGCCTCAGAAACAGCTGCCACAACGTGAATAGGTTAAATTGGGAAACTTTCTTTCTTTTTTTTCTTCACATCTGGGCCTGAAAAGTGGAAAGCAAACAGCATCAAAAGGAATTAACTTCCTTGGTGACAGTATCCTTGGTGACAGCATCCTGAGGCCTATAGCATGCTAGTATGGGACAACAACACACATAAAGACAAAGTGCCTGCCTCCAGCCAAATCCAACACACCTAATCCCCGACAACACCCCCAGAAACAAAGAGGATATTCACAAAATGTCTGACAACACAACACCCAGAACCCTTTGCATTCCAACCATGTATCAAAATAAACTAGACTGGGTTCATGAACCAGGAAATGAATATGAAAACTGAACACCTCAGATGGCCATTGATACAAAATGATGGTATCTGTGAAAAAGAAAAACAAGCTATGGCACAGCACAAATTTACAAGTAGGGGGCCAGGTCTAAACCTCAAGGTGCATCCCGTGCCATCTGAGAGAATTCTCAGTGAGCACTTTATTAGGTATTTATTAGACCTATTTTTTAGATTTATTCTTCTGCTGAAGAGGTTTGTACAGAGATGCCCTTCTGCATACCACTGTTGTATTGTGGTTATTTCGCACCATTTTCGCACCATTCTCTGCAAAGTCTAGAGACTGTTGTGCATGAAAATCCAAGGAGATCAGCTATTTCTGAGATACTCAAACCAGCCTGTCTGGCACCAACAATCATTCTACAATCAAAGTCACGTAGATCACATTTCAATCCTGAAAAGCAGCTGAACCTCTTGACCATGTCTGCATGCTTTTATGCATTTAGTTGCTACCACATGATTGGCTGATGAAATATTTGCATTAACAAGCTGGTGTACAGGTCTGCCTAATAAAGTGTTCACTGAGTGTAAAAGCCATATTGCTGAATAGAACCAAAACCATTCATCTTAAAAGCACATGTGTGGGTCTTGTGGATCTCTAATATTGATTTGAATATAAAAGTGCTTGTCATTAGCCCTCGGTGCTAACCCTGGGCTGTGTTAATTTCCCTTTGTCTCAGCACCCCTCTTCTGGGCTCAGCCAGTTCCCTTTCAGCCTCTCTAATCCTCCTCTTCATCGGAAACATTGCGGCGTGCCAAGCACTCTGCGCCTAGCTGTGCTCAAAAGCTCATTGCTTTCACAGGGATTAAAATGAAGTGGCATTGTGCTCATATCAGCGGTGTCAGTCCATACAACCGATGGTGCCTTATATGGTCACCATTTTCTGCATTTATGAATGTTAATGGGGTAGATTTTTAAAAGGCATGCCAGGCAAATTCTACAATTCAATTTAATCATGGAAAACTATGATGTTTTTCTACTAAGCAATTAGGCCAATTGCTAATTTGTAAGTAGGCTAATGACCAATTATGTAATCTCTGTGACAAAATATTATATTATTTGAGGTAAATACACCATTTCATAATACAGGCTCAAATGACCATTTTCAGTCATTCAATTTGCATACATATAATCTAACCTGACAGTTATAATTTCCAAATATTATGTAATATGATTCTTAAATAAATGGCTGCGTTTAACAAAACAAAAGAAAATAATCATTCTTCTCTGAAAATGTCAGCGCAAGACACCCTTTGAGCCGCGCACCGTGCAAGGGAAGGTTTCCAGACGCCCATCTGCAGCATTGATTTTCCTGCAGGATTATTACAGTTTCCTTGTGTAACACGAGCAGGGAGCTTCGGGGAAACTCGATGCCCCCGGCCCGTGAGATGCACCCTTTTAAAGCAAACAGTCGGCCGTCTCCAGATGCCTGCTCGGAGGCCCGGGCGCGAGACCGCCGCGTCTCCCCGGCAACACGCACGCACACGCATCGGTCCGCTGGGAAGCACTCACTCCAGGGGGGTGGGAGGCACATTGGGGGCTTTCTCATCACAGTGACATGACGTTTTTAGCCCTCCGCTGTTCCTCCTGTAAACTGCGGCTCGTCGAGCAGCACGCAGCCTGTCATTAAAGAGCCGGATCCGGGATGGCTGCCCTGCGCTTCCCTGACCCTCTACGGCTATAAATAAAGGGGAGGAGCACATCCCCACAAAACAAGAGAGGCATTCAGAGGCATATTGTTTTGGAGGCAAGAGAAAAATGTGGAGCAATTTGTGGCTGAATTCATATGAATTCATACGAAAACAGTTTTTTCTCACATTAAAATTACCTTATTACATCATACGGTATTTGTGGAAAAACGGGTGTCCCATGCAAACCCCCACCCCCCTTTCTCAGCGTGAGCATAGGCAGTTTTTAATGTAAGAGGGAGCACTCATGTTAAAGAGAGCCCTCATTCCAGGCTAGGAGTTTCAGGAGAGGGCAAGCTGGTCTGCTAGAGACAGAGGAAACCTGGGAAGGGGACTCCTCCAGTCCGGTGGTGAAAAGCGTTGACGGAAAGATGAGCTCTCTGCTGAACGACGGAGGGAGGGCGGGAGGAGAGGAGAGCCAGTGGAGGAGGGGAGAGTCGTTAGAGGTCGAGAGGAGAGGAGAGGGCCGTGTGCGCTCGGTCCTGCTGCCTGAGCTCCAGCACACTGCTCTTCACGAGCTCTCTCTCGGAGACGGGCGCAACAGGGGAGACTGCACCCGCCACACTCCATCCCGACCTGGCTGAGGCCCAGCTGCTGGTATATACATTGCTGAGTGCACAATTCAAGCGATAGCCTCGTCAGATCAACAGCACAGGGGTGAGCTTTTCAGTGTGAACAACAAAGATAGCACCCGTCTTGGCAGTAACCTGGCGTGCACCTTTGATGCGACGCTTCCCACAGAGAAAAGCAGCTGTGCATGCACACCTGTCCACCGTGACTCACCTGTTACCAGATCAATTACAGAGTCTCTCCAAAATGCTCTGGTTCTAATCCTGGTGTAGCCACAATAAGATCTGCACAGCCGTTGGGCCGTTGGGCCCTTGAGCAAGGCCCTTAACCCTGCATTGCTCCAGGGGAGGATTGTCTCCTGCTTAGTCTAATCAACTGTATGTCGCTCTGGATAAGAGCGTCTGCCAAATGCCAATAATGTAATGTATGTAATGCTCTGTCTCTGCATCTCCAGATGGAGCACAGCTATACAAAACTGCCTGGTAGCAGACAACGGGCATTATGGTATAGCATGCATAGAAGTATGGGTATAAGCAAGTAATGCCTTCTTTATTTGACTATATGAGTGGCAGGGGTCCCACTGATGTTACAGCTCAGATTTTTGGATGGTATTTATCGTACTACCCAGGGTGACTTACAGTTGACAGGTTAAGTTTCATGTGGCATCCATTAACACAGGTTAATCAATGAAGCATACCAGATCAAGCATGTTACACTAATGGCCCTCAAGCCCCTCAAGCCAATGTGCATGATATTGACATACAGGTCAATGTCTGTCAGTACACACCAACCACTATGCAGATACAGATACACATGTTGCAGTTAAGATGTTCAATTGTGTGTATTTGTACAAACATTACTAATCAGTATTATCCATCACTCATATTTACAAATATTATATTGGAAAGGGAATGGGTCCAGGGCGGAAATCTAACCTTATTAACCTTATTTATTCTTACTTTTTCCTTGGAATCTAATATGCATAAATAACTGAAGTGAGAAAAGTGAGGAAAGCTTTTTTATCCTATTTTTACCATCGCTTGCGGTAAACATCATGACATCAATGAACAATTCATGAGCTGCTATTTCCACAGAAAGCTGCTGATGTATGCCTGTGTGCCTCCCGGAATTGGCCTTTAATCTGCCCTGCCTTAAAGAAAATAATCTGAACTTTCAGCCTCATTCATTATTCACGCACGTCCCTCTCCAGAACGGACAGGGGGAGCAGGGTAAGAGATAGGTGGGGTAATGAGAGAGCAGGCGCCTGCTCAAATAAACACTTCCATATGTGGGTCTGCAGGAATGCACCTTAAGCACCGCGACCTGGCTACCCACTTCAGACAGAGGGGGGAGGAATGCTCCCTGCAGACCTGCATTAATGTGTCAATTCAGACCATACAGTGCAGGGGGCTCCCAAAGTTCACCAGGTAAAAGAAACAGCCAGCAATGGGTGCTTACAGTGGGGAGACATATTGTTCTGATAATTCATTCGCAAACCTCGACTTTATGTCTGAAAGTAACCAGGTCTGCAGTCGACCGTTTAGTGGACAGCCACTTGGGGAACATTTGGGGACAGCCACTTGGGTTTCATAATTTGGAATTGGCCTTCGTCCTGTGAGCTACTGTATGCCAAGCACAGTGCAGCTGATGTGTGTGGACTATTTTAATGAGCCAGTGACTACTCTAAACCCTGCAGTCCACACAGTGCCGGAGAGCTGTTATTGAATAAAGAAGTGTATCTCAGTGACAACAGCTCTGAACACCATATGCGTCGTTGAGAGGAACTAACATGACAGTAGGCCAAGGACTTCCCTCTGATAACATAATCAAGGCCAATACTCAAACCTTAGAATATAGCACTAGCATGTGTTTATGCTAAGTGCCGTAAACCAACAGCCATTTCATCCAAGTCATTTTCCCATTATGAAAGCCAACCTGGCAAATTCTTTATTCACTCAGTACTGTTCACTTCCAGAATACAGCCCAACACAAGCCCATTATCAGGGTCACATTACTATTGAAGCTATACTCTGTATCCATAGCCCTGACAGATTTTTTTTTGTTTCGCTGAAAACAAAAATATATTATTTATTAACCTTTATTTATACAGGGTAGATTGACTGAGCACACATGCTCTTTTGCAGCAACGCCCTGTAAAACTCAAGGTTTGTGCCAGGGTTGAGATATATAGCTCACAATCAACAGTATCTGAAGGAAATGGAAACAGGCTCATGAGAACTTTCACGTGTAATGGGAACTTTAAATTCATCTGTCCCCTGGCGGCGAAGTGTTCTAGGCCAGCTGTGATCTAATCAGTGTCCAAACGACTAAGTCTTTTCATTAATTGCTAAGAGCCATTGGAACACATGCTACACTGCTGTGGAAAACAGTTAATTCCGTAGGTCCAGAGGTAATTAGGAGACTATTAATGGCTTTACCTTCACATACATTCTTCTGGATTTCAATGGCATATTATTTTTACTTTCAACATTTAGGACTACAGTTGGTAGTCTACTTTTACAAAAGTTACTGCTTCGGTTTAGCCATTTAGCCTTCGGTGACAATACATCATGGAATAGTTTCAAAGCAAGCAGTCTCTCGTCCCTTTGGCCAAAGAATCTTTGTGGCCAGAGAACTCATCTTAACATTGTGCCTCCCAACAATGCCAGACTGTTCACTCTCAGTGAGAGGCAGTTTTTATCTTTTTTTTTATGTCATTCATTCATTCATGTGTTTGTTTATTGGAGGGTGTAGTTTTAGGTGTGGGAGGGTGAGGCCCATTCTTCTTCAGTTGATTACAGTGCTGTGAGCTCTCAGATACTACAGGAGAGGACACTACATCAGAGCAAGAGTTACATTCTATATAAATGTCTCAAACGACTGGCCTACCCCATCCACCAAGAGAGCATAACATAACTTTTTAACTTAATTGTTAATTAAAACATTATTAATTTACTATGAAAAAAGGTATAAATGGTTCTTAATTCACCCTGAACAGCTGTAACATAGCCTTTTCAACCTAGTCTTTTTGACCACGGACAACTGAGCCACTGTTGAAAAACAAAATCATATTCCTCCACACGGTCAGTGTAATAATAAAAATAATAATACATCATGTTCTGAGCCTGCACAGACTAAACATTAACATTAGCAGCACCTCATCCTTCAGGTTGATAGTTCTTCCTTAAAGTCACACTTTTTCACAGCACTTCTACAATGCAGCTGTGCAGTTTCTAAATGCAGCCTGTGTGTCTGTTTTAAGCCTGCATAGAGGGAGCAATGTAGGCTAGTTCATCTTAATCTTGCTTTCTTTTATAAGTATCCTAAACCGCCCTAAGAGCTTTTAGAAGCCATTTCCCAATATGTGCATTTTACCCCCTACTTTCCAATTTTTGTGCATGTGCTACAACTTCATTTGTCAATTTGGGAGCGTGTGGTGAGGCACACGTTCTCTCCAAGATGATGTCAGCCTCGGTTTATTTTTCTGCAGTGGTTCCCTGCTTCATCTCATAGACACGGAGACGAAGGAGGACACTTATTCTGTAGTTTGGACAGGCGGAGTCTGGAACAGAACTCCCGCTGGCCCACAATGCATCTCCCTGTACTAGCAATATGGCATGGTTAGAACATTACACTAGAGCAGGAGACCCACTCGTACATTACAATAGCGCCTTAACAGGATCAAAAAAGATGAGAGAGGTAATCATCATACCACATGCATGCCTATTCAAAAACAATCTTATCTCTTGTACCTTTTCAAATAAGAGAGAACATTTGAAAGTTTTTTTTTACCAGTGACACAGCAATGTACAAAAGCTGTAGTTTGCATAGAGAGACAAGAAAGGCACAAGGTAAGGAAAGAGCAGCAGATGTTCAGTGATACAAACTGTAGTCAATGTGAAGCACAAATACAAAGTTCACTGTCAAAGTTTAGTAAGCTAAAAATACTGACATTCAAATAGTCTCAAAGTGTCTTCAATAGCTCTCAAACTAAGCTGTTAACCACAGAAGAAAAGAAAACACAGCTGAAATATCTGTTGCCAGTGCAAAAAGCTGTAAACTGTTATATTACTTGTATAAGTGTGTCTGCTAAAGTCAGTTACATACAGCGAAGTACTTCTGAAGCAATTCAGGTGAAGTACCTTACTGAAGGTTAGAGCAGTACCACTGTGGGAATCAAAGATACAACCTTCAAGTTACAAGACCATTCAACATCCCAAACCACTTCCTCCAAACTACACTTGCATTCACAACAACGATGCTACAATGGGCCGGCCGATGCTCGGCAGACCAACTTAATACAACCTTAAATCTACCGCTATAGTTACTTACCCAATTCATACATTATTCATACATTAGATAGATAGATAGATAGATAGATAGATAGATAGATACTTTATTCATTCTGAGGGAAATTTTATCACTTTGCAGATGTTATCTGTTAACTGACCAAACCTATGACTGTTTGGTAATACAAAAATGAATGTCATGCAGACTAGAAATTCCATTTTTTATTTCTGTTAATAAAAAGGGAAGGGTTTAAAGAGAGCAGTGCTCACTTCAAGCATTTTACAATTTCGACATACAGTAATACACGTCATACACGTCATACACTCAAGGGTGTGAACATGGCCAACGAGTTATGGATGATTTGAAAGGTCATTTGAATTATATGTTTCAGGCAAGATTAACCAAATACACCAGCTTTGTAAAGGGTTGTATATGTATATAATATTGTTTCGGTGTTCATATCATAAATTAAGACAAATTTTCAATGACAGGATTTCTAAATAAGCCAACAAAATCAATTTGATCAAAATCCCCTGAGCATATTGCTAGAACACATTCTACGCTTGGCCTCAGTCAGACCTTAAGCCTTGCTCTCTAAAAGTCCTCTGACTTCAGACTCAGTGTCCATATACGGTTGTACATTTATCTTGCTACCACCTCGATGGCGTGTGCGAGGGGTTAACAATGCATTCCTTCCTAACCCATCCCCCGTCAATCTCTCATCAGGGGGGCCTAGGGCCGGGTCCTCGACAATATGTCCTATTTGATTTAAGCAATAGTAACATATCACAATATGGATGTTCTCAGTGTGCTGCTTCAGTCAGAAGTCCATACTGTATGAAGACTCATGTTCTACACATCAGTGTCCAGTGCTCATCAGACCTTAGCTTTGTCTGCTCCTTTCACTGTGCCTGCGGAATGGTTGCAGTTAGTTTGATTTAAGAGGCTGAACGGCAGAAACCTGATCTCAATTGTGTGAAAAAGCATTTCTGACTGCAGCAAGGCCCACTTCCTGTAAACGTGCACTCACACGTCGATAACCACAGACAGCAGCAGCAACTCTTACTCTGACTGTGCTGTACAGGGGATTGAAACATCAGTCCTTCACCACATGATAGAAGGTTCACTATCCTGGATTGGATGGAATATTACACTGTTGTATTATATTAAATGATATTATATTATATTATATTACTGCATTGAAATCTACTGGAGTAAATGGATCCCAGACAGCAAGCGAGGTAACACACAGAGGTTTGTAGGTGCTTTCTTGAGAATCTGGCTTCCATCAGCTGAATGGCCAGTTGTATTACTCTGTTACAGCTATACTAAACTTGACCCTGTGCCCATACAATAGAAGAATACTTGGCAGTGACATCAGACCCATGAGATGTACTGTATGTAATTATATTATTATTAAGCTTATACACTGTATCTGGAACACATTTTTTTATGGTGCACAAAGATGTTAGATTTAGGCTATTCATTCTCAGTTATCTCAAACAAGGTCACAACCCAACTCAAAACTAGACTATGACATGAGCTCTTAAGTGCACTGACGGTATGGTACAGTACACCAATGCACCAAAGCCTTATGACCACCCACAGATGAAGTGAATAACGTTGATTATCTCATAATAACGGCCTATGTCAATGTCTGGGATATATTAGATGGTAAGCGAACAGTTCGCTCTCGTAGTCGGCGTGTTGGATGCGATCAAAATGGGCAGGTGTAAAGACCTGAGATGTTTTTTTTTTCTCGCCAGAGTAAAAATGAATTCCATGGACTAGAAAAACAAAAACCTAAGTTTGAAACATCAAAAAGACAATCCAAGGCAGTTACCAAGAGTGCAGCCTACCTCAGTTGGTTTCAATTCATTTTTCATGCACACTAAATAACAACTAGGCCTACTTATTTTCCAGAAAGATATCAAGTCAAGTGTTGAATCACTACAGCACCACAGCCCATTTACATTTTGAATAACTAATAAAGCATTATCAAACTGTGAGGAGCACCTGCTGGATCAAATTGCCAATTTAAAATTATTAATATCTGTCTTTCTACAGGGGCGGCACGGATGGTGCAGTGGGTAGCACTGCCACCTCACAGCAAGGAGGTCCTGGGTTCGAATCCCCGTCGGCCGGGGCCTCTCTGTGTGGAGTTTGCATGTTCTCCCCGTGTTCGCGTGGGTTTCCTCCGGGTACTCCGGCTTCCTCCCACAGTCCAAAGACATGCATTTTAGGCTGATTGGATAGTCTAAATTGCCCGTAGGTATGAGTGTGTGAGTGAATGGTGTGTGTGTCCTGCGATGGACTGGCGACCTGGGTGTATTCCTGCCTTTCGCCCAATGTATGCTGGGATAGGCTCCAGCCACCCTGCGACCCTGTTCAGGATAAGCGGGTTCAGATAATGGATGGATGGATGTCTTTCTACATTCTGGCTTCACAACAAAGCTGGTTTTTAATGTAGAAAATTGGTGATGTAAAACTGAAAACCTCAAAGCTGAAAGCAAAATCTGCATGAAACTGTATAGTCCAGGGGTCGGCAACCCTGGTCCTGGAGAGCCGCAGGGTGTGCTGGCTTTCGTCTCCACCTTAAAATAAGCAACCGATTCAGACCCAAGAAACCAGGTGAGGTGAGTTAACTGTGTAATCAACGGCTTTCATTGATCAATTAATGCCAAGTAACAACGAAAGCCAGCACACCCTGTGGCTCTCCAGGACCAGGGTTGCCGACCCCTGGTATAGTCAAATAATAAAGATACCACGTGGCTACACTGACGCAGCGATTAAATCAAGTGCTGCAAAAAAGCCTGCACAAGGTTACAATGACTTGCAAAGGCCCTGTGATGGTGCGGTCTCTGCTGAGAGCCTGAGGGAAATGGAGAGGCACACTCCTCAGGAGGCTGAGTCTTCACACGCTGTGGAAGACCGCCAGCATCACCCCGCAAGTTACAGCAGGTCAGGGAGAGGCGGAGAGAGCCAGGAGATCAAACATGGACAGATCTAATAAAAAAGAGCAGCTCGAAAGACGCTACCACAGCAACTACCATATAGCCCCAACAGTAAGTGGCTAAGAGAGATTGGACCAGGGGCGAGGCTACAAACCCAGCACTCGAAATGAGGCAATGGCCTTATTTTACCAATTTAGATTAGAAAGTTCAGACACATCCACTGTACACCTGCTCTCACATTTAACAGAACAACGTGGAACTAAGATCTGAAAGAAACAGACATTAATTAAATGTGTGCATGCCTGTTAGCGAGAGAGAGAGAGAGAGAGAGAGAGGGAGAGGGAGAGAGATAAAGAGTGGGTGTGATTGTGTGTGTGTGTGATTGTGTACGTGTGTATTCTTTGGTTGGTGTGGCTGTGTTGGCACATGTCAGTGTAAAAAGGGAAGGAAGGATCAGAGTTTCCTTGCTGACAGACGGGTGAAATGCTGGCTTGCTGCACTAGGGAGATTGATGTAGGCAGCGGTGATGGATTGGGGTCTACAGGACATAAACACTGAATGATATTGAGTTGGCAAATACACATTTTCCACACGTATACATAAAGTGAAATGGCTATAAAATAAATCATTTAGTCTGTCGTGTCCTTTAGACCACCTCTTCTGCCACCATTCACCCACCCCCCCCCCAAAAAAATTTTGCCATCCCACCCCAATAGTATTTATAAATGCCAATGAACTACTGAAATAACTAATACTATTAAGATGTATTTACACTGCAATGTATTTACATTCTCTTCCCTGTTTCCATCAGTACAATGCAGTGTCAGGGTGTACAGAAAGTATTAATCAAAACACCTGTCACCTTGTTGATGTCTTGCTATTATAATTGCAAGCTGATCTCTGCTCGTTTTACCCATGCCAATCTCTTCATCTACATGGGAATCTGGATTCCATGATTCAGTTCATCTCCTCGTCAAACTTGCAACAGCTCAATAGCTCTGTACTGCTCTGAAGGCAGCGTCTCAGGATTTCTCCAATTACACACGGTCTGTCGTCCCCTGGGCCGTTGTGTGAATGAACTTTGCTCACTCCACGCTTATTCCATAGGGATAAATCACTCCCATTATCACATGTTTTTCCTGCCTTTCGCTGAACTATATTTCTGTATTTCCTTAATGACCTGAGAGAGTGGCATTAGGAAATGTTGAGGAGACATCTGTAGCCGGTGTTTTCTCCCCCTGCCCCCACATTGAGAGAGTAGGTCGGCGTGCCATGCTCGTATGCCCAGAGCCCTATGCACCCCACCCCCCTGGGGCTATGCGTCAAAATAAAAGAATGCCGCACGTAGAGGATGTAGCAGCGGTGTCGCTAGGCAGCTGGATTACACTCGATTGGATAAGCTGCTCCGCTTTCTCCCTGTCCCTACGCGTGTGTGTGCTTTACCCTGCTCTGGGCTGTCACAGCCTGCCTGGGTGTTGACGAGCTGACTGATGGGCTGACGGACTGACTCACCGGCGCTGTGAGCAGGGGAGTGCTGCTCTGAAATCTGGGCTGAGGCTCAGGGCACTCGTAGCGGCCAGCACAGGCAGAGCTGATTTTTATGTCTACTACATTCCCTCTCCTGCCATGTGTGTAAGATGAAAACAGCTGACAGTAGTAGATGGTAGATTCCCAGTCTCTACAGTTAGTGTTTACTATGAAGCTGAAAAAAAAAAATCTCTAGTTCGCTGAACTTGATTTATGACGAAAGAGCGTTAAGAAAAAAAAAAACATACAAAACTGGTTCTGTTGCATTTGGAACCCCTCACTATCTTCTGATTTCATCAGAAGACCATGTGCCTTTTGGGAGATCTGTGGAGATCTTTACAAACTGCCTATGCTCTTTTCACAATGTAATGGTGTTGGTTTGAGTGAATCGATTGCAGAGGTGAATCTAGTGCAGGGGTGTCCAAACATTTCTGAAAACCGCTGCTGTGGGTGCAGGTTTTTGTTCTAGCCCAGAATAAAGGCCTCTGATTACACATATCAAAGACTATTACAATTAGATAATTAGCAACTCAGGTGTCATAGTTCTGGGCTGAAACAAAATGATTCACCCATACTTTTTCGGATAAGGTGGTACACCCTAATCTAGTGTAAACTGTAAATATTCCAGGACATGGACATGTACATGCATCTGAGGGATATTTTGTCATTAAAAGTTGTATAGATCTGTGTTGATCTATTTTAAAAACACAAAATATCCTAAATGGGACTTCTGTGCAAGCAGTATAAAATAAATGTTTTCCTTCCTTCAGAGGCAAAAAGTTGTCATCACCGTGTGAATGTGAATTGGCACAAGCTGAGAGAGCAGTTGGAGGGCAGGCAGAATTTGAATGGTGAACGGAGATGGGACTTGTTAAGATGGCAGTGGCTGTGTTTTCCCATCTATGTTCAAGCTGTTTCAGCTGACGAATTGGCTGATTTGCATTTAAATGGAGAAAAACAAAGAACAGAGGGGAACTGTAGAGTGCCGGAACCTTGGGGTTTCTCATTTGAACGGGGTAAGCTGAAAATGGATGTTCCCCTCCGCCGGAAGGAGAAAGCAGGCCAGGGCAGAGGACGTAGGTTCAGGCTTTCTCTCCCTCGCTCGCTCAGGACTGCCCATATGTCCCATTGTGAACTTGCACTGGTCTCACCAACTCTGTCTGTACTGCTGCATTACAACTGCAAATACTGGAAAACAATGGGTGGTGACCAGGAGGATCAAAAACATCTGCTAAAAGACTGAAATGTAAATGTAAACGTTAGGCAGACAATGAATGAAGAGAGGCCGCAACCTCCAAATGTCAACAGATTTATGGATTTCTGAAGGTTCTGAAGCTGATAAGTGCTATAAAGCAAAATGATCCGACTGACTGCATAAGTGCTGTGTCATATTTGCTAGAGGTGAGAGACGATGCCATAAATTCCTGTTTAAATAGGCATGCCTTATGTCATAATATGTCCCATGATCCTTGGTGCAGATATACTCGTACACCCATAAAGCCTTTCTGTGGTGAAGGTTGTCAGGCAAAAATGCTCTCTAGGCGAGCAGGAATGGATTTGGGAGACGCTAGCTGGGAAGAGAAACAGGCTGCTATGGAAACAGCAGCAGAGCTGAAGGTACTCAGGTTATTTTTCAGTAGAAAACCCTTTGAGGGCAATGTTACTGTACCCTTGGATTGTCTTTTTCAAATCTGTCTTAAGCATTATAAATGCAGTTGGCTAAAATGTAAGATGTTAAAATTAAGATAAATAAATAGCCTTAAATTACATAGGCTTAAGACCAAACAAGCAGCACTAGAGGCTACAAAAATGACTGACACACAAAGCTTTGGACTAGAATATTATTGCCCTAGCAAGGACAGCAAGATCATTTACCTACAGTACAATATTTTAGTAAAGACAGGCAGAAAATCATTGACCTGAAGAAGTGGTTTGCATGTATAGCCAATGGCAGTTACTGTTTTTAGGACTGTCAGCGAAGGGGATTAATGAACAATCTGAATGATAGGAAGTATGAAGACGAGAGGAGAGATTTCAAAACACACACATTGTGAGATGTGTCATTTCCAAACAGAAAGCCATCGCACTGCCTTTACACTGCCTTCACACTGCTCTAAATGTGTCACACTCGCAGTTATCCAGCCCACTGAAGAAAAGGCGCCGAGTTTCAATCCCATAATCCCCTCAGCATTGGTGGCTCCACATATTTCAACAGCGGAGGGCGAGCAGAGAGCGATTCTCCATGAATTAGCATTATTCTCCCTTCGTTCTTGTTTAGGTCCTTGTCTCCTTACAGAGGGCCGTTTTATGAAATGACAGCTCTGTGCCCATGGCGTCCCTCGATGCAAACAGCAGAACTGACGGCTGAATGCACAAAAGGGCCGCAGTCAGCAGAGCAGCGTGGCGGCTGACTGATGCAGGCCAGGCTGGCACAGGAGCCTTAAAGGATCCAAGTCGCAATTATAATGAGCTTAGCCTTCAGCTTTAAGAGCGAGAGTTTATACACACTGAGTCTCTGGAGTCAAAGCATGAGAGTGAGAATTCACACATCCTCGCGCTCACACATACACACGCGCGATTCGAAGGCTGTTTCACACCAGCCTGTAGCAATGATGAGGGTGTTAAACACCGTCACTGGTGTTCAGACCATTTAGGCCTGCTTGACTTCCTATCAAGCAAGCTACATTGTAATCACAAACTTACAGTGGCTGATCTACGGCCCACAACACCCCTACAGCTCCTGTCAGAAAACAAGCCCTCCGTCATCTTTCCATGCCCTTATCAAGCAGGGCTCTCCCACTTATCAGGTTAACACTGCTGTGTAAGAGGTAGAGGAGCACTGATGTTAGCCTTCCTCAAGGAGGGATGATTGGCAGTGAGTTACGTTTAAAAAAAACATTTCATCAATGGTTTCTTCCACACGGCCCCACCTTGTTGTCACCAGTGAGATGCTATCTCCCCAACATGGAGCAACATTCACTGTGTCCACTGTGTCATATAGATTTCAACTATGGCAGAAATCAATCTGGTTGTCAGTCACCACCCATTGAAGCCGCCCTGTGGTTGTCTATTGGTAAATGGACTGCATGCTGCCTCTCATTCACCTAGTCACACATACACACCAATGGCAATCGGCTGCCATGCAAGGCGCTGACCAGCTTGTCGGGAGCTATTGGGGGTTAGGCTCATGGACACTTTGACACAACTAGCTACCTTCCAACTGCCAGATGACCACTCTTGCCTCCTGAGCAAATGTTGCCCCTATTAAGTGACACAATTCTGGCACAGAGGGGCCACCAGAGGGCTTGATGCAAGTGAATGTATTTAAAGAGATATGGGTCAATTCCCTCACCAAAGAAAATAGACCACTGCCTCACACATTGCAACCCAAAAAAATCATGGCTTCTTCCCATAGTGCCAGAGCCTTTCCAGTCATTTTTTCTCCCTTCCCAACCCCCCAAAGCCTTAACCACCATCTCCGTCCGTTTATTATTCATGCTGCCAGCTTACATTATTTACAGTGTTTTTTACCGTGTGCTTTAAGAATGCACCGATCCCTTCCCACCCATTCTTTCAAAGTCAAATAAGTCTTTTCTTAGTGTGATCCTGACAGCATGCCAATGTTTCCCGTTGAGAGAGATTTTACTGTGATTTCGCTATGATCCTCACTGGCTTCCTCTCAGGATAAGACCAGAGTGAGGCCATTCAAAAAATACATGACCAACTTCAAAACAAAACTGCAATGTGAACTAAAATTCAGCTGCTAGGAGTACAGCAACTGCAATTGCCTTATGGATTCTAACACAACATTACATTACATTACATTATTGGCATTTGGCAGACGCTCTTATCCAGAGCGACGTACAGTTTTTTAGACTAAGCAGGAGACAATCCTCCCCTGGAGCAATGCAGGGTTAAGGGCCTTGCTCAAGGGCCCAACGGCTGTGCGGATCTTATTGTGGCTACACGGGGATTAGAACCACCGACCTTGGGTGTCCCAGTCATTTTATCTTAACCACTATGCTACAGGCCGCTACATTCCTAATTATATGTCAGTATTTGTTTACATTAATGCTTTGTATTAAAACAACTTTAAATTATGTTTTGAAATACAGAGTTATGTAATATAGCAATGCATTGTAATGAAATGTGCTCTGTGAGGCCTCGAGCAGAATGTTCTAGCACAGGCAAAAGGAAAGAATGCTGAATTTGCTTCTACGCTCTCCTAAAAACTTTAAAGATTTCCATTCGTCAAAATTTTCTTATAACCAAATTAACCAAACTTGGACAGATCGTTTGGTCAGCCTGTGGAAACTCCACAAACTGGTATATCCAGTTATTTACCAGGGGTATAATCTTGTATGTATATATGACAAGACAGATGGTGTGGGTTTGTGAGTGTATAATGCTAGGATCAGACTACACAAATTCTGCAGATTTTGACACAATTTTGTTGCCGCCAACAAATTTCCAGTGTCAAGCCCGAATATGAATGTCGGGAATGACAAACGGGCGTCTTTACCCATTGTAGTGTGAAATAATCAAAGATCAGCGATGTGGCATCTGGGACGCCCCACGACACCAGACGAATAGTCTAGCATTTCAGAATTTTTTATATTTTCCTGCCTATTTTGACACTTTTGATGATGGTCAACGATGTGTTCCTTGACGTTGAGCAATAGGCTGACAGAGTGCTCTCTGGTGCACACAGGTAAACATGGCGAAGAGAAAGAGGGATGGCGCTCAAAAAAGGGAGTCAAAAAAGAGAAATGTTGGCGGGAAATAGCAGAGCACAAGACCACCAGCATCAGACATAGCACTTCTGTAGCCATTATTGACAATTTCTTGACCCTCCTCCCCGACAACCTATGAACTCACACATGAACGGGATGACAGCACATGACATGATGACGGCACCATACAATGATTGGTCGGGGTCATACTTGTAGCATCGCCACTCTTTTTTACGGCACTATCATTGCCTAATCAGACATGGTGACCATCGTGAAAGACAAAAATACTGTGTAGTCTGATCCCAGCATAAGGAGTAAGCAGGTGTACCTGGACCCGACATTGCTGTCCTTTCAAATAACGTGGGGTAAAGCCATGCAACATTTAACAGCCTTAGTCCAACCAATGACAGCTGTGAAATGCCCACAGTGCACACCAGAAAGGGCAGACTTTTGATTACCACCCCCTGAGAAATGTAAAATAATTCCGTACACTTGAAGCGCCCTGCAGATCTTCAGTCTGGCTTATTGTATATAAGCCTTCAAAAATGTGTGACACATCTTACCAATGAAATGCCAAAAAACAAGGATGGAAAATTACTATGGGTCTAGGGGTTCAAACAGGCAACATTAACAGAATACAGGAAAACCACAGCAAGAGGCTGCCCCCACTAATCTGAAAGTGGTTGCGCATTTAATGAGGTCTTATTTGGCACAAGAAATTAAAACATTGTGCAACACAAATATTTAGACCATGACTTTGGCTTCATTCCTCCAAAAAACCACTGCAGGTGTGGTGGGGTACCATTCCTAGACAAGAAGATGGAGGAACATTTTTATATTTCCATGTTTTATCACCAGCCTTTTGGGCCGGATGAATAAAGCAGTAAGAGAATCTGAAATGCACGGTAATTCCGTCAAGCTCAAACCAAGATCATTACTGAGGTTCTGCACAGCATGCACAGCTATTTCTGAATGGCCCACAGTTCACTGGCATTTATGCAACAATATGCATTCAGGCTAATGCGGGCAAAGCTTCCAGTCTTCCACTGACAGTTATTTCACAGAACAATAATGAATGCATGGTATGGTGCTCTACTAGGAACTACAAATCTTCCTGTAATTTCTAACCTTCAAATGTCTTCCTGTGCAGAGTTTATCTCAGTATAACTCCGTTTGTGCAAAATACACTCAGTGAGCATTTTACTAGGTAGACCTGTACACCAGCTTGTTAATGCAAATATTGAATCAACCAATCATGCGGCAGCAACTAAATGCATAAAAGCATACAGAGCAGGTTAAGAGGTTCAGCTGTTTTTCAGACCAGACTGGGGAATAAATATGATCTAAGTGACTTTGACCATGGAATGATTGTTGGTGTCAGACAGGGTGGTTTGAGTATCTCAGAAACTGCTGATTTCACAGACAACAAACTCTTGAGTTTGCAGATGAGAGAGGTCAGAGGAGAAGGGCCAGACTGGTTGAAGCTGACAGGAAGATGATAGTACCGCAAATAATCACTCATTACAACAGTGGTATGCAGAAAATCTCTGAACACACAACGCATCAAACCTCTAAGTGGATGGGCTACAGTAGCAGAAGACTTAAGTCTAAAAAATAAGTCTAATGAATACCTAATGAAGTGCTCTCTGAGTGCCGGGGAGGGGTGGTGTCTTATAAATACATCATAATGATTTTCCTAGAAGCATAACTGTACAATAAATGTAATACATAAATAAATAGAACACATGAGATCATAACCCATTCATATTTGTGGAGAGAGTGATTTGCCATGGTTGTAATTTCGTAAATTGGCCGGGATAATACTGTCATTGTGGCACACAGTATCAAGTTAAAATACCAGCTCTCAGTGTAGTGACATTCTACAGAGTCAAAATCAATTTTGCCTGCAAACTGAAAAGTTGCAGTGGTTGGCAAAAATGATTTTCCAAATTGGTCTGATTTCTGTCACATTACTTGGCTTTTTGTACTTGGGTAAAAATGCACAGAAATGCTCCACATTCAGTTGATCCACATGATTCTGGTAGTGGCTATCGCACAGGTATTATCGATAAACTGCCAAACACTAAACTTGCAGGCTGAATGAGCAGCTTCCACAAACTCATACGTAAATGCCACACCGCTAGGTGGTGACAAGGCGTGAATAAGAGCCACCTACATAGTCACAGTTTCTGAACAAGGTCCGCATTCTAATTTTTATTTCTGTCACCTTTATTTCCCTTTTTAAAAAACAATGCAGGATACCACACAAATCACATCCCAGTCCAGACACAATCGAGCCTTGCCTCAGGGAGCCCACATGGATACCTTTCATGGGGATGAGCCATAGGGTCAGGCAGCCCATTTCTCAAAGTGCTCTCCATCTCTGGGGAGATCAGCCATGAAAAAGCACTCCCACTTTGGACAGATGTTCATCTCCACAGGCCGCCGGGACAGCCCTGTACATCTCGGCCCCAGAGGCTCCTCCCCACCCAGCCAGAGTCTGAGCTGTTGTTACAGGACCCCCACGTTGCCAAACAGACATTACTCAGCTAGACTCTAGTGTCTACACAAGAGCAGTATGAAAAGGTGCAGTGGTGTATTTGTCATGTGGACAAATACAAGCAGAGGTTTCTGCCTGCATCACACAGTGCGTGACTCTGGAATAGATATGCAACTACAAAGCCCCAAGTTCAAATATCAGGTGGAGCACTGCAACTATAACCTTCAGCAAGATGCATAATTCCAATTAACTCGCTAAATAACCAGCTGTATATATTTACCGAGCTCATTACAGGCTACGGAACTACATTAAAACAGGAATTGGAACCGCATCGTTCTGCCAGAGACATTGTGTCTGTATATAGGTAAGCATAGTAAATTGTAACCTTTCGTGTACTTTAGCTTTCTGGTAAAGGTGAAGCTTGGGTGGTTTATAGTACTTGGATGGCTAAGTTTTGTTGCTTTCACATTGTGTCTTGTGAACTGACAGCGGTAGGCTACGCTGTCCATTTTACGTTTCATATTTCCGGTTAAGTTCACGATTGTCCCGGTTTCTATTGGTTTTCTTTCAGGCAACAAGGGCCGCAGACCGTAACAATGGTAACAATTATATGAGCTTGCTATGGAGGTCCACCCATATGCGCGCTGAGCCTGGCAGACTTTCAGTACAAAAATCCTTCTACCCAGCAACATCGTGTGCTGCAATGTTGGATTCCAGAACGGACACAAAATAGACTACTTCAACAGTACAAGGACACTAAAGATCCCGCAATACGTCAAATGATACGTTAGGTTACTGTCCTATCTCTAAAAATGGATAACTGCTCGAATAATTATCGCATATACCACAGAAGCTGGCACGAGTTTCTCACCTTGCTTCCACGTTTATTAATAATAATTTCTACACAACGTATATTAACATGCGTCTTTTTTTCAAGTAGCCTAATTACCGCGGGGCCACCAAATTACACGTTGAGACGCTTGTTTTTACGCTAGACTATGGATACATCTTAACTATTCAAAGCGGCTCCAGTAAAGGGTAAGGCCAAGTGGTGTGGCTAACCTACGGGTTGACAAGCGATTATCAGCCACTATCCCTCGATATTGATACATATGTGTGCCTTCCTATGAATGCAATCCACAAGCTTGCGAAATAATATCGTGCGCAAATGTTTCGTTGCTAATGAAATTATATGCAGTAATGTTCTAAAACCTACTCCCTGGTAATCAACTGCATAATTGATATTGTCTCTTCCACACGTTTAAATGCTGCTAAATGGAATAAACAACCCTTTTTCAAAACAGCATAGCTCATTTCGTGGGAAGCTAAGCTTAATTCAAGTTTTTATTAAAGGAAACCCACCTTTCACTTGCGTCTCATACTCTCCTATGATCTCCTTGTCCTTCTTGAATTTAGTTTGAGATGACATGTTTCCTGAGGTATGAACGGTATGGTCCAGTCCAGTCTTCGGGTGTTAGAAATCTTCTGCTCGTTCAAACGTGGCAGGGTGAAGGGTTTTATTTTTATCTGTTCGTATTTTTTCTGTCCTTCAGTTTCACCGCGTTTAAGATTGTGATTGCCCCGCAAGGAACCACAAGCTCCAAATCGTCAATGTATTCTTTCGCTACGTGAAATTAAGCTATGGTGTAAAGTAATCAGCTGGTCTATTGTTTCAAGCAAAACTTTGAAGATTCACTCACGCTCACCTGCATAGGTCTTTTAGGCGTCTACGTTAGCGTGAAGTGCTACAGTAGGGTAACGACGGCTCCTCCTTTCTTGTAATAGCATGCCATCCAACGTACGAACTAGGAGAAAAAAATCCTTATATTCATCCAAGAAAATAGATGGATTGTAAAAGCTGAAGCTTCGTCTGTAGTTCCATTCTTAAGTCTTACATTAAATTATGTCCTCATATCCATAATTGAGCAGCTGTACGCAAGCAGAAGACGTGCATCATTAGAATAGCTCCGCGCACTGAAGAATTTTTCCCTGCAGGATGAAATGAATTGAGGCAGACGTCACATTGGACTCCTCCCACTGCAAGAGGACCCCCTCAACCCCCCTTATATTTTATAATTACAGCCTCGTGGCTGTGAATGGGACCAGGCAAGTAAGGAAAATGTTTTGGAATTGTGAGACAAATATCTGAAGGATTTTCGAGAATTTCATAGAGAAAACACATTGGAACATTGAAAGTAATACCCTGTATGCAAGTGTTTGCTCGCCTTTGCTAGTGGGAGAAAACACCGTTTTGTAGCCTTCTTTTACCAGTATATTTTGCCGTCATAATAATACAGTAATTCTGATGTTTATTATGTATTGATTTGGTTTGGTTGGACCCATCCTGAATGAGTCACAGTTTTGCTCTGGCGTACCTAGGCCAAATATGTGGCCAAATCAGGTGATGACCTGTTTCATATGACAGAAACCAATACACTGTATATGTTGTCCCAACATATCATAAGAAAATACACATTGTTGTTTAGTAAGATATTTGAAATTGGAAAAACAATGTCATTAAATGTCTGTAGGATTCAATGGTATCTGAGGTACAGTGGGATCCAAAAGTCTGAGACCACATTGAAAATCTGGGGGAATTTTTTTCATGTAATGCTGAAAATGAACAGAAAGTTTTAGGATGAAATTTTTTTTTAAACAAATTAAAGTTACTTCAAAACTTTGCAAGTACTGCTTGAAGACCAAGGAAGAGAAATAAATGCTGCACAATCCACAATCACCTGACCTCAACCGCATTGAATATTTATGGGGACACTTGAATACTGACAAAAGCAAAGTATTCAGTAACATCACAAGATGTTCTTTTGGAACATTGTCAATAATTCAAGTAATAACCTGAATCATCAGGTTTTGCTCAAATTTGTGGAGTCCATGCCAGCTCGAGTGCATGTTGCCTTTAAAGCGAAAGGGGAAACTACAATACTAAGAAATTCTGAAATTAATGTACATTTTTCAACTTTTCACTCCAATTGTAATGTCGATAATATAATTTGTAATTAAAAGGTTTGTCTAAAATTAGAAAACAATGCAAAATAGAGGCATTTTCACTGGTGGTCTCAGACTTTTGGACATCACTGTATGTGTCGTTCATTCTTTTTGAAGTAACCTAGTAAAAATCATTCTGTTACAACACAGCGGAAGAAATCGTCCTGCGACTGCCCTCAAACCTGCATACATAACTCACTCACAGCATCAGCACTCTCATTGGCCAAAGCCACATGGCATGTGCAGAACCTGTTTTTCAACCCGTAACTCAAAATGACACTGCGTTCTGTAAGGGACAAATGTCAGGGACAAATGTCAAAAACAATGAGTGTGTCTATTATTTATCTCCCAGTGCCTCCTTCTACCACCCAGCTTTGTTGCTGCGATGGAGTTTGCAGTACATCAAGCAAACAATAAAAAAACTAATAACAATGCCTAACGCATGTACATGAGGAGGGATACATTTCCATTCAGCGTGGCACAACCGTCCCAAACTATTCACTCACAGTCTCACAGTCTTCTTAAAATGAGGCTCTGAAAAGACTGTCAAAGGTCAGTCCGGAGGGGTGAAATTCCCCCCCCCCCCCCCCCCCCCCGGGACACAAATACAACATTACAGCCAACACCATCCACCATGGGGCTTAATGACTAGCATTGGCTATTTTGCTTCTCTGCACCTTTCCATGCTCCACTCAAGGTGTCAGTAAGTTCACCATGACTCCGGGACCATTTTGAAAAAACAAAAGGCAGCTGGTGATGACAGAGCAGAACAGAAGTTCTCCTCACTGACAACAAATCTAAAATTAAATATAATAAGTACTATCCATGCTGTTTGTTACCGTAGTTACCCCCCTCCCCCCTCCCATCTGCATCACCCCCAGCCATACAAACGCACATTACTTCCATGGCAGTGGACCCCATCAGCATTCAAAGCCAGATGGGGTGTTCTCTCAGATATGCTTCCCTGGGTGAGAGGGAATTCCTTTGCGTTCATTTAGCTCACCCCTGCACATTAAATTAGTTCAGACATGCAGTGGTCGGAGAAACACTTCAAATGCACATACAAGGCTGTGAGCGACCATGTTAGATTGATATGCACTTGTGGATGCCTTGGGGAGAGTGGGGTGAACAGCCTTTGCATTGGATTCTCCAATGCCTCGGCATGTGGAGTGACCACTCCTGGGGGACTTAGCTTGGTGCATGCAGTATCTCCTGTGTGGGCTGTCTGTCAGGATCAGTGTTGAGACTGAGGCCCAGATGAAATCTGAACACACAGGGCCATGCTCTCACCTTCAAAAAGCATTTGCACTCATTGTTATATTCTTTTTGATCAGTAGTAAATAGGTTAGTTGTGTTTGTTCCTATAAACTTGATGTTGCATCGGTATTGGAAATTATAGCTGTAATTAAATACTGAAACTTAGGGACATAATGATTGACATAATGACGAAGATGGCAATGATGATGATTACAACTGTTTGCACACATAGACATCACTCAGATTGTAATTGGAAACACACAGTATCCACTGTAAAGTTGAGTTGCACAGACTGTGAGGTCTTGTGGCTCTTTTTCTTTTGTTTATTTATGGTTTGTTTTGTTTTTCCTCGTTTTGCTTTTTATTGTTTCTTTTCTCCACATGCCCACAATTCACTGTGGATTTCCACCATCCTCTTGGCAAGCTTCAGTGAGTGTTGATGGCGTTCCCATGGAACGGCATCTATATCAGACACAAGGAGCGCTCACAGAGATTACTCTCAGCTAGCCTAGTGCTTCTACTTTCAAAGAAACAATACAACTAGCAGCATAACGTGTGGAAGATCCCCAGATGGTTCATTTTGATTTGGGGAATTACACCTCGGCAAAGATTCAGAATTTTGATTGTTTGAAGTTTTAGCACCAGATTTCTAAGCCATGCGTCAGCAAAAAACAATCGGCATAAAATCCATATATCACTTTCCTCACTGGAAATATATTTATGGAATGTGTCCTGCTTTCTACCAGTATTCCTGATATAAGAGGTAAATGGCAATAACGTTTCCAAAGGTAGATGAAGCAAAACATGTTGGCAAATGTACAACGAAAATAACTGCCACCTTAAATTATTTGCAATTTCCCCAAAACAATTTCTATACAATAATATGATATCTATGATTTGACCATTACATCAGACTGGGTTCTGTCTATAACATAGATCTCACGTCCCAAGTGTTAAATACAAAATGGCAGCTGTAATCATGGGTCGCATGCGTTGTCATTAAAAGCAACATTTAGGGTACCACTCCAGGCAGTTCCAGTATCTGAAAACTGATGACAGCTCCTATCAGCAGGGTGTGAAGCAGTGTGGTGTAACTTGCCTGAGGGTGATTCGATGCCAGCCATCACACTGTCATATGATACTCACACTGGAGGGGAACCCTCACTGTGACCTGCAGGTAAATTTAGCCCCAATTAACCCTGTCTGTGATATATAATTACAGTTTGCGGCTTTATGTTTTGTAGCAGTGCCCACTAATTACATTTATTTTAATGGTTTTACAGCATATTATTTGTTTGGGATTTCTAAGGTTAGAGGATACAGCCACTTTTCCTGCATGTATTTTATTGATGGGAGCCACCTAACCCAGCAATACCTTTAACAAAGGCTGGTTTTTACAGCCCCATAGATTAGAGCTGTGGGGACACTTCCTCTTTTATAGGAATTCATAAGACCTTTATGTTTTATTTTTCAAATTAATGAGTGCACCATGTGCAGCATGCCCAAGTTATCCCAGCAGGTTGTAATATACTCATAAACATTTGCTAGATTTGTGAAATGTTTAACGAAAGTGATCCTTAGCATTACATTACAATTAAAAAAGATTACATGTCACCCTCAAGGGAATAATCAGTCTGTTGTGCAGAGGACAGCATGTTTCTCTGTTACACTCAACATGCAATTGCACTAATCTGGGGAAGTCTCTACGTGCATGCCTCTTTCCTGGAGATAACCGACACGGGAACGGCCTAGCAGCTGTCTCGCAGCATTTTGCTGTCTCAGGGAATTTTCTGGATGATGAAGTCCTGCCCAGGAGGAAATTACAGCTGGGTTCACGAGAGAACACCCTCTGGAATTCTAAATGGCTTATGACAGATTGTGGGTCCTGTGGTTGTTTTTTTTACCTCTTTGTTGATCCACATGTCAGTGATGTCTGTTACTTCATGTCCGTCTGTGGAGATATTAGACATTTTTTTAAGTGTTACCTTATTATTATTATTATTATTTTTAAACTTTTTTTTTGGATGGGAGAAATATATGATGAAAAAATGAATTACTTCTTCAATGACCACTCAGTGTGAGATGTTTTTCATACACAAAATTTCCCTTCTGGCCATTATGTTAATTGGGGCGAACGTGATCAATGTGCATTCTTGTGCAATGAGAGAGCTTGTTGCCTATAAAGTAACCCACTCCATGTCACCTGTGATGGTGGTCAGCTGGGCACAGGGCCCACGGGGCCCAGCCAAGGCCCCTAGGTGGCCCTTCTGCGACGCTCGGTCGGAAAGGATTTCTGCCTTTTGTCTCGCAACAAAAAAGTCAGCAGAAGCGCCACTGCCTCCTTTCTGTGCTCATTGCTAGGCATCTCAGGGAGAAAGAATCCTGGGAAACTATGACTTCACTGTTTCTGAGGCACAAAGAGCCATTGTCCCGGGCCCCTCACTATTTCACTCTAAAGGGCCGAGCAGGAGCTGCTGCTGGCGTCCGCCAATGCCGGGACTCAATGTCAGGCCCGGGGATTCAGTGTGCGCACCGCGGCAGAGAGGGTCTGAATAGCGCTGAGAAAGGAGTGCTGGCTCAATAGAGGGGGATTTGGTATCTGAAAAATCCCTCCACTGCATAAATGAGGGCAACCTCGTCAGAATGGGGGGAAAGGAAAGACATATTTCTCTCTCTATTCTCCATTATGTCTTTCCTTTACATATGTATATATATCATTATTTAGAGATCCAGAACAGTTTCTACAGGGATTACTTCCTTTCTAGAATTGTTTGTTGGTTAGTTATCTTGGCATAGTGCTAATTTTGTTTGCTTTAGTTTTGATTTAGATTATTATTCATTATCATAACATGCCTTTGGTAAGTGGTGTGTCATATGCAACAAATGAGCAAAATTTAAAAAAACAATCATTTAAAAATAAGCTGCAAAATGGAAACCATATGCAGAATAGGTACTGTTCATCCTCTAGTGGTAAAATACAGATATTGCAGGAGCTTCACACTGATTCAGACAGTTTGTTAGTAAGCCAGTCAGTCAGTTAGTGAGAACAGTGGCGTTTGTTGGGTTACTTATTCCATTTTCAAACGAAAACCTAATCAACCATATCAGTATAAAAGCCAGTGTGAAGAACAAGACTGACCTTTTCCCCAAAACTGGCACACAGTGCAAGTCTTTTACACACTATGAGCTTTGCAGTTATGGGGATGGTTGTGAGGTTAACTATCGATGAGCTCTCTTTTGTCTTGTTGTAACTGAACATTTTATCGGTATAGGCTGCAATATAATTCTAGAAAATATCTCAAGCTCCATAAATATCCAATATTAATAATGCATTGTTGTGAATGTGCCCCAATGAGCAGACAGCATGACTGCTTATGTAAACAGACTTTAAAAGCAAGGGATATATATATCTATCTTTTGTATTGTAGAACTTATTAATGTATATTATATCAAACCAAATCAAAGGAAAGCATTTTTTGCACATTATTAAGTATTTCATGAAATTGTCGAATTGTTTAATGAAAATGTGCTATTGCCTCAATTCGCTATGCAGTATCTTTGATGTAGGAATAGACACTAATCCCAAACAATCTTGACATTTCGCAAATGCCATTCCATTAAAATAAGTCATACTGTACAGGGCATTCGTGTCCAAGCTCTGTGAAAGAGAAAATGCTAAGAGCAGGAATGACAGCAGCATCCTCAAGCAGAACTATCACCCTATTACCATTACAAACATTATATATTAAACTACTAAAATGTTGTTGTGCTTATTAATGTTAACAACAAATATGTAAGCTGAGTATGTTAGATATTGATATCATTGATTGATATCAGAAAACACACAAAACACACACACACACACACACACACACACTGCTATAGTTACCTCAATTGTCAATACCAAACTTATACATGCACAAAAAAATAATTATTGGCCTCCATATTTTTTTTTTTACAGTTCACATCTGGGATGTTCCCCTATTCCTGCATTGTGGTAAGGATATTTGGGTACTGAAGGAGGATAGCAGTTAGCACTAGTGCATTGATAAAGTTCTGAGGACACCTGTGGTTAAATGTGGGACACTTGTACAATACTGAGCACGTAAAGAATGATATGGAGATAAATTACTGTTTTCAATATTTTTCCCCTGGCCAGAGAAAACTATGATATCATTAAAAGCAGGTTTCAGAAACAGTTTAAAGGCCCTCTGTGCTAGGCCATAGACTGCCTAATTGCTAATTTCTTGAAATGCAGATTGTTGCAAATGTATTTGAAATTTTTATTTTAATTATTTATTTTGCTGTTTTTCCTCAAATGAGATTCTGATATTTGCGGTTCCTGAATTCAATCCTGCAGAGGCAGAAAGTGTATATGGTGCATCCTTTGTGAGCAATGCTGTGTTCAAAGGATAAACTGAAGAAGCAGATTCCCCATAGACCGTCAGCACCATGCGTTCAAAAAGAGCAAATCCCTCACCAGGGGATGTCTTTCATTGTACACCATCCCTTTGAGAGGCCTCTCGTGTCCGTGAATGTGCTGTCCTTGAAGAACATCCTCTCCAGCAGTTCCATCTTCTCAGGCTGGTGCCAAGTCCGCAGCAAGAAATGGAGAGGAGAGCGTTAAAGGAGAAGCAGCAAAGAGTTCCTTTATCCAGCCTTCAAGCCGCACTCAGCCCTGACGATCAGCGAGTATGGCAGCAGAGATGGAGTCTCGTGGAGTTTAATTGTGCTAATGGCTGACCTCAGGAGGTGAAGTGACCACAGCACAAAGGGAGATTGTCGCCCCTCATCTGAGGGGTGACCCCTGGCTGACCCCTTTGCACGGTGATATTGATGAATTAGGATAATGACATTGTTCTGCGCTGTAGCTGCATAGGGTCTTTGGTTGTGCAGGCTATCCATATGTTTGCATCAGGCAGTTATACTCATTGTTTGGCCTTTAAGGGAATCTTGCCCACACTTTATTGTCAGTGTTTTTTCGCTAACTAGTTTAAGTTTAGTTGATGCTTTAAACTAAGAGGGCAATTTCTAGGGGTTTAAAGTCCCAAGATGTAGGTATACCAAGGCATTTGTATTTGCAGTGATCACATTGCTAGGCAAAAGGGGGCTCAATGTGCATGCTATCCTCTAAAAAAAGCATTTGTTCAGTGTTTTATGTAAATACAATTGTAAAAAGACATTGAAATTAATTGGCAACATAATCTGATCAAGCTCATTGAAATATTTACACATTATATTCATTAGAATGTTGCAGAAAAAAATAATCTGAGACTATACATGTGCCTTTCCAGAAGGTAATTATTTGAAGCAGGAATAACCATAGAAACACTCTCCTTGGCACCAACAAGAGCCCACAAGCCCAACACTGCTGACTGATCCATATTCTAGACAGCTTGCAACTGTGCACACTGCCTTCATCCCAGAGTCTGGTTTTCACCCTCACTTAGACCATAAATGATGCAAATACAGTGGGGTGCAAAAATGTGGGCACTCGTGGTTTAAATGCCTGTTATAATTAATCTGTATGTTATCAAAAGCAAACGTTAACGCTAAATGGTACAGAGTTAAATATTACATGTCATTTGGCTGACACACTTATCCAGAACAACGTACAGTTGATTAGACTAAGCAGGAGACAATCCTCCCATGGAGCAATGCAGGGTTAAGGGCCTTGCTCAAGGACCCAACAGCTGTGTGGATCTTATTATGGCTACACCGGGGATCAAAAAACCGACCTTGCGGGTTCCAGTCATGTACCTTAATTAACCACTACGCAAATTTAAAAAATATTAAATTCATTTCAATGCCTGTGCAAAATGCCTGTTCGTTGCAAGGGGCCTGCGAAAAGTTTTGGGAACCCTTTTGGATTATTCTTTTTTTTTTTTTTTTTTTAATGATGATTACTAAGGCCCAGACCCAGGAGATTTACTTGTTAGGGCTTCAATTAATCAGGTGAGTATAATTCCAGGGCGTAACTTTTTATTCTGAAGTAACACCATGCCTATAATGCATCCAACTACTGTTGGCTGTTCTGTCTGGTGATAACAACCATGGGTTCCTCTAAACAGTTGTCCAAGGATTAAAGATAGTTAATTTCCACCAAGAAGGAGAAGGCTACAAAAACTCTCAATATTTAAACCTGGAAATGGAAGATAAAAGAAACAGTTGAAGTCAAGGCAAGGTCTGGAAGACCAAAAAAGATTTCAGGTAGAATGGCCCGATACCTGGTGAGAAATGCTCAGAAGAACCCACACAACAGCATTTTTTATTATTTTGAAACTGTAAAAAATGAAAATAAAAAGTAATTTTGCTTACAAATTTGAAGAAATGTGTCATGTTTAGTGTTGTACAATTTAGAGGTCAGGTTCGCTTCTGTTCACTTAGATATTAATTGTAAAAAGGCTTTTGTTGACCAGGGACATTTTTACACACTACTGTAGGTCCATTTTCTAAGCATGTAAATGCACGTCTTTAATTATTAATTACAGACCCCTGTAGATAAATAAATCCTGCAGAATGAGGCATGAGGCAGCCTTCGTTCCTCATCAGAGAGAGGGAGAGAAAGCAAAAGCTCTTTCAACATCCTTCTTTACAAATCAAACAGTGCCAGACAATCCAGCCAAATTTAATAAGTAGGAGTGGATCTTTGCAGATAGATGAACTGTTTTCTAAAGCTTTGAAACAAGGTTAGATGACAAGGCTCTATTTTTTCTCCCTTGTCGGATTATCTGTACTCAAAAGTGAGCTATGATTAACTGAGCTGGTATGAAGACTGGTTTATACTGGTTCACATAGTGGCTAGTCATAGTTTGCTGTAGGGGATAAGTGTTGAATGACAGGTGAAATCAATTGTTATTGAAACTAAAAATCTAACTAAAACTAAAAGTTATTGTGGTCACCATGGCACAATGACAAATCAAAAACTAGTAATGTGTTTGATTGTACATAGTAGTTAGTGTTACTGTTGTTACTGTCTAGTGTTTCTTTAAATTTACTTTAAATTCTAGATAGAGCCTTTAAATGTCCAGTTATATATCTCAGTAGCTAACATTCACTTCCAAGCTTCCGGCAGTTTCCTGTAATTACAAACATAACATGACCAATTAAAGAGAGGCTTTCTTTTCACAAAGAACTGTGTCAAATAAATAACATAGGCTGTGGTGAGCACTCTGTATGTCTTACTTCCTTCTTTTTTGAGAAATGGGGTGAGAATGGGAGTGTGTGCGCAGTCTGGCAGCTGAGGCGCTGGGGTGTTTAAGATTAAACATTGAGCAGGGGAAAGCCATGTGTGGTCAGCCTCACAGGCAATTCCTTCAGGCCCCTTCCCAACTGAGAGCAACAAACAATCCCATCTGGACCACAGAACCCAGGTCATGTGACCCAGTCAGGCTTGTTGTTATTATTCTGTTTATATTATAATTTTTTTTCTGTTTCAGCTCTTTCCAACAGCAAGTTCTCATCATCCCAAACCCAAAGCTTGCGCAAGTCAAGACAAAAAGACAAGAAAAATATCTTGTTCTGAATAACATTCACAGTTCTTAATCAAGTCCAGCAAAACTTTTTTTTCATCTTTTGGAGTTGAAAAGAGTGGAGCTTTCAATACCTTCACCGATCAGCTGGTCCTACTGGTTGGTATGGCAGGGATGTGGGTGGTTTGTTTTTAGAAGGCAAAATTGACTGTACAGCTTTGAGAGCAAAACAAATACACCATTAAAAATACTTAAATCAGCGGCTGGCACAAAGACACTGCATTTTACTTTTCACTGAAATGATATAAAGGTCCATTGTCTACAGAACTATTGATGAAATACTGTCGATATATTTAAATTGAATTCTGCATTAGCAGCAAAAGGTTAATAGCAGCAATATGCAGTATATGCCTCACATTGGATACATTAAATAACAAACAAATCCCCATCTTTCCATTACAGCATTCATTTCATTTTAAATGTATTACCATCAGACAGTCTTAAGGCCAGAACACTTTTAAATATAACAGAACCAATTACAATCAGTGATATACTATATTGCACATGTAAATTTATACCTGAGCTGGTTTATGTATTATTTGCAGTAGCAAAGGGGTTGAATAGTAATGCAATTCATGTTCCAATCCTCTTTTTATGATATCATATATTTACAAAATACTGAGTCATTTTCCTGTGCATTATGCTGCACAGCAGTAATGGCTGTCCTGGAAGCAGGTTGTGCACAACAGCTTGGCACAACACTACCTGGGTTAATGCTGGATCATTTTCAGGGCCATATGCTGAGGTTTGCTGACGGATCTGTCCTTCTGGCACTCATGCACAGCTCAAGCAGAGGGCTCGTTATTTCACAGGAGGAGATGAGCAGAGGTGTGCTGGTAGAAAAAGAGGTGAATAAACTCTGAGAAAATCAATGGAGGCCAAGCAGTGAGTGGGCGGGTGGAGATCTGAGGATAACTTTGTGCTTCGGCGCGGCATAAAATGATAAATGAAGGGAATTCCTGAATGCATGAGTCACCTGCATAATGCGCTTGTGTTATGCCACTTCATCATAAAGTTATTTGAAAGTCTATTTCCAATTGGCTAGTTCACACTTGTAATGATAAGAGAGCGTAACAATTTTTACTTCAGTCTGATTTATAACTTGCAGAAAAGCCATCTGGCAAAAAAGCCAGGCTTGCAGCAAGCTAGTTATCTGTAGTATACCAAGCCAAAGATTATATAGTGTCACATAATTTCTGCAGGTCTTCGCAAGGTCTACAGATACTGTCATCATGCACAACCCCTGTGGCTAAAGTTTAACTTTTTAAATTAGTGTATATGCCTACTCAGGGGACCACAATGCAGGGTTTCAGTTGAAATCATTTTTAATACAAGCATAAGTATTTCATGAGACAAGTCATTTCAGATTGTAGAAGCAATTGCTGTGGAAATATTTTGAGCAATGTTGGCTCTCAGACAGCATATTAACAAGCAATACATATTTTCTGCATTAGTACTAAGAAATTGAGGCAAATCTCAGACCTTTATTCTTATTAACAAAACTGTGCTTCTGGATTGTTGATCAATGATCAGAAAGGGACAATTAATTAAGTCAATTCATTAACCACTAATAATGATGGCATTTATGCAGGACTGTATTCTGCAGGCCAGAAGGGAGGGTAAGATGGGTGACTTCTCATTATCCCCAATACAGGTGTTGTCATTACAGAATGCACTATCACAGACTCTCCCCTGAATCCATAAAATGTTGTGATTGGCCCATACAGCCCAAGGTAACTCCGGCTATTATGGGATTTGCAAAACCTCACGTTCGCTCCTCTAGGGAAGGATCCAGGTAGTACCAGCTACACAACACTGTGTGAGCAGAGGGTAGGCATTAAAAACAATGCAAAGCATCAGTTAAGCACATTTTATCTAAAACACAAATTCACTCAGTGATCACTTTATTAGGTAGACCTGTACACCAGTGTGTTAATGCAAATATCTAATCAGCTAATCATGTGGCAGTAACTAAATGCATAAAAGCATGCAGATGAGGTCAAGAGGTTCAGCTGTTTCAGACCAAATATCTGAATGGGGATGAAATGTGAAGTGGCTTTGACCGTGGAATGAATGTTAGTGCCAGACAGGGTGGTTTGAGTAGCTCAGAAACAGCTGATCTCCTGGAATTTTCACGCAGAACAGTCTCTAGAATTCGCAGAGAATGGTGCAAACAAGAAAAAACATTCAGTGAGCAGCAGTTCTGCAAGCAGAAACACGTTGACTGGTCGAAGCTGACAGGAAGGTGACAGTAATGCAAATAATCATGCATTACAAAAGTGGTATGCAGAAGAGCATATCTGAATACACAACGTATTAAACCTCTAAGTGGATAGGCTACAGCAAGTCTAAAAAAATAACTCTAATAAATGCCTAATAAAGTGCTCACTGAGTATATATTCCTCATGAGATCTGTCACAAAGAAACAACACAATTCATACAATGCCCCCACACTGTGAAAATTCTCATTATTTTTGTGTCACAATCATGAACGTATGTATGTATTCTCATTAAACAGACATTTCTTTTTTTGTCTGATCCCTCAAATGCAAATTTTATCAAAATAACTTTCCTTTGATTTCTCATTTAGTTTAAGAAGTGCTGATGTCTGTTGTAACTGGGATTAAAGATCTAGCAGGAGAGATAAAATGTCCTGGAATGGAACAGACTATCGCACCATCACCAGTGGTCTGCTGTCTGAATGCTGATAAAAACTGGTTTGGATTTCTTTCTGATGTGTGAGAGTGAGTCAATGTCCTCCACAGTTCCACACAATTTCTCTTTTAAAATAAATATATTCTGTCTCACAGTGAATGGATTCTAACACAATGCATATTTGTATAAGGAACTTGGTAACTTGGTACCAATAACTTCCTCTCCAGGCCACATTTTACATTTAACTATACTATGCCAATTCAAAATTACTCCTGCAAAGTAGGAACTCTGCTAGAACTTGAATGATGCCGTTCTCAAGGTATATTTTTGTATACTTAAAAATGTTCTGCAGTGTGTGGTACTGTAAAATATTTGTTTTCTAACTTAGATTTTCCTAGTATGTTTAAATGTCATCACCTTTGGCAAATAGTTGCTTACAACATGGAACAAAAAGTAAAAGTACTGAGTACTGAAACTCAAGTAAAAAACAATGCAGAATGCAAATTTTTGCTGATATTGTCCTCAAATTTGGAAGTGGATTTGTCCAGTGCTGTGAGTTGGCTCCATTGTGTTTCTAAGTGCGCAAGCCACAGCTACAATAATCTGTATCCAGTCAAACACAGAAAATATTTTCAGTGAAAAAAAAAAAACCCTTCTACTTTTATTGTGTTTGAGCTTCTGTAACTTTGTTTCAGTAATATTTGGAGTAATTCTGACTCTTGGAAAACAAGAAGAGACCAGGATTATGCCTGTAGTCCAAAGGATTCAAGAATAGTAATAGTTTTATTTTGACTATGACACTTTTCTGTCAAGAAAAGGGGTGATACTTAAGGGGTTAAAGGCATTGCAATCTATGATTTAAGATACATTTTGTAGTGTAGGGGCAGAAAATCATTCAAACATTAAACATCAAGATCATTCTATGAAAATCCATTCATACCTAAATGGCAACCCGTAACTTGCTATCAGTGGATGCAAAATTACACCGCAAGACTTTTAACCAGATCAAAAACAAAAAAAGGAGGAGTTTTATTCTATTAATATTTTTAAAGCATTGGGCAGCCAAGGAGCTTAGTATGCTAAATCACTTCAATATAAAGTCTCAAGTTCTCAAATAAAAGTGTTGTCCCCCAAAGGTTCTGTCTATGTACTGGCATTTAGCTACCCTGTAGTTTTGAATTTGAGATCAGTGAAACTTAGAGCTGCACTGACAATATCTACCTGTGTGATTTGGTGGAAAATAGTGTTTCTACATTTTATATACATTTTTGTTCCCTTTATCAATGCATATCAAAATGCCTGATCATATCCTCTAGAATTAAATTAGGACCAAACAGGAAATAACACACATGCCTGATGTGCCACCAGAATCTGCAGATACAAAATCAAAAACACAAAATAAGACAATAGGCTACATTCCAAAATATATGAAAACTATGTTGCCACTACCTTCTTGTTCGCCAAGTTATTGAAAAACAGAATGTTTATTGTGACCTGCAGTACTGCTCTCCGAATGAATGAATAAATAAATAAATAAATAAACAAACAAATAAATAAATAAATAATGCTACTGTACACTGTAGGGGATAATAGTAGCTAGCTATTAAATTAACTTTTATGGTATCTGTCCAGGAAAGGACCACACAGCTTTAGTTCCAGAATGACATATTTGTTTACAGTTTGTAATTCCAGCTGGGGCTTTAACAATGTCAGTTGCCTCCTCCTGTTTTGAGATCGTGATGACAAAGCCCTGGCAGACTGTATAGCACGGGGGGCAATTCCAGTCCTGGAGGGCCAGTGTGTATGCAGGTTTTTGTTTCCAGCAATTACTCTGGCTAAAAGAGCTAATTGGCCATATACAGCAACACTAGTTCTCTCAGATTAGATCACAGTGAAATCATATCGTACAGGGACACAAGAACCGTCGTTGACTGTCATTATTGCCTTCATCAAGAAATGTAGCTAAAATGTCAGATGACATAAATATTAGAATAAGTAATTAAGACCAGCAGTTGGCATGAAAACCAGAAACTGATACAGCCCTCATTGCCCACCTCTGCTGTATAGTAATTGGAGGCAGGCTCTACAGGTTCTTGCCATTCTTAATATCGGGACACACATTTGAAATAGGCTACCTTTTAATACCGTTACGCACACTGGAAATGCTTTTCAGGGGCCCGTCAAATATACATAGCCTGCTACTTGCAAACCCCAATGGACTACAGACTCTTTGGGTCCTGACCCACGTCAAACACTGGCCTAGGTAGAATGTTTAATAAGGCTACTATTTTCTGTTGGAGTTAATCTATGGTATTTTTGAGGCAATTGCTGTAATAGTGACTTACTGTACATCCGATGGTTAGCCTCACATGAAGTCATGTTTGATGTTTCTGACAAAACATCTGAATAACAATTAATTACACGTGGATACAGTGTGGAAAGCCGATGGCCTGCAGACAGCACCAAGAGAAACAGCCGGACGGATATTGGTCTTAGCTATGCATAATATGCATGCTCTACGCGCCCCCCACCGTTCATTCAACAGCGACGCAATTCCGCATTCTAAAAAATACGATATTCTGCGTACGTATCTTCCAATGCGAATTTCCGTTTAGTACTGCTGTTTCGGAGAGAGCATGTAAATTATAAACCACAGACAATGTTAACTTTAGTGCAGCACAGATATCCAAACAGCCAAGTCAGCCAATGTGTAGCTTGCAAGGCAAGCTGCAAAACGGGCACTGTATAAACCACTTTGGTTAAAAAAAGGAAAATATGTATAGGTATAAATCGTTAACGATATCTTCAACGTGATATTTGATTTCAAGTGAGTATAATCAATCCGCAAGTATACACTTTTAACGACATTAGAAGTTAGACAATTTAGCTACTAGCTAACCCGGAAATGGTTTGTTATCCACATGAGAGGTGATATTGGGAAGCAATGTGCGCTTGTTGCTAGCTTGTGACAGTAGCAGCCGTGCATATTGCATGCGGATTAGACCCAATTGTCGTGTTCGTGTTAGCAAATGGAAGATACATACGCCTTATGAGTTACTTAGACTACCACGTTTGGATTTGAAGGTGAGAAAGAAGCTCATTATCAAGCGAGTTGCATCCGCTAACGAGCTAGCTAAATTAGAACTTAACGTAGCACAAGAACCTGTGTGATTCGGTTTCACAATTCACACACCGGGTAAGAATTGGGCAGCGAATAATTTATCTAGTATTTTTACCAATAATAACTTACCAGAGCTAGTGAAAAATATCTAGCTAACGCTATCTGGAAATTAGAAAAAATGTTTGGATGTCAACTGTTCGTTTAGCCACCGAAATATAGCTGTCACTATAATGAATGATACCATCAAAATAAGTAGCTGTTTTTTAATACTATCTGTCAATTTCTCCTCTTGTTTAGGCTACCAGTTATTGGGCAATAATAGACCAATTTTATTCGGGGAAAGCGAAGTACTTCTAATCCGTTATGTCAGCAATACAAGAAGGTAGTGAACCCCAGCGCCTGGGAAATTCTGCAGAGCAACTTTCACATGCCTTTATTGTCACTATTGGAGCAACCGTTCCTACGGGGTTCGAACAAACTGCTGCAGAGGAAGTCAATGAAAAAATTGGAGCGGATGTAAGAATTGGCAAGGACCGTGGAAGGATATACTTCGAAATAACTACTGAAGATCTGCCTCGAGTAAGAGTCGATCACAATTACCTCTTCTGTTCAGCATTTTATCTCTATTGCTGCAATGATTAAGACTTTGGCATAATCATGTATAAAACTTGCATCATAACAATGCATCAAGTTTTTCAGTAATTGCAGATATGGTGAAATCACATTGTGTTATGTTGTGCTTTCCCTGAACAGTGACTATCCTCCAGACAACAATGACGACATGATTGCTAATATTATTTTAGAAAGGAGTGTTGGTAGCTTTTTATATTTGATATTGCTTAACAATATGCTCACCGTCTTATGTCTGTATGTGTCAGATGGATTGTTTTGGTTCCTAAGAACATCTGTTTGCTTGTTTTAATCAGTCACTTGTTTAGCAGTTTCACTGCTACAAGAATAGTCTCACTATACACTGAACCGTTCTCTTTTCTTTGTAGGTGCATCTTCTGAAATCCGTTGACAACTTATTTGTGGTGGTGGAACACTATACCAACTATGAGTTTAAAGACACAAAGGTCTGTTTTACGTTTTACTTAAAAAATAGGCTATATAAACATACATTTTTTAAATAATAGCCTGTATATCCAGGATGTCATGAGGTCGTGCCTAGATACACTGATTCTGGAACTTATGATGTTACATGTTATTTTGCAAGTTGTTATAATGCAACTAGCAGTAATATTATTATGATATTGCTGTTAATAATGATAATAATAACCTTCATCAATGTTTCCATCATATTATGCATATGCAGTGATGAGTGAGAGGTTTATGGTTGTCCCCATTACCTGCAGGAGGAAACGTTGGAAGACTTCCAGAATCTTGCTTCCAAACTCTCGTGGAAAAATCCCCTGGAAGTGTGGAGGCTGAACAACGACGTGAAGAAGAAGAGGTGGCGCCGTAAAGGGGGAAATGTTCCCAAGGGGAAGGCCAGCGGGGCCAGCGGGGACAGCGGCAAAGACCAGGTAGAAGCGGTCGCCAAGGAAATGGAGAGCCTCAGACTGGAACCTGTATCACCAGCAGATGGCAGCAGAGAGCCTGAGGGCGACACTGCCCTGGATAACGAGGCCCCAGGCGGATTGGACCAGGATGCAGAGGGACGGGAGGAAGGGGCTGCAGACCTGCCAGTCAAGTTCAGAGTGACGTGCAATAGGGCAGGGGACAAGCACAACTTCACCTCCAATGACGCTGCGCGGGACTTTGGTGGGGCCGTGCAAGACTTCTTCCAGTGGAAGGCAGACATGACCAAGTTTGACATAGAGGTAATGGCTGTGTTGACAGGCTTGTTGTGTCTTTTGTTGTGACGTGCGATAGGTAAAACATGACATTAAATTAGTTATTTAGCGGACGGTTTTATCCAAAGCGACTTACAGTTAATTAAACTAAGCAGGGGACAACCTCCCCCTGGCATTATGGGCCGACAGATATCAGAGTCTTATTATGACTACACTGGGGGCTTGGACCACCAACCTTCCGGGTCCCAGTCATCTGCCTTAGCCACTAGGTTACAGGCTGCCCTAGACTGCAAACTGCAATTAAAAACCCACAATACACATATCTCCATTACATGTAGTGTAGCGAAGGGCCTGCATATTCATTCTCTGGTCTCCTTGTTGAAATATGTTTCATGTTAGAACTGTACAGAACCGATTTGTACATGTCATGAATGAAAAATTATGGGGAGTAAGGGCTCAGTATACCCATAGGAACTTAAGTATAGCGTGACAGGTGTGGATCTGGGAATGTCACGTGATTCATTTCATGAGAAGTAGCCTGTTTTCCTTGGCTCAAACACGGGTCTACTTCACGTTTGTTTTTCCTTCCATGTAATCCAGGTGCTCTTGAACATCCACGACAGCGAGGTGGTGATTGGCATCGCTCTGACGGAGGAGAGTCTCCACAGGAGGAACATCACACACTTCGGACCCACCACCCTGCGCTCCACCCTGGCCTATGGCATGCTCAGGTCGCAGTGCCACGCCTGTACCATTCTGCCCACACCCATATCCCCATATTCATCACACTGAGGCCAACTTTCATTTGCTGTTTCTACAAAACATTTCCAGACACCTGGTATGGAGACACGGTGTGGTTGTTGTGGCAACCACAAATTATTTGTTTTACAGGCAAACTTCGGTTTGGAAAGTATTTAACTGCACACTTTGGTTAGGAAGTCATGTAACACTGAATCTGAAGACAAATAGCTTAGGTTCCAACTGCATACAACTCAGC
This sequence comes from Conger conger, assembly GCF_963514075.1. Lineage (NCBI taxonomy): Eukaryota > Metazoa > Chordata > Actinopteri > Anguilliformes > Congridae > Conger > Conger conger. The sequence continues at coordinate 14,361,047 of NC_083773.1, read as the reverse complement.
ATGGTTTAATCATTTTTGCATATTTTTTCACGTCAGTGGAAATGGATAGCAAAATATATGTTTACTGTCATTTTTATGTGTCATTATGTGTCATTTAATACAGACTTTGCAAGCCTCAGGTTTCTGATGTTATAATTGACCCGATGTGTGGGACTGGAGCTATACCATTAGAGGTACGTTTTTGGCCTTGCTCAAATCACTTTTAAATGGATCTTGGTTTTAAATCTTATATAACTGACTACAAAAATATATATATATATATACGTATATATCCCCATTACATTATAGAGCTCACTGTTGTGGTCATATAAGGGTTTATACCTTTTAAGCTGTCATCTTGAAACTGGGGCAAGATGGCGTAGTATCCCTGTGAATGACTGTGAGTATCTCTCTTCCACTCAGTAGCCTGTGTTACTTTTCCGTAAGTTGATCTTTCCTTTGTATGTACCAGGGAGCCATGGAATGGCAGCAGTCTTTCTACCTGGCAGGAGACAACAACGACATGGCAGTGAGCCGCACGGTCAATAACATTGGCCATATCCACAAGAAGAGACAAATCAAGGGCAGGTAAGACTGGGACACCATCTTGTGAATAAAAATGATATCTAAATGGTTTGTTTGAAATGTTGACCCAGATGCCTGGTGAGGAGAGATCTGTTTAAGATGTTTTTACATGTGCATGCAGCACGGCCTGGGGTCTATCCATTGACACTCTGCAGTGGGACTTGTGCCGTTTACCCATGAGGACCAGCTCTGCAGATATCATCATCACAGATATGCCCTTTGGAAAGAGGTACTGCAATGTATCACCCTCATGAAAATGTTGTGTGCAAAAATTTACATGTCATTGGTATGCAGTGAGCTCAGAGCCTTTTCTTTTTTTTTTTTTTTTTTATTTTGCTCTGTACTCCAAAAAATTTGGTAAGAAATTGAACAATTCACTTGTGGTTAAAGCTCAGATTTTCAGCTTTTATTAAAGGGTATTTTATACATTTTTGTTTCACAAATTACAGTATATAGTCCCCCATTTTAGGGCACTGTAGTAGTTGGGATTAATGCCTTCACAGGTCTTTCTGAGCAGTCAGGTGTGTTCACTCGCTTCCTTAGTGCAGGTATAAGAAAGCTTTCAGTATCTAGTCTAGATCCTAGCCTTTTGATTGCCTTTAGAGTCCAAAAAACTGTCAAGAGACATTCTGTAGGCATTATGTAGGGCTTACCAAAGCAAACTTTTTGGAACATCATTGAGAAGGAGAACACTGAGTATGGAGCCAAATCAATGAAAAATGTCTTTATGGAGCTCACTCTATAGACACCATTCTGTGTGGCATGTTCTCGTGATTGAAGATATCTCAATTACTTTTTTATATGGGTGATATGGGTGTATAATACCTTTTTCATTTAATATATATATATATATATATATATATATATTTTTTTTTTTTTTGTGTTGTATTGTGTTAATATTGAATTGAATACGGAAAATATTTATTCTTAAGATCTGAAACCATCTAGTGTGACATATGCAATAGTAGACTTTCAGGCCACAGAGACATCTTGCTTACACTTGCCCTATACATTACTTAAATATAGCATTCATTTCTGTTCAAATCTGCTCTTCACTTTTTACGAGTGTGTGTCCGTTTACCATAGAATGGGATCAAGGAAGAAGAACTGGGATCTGTACCCTGCTTGTTTGAGAGAGATGGCACGTGTCTCCAGACCTGGAACAGGAAAGGCTGTGCTGTTGACTCAAGATAAGAAATGCTTTACCAAGGTAAGAAGAAATATTCCTGGTTAGCGAACAGTACCTTTAATTAAGCGGTCACTTGTGGTGAAGACTGGTCTTGCCTGGTTCAAGTCTTAGGTTGTGTTATGTTCCATATTGGTTTGGCTCAAACAATGTATAATATGCATCTGTCAATGTTTGAATTGCATTTCATGATTTTAACAAATTACTGAGTTGTGTATTATTGACCCCTTTACAGCTTTCATATGATGTCCTGCTTTTCAACGGGAACATGTGGCATAAATACTCTTTGTGTTTTGTTACCTCTGAGTTTGCAACATGGGCAGATGTAGGTTTATTTTTGAAAGGGATTTTTGTTTTTTGTAGGCTTTGTCGAGGATGGGGGGACTTTGGAGGAAGGCCCTCACTGTGTGGGTGAATATAGGGGGACTACATGCTGGTGTGTACCTCCTCAAACGAACTGGAGCGATTTTTGGGGAGACCCCCGAAGATGTCCGGGAACCACGAGGAGCCAACGACACGGCAGGGGCCACAAAAGAGCATGAATAGTTGCACCATGTTTTAACTTTATTGGTGGGTGGTCTGAAAGTGTACTGTTTTAAGACATTTACTTTTTCATGAGTGGTGTTGAAGTAAATGTAAGAAAGAGCTAACACAGATATTTCAGATCCGTTATCTCTAACAGGTTCACATGAGACACCATTTTTATGTTCTCCACTGGTTATTGTGTATGCCAAGAAAAATCTGTTTTGTTTTACTTACAGGCGTATGTCCTCAGAGAAAAATAGATTTGTTGCTGTCATCAATGAATCATGTCAGTTAGGATGATCAGAAATTGTTCTTCTTATGTAAGGTTACATAATTAGTTCTTATGTAATTATTCTTGTTTTGGTGTGAGTATTTGGATTCTATGTTGCACTAGTTAAACTAATGAATCGTACCTTTAAGAGTAAGTTCAAGTTAAAGTTGTCTGAAAGGATTTCAGGGCCTTGATTTGTTCATATTTACATAATTGAAAGTTTAATAAATATAGCTTTATTGAATAAAATGGTTTATTCATAGTTAGTTTTGTGTTTTTTCCTTTAACTTAAGCATGACTTAAATCATGAAATCTCTGAAAAATCTGAGCGGTGGGGTGAAATAATAATTACAGGAGATTACTATTCTAACAGAAATTGTGAACTATTTTGTTTCCATTTTCTTATATGGGGTTCTAGATACGAAAGTAGGGTCATGCCATAGTAACAGGACAATATTATTGTACTTCAACTTAATCGAGATGCAATGAGTAAAGTGAGAAAACATTAGGCCTATCTAAACAGCCTATAGTGAATTCAGGTAATGTGGGACACTTTTTGTGAATTCAGTTTCAGAGTGCCCTCATCACCAGTTTTATTAAGATACCTATAATGTTCCACATTTTTACAATCCTCATGTTAGCTATTCATATATATATATATATATATATATAGGCCAAATTGCAATGTATAGCAAATTATTTTGTAATTACTCTGCCAAGGTAATTACTTTCCTCTCTCTCTCTCTCTCTCTCTCTCACTCACTCACTCACTCACTCTCTCACACACACACACACACACACACACACACACACACACACACACAAAGTATTTAAACATTAATAAAATCCCTCCATCATTCTGCCTCTTATCCATTTATTTACAAGCACTCAGTCAATGTTATATAATCTTTCTTTGTGCAGAGTACTTTTTTAATGTCCCAAATTACCTGAAACCATGTATCTGAAATTACCATACACGTGAAGGTAATTTGGGACATTTTTTGGGGAATTTTAAAACGTTATACATTATATAAAACAAGTTTTTTCTTTATTGTGTTGTATTATCTTCAATAACCTGTATCCTGCCTACTTCCAATGAGTTACGTGATCATGATCGTAACATTTAAGGAGAAAGTTGGGAAGAAAAAGTTGATGTACATGAGATGTACTTCCCAAATTAAGTGAATTCACCCTTTCCCCAGAAGGTCTACCTGTAGTTTTTATTTTAGGTTTCGGAGCAGAGTGCGTTATCGGCATTGTGAGTCTAGATATATAGTCTATTGTCCTCCGCTAAATATCAGACGTAATGGGAAAATATTTCATTTTGGAATAGTTTTTACCTCCCGCTAAATAACAGGGATTAGCCTATTTATATCATTGGTGATGCTCTGCAAATACTGTGCACGTGTGTCCCGCCCCTCTAAATGACGCTGCCCCTGCCCTTCTGTAGTCTATAATTATCCCTAAACAGAATTGAGAAACTTGACAGGTACCCGGTCTTCAAAAGCGTAACACGCATTCATCGGTGCAGCTGAGCTGAGTACAACGAAATGATCTGGACAACTCTTCTTCTTTTCCATGGAGTTCTTATAATCTTCTGGATGCTTTCTAATCGGTCAAGGTATGTCGCCTAATATGATAATTCATCTGTCATCTGAAGTTATCCAGCCGTTATCATTTTGGAATAACTAAATGTGTCTCTGGAACAATTAGGCAGATTTGCCTTTTTACTGTTATGTATCCTATACGAAGCCTATGGTCACCTGTAGTTTCGTTTTGGGATCATTCTTTTTTAATTTGGCTACCTACCGTCACTAAAATTGACCGATCTGTGTGACTAAAACATTGATCGCAGTCGTGTCTCTGAACACATAATCCAAGGATTCGGATTACATTTCGGCTCTAATAAATAATAATAATAATAATAATAATAATAATAATAATAATAATAATAATAATAATAATAAGCATAATGATGATAGGCTATGCATTTTCGCATCTAGGGCAATCTACTTGGATTGTACATGGCACAGTAGCTAGTTCAGTAAATTCCCTCGCAAAAATGGGTTAGTAGCTACTATAGCCTACGTTATTTGCTGTGGAATAAATCACTGCTATACTATGCCACTGTTGGCTTACGTTATCTTACAGTTTTATGCATAAAACAGTGCTATGCCATGACACACAATAGTGTTATTAAATTAGCCTCCATGTTAACTCTTTCGTGTTTATATTGATATGTTGTCATTGTTTGCGTCTGTCTTCCCATAGGATTGGTTTCTCTAAACATATGGTTCTCCCCACTTTTTGTAAATATGTACAGATTGTTTGCTTTTCTAAGGACAAAAATATCCACACTTCAAATAAAAGTAATGTATTTGTGTACATTGTTGAAATAAAAGTTAAAATATTTATTCCATATCCGTCTTGCTCGTGTTATCATGGTGTTCTACATCCGAGCCAAAACTGCAATTCATTTTAAGTTAATAAACATGTTCTTGACAAATGTGTTTTGAAAACTATTGGACGATTTTTAAATGCAGATCGAAGAAAGAACCTCCTTTGGATAAAGGAGTCATTCCGTGGCTGGGTCACGCGCTTGAATTCGGAAGAGATGCCTCAAAGTTTTTAACGCGAATGAAGCTGAAACATGGCGACATCTTCACGGTAAGAATTGGGTCCAGAGAGAAGCTTGTGTCAGTTAGAAGACTCACTCTGCATGATTGAGGCCACTACAGGACGTATGCACACATCCTTTTTTATTCACATTTGTAAAATTCTTGAAGTAAAAATCAGGCAGATGCTCTTTGGGTTTGGTCCTGTCTTGGACAGAACATTTATCTATTATTATTAACCAATAACTTTGTCTACTAGGTACGTGTTGCTGGACTCTATGTGACGGTGTTGCTGGACCCAAACTCGTACGATGCAGTCCTGGAGGACTCGGTCACACTGGACTTCACTCGCTATGCCGAGGTGCTGATGCGAAGGATCTTCAGTTTGTCGCTCCCCAATCACAACGCTTCCACGGAGAAGGCCTTAATGAGGCGGTAAGTGAAGTATTATTACTTGAAGCAGCAAGTGTGGCAAGCAATCCACTTACATTATTTTCTGTCCAGATTTTGTCAGTTCTTAATTTTTAATATTATATTATTGGGGGTATCGTGGATTCCGTCTTACATGTGCACAAGCATAACATTCTGTCTAAAGAGCTTGCTCTATTATGAATGTGGTTTTTGTGGGTTTTGACTCTTTGCAGCACTGCCTGTATGAATGCCCCTTACATCTTCCCTTATAAAAGTCCATCTGTCACACTGGGGTTAGAGTGGTCTGCAGATGTAGTGATGTTTCTTTTAGATTTTGTGATTTTTGTGTAACGATTGAACTCCACAGGGATGCCTACAGATGTACTGTGTTAAAAATGAAGCAAGCTAGATTTTAATCCTCTTGTGTTCTCAGCATACTGTAGGTGTCAAACAAGTGCACTCTACCTTGAAAATGCCAGGCCCATTTGTTTTGTTATCTGAGACTCTGTTCATGAGAAGGAATGTTTTTGTGCTCAACAAGGCTTTAGAGTGGCTGGGACTGCACCAGTGGAGGATGAATAGTGTTTGCAGGGACTGCGTTACAACAGTTGTGCCACAGTGCTTTATCACAGTCAAGATATTATCTGAATGAATCTGACTCTCAATTCATAATGGATACTGTGTGGGATGATGATTCAACCAGGAGGCTGGATTATAGGTAAACAGTAAAAAACCTTTTTATATCCAGTGGTTAGACATCACGCAACACAGGTTATTTTGTACTTTTGCTAATCATTTTTAAAGAGGAAATATGTGGCTGGAGTTGCTTTTGGGGAGTGCTTTAATAAGCTGTCAATTGGCAGATTAGTATTGACTTTAGATAATTAGGAGAGTATTGGTGATAAATAAATTAATTGAGTCAGGAAATATTCATGAACATAAAATGAAGTCACGGAAACATCTCTTTTGTTTTATAAATGCAAATACACCTTTGGGTATTTGTCGTGCTGTACGTGTTACAAAGCTAAAGCTCAGAATAATGTCCTGCCTGGATCAAATAAAATGACTCAAACCTTACAATTGAAAGGAAAATAATAATCTGATAACATATCCATAGAAACCGTACACAAACATCCAATGGTGACGTATTCATTAGCATGTTCAATCGGTGACGCATGGGAAGACATGCATCATAGAGCCGCAGTTAATAAATCAATGTTGTTCCCGTGCCCTGTCGCCTCTGTGCCTACAGGCACTTCCAAGGAGAGGGTCTTACCTGCCTCAATAGTGTTATGGAGGGGAATCTCCAGGCCCTGCTGCAATCTGAGACTCCCCAGGACCGGGAGAACTGGAAACGTGACGGGCTCTTCAACTTCTGCTACAGCCTGCTATTTAGGTACAGCATTCATTCAGTCAGTCTGAGGCCTGGGGTTCCCTCACGCCGGATAAACAGTTTAAAACCTCCAGACACTCCATGTAAATAGAGGAAATGGTGTTTACCTAATGATGGGGAATGACACTTAACTGGAGTCCAAATACAAAACAAAATGCTATTTTTGCTGTATTGATTTATTTAATTATTTATTGATGTGAACATTATTTTTGGGCCCACACATCAGGGTATCAGGGTTAGGGCTGCTCCAAAGTACTGTTTAACTGGAAATGGAATAGGAAAAAATCTTGTCAATATGAATGTATTCCATTCATTACAAAAGGTACAGGTAAAGGTACAAATTTATGGGATAGTCAACTGTCCATACAGTATACTTAAACAGCAACAAGAAGAGGCACTAATGTGAATTCCATTAATGACAATACTGTGCCATTGCTTCAGTGTAGCCCAGGTTATCATCTCGTCCTGAAATGACAAGCACTCCCCCACCTCTTTGAACAGGGCTGGATACCTAACGCTGTTTGGAGCAGAGCAGAACGACCGCAACAGAGACTCGTCTGCAGTCTACCAGGAGTTCCGAAAGTTTGACGCCCTCCTGACGAAAATGGCACGAAACACGCTGAACTCAGGTGACAGAGTAGCTCTCTGGCTGATAGTCTTACCATATCTACTTGTTTTTGTTGTTAAGCCATCAAAATCCCATTTGAAATGGGTGATATTCAGACTAGGTGCTAGGGAAGTGCGTCAGACTGTACAATTTTCATGGTGACATTGTGTACTGCTGTAAAAAAAAAAAAGTGTTTCATTTAAAAAAGTTAGTGTCTGTGCTGCATTCAAATTTTACGTTTAAGTGAACTTGAGAAGAGTTGACAACTTGTCTTCTCAAGTTCACTTAACATAATATATTTTTTTACTGTGTAGGATCCCCCTGTAGTTCCCCTTCTTTGGAGAAGAGTGTAAAAGGTCTGATGCCAACCTGACTCTTATTAGAACAGCAGCTTTAACATACCCAAGGAACATTATGTAACAGAATATTTCAGCACTCTGTTTAAGAACGAATTGACCTTATCCACAACATGGGCTTATTCGGTTGGATGCTCCCATGTTGGCTGTGAGCATTCAGCTTTCAGTGATGCAACAGTATATTAAAAACATATCAATTACACACACCTCGCACCATGATCACAGTGTATTGATGTATAGGCATGATAAGCACTTAATTATTAAGCGTTCTCAAGAGTATGTTCAAGATTAAGCTCAATAATCATGCCAACCCATGAGTGAAGACACAAAACAGTATTAAAACCTGCCTGCGCCCCACCCTCTCGTGTCACACATAACACTCTGCCTGCATGCACGGCATCTCCCTTTCACCTGCCACTTTCTCCCTTACATTTCCTTTGTCTTTCCCTGGTGTCACCATCACTCTTGTTACCCAATCCTTCCGTCTGTCTCAGTATTCACGGCTTATCCGTGTTTACCATCAGTCTCGCGGCCGTGACCGTATCCTCCCCTCGCGTGCTTTACGCAGGATTGCGGAGGTGTTCGGACTTTATCTATTTCCAGTCCCAACCTGTCTCACCGCTGCCCGTTTCCCCCGCCACAGAGGAGAAGGGGATCTCCGGGTCTGTGCGTCAGCGGCTGTGGGGCCTACTGTCCGCGGCCCTGCCCAGGGGGAAGACTGAAGACCGCTGGCTGCAGAACTACCTGCGGCACCTGCGGGAGGAGGGCGTGGACGTGGAGACGCAGAAACGGGCCGCGTTGCTTCAGCTCTGGGCCACGCAGGTCAGCCGCACTTTGCATTCATTTTGGAACTTTGGGTGCGGGTTTTGTTGCCATGACACCCAGAAATAAAATAAATAAATTAACAAGGTGGGGCATTATTCCTATTGCGTGCCGCCCTAAGGGAATCCCTGGAGTTGGTTGACTTCATTGCTGTGGTGACATTCCAATGCAAATGTCATCACTCCGTCGTGTGTCAGTGCAGATGCAGTATGTGGCTTCCTCGTTGCTGTGCATCATACTGTAACTCATTACGAAAGCATATCTGAAAATAAATCACCAGGCGGGAACACGCAAGCAATCCTCTGTTTGTCTAACTTCACTCAGGCCAGAGCACTTTATGTAATTTATGTTAGGAACAGATGTTACGAATTACACACTTGAGTTTTAGCGTACTTACCCTTAAACACCCCGAAGAAACAAATGTGAATCAATTTCTCAGCACAGAATATGAAACACCCACAAATAAAAAAGTGACGCATTCATATTACCTTATGTAATTTAACATAATGTAACGTGACATGTGAAGCAATAAATACCGGTACATGGCGTTATCAGTAAGGGCTAGCTGAAGAGTGTTGTGAGGTATAGGAATGAGGAATCAGGCTGTGGTCGTGGCGGGGTTCATGTATGAGACTGTTCTCTGCGCCATAAGGGCTCTCAGAGGGCCTTTCCCAGGCCGGAAGGAATGTCCTTGGTGCTGGTGTGTCCCCTGGATCACTTCCCCATGCATCCCCTGAATAGAGGATGGCAGCCTGTCTCATACAGTGCTGCTTCCACGCTAATCACATTCACTAAATCCCACCAGCCCATTTCCCAGAGCCGCCACTAGGTACTCTCTCACTGGGCTGCAGTACCGCTATGGGCCACATGGGTACAATGTTGGCTTAGTAATTTGCTTGTTGAGTTGTAAGTGAGAAAACTAATATGTTATACACAAAATAATGTGATAATGAAAGCTGTTGTCATGACGGTAAATGTAAAATGCAATTATTGTGGTATTTTAGGTCAAAAAGTCGATATAAAATGAAAAAATGAAAAGAAAACAGAGCTCCCTCCACACCCAGCTCCGTTCCACGCTGCACACACCTAAATGTACTCAAGTGTTGCACACACTTTGGTTACACATTAAAGGAAACTGCAATGCTGAGGGTTGGGGGTCTTGCCCAACCATTAGTCAGTTCCTCACTCAGGTACAACAGAGAAATATGACTCAGGATCAGATATTTAGATGATGCAAGTTGAATATTATATTAGTAAAACTGCAAGGCATCATCTGCCTTTTACTTCTGCTTTCTGTTGCTGATGTGAATCTGGTCCCTGCTTCCTCCAGGGTAATGTTGGTCCTGCTGCTTTCTGGCTGCTCGGCTTCCTGTTGACCAACCCTGAGGCCATGTCTGCTGTGAAAAAGGAGTTTGACAGCCTCTCTGTGCTAGCAGATTCACCACAGCACCTCCCATTCGACAAGTTACAGAACACCCCAGTGTTTGGTGAGTGTTTGGTGGCCTGTGCATGTCCCCAAAGCCAAATTAGCATTACTGCAGAACTAGGAGAAGAAATGTTTTATACTTACACTTGATGCTTGACACTATGTGATGCTTGACACTATGTGCTTCCTATTTGTCTTCACACCAAGTTACTGTTTGCTGTCGTGAACTGTTAAGAGTTAAGAGACTTCCCGTGTTGTTTAGTGTAGTTGCATTCCATGGAAATATTTTGGTCACCACGGGTTGCAGGAGGTCATGAATGAAAAGTATTTAGTCTTTAGGTTTTTTTTGGACTGAGTGACTAAATGGAAAAGTGTGTGTTAGTCCTCCAGGGCACGGAAGCAGCTTTTCAATGTGCAGGTGCCCAATAAGGGAGTTGACCTCTGAGCCACATAACCTGATCCACTCAGCGAATAAGAGCTGACCTTTAATTAAAACCAGATACGTCTCTTCTGCAAATCATTCCTCGGCCACGTTTGTCTGCTTCCTGCAGGCTGACAGTAAAGTATTTAACAAGGAACATTCACAGTGATTTAAAGCCCTCGTTTTTATGGAACACCAGCAGTCTTATGAAAAGGAAGAAGGAAAGGAAAAGGAACATGTTTGGTAACATGCTCAAGGCTTGGCAGCAGTTCTCTATCTTGGATTTGAACATGCAGTGTTCCGGTTCTGCCTAATCCTCTAAAAGCTGTGGCATACTATCGGTCTACTCTGTAACCTGCTACTGTGTGATATGGTGTTATATGCAACTTTGGGATGAATCTCTCAAAAATACAGAAAACAAAGCTGGTCCCAAATGCCCAACATAAATGAAGAGGCTAAAGACCTCACAGTCTCTGCTGGTTTGATGAGCCTGGATGGACTGAAGGGTCTATCCCCCTGATTAAGCTGACTGTTCCTATGTTACTGTGTGACAGACAGTGCACTCAGCGAGACCCTGAGGCTCACCGCGGCCCCTTTCATCACGCGAGAGGTGCTGAACAACAAGACGCTACGCATGGCCGACGGCCAGGAGTACGACATCAGGAAGGGGGACCGGATGTGCCTGTTCCCCTACATCAGCCCCCAGATGGACCCCGAAATCCACCAGGAACCCGAGGTGAGACCTGCCTCCACCGCTGGGCACTGATGCCTTAGCTGAGGCTGATCAACAACAGGACAGGATTGTGGCTTTGCCGAAGGTTGTGAACTCAGCCTTCCCCCGTCAGCTAAAGCTATTGTGCCGTTCCCTGCCACCTCAACCCCCCCCCGGGCTAGTCGGCGCATATGTCATTGTAAACCTATTGTTATTTTAGTCAAGTGCAGTGGCTTAAAAACAATGCAAATGGTTTGTACAGTTACATAATAACAAAGTGTAGACATGTATGTGGGCACTGTTCTCATCAGCCTCAGATTACCTATGGAAAGGTTAAACCCAGATTTGAATGCTGTATGATTAACTGTGTGCTGTAATAGAAACAAAGATAATAGACGTGGGAAGCTGTTAGACTGCTGTGTGAGCTCGTCCTCCATCACACTTCCCCAATGTACACACAGACAGAAATGGTCTGGAGTCGTAACTAATCGTTATGGTCGCCGATTGTGAAACAACCTCTTAAGCTTTCAGCCAGCATGTTAGCGTGACTGGTTGCACGCCAGGGAAACACTAGCCTGTCGAACCACGTAGAAAACTTGCGTGTAATTAACATTCGTCTAACAGAATGTTTCTCGTCTGTCTCCCGTTGCAGAAATTCAAGTACGACAGGTTCTTGAATTCCAACGGCAGCGAGAGAAGGGATTTCTACAAGGGCGGGAAGCGGCTGAAGTACTACACCATGCCGTGGGGCGCAGGGAAGAACGAGTGCGTGGGCCGCCTCTTCGCCATCGGCAGCATCAAACGGTAAGCATTCCACACTCGCCACGTGATCGCAGAACAGGCAACTCTTAGGTCACCAAAAGCCTCTGGAAGGGGCTTTAGTGTTGGCAGGGAGTAATCGATTAGCTTATTGAAGGATACTGGCTGGTTGCCTGAGTTAGAAGCAAAAGCCATTAAAATAAATGAAAAGAGGAGCTCATTTGAGCCATAATTCATGGTCCCGGGTTACTTTATTTCTGTAATGAATTGGCATTAGGGTATTTCTTTCTGATCACTTGATTCAAATAACTACTTAATAAATTGCTGCTGTGCTTTTCCTGTGCATGATATTGGTTTGAATGAAATGATATTGTTCAGTGGAAAGGAAGTGAAATACCAAGTTTAGACTTAGCCTTTGTTTTGTGACAGTCAAGCGATGCATGAAGGTTATTAAATGATCTCACTTTCCCCCCACTCCCACCCCTGTGATGTCCAGGTTTTTGTTGACGGTGCTAACCCAGATGAACCTGGAGTTGTGTGACCAAGACTCTACCATGCCAAAAGTCAATGCCAGTCGCTATGGATTTGGGGTGCTACAACCAGAAGGAGATTTGGAAATACGCTACAAACTAAGATGCACACTTTAGGGCCCAGCAACTCTGCATGCCAAACATGTCAGTGCTAAATCAACTGTAACAACTCTAACTATTAACAGTTATAAGTTGGCTACTTTATCAGAGTTGATTTACATCAACATTTTATGCTGAACAGCTTTTTCATCTGTATAAATAAAAACATGTCCATATTTATAATATATTTTGTACTTATTTTTATATTTTGTCATTCATTAAATAATAAATATTGTTTGTTTTACTTTTCTACATAGTGTGTTTTATTCATTATTAGGAAATCTACGCCACAGGTACATTTCTGAGACAATATATTTTTTAACTTTTATTTATTAACGTTTTTTTAAAGTTTTTTTTTTTTAAAGAGAATGAGATTAAAGTGCACATTATCAGAAATCAATGACCACAAATGGGAACTAATTGTGGAGAAGATAAACAGACACGTTTGTCTGTTTTGCAATATATTTTACGATAGTTATTGTGTTTCAAACGAGTATACATTTATTTTGTTATTGTACTTCATGTCTGTATGTTTTATTACTCATTTATTTGTATTCTACCACGGAATAGCATTAAAGCAACTGCTTTAAAATAGTTGCTATTTTAATTGCATTTTGCCAGCACTGATGCCAAATAACTAGGCTATCTAGTGCATGTGTTTGAAGAAGGACCCGTTCTAAATAACGAGTCCGCAGTCAGTAGTTTAAACACTTTCTGACTGCTCATTAATTGTGCAGACCCGGTGTTTTCGGATAGTGTTAAACAATGGCTAGCTCAAGGGACATGACTGGAGGCTTTAGATTTATGTCCTGTTCTTTTATACTCAAGGCAATGGGAACAACAGCATCGCTTCTGACCCACTTTTTTACACGTCAGACGATTTTATTTCCAACGGGCGCTTCATTCTTCATCGAACACCTCCACTTCCGAGGGCACGATGGTTGCTTTAAATCTGGACTTTTTGTTCCCGCTCGGAGTCCCGGACATGTTTATGGGTAAGCGACGGGATTTTACTTCTGACTTGGACCTGTGTAATTAACCATCGGTCTTTTCATAAAAGCCATGCCTTTTCTTTTCTCCCAAATTAAGTATTTTATTCGAAACAAAGCAGGCTATGGTGTAACAATGTCTCGTTCCTCTACGGGTTTGTGGAAGATGACCGAGTACAGGCGCCTTCACAGCTATATTAATCATATGGGCATTTGTTTTTTTAACTAAAGTTTTTACTGGAGGACAGATACTTTGCAGTGATGGGCGGAGTGCTTGATATGCTTTTTAAAAACAATTCCATGTCATTAATTCCTACAATGCCATCTAATGGGGGATGGGGGCGTGCACGGTATGCTGCCTTCGTCGGAGTGAATTATGTGATTAACGGGTTATACGGTATGAGTGGAGTTGGGCGAGATCAGAGACATACATGTACTGTACACACAAAACAATGTTATTCTGTTCTTGGACAGAGGGATCGAGAACAGTTTCGTCAGAATTATTGTTTTCTTTGTGAGCGCTGCATGCGCGCGCTATAATTCTGGTCATGATTAGGCTACAAGCTCAGGTCCTGTAGGTCAGGACTTGTAGGCTATCGGTTCTGTCGCCTCTGGGGTTTGGCTACTATGTGGGAAATACGGAGTTTCTCTAACTTATAAGTAGCTGGTGTTAAATATAACTCATTTATCCACGTTCATAATCAATTCTTAATGTTTTATTATTTACATTACGAATGTCGTTCCAGCTGCTTTTTCTACAAAGATGAAACACGCATAGAGTCCTCAATCGACTTATAATGTAATTACTCAAATCAAGCTGCATAAAAACTGTGATTAAATAAATAAGCTTGTTTTGCCTATAAGAAATGTATACGCTATATTGATGTTTCAATCCAGTTTAAGGTTAGTTACCTACTCTGAAAAACGTTAAGGGATGGTGTGAGGCTTTGACTGAATCTTGATATCCGCGGAGTGGTAATGCGGGTATCAGTGGAGATATGTATCTCAATCTAAGCTGGAGGTGAGAGCTGCACAGCCAGTCCCTCGACCCTGGACAGCAAGGGTTAAAAACGCCGCCCGCCAGTGTGCAGGAGCCGGATGGTGGAGCTGCCGCGAGGTACCCCTCCTCAGAACCCCGCTGCTATGTCTTCCTTCACGGGAAGATACAAGAGTCAGGTACAACAAAAACCGTGCGGATTCACAACGACGGCTACTTGTTGATCTTTTTGCAGTTATCTCCAGTTGAAAAGAAACACAGTCCGAATAACTGACTGGTTATTTGTAAGGTTTTATCTTCTCCTGAAACATGTCTGGAACCAAAGTGATTACTTAAGATGCAGGGTCTGAGGAAGAGGAGTGAGAGGAAGAATAAACCAATGACGCGTCCCCCCATTTATCTCCGTTTAAGTGTTTTTAATTTCCTCTCCCTGACTGAGCCTGGTGGAGAGGACAGTTGATATATATCAGGCATGATCAGGAAGCCTTTTTCTTGACGTGTGTTAAGCCAGATAACGCAATGCTGTTTGCTAAATAATGTGTGTAGCTACTACAATACACAGTACACTGGTGTTAATACATGTGTTTGTCTTCATATTATACGGTTGGTCTGACTGTGCCAGCGAGGAATTCACACTACTGTCGCTTGAAAAGAAAACACTGACAATGCAAATACATTTTACATTAGCCTAAGTGCATCGCCTATGTTATGTCTTCTATACAGGATGCTTGGTCTATGTGTGTATATTTAACGTTGATGTAACTTGCTTTTCACTTTGTACGTAGCTACTTCTGTGCATATAATACATTACCCATTTGTTGTGACAAACAGATAGCTAACAGACAGCAAGTAGCTAACAGACACTTAACAAATCGACACTTTATGAGCTCTGTCGCTTTCGTATGAGATTCAATTATTTGGTCCCTAATGGCTTTTTGAAAATGGTGTAAGCCAACAATATTCACTGCTTGAACGAATATAACACGTTTCATTCCGAATCGTTCTTTCATACAGAAACACATATTGAACTGAGACTTGAACGGTTCTTCGAGATGTTCTTACTCTTAAACAAACCATGCCTAGTTGGACTATTGTCTCTTTGGGAAATATCCCATTTCCGAGAACATCTTACAGTACAAAAGGATTGCTGTGTTCTCTGATAAAATGAATGACTTCAATTGAAGTATTTTCAGAAGTTAACTTATTTCAGCACTGCAACAGAAAGGACAGTGCAACGAATTGATTGTTTCCAATAGTGACGGTGTTTTCAGCACTGCTTCACTGGACAGCGCTCGCTACTGGAGCCGAATTCTCTCATTAGACTTCCCCCACCCCACTGGTCGCAGGGAAAGCTGCTGGATTATTGTTGGAGCAGATTAAATTATCTATTTGCTCCTCCGATTATTGGATAAACCGACTGACATTGCCTGAGAAATGTTCTTTCTCAATGCAGGTCATCTTGGTCCGGTATCCATTTTAAGTGTTGCTGATATTTTCCAATCTTTTCTTCCCTCTCAGTCGCAAGAATGGAGAAACACAGATCCAAATGTAGACGCTAACTCAACGCCCGCGGTTTGTCTTCAGGACTGAGAGAATTTTGCCAATCGAAAGAAAGTGGATGAACTCTTCCGCAGGGATGAATAAATCCGGATCTCGGTCGGCTTGCTCGCTTCCCCCTGAGCCGGTGGAGATTCTCCGAAGCAAGGCGTGTTCCCGCCGTGTGAGGCTCAATGTCGGTGGTCTTGTGCACGAGGCTCTATGGAGAACGCTGGACAGGTTACCCCGAACCAGATTGGGTAAACTGCGAGACTGCAATACTCATGATTCCATAATGGAGATATGCGACGATTACAATTTGGAGCAGAACGAATACTTCTTTGACAGACACCCGGGGGCATTCACTTCAATTCTCAATTTTTACCGCACCGGAAAGTTACACATGATGGAGGAAATGTGTGCTTTGTCTTTCAGTCAAGAACTGGACTTCTGGGGAATCGACGAGATTTACCTGGAGTCCTGTTGCCAAGCTCGCTATCATCAGAAAAAAGAACAAATGAACGAGGAGCTTAAACGCGAAGCCGAGACTTTGAGGGACAGAGAAGGAGAGGAATTTGACGCCTCGTGTTGTACGGAGAAGCGAAGGAAACTTTGGGATCTCCTGGAGAAGCCAAGTTCATCACTTGCAGCGAAAGTGAGTATGTGGATATGGGTACCTTGTAGTTAAGAAGTAAAATTACTTTATATGCGCCACGTTGGTCTGTTAATTAATCAGTTCACATTTGTATTTGCTTTTGAACATGTTGAGTCTATCATAGGATTTGAGAGTTTAAGCTCGATTTAAGTGGATCGCGGAGAACTGGCGCATTAACTCCGTGTACTCTGCCCGAGGTCAAGCAATTTACGGCAGTTTGCCAGCACAGCATCAACCTTTTTACACGGTGATTGGATATCGTGGGAAAACAACGACATATGCCATACATTTGGCTGTCGCATAACAATACCAACAACAACGAATATTAAAACCTATTAATTAATAACCATTAAACGTTTTGTTGGCATGTTTAAACTGAGTGAAAAATATAAAATGCTAAAATGCATTTGTTGCAAATGCAGAAATGCAAATTAAAAATCGTTTATGAATATAATTGTTTTGGCTGCTGGAGATTGTCATAACAAAAATTTAATTTTTCCCTATACTCGCTATAACTTAAAAACGATGGTGTATATGCATCTAGCAGTAGCAGCACAGATATTTAGGTCTAATGGTATGTACTGGATGTTTAAAAATAAGAAAATGTTAACTACCAAACCATTGTTCATTGCAGTTGCAAGTAAGTAAATATTGTTGTTTCAGTGGTGAAAGATAGCTGTGTGAGCAGAGATGCATTTGTATTAATGAGAAGGTAATTGCATGCTGTGGAATTATTGTTGTCACTGAAGTGTAACAAAATAGAGTAAACAAGTCTTATCATGTATAAACTGCATAATCGCTACCTTGGTGTAGGTATACTCAAGCTTTCAGTATCTAGTTTTGATTCTAGGCTTTTGATTGGATTTGGAGTTTGTTATTGGTTGCTAAGGAAGCAATTAAACACACCTGAATAATCACAAACACCTGTGAAGCCATTTGTTCCAAATGTTACCACACCCTGCGCATAAAATGGGCTGTAACCCCTACACAGATTGTCTGATATATGGATTACAGTCTATACTTTAACGAAATACATTGTTTCATTACAAATCCAAAACAACAATATGTGTGTCATGGTCAAAATACTTACAAAACAACACTGTATGGGGGGAAGCAGGTCAAATCATTTACTTGATGCTTTGAATTGATGCTTTTGAATCAATTAATGAATCAAGGATGTGCCATTTTCAACAAAGGAGATGTCCCAGTGTGTTCCTCAGAACAGAGAATTAAGTCATGAAAGATATTATGCATTATAGAGGATGTTGCTTGAAAGCAACACCAACAATGCTTTGGCAACAAACAAGAAATGATAGTAGTAGAAGCAATGTGATATGAGTGTGTGCTTTATATCAGACAGCAACGTCCTGATGGAGCGCCTCACAGTTCTAAATATAAATGTGTCATGTGAACGCTTTGCTCTTCAGATGTTAGAAAACCACACAAAAATCACTGAAATAATAATTTGGAAAAGCATACTTATGGTCATACACTGTTTGTTTAAACAATATTTTTCTCCAGGAAAAAGAGGGTGCAATAGGGAAATGGGGTTGTGGGGTATCGGATGGAAGGGCTTTTCCATGAATACCGTCTCAGTGAGACTCCACAGAACGTGGTCTTCTCTTAGCTTTCCACAGGAAGTATATCTGCATGAGGTGTCAGTCCCTTTCAGCGTACTGTGTGTAAACGGTAAAACCACACAACTGCTTTTATGAGGCCTCGTGCCCTAGTGTATGGGGCTGCTTACAGGAAGTTTGGAAGTATATTGGCACGTTGTGTCATTTCAGCAACCTTAGAGTGAATTGTAATGGTGTCTGAGGCACTTTAGTTGATTAGGAAGGAGATTTAATCTCAATATTTCTGGTGTTTTTCTATATTGATTAAATGTTACAGTACATCCATAAGGGGAGTCTTTATATGACAGAGATCTGAATGCATAGCACATCCAACTCTGTGTTGACGTACAAGTAGTCATTTGTGGTCTTGAGAATGTTACAGATATTATATTTTTAATTAATTAGTTTTATGGTATTTGAATTGCTCCAGCAGTTTAATGTTATTATATGTACTGTATTAATCTAGCATTTTATCACAATTTACCACACTTAGTTGCATGTGAAGAAATAAAGTAGCTGACCCCTGTAATGCAGGGATAGTCACTAATTTTAGTTTTGGACAGATTCCATAATTTCCAAATTACAATGTGTAGTGTATAGTGTGTAGGGTGGAAGATAGAAACACACAGACTAACATGGTGCAAGCAATGTGGAGCTTTCACTGAAAGTGTTTAAACAGTTTTATTAGACTATTTTTGCATTATACCACTTAGTTCCTGAAACACACTTGTATTTACCGTAATTCAAATAGTCAAGGGGTGAAAAGATATTCTATTCAAAAATGTCTTATTGCTGTTCTAGCAGAAATATTAACCTACTTGATGGTTTTGTCAGTAAACATTTTCTCTGCCAAGCTGATCCAACAAAAATGCACTCTTCCCTCAGTTGTAGCAGCACATATATCAATACCTAATTAGCTTAAAAGGAGGGTGTAAAACCGCATTCCAACTCAATGGATTCTAAATGCATTACTGCAGCCATTTAATAATCAGTGGATAAACAACAAAATGAAAGCTGCTCTTATTTTAAACACAAGAAGGATTTTTTTTATTTTCATGAATACCATCATTTTATCTTGGATTTAGAGCGTCAGACATTTAGATGGACTTCATTGATTTGATGGACAGTAGTAGATCTAGAGGGACAGGTGGTGTACAAAATCAATGGAACAGTTACTTGGCAACATCAGTGTGTATAGCTAAAAAAGCAAGGTGCCCAGTAAACACCTACTTGAGGAGATGCAACACGAGCAGTGTACATAGAAATATTGATTTCACTGAGATCAGTATCTATCCTCGGTGGTTCTAAGGTAGGTACACTTTTTTGATGGTTCCAGGTGCAGAGTTCTTGGTACAAACTTTGCACTCCCACATGCAGTGTCTGTGGTCCATGATTCCAGTTACTGTAGCTACACAGTGTGTGTGGTCTGTGGTTCCCATCACCGTAGTTACACAGTTTCTCTGGTCTGTGGTTCCCATCACTGTAGTTACACAGTGTGTGTGGTCCGTTATTCTGATCACTGTAGTTACACAGTGTCTGTGGTCTGTGGTTCCCATCACTTTAGTTACACAGTGTCTGTGGTCTGTGGTTCTGATCACTGTAGTTACACAGTGTCTGTGGTCTGTGGTTCCCATCACTTTAGTTACACAGTGTCTGTGGTCTGTGGTTCTGATCACTGTAGTTACACAGTGTCTGTGGTCTGTGGTTCCCATCACTTTAGTTACACAGTGTCTGTGGTCTGTGGTTCTGATCACTGTAGTTACACAGTGTCTGTGGTCTGTGGTTCTGATCACTGTAGTTCCACAGTGTCTGTGGTCTGTGGTTCTGATCGCTGTAGTTACAGTGTCTGTGGTCTGTGGTTCGCATCACTATAGTTACACAGTGTCTGTGGTCCATAGTTCTGATCACTGTAGTTACACAGTGTCTGTGGTCCATAGTTCTGATCACTGTAGTTACACAGTGCCTGTGGCCCTTGGTTCCAGTCCCTGTAGTTACACAGTGTCTGTGGTCTGTGGTTCTGATCACTATAGTTACACAGTGCCTGTGGCCCTTGGTTCCAGTCACTGTAGTTACACAGTGTCTGTGGTCCATAGTTCTGATCACAGTAGTTACACAGTGTCTGTGGTCCATGGTACCCATCACTGTAGTTCCACAGTGCCTGTGGTTAAAGGAAAGGTTACTTGTATGGCACACTTCCTGTGGTATTAGCTGGTGAGGTAATGTCACATGTTATATGGTGAGATGCCTTCAAGACTGCAACTCACACCTTGAACTAAATGCCAAGAAAATGTCACATTCATTATCCCAAAGTAGACTTTTGGCTGCATTTGGCTCCCTCTTGCCCCTTTCTTATTATTTTAAAATTTAAATGGCGTTTCTTAGTGATATTCTGGCATTCTAATGGACTGCGGGCATATTTGGAGGTTCAGTGTGTACAGAGCTGTAATACATTCACATTTCAGTGATGAATCACCATGGATTCACCATCAATTCTGATTTATTGAGCTTGCAAGAACATTGTGTTTATGTGAAATGATCTTACCTACATTGCAAAATATTGTGCATGTATGTGTGTGAGAGACAGACAAGTACAAGCGGTACTATAATACTTTGCATCTAAATGGATCTGTATGGGAATTGGAGGGTGGGACTAGGTTCAGCTGTAAATTATCCTGATAGAGTATGGAACACATTTGTTGGCTAAATGACTTTAAGTCATCAAGGGTCCGAGGTATTAAACCAGCCTCAAACAACTGTGCTGCTACTAGATATACAGTAGATACTTCTAGGGTTATTTCTCCTGAAGAATTTTTTCATTGAGTTGAACAGGACAATTTGTCAGGAGAAATGTCCTTTGTAATATCTACAGCATATCTGGCAGCAGCATGATGGTTTGAGGCTCATCTGATACCTTGGACCCTTGAGCCATTTAGTCAACAAATGTATTCCATACTGTTATGGTGTAGCTGAATGTAGTCCTACCCCCTGTTCCCATAGAGATCCATTCAAATGCAAAGAGATTTTTGTATCACTTGTACGACAACCTGAAAATATGATATCCAGACTCTGTTGATAAGTCACAGACTTCAGGAAGTCATGGCATGCAAACAATATGAAATATGAATATGAATATGAAATACAATATGAAATACAAAACACTTTTTTTACATTATGTTAATTTGTCTCAAACATTGAAATGCGAGACTACATATAAAAAGTACCATAATGACTATATGATGAAACCAATCTGTACAAAAATACAAACAGAAAAGAAAACATTAATAGGAAAAAGCAGAAAGTCTAAACATTTGACTGGTGCTGTATGTACGCATGTATTGTGAAGCCAAGGTGGGCACTGCAGATTTTATTAATTTACATGACAATAGAGCAAATTCTATTTAGCATCCCTCCCAGAGCCAGGGATGATGGAAGCAGCTGGACACACTTTAATCATGGCTACACGCTTGTTTTCTCCCGCCTAATTGAAGGGCAGCATCACTAAAATAAGCCGTTGCCATATGCACATTCCTCTTCATTTATTTTTCAGTGCCAATGAATTTTTAATTGCACATTAATAAAGCTTGACTTCACAATGGTGAGAGACGGTGCAATCTAGTATATCTATAGCTGCAGATGTCATCTGGTGCAGCTATAGTCTTTGGAGTAATAACCTAAAATATAACAGCAGGGCTCTTCATCCCATTGCTCAAGCTCATGTGTGCAATCAGACAAGTTCCGTTTTGGTCTTTGTAGTTTTCATTATTAACAAACTGTAACCTCTTTAAAACAGAGATATACATAAAAAAACTACATTTCCCATGGACCCTTTCTATAAAAAAAGACATGGGGTGTCTATCACTAATCAAACAAGAGGGAAAACACAAATATGAAGGGAACTATCTAATCGCCAATTACAGCCTTTTTTCGCATGAATAAATTAAGCTTAATTTTTTTAACTGTTTTATTCATAAATTGCAAATGGGTCGGTAATTTCTGAAAATGGCTAAAAGTCTAGACTAAATGTTTATCTTGAATTTTATGCATTCATTATGTATAGTCGTTTCACTGCCTGGGCACACACACTTCTTCACAGTCTTCACAGGGCATGCTCTGTGAATGTGAAGGGCAGTGGGAAGTAGTCTGCTCTGTGTTTACAGGTGGCTTTCAGATCCAGTTGAATGCTGGTCGGCTCAGGACCTGCATTCAGCAAGGCCATTGAGGTCCGCATTTGCAAAGGCATCCCTGGGGCTTATTCCTGCTCCACGCCTGAACAAAACTGTTTGTTTTTAAATTAAGTCAGAACTGCAACGCCTGGCTTCAGAAGCAGGTCACCAGTCCACACACTCCCTCCCCATGAGAGTAAAATTCATCACCTATCAGTCAGTCATCGCTCTTTTCAGGGTACGTCTGATCACAGAGGAATGACCAATCCCCTGAGACACTATATGACAGCCATTCTTATTCATCTCCATCAATCCCTCCCTGGAAGTGGAGAGGGAAAGTCTGGGAATGAGTTACTGAATCCAGGGAGCCGTTCGGCAGGAGAAGTGTCCCAGCACAGCAGGGGGAAAACACCCGTCAGCACTAACTCAGGAAGTGTTCACTCCACATTAATGTCTGCTGGTTGAAGGTTTCCGGTGGACTGAACGTGTCACTGTGTAAAGGCTTCTGCCCCGCTGCCCTGTCTTCACGTGGGGCGTCAGGGCTGCTTGTGGTTGGGAGTGTTGGGACTGTGGGCTTGGGAGTGGAGCGTGTTGACGTCACTCCCTGCAGCTGCTCCCCACAGTTCTAGGGCACTCATCAAATGTCTATAAATCCACCACACAAATTCTTCTCTGCCTCGCTTGTTCAATGCCCATATATCTCGCTGGGCTTTGAGAGAGTGTGGCAGACAGATGGGAGCATAAGAGAACACATACCCTCCCCACCCCCCTGTCTATCTCAGCCTCACAGTAAATAGAGTGTACATAGAAACATAGAAAGTCCCTCCCCTCCCCTGCCTGCTCCACACCATCTACATCACTGGTGCTGTGAGATGTGTTACTGGGCAGATTACATATGGGTTGTCACTTCTGGCTGGCCTCACTTTTATTAACTCTCCAATTATCTGTTGAAATAGTTTCTCACCTCCTCAGCCTTAACTCAACATCCCACAAAAATTGTGGGTCCTACAAAATCATCCTTAAAGTATGTATGAATACAATCTTTATATTTGGGGATAGTTAAATGAACTGTGAAAAGCAAAGTGACACAAACCAATGTGTGAGCAGCAGTGTCCAAATCTTGTCTTCCCCCGAACCACAGCCGCGGACTGGGAAACAGCCAGTGGATCATTGGCCAGAAAGCTCTCTCCTGGTAGAGACAGCCCTCTCCTGTGAAAGGGCTGGAAAAAAAACTGTACCAAATGAAAAACAGTCGCACAACTAGAGCAGCTTTCTGTCATTATTGTTTTTGTTGCCGTACCTGTTTGCCAGAAGAAGATTTACTATATTGATTTTCTAGCATGTGTTTGATATCAATCACTGATTAGCAACTGGGGACAGGAATGGAGCACTACAGAAATCCCAATGGACAACCCTGCAGATCAAACAAATTCATCAAATTATCACCAAGGCCTGATATGTCATATTGCCTGTCATATTAAAAGGATTAAATAGTTTAGCAGTTTTCCAGCAAGATGTCATGTCATATTTTCCAAGCTTCATGCTGACTTTCAATTAGCTTGAACATAGTCAGGTACATTAATTCCGAACAACTCAATGTAGAAGAATTGAGGACTTCTAGGAATTTTGTTTCTAATCAGGGGGCGACATGGCTCAGGCAGTAAGAGCAGCCGTCTGGCAGTTGGAGGGTTGCAGGTTCGATCCCCCGCCCCAGCCTGTGTTGAAGTGTTCCTGAGCAAGACACCTAACCCCCAAATGCACCTGACGAGGTGGTCGGCGACTTGCTTGGCAGCCAATCGCCGTTGGTGTGTAAGTGTGTGTATGAATGCGTGAATGAGAAGCATCAATTGTACAGCGCTTTGGATAAATGCCAACCATTTACCATTAATTCTGCAATGATGGAACAATATAATAAACATTTTGGCACACATAGAAAATATTTGACCTCCAAATAAACCCTGTTCTCTCTTAGTTCTCTCAGTTGACATCAATAGCCCCAGAAATGGACTGGCCTGTAGACAGTATGTCCTGTAAATTAGATCTCTGGGTGTGGACTGAGGACATATTTGCTTTCAAAATAATAATAATAATGATAATAATAATAATAATATATCTGCCGTTGGAGTCACATAAAAATAGCAAATCCAAACTATACATTTCTAAAGATGTTCAATGAAGGAAACATTTTTAAAGTGCTGTTCAGGAGTTATATTTCCAATGGGTATTCAAGTATTAGTTTCAGCTGGTCTATAAATGACTTTCTTCATTGATGCTGGTGTAATGTTACTGGTCTGGTTGATTTCATACATAAACTGCCGGACAGTCATCCTCAGGGGAATAAGGACAGATCACAATCAGCTTCTAGCGAGTCGTGCAGCTTTCTGAAGTAGCCCAGTATTCAGCATGAATTAAAATAATCTCCATCGGTAATAAAAAGTGCCCGCATTGAGCTTAATCACCCCATATCCCAGAAATGGCCTCTCATTCCTTACACAAAACCCAGAGTACCTTAATTGTAAGTTGGAGGAAGTGGAAAGCCCGTGGGATGATTAGGAATCATTGCTATTCACAAATGGACTTTTTCAGCACAAGATGTTCTTGCTTGTTTAGTCATCACATTGATGAAGTAGTAAGGCAGAGTGCATTCTGTTCACAAGCAGAACTCATGCTGCTGGATCAGTAGCCTTTCAGCAACATTACTTAACCCAAATTACCCGAGCAACATATCCAACTGCCTCAACAAATAATTTGTAAATAAAATATTTATTTTAGTTGTTTGGGATAAGGTTCCCTTTTCAGGAAATGAATAATGGATAACATTTGAATATTGGAACTTTTTAAACAAGTGATCAAACATATTATTGTTTGAGGTCTGTATATCCAAAACTTTTTCTTTCCATCTGGAATAAGGACATCAGCTAAAACAAATATATTATTTTGATTATTATATTTATTATACAATAAGAGTCATTGTAGTGTTATTCTGTGGTTCACCAGGGAGAAGAGTATAAGTAACTAATGACTTAAATGTCTTACTGTGTTATGCTTAGATGTGTTGGGCACTTGAATAGCTAGTATTGAGATCCGATGTTAAAATGCAGTGTAAGGCAGACAGTGATGGCAGGGCAGGAGCAGGTTGACCCACTTTGGGGAACATGCTGAAGTGGACAGTTGGCAGGGCCTGGGCAACAACAGTTTGCTCAGGTGTGTGTTCTCACGTTGCTAGGGAGATACATTCCATAAAAACTCACTACTGAAGGGGAGAACCCTGCTTCTTAAGCCGACTAGGGCAGGGCAAAGCAGGTCAGAACTCACATAGCCTTAGATGCTTCCGACACTTTTTCTACACGCACTCATTCATGCTCACACACATACCTCACTAGGCTTGGTGGGCAGTGACTGACTAACTGGAATAGCTGCTGTAATCGACACCTCTCCTTCTGTATGCCCTGTCTCTCATCACTCTCCCAATTTGCACTCGTTTCGAATGGACTTCATTGACTCAATACCCGGCTTAGTCAAAACAATCTATCAGTTATGCTCAACTTGGCAAAGCACTGCCCCACCATTTGAGGATGTGTCCCTAAGCCCTACCTGTCAAAGGGGAGTAAGTCACATTTATTATTCAGTATGGGCTGTCTTCTGCTGACCTGATCATTAGTGAGCTGGGGGGAGCCTCAGTAGTCAACCTGCACGCCACGGCAGAGAGAGAGAGAGAGAGAGAGAGAGAGAGAGAGAGAGAGAGAGAGAGATAAGAGAGAGAGAGAGAGAGGAAGAGAGAGAGAGAGAGAGAGAGAGAGAGAAGAGAGAGGGGGAGAGAGGAAAGAGAAGAGAGAGACAGAGAGAGGAAAGAGAAGAGAGAGAGATCCATTTACATAATGCGAGCAAGATGGTATAAGATCATAGTGACATAGTTATGTTTATGTGATATTCAAGCCATTCATAAATGGCCAGAATATTCCCTCTGGTAGCAGTTCCTGGGCAATACAGGACTGTGGTCCACGCTGCAGTGGTGTCTCAAGGACAGCTTTGCTCAGTACCCTCCGTTTCAAAGGCAAAACAACAGGATTGATTTGGTGGCCACATTTCACGCTGTGCCGTGCCATAGAATCTACACCCGTTTTCATGAATGCATCGTCCAATCTGAATAATTGCCTTGTGAGTCTTTCATGTGCTGCTCTGTTGAATGGGACACAGTGTGGAAGCAGATAAGGAATAAATGAATACAAAATAATTTCCTCTATTTTTCTCCCACTCGTGTTACCCCCATTAACTGGTCTGTTCGCTGGCATTCAAGAATAACAGAGCGCTGATTGTGCTCTAAACCAACCAACCGGCAGTAATGACTTGAAACAGATGCTGGATATTACATACATGCCACGCTTTCCATTTCGGAGAAGCCTACACCATTTATGAATACAAGCACACCGTGACTTCTGTTGGCTCACTAGTCAAAACTTCTACTAATGTGACCATGAGATATAAAGAATGAACAAAAATGTGATTTTTAACTGTTTTTCAAGCCCACACTGAAGTGAGGATGGTTTTGTATGGCAGCATGGCTGTCATTGTGTAATAATGGATGCTCCTGTACTCATTTTGTGTTCCTCTTTAGTTCAGGTCAACAGTTATAGAGTTTATTTGATGGTAGGTTGCATATACATGATGCACCGGATAAAAATGTTCAACAGTTGGGTTTTTGCACACTGCAGTAAAACAAAGAGGGATTTTATATTATGTGTGGTCATGTGGGTGCTAATCGGAGACTGCCAGAACCTCCAGGATACCTGAGCTGAGAGGACATATCATATTTATGTATTTTGACTTTCATGTATTTTGAATTTGCAACAAAATATTGAATATGATGCCTTGATTTCAGTTTGTGGTAATTTGTCCAATTATATTTGGTCCCCTACAATAGGGGGTATGATCTATGAGTTCACCCACTATGGATGTACCCTCACATTAAAGCTGAAAGACTGCACTTTAACCACATAGTGATTGTTTTATTTTAACTGTTTGATTGTTGGCGTATAGAGCGAAAACAACAAAAAATGTCAGAATACTTACAGACTACACAAAATATTGTTTTGTCAGATTGAGCAGACATAATAATTTAAAAGTTTTTAGTTAATATTCTGCGATAAATCTCAAAATATAAAGACTAAATATATAATTTAAATGTTAAATCTGATTTTCTAAATAAATAAATAAATAATTATATCTCTGTTTCAGAAGCAAATATTTAGTAAAGTACAAATATGTAATTTAGTTTAGTTTAGTTTTCTGAAACCAAGATTTAAGATTTAATCTTTAAATGTTTTTTTTACCACAAATCTATATTTAAAATATTTAGCAGAAAATAAATATTTATCTGTATCTTAAAGTTGAAATTAAATATTTATTTAATATATAAAATTTGTAAATTAAATTTAAATAATTAGCCCCGCCCCTTGATGACTGGCATCCAATAGAGGGAGGAGGAGAAGTAGCTGGCTAGTAATGGGGGTAATTGAGGGTCTTCTAGCAAGGCTGTGAAACTTAGTGTTCTAAGGATTATATTCAATCCTGTTAGTATACGTATGTAGCAATATATACAGAGAGGTCACAGGCAGCCTGGACTATGTGCAGAGTGTGGGCTGGAACAGCATGAACCCCACTGCCTGAACCCATACAGGGAATGCAGCTATTCATGTCGCTGCCAGCTAGGCTGACATTTAGGGAAATGCATACAAGGATCCATCATACCTCCTGCACATGCTCTCATTGTGTAACCCAATGGAACCATTCAGTGCCATTGTCTGAGACTGGAAGGTTTATGAGGTCTGTGGTGTCGTACTAGTCAGATGGCAGTTTTCCTGCGAGGGATATGGATGTAGTGAAAATGCAGTCGTGTGCAGTTCTGGTTCTGGTTCTGCACCAGGCACAGTAAATCAGTAGCTGGGGGGCTGTCATTGGTCCAACTGACTGAATTCCGCTGTGCCTGGAGGGACAGTGGGAAGAGAGAATGGTTGCTATGGAGATCGGTGCATGTCTCCAAGCACATGTGAATGGTCAGCAGAGCCCAGTCGGATTTATGAATCAATACCCTCCCTCCCACCACATGTACACACACACCCACGCACACACATATAGAAAATTTTATTTTATTTATTTTAAAGCATCTTTACTTACGGAATGTGCATAACACTTTTGCACAATACTGTGTGAGAAAAAAATGTTATGAAGTCAGTGTTGTGATGGTTAAATAATACCAGAAGGCCCTGTACCTGGGAGATGTATCAGCATACGCTGTGCTTTGACACACTCCCTGCTATATACAAACACCCACACACACACAAACACATGTACACACACACACACACATGCGCACGCACATGCACACACATTTGATGTGTGCACATTTCTCATTGATCAGCACAGACGGACGTGGAAACATTAAATCTCATCTCTTCCCAACAAATCCCAAAGGTGTAAAATCAAATGGAGCATAAAATAGATGTCTGACTGACATCTGAGGATGAGGCCTGAAAGAGCGGCCAGGCAGGGCCTGGCAGAGACAGGCAGAGTGCTCTTTGAAGAGGGAAGTGGGCCCTCATTTCTGACCTGTAATCCCACAAACAGGAAGGAAGAAACTCAAGATTGTGCTGATACATAAGACCCTGCCATGTCTCATAGTTTGTTTTATAGTTTGAAGCTATTACGTTACTATGGTTTTAGTTTGCAGCCTGATTCTAGGCTCTTTCATATTTTTTTGCTGTATTATTATAATCATGATTATGAAATCTGGCGTGATATCAGACCCCTGCATGGTTTTACACTGGAGGTACACAGTGGACTGATTGGTTGCGGCTTGGGAGAATGCATCTGTGATGAAATGGCCAATTGTGGAGAGGCACAATAAAGCAGGAACTCTGTGCTCCCGTGAGCCAAGGTGTAACCTGAAGATAGCACTACAGTGAAAAGGATCAATATAATGTCAGACATTTTGAGTTTGTGTGTGTGTGTGTGTGTGTGTGTGTGTGTGTGTGTGTATTTGTATTTGTACATGTGAGAGAGATAGAGAAAGCACGGGAAAGTCTTTTCTAGGTCAATGCAGAAGAGCAGCAAAATGTCTGGTTCAGTTAACGTTTAAAAATCAGCTCTTTGCATTCTTTTATATAATAAACTTCCTTTAAAAATACATTTTATGCGATATTGACAGGAGTGGCATGGGCATTCTTCACTCATCAGATCTACGTATGGTTGATTCAATTTTAAACAAAAACTGATAAACAGAGAGACATTGGCCTCAGAGACTAGGGTGGCCCTGTGAGATTGGTGCTTATTGCATTGTGCCATAATCTGTGCCAATCCATCAGTATCATTCTATAGAGATGAACACGTAAGAGATAATAGAGAGAAATTTATTCAGTTAGGAAGAATCATGTTAGGTAGCACAGCTCTGCTCTCTTCCGCTCCAAGGAAAAGTGTGAGTGGGCAACCGGGATATGCCAGTGTTTTCAGTGAGGCACTGTCGCTCTGGGTCAGACTGAGCTGACCACTGGGTGAGCATCAAGGGGAGGTCTCACTCCCTCACCTTTTAAAAAGAAATGATATTTTAATAAACAGTTATACCTGTTATCATTGCCATCTGTGCCAGGGTATTATTGATTGCCTGTTTTATCCGACAGTGAAACGAAGAATCCAAAGTGAAACGAGGCCAGATGTGATTGAGAATTGAGGCCGTGGGTTGACGGCAGTGAGGTGCTGAAATTGTGGCTCCCTCAGCATTGTATTTCCACACTGTATTTGTGGGTCCCGGGGGGGTTCTGGAGCAGTTCACAGGCTGGATGGTGCTGGAAGCAGGGGGATCGGGGATTGGGCAGTGGAGGAAGCAGAAATCTTTTGGACCAGATGATGTCAGAGGTGGGGGAATTCCACAATTTGTGGCAGAGCATATCCTGATGTTGTGCAACATGTAAAGCAGAGGGGTGCTGGAATGCGGTCAGATGACAGCAATGTATGAAACTCCAGGATTCACCAACACGGATGTGGAGGAATGAGGAAAGAACAAGAAATCCTTCTCCGTTGTGTCTCATTAAATTCCAGGCTTCCTGTCTCGTGACCCTTGGGCCCCCTTAAGCCCAGGGCTGATGGAAGACTAGTGTCATTGCCATAATAACAGGTAGCCATCTGCAGCCTTCATGGTGGTAGGTTGGATCAATACTAACATGATACACAATCACAGCAAGTAATACTTTTGAAAGGTGAACACTTCATTTTGATGATGCTCTTTTTCCCAAAGACTTTTGACAGCATTGTGTGGAAATTGTTGTCCTCAGTACTATTACAAGGTCAGGAAACATAGTATAAGGACACATTAATAAAGCACATGATTGCAAGAGGACCACTCAGGCCCTGTTGTTTATAAAAATAACAGAAAAGCTTGCTAGGCTAACTAACTGCAATTCACTCTATTTCTTTTATGTCTTTTTGCCCCAGGAGGAGAAATGATGGCAAAAAAATCAAATCAACTAAATCAAATTATCTTTAATTACTATTACTTTGGTCCAGATGTCCCAGATGGGAGAAAGTGAGCCATTCATTTCTCTTTGTTCGCCTTAGTAATGCGCAAAATCTGACTATGAATGCAAAGAACATGTTGAGGATTCAAGGGAAGGTAATGCAGAATCAGCAGATTTTCAGCCAAATCCTTATCCGTGTATACTTTATTATAAATACCAATGAAGAATATGCTAATGGGTACATATACGTATAAGTACAAAAAATTCCTGGGGAGGAATCTGTTGACTGATTAAAAAAACGATCTCCTCTTTGAGGAAGACTTCCATGAATTCTGGAGGGTTTAAATGATTCAATGATTGTGAGCATGAGTATACTGTTTACCCCTGGGACTGGCAGGAAACTATTAAAGTTAGATAGGCATTTCTCACGAGGTTCATTCTCTGCAACCAGGAGAGTCACCAATGTTAAACAAATTCAGCTGTAGTTTATTTCAATGACGGATGTCCTGGGTTGAAACGTAAGCTTGTGGAAATACCGGTGGCGCTGACGGGGGCGGTCAGCTTTCTTATTGTATCAGTTAAACAGCTGTGTTTCCACACGTAATGTCATCTCTCCATAAAACGCGGGGTAGTACGTGTGCTTCTCCCAGTGACGTGAGGACAGACCGGGGGTGTGTGGGCCAAACAACGGGAGAAGGAGGAGGGAGGAGACCACGAAGGAAAAGATTAACATCATTGATTGGTTCCCTTAGCAGAATGAAGTGTTGTGGCTGGTTGGGTCTCATCAGTGGCAGTAGAGCAGTTTACTGAAGGACCTTTTGGAGACGGAGGGGGAGTGGGAGGGACGGACGGCCTCCTCGAGGGCAGCGTACCAGGCAGGGTCTGCCGTCTCCATGTAAGGAAGGCGACGGCTGAGTGCGTCGTGCCTGAGTGGCGCAGCGTTTACACGCCGCTGGATTTATGTGCCCAGTGCGCAGTGTGTCATGCTCCCCCTGACATCTGTTTATGGCTCTGAGAGAGGGGCTTCCAGTCAGCGTCCAGCACCCGCAAGATACACCACAGCTGACAAGTGTCCAAACTGACTGACTGACTGGCTGACTCTCTCCCTAACTCACTCTCTAACTCTCTTTCTATCTCTCTCTCATCCCATTACACACATCCTGTGTGGTAATTTAGGGATTCATTCCATTCGCTAATCGCCCCCCTTCACTTCTTTATGCACCTGTGGCATGCTGTGGGCGTGGCCATCCACAGGCAGGGTGCCACGGCCTCTCTCTGGCCCTGTGCCAGCCCTTTGGCCCTCTGCCTAGTTTGCTGTTTTGTTAGGATACGGCATGCATGACTTTACTGGGAAGGAGGGAGGTATTCAGTCGTGTTGTACAGGATAAGAGCCACACAGGAAAAGCACTGGTGTTATGTTCCTGTGTTCCGTCTGTTAGTTTATCATTATTCTTGTAATTTATAATTTTTCATATTCATGTCTGGTGTTCTGTTTCTATTCATTAGTCTTTGAACTCGTCTTCCCCTGTGATGTCTGAGTCTGAATGTTTACTTGCTCAGTCACTCCCCTGTCTGCGTGCCCCACTATTCGGGTGTTTACGGTAGTTCCGGGGGTTCAACCTTCCTTCCAATCTTGCATTCCTTACTTCCTGCTTTCTCTCCATTTCATGTTTGTATATAGCACTAATATACTAATCCCAACTAACATAGAAGTTGTACAGTACTAATTATACAAACACACTAATATGTTTGTCAAACTAACAAACTAACATTCATTAGTTTTGGGTATTTGTAATTTAAATCACTTAAGTAACTTTCTAACGCGTCTCCAGTTTCAATTCTGTTCTGTAACTCCGCCTCCCTATTCTATCACTGATTACCTTCTTAGTTTCAGCGAAGTGTTCGCTGCTCGTTATTGTGCTATTACCCTTTCATGTGTCTCACCTGATGTTTATTTGTTAGACCGCCCTCACTCCCATGCCCCGCCTAGTTTGTCTCATTCCCCTGTGTATTTATACCTGTCCTTTTCAGTTGCATCCTGCTTGTTCATCTTGTCCCGAGCCCTTTATTATTTCCCCCAGTTCTAGCCCCCTTGCCCTTGCCCTTGCCCTTGCCCTTGCCCTTGCCCTTGCCCTTGTTTATCTGGATTTCCGGTTTTGACCCCTGCCTGCTTCCCTGGACTCTTCTTTGGTTGTTGTGGATATCGGTACCTCTGCCTTATTGGACTGACCCCCTGGTTTTTGACCTTGGCCTGTTTTCCCCTGTCATCACCTAGGCCACAGACCACTGCTTTTCCTGTGGCATTCAGACACATATGTCCAGTTATAAAACCTCTTCATAAATACGAAGGACTATTAAAATTGATTTGTGTTTATACTTCTTTGCTCCGAGTTGTGAGCATTAAAAAACATTTGATTCAATTTGTCACTAATGTCTTTACATTATATAACGTTCTTCAAACTTGGCTACAGGCTGTGACATAATTAAATGTATGTGGAACAAAGAGGGAGAGATATATTCTGTAGAGGAAGTATTCCTTCCTGTCTTCGAAATGAGGCAATGTGACCCGTTGTTCTATTCTATATACAGTGTCCCCTTTTCTTGCTGAGGGATAATGTAATTTTTTCATTTTCTTTTTTCTTTTCTTCTTATTAGTCTTCTGCTTTTATGAATTCTTATTATAAGCAAGTAAATAGTGTTTCTGTCACTATAGCATTTTTTTGCAAGCCGCCCCCTCACAAGAGGTTGATTTACAGTTCCTGCACACGCCCCTGGTTGTATCAGATTCTGTCTTTGAGGAGGACAGTTTGAGAAGGACATCTCTTCTGTGGCCTTTTGGCTCAGATACAGAGAAACAGAAGAAGGGCTTGTGTCTGCCAAGCAATGAGGAGTGTAGGAGTCTGGTGGGACACTGCTGGGTTCCATTTATACCTTAAAATGCACCTCAAAAACACTGCTTCCACTGCACAGCAGGAGCCAAGCTGGTTCAGTCAAAGCTGGCTCAGTCAGTATGACAAGACAAGTTTCACTATTGCACTTCCTGGAATCAGAGCCTGACCATGTGACATCACACATTTTGGAAAGAACAGAAGGATGACGTTTGTTGTGGTTAGTACTTCCTCTTTGTAGGAAACACATTTGAGAGCTACAGTGATCGGTAATGATAACACGCTTTGTTGTTTTAGCACTAAATGAGAGCTAAATGGTTGCCTAGCACACCAACTCTTCCTACAGCTCTAAAGACTCCGTACAGCTTCATGGGGACTAGTCCGACATATGGAACGCTTGTCCCCATGATGTTATCTAGGTAAGGAGTCTTTATAGCTTTATTGTCCTGGCTGTTGAGCACCTTGTAGTCCTCGTTTAGGTGACCAGCTTGAAGCACGTTGGGGCTCTCCTTTTTTGCATCTTTCTACAGCTCACTTAAATAGTAAATAGGCCAGCATCAGCCACAGTATCTGACTGGGTTTTCTGCTCTGAAAAAAGCAAATTTTCCACAGTTAAGCTCCACTGCACTTCATTAGGTGGCAGTTGAGGGACATTTGCATGTCCCATCCAGCTATAGATGACCAGTGTACTGTATGCACTGACTGGGTGCACCAGGGGCAATTATTCATGTTTTGCTAAATTTATTAGAGGTGTGGGGAAAACTCATGAGCTCTGCCTTGTGCAGGTTGGACAATATTTTCACATGCAGCACTATTTACAGCCATGCAGACAGGTATGTGTGTTTGTACACTGTACAGCCAATAACTGCCTCTTGCTTCTCCCGAATACTGCAGTTTCCTCGCTTTCTTGGGAGTGACGACAGCACTACCCTATCCTCATTATTTGCAAGATTGCTGGTTGGCTGCACGGATATATCACCATAAACTGGAAGTGGCATTTATGCCGGTTTGTAGTAAAATACTGTATTAATTTACCTGTGACTGTGGGATATTGTTGTTTTCACCAAATGAGCCAAAACATTATGCCTAATATGCTGTTGGTCCTCTGCATGCCACCAAGACAGCTTTGATCTGCCGAGGCATGGACTCTACAAGACCTCTGAAGGGACCCTGTGGTATGTTAGATGTTAGCAGCAGATCCTTTAAGTCCTTTATGTTGCAAGGTGGAGTCGTCCATGACGATTTAGCCCTTGTCAAAGTTGTTCAGGTTTCAGCCTGCACATTTCTCCCGCATCCGACGCATTGTCTCTGAGAACCAATGGTTTGCTTACCGTCTAATATATCTCAGGCCTTGACATGCGCCATTGTTAGGAAATAGTCGTTATTCGCTTCATCTTCGAGTGGTCATAGTGTTTTGCCTCATCTATGTATATTAAGAGCCTGATGGCTCCATCAATCATAGATGTTTTGACACCGTTATCTAAATTTTTTTCCATTAATTATACAAAAGGCTATGTTGTTTAAAATGGTTCTGCAAGATGATTTTTTTGGCAACTTTTCCCTTTTCCATTACAGTGTTTTCCAATGCTGTTACTTTTCCGATCTCTGTGCCTACAGCACAATTAAAAACATAAAAATATAAAAAATGTAATAGAATAAATAATTTCCTAATGAATCTCTTTGGGTTGGAAGGTGTACTGTAGAAAATAATTTGACTGACAGGAAGACTTTTTCTTCCTCTCTAAGATTGTGCTTCTTCAATTGATAATTAATTAAAAAGGATCTGTTGAAATTTTCATTGAGTGTTTGAAAAAAATAGGCCAGTTTTACAGGTTGTTCCTCTTCCGTCCTGCCAAGGGACCATCTGTATCTCTGAGCCCTGACAACATTCGGGATCCAACGGCGCACGCACATGCATACACACGCGCGCCGACACACACACACACACACACAAACACACACACAGACACACACACACACAGACTCACACACAGACACAGACACACAGACCCCCACACACACAGACACACACAGACACACACGCACATACACAGACACACCCACTCAGACCCACACACACACACACACACACACACACACACAGACACACAAACACATACACACACAGGCAGACCTATAGGAGGTTCTACAGGGGGAGAGAAGACCCTGTTCATGGGCAGTGCCTTGCGGCAGCCCCACTGGCACCACTCTGGGGCAGGTTCCCAGGCCACACAGAAGAGAGCCTTCCTGTTCTATTTATACCTGTGCAGGCAGGGGTGTGATTTAAATATAGAGACTGAGCCCCAG
Organism: Conger conger; assembly: GCF_963514075.1. Classification (NCBI taxonomy): domain Eukaryota; kingdom Metazoa; phylum Chordata; class Actinopteri; order Anguilliformes; family Congridae; genus Conger; species Conger conger. Next base: position 14,324,692 of record NC_083773.1, on the reverse strand, counting down.
TGTCTCTGCAGCGCTGTTATCTACAAAACATCAATTATTTAAGTGAGAAAATGTGCTGCTGATGAGGGCCACCTCTTTCACAGGATGAGATGTAATAAGTGTTGGCATGGTTTAGCAGCCGTGTCATGGGTGTGCGTGTGGTGTGTGTGTGTCTGTGTGTGTGTTTGCACTGTGCATATGCAGGTCTAAGGTGGTAACTGGATTGATAATTTATTGATGACGGGTTTTAATGTTTCTAGTCCCTTGCTCACCCATGTGAAAATAAAATAAGGAAGTTCACTGCAAATCCAATAACAGGTATAGTTGGGAATCTTAAGATATGTGGTAATTGGGGTCCTCTCGCATTGCCATGGTCACCCACAGCATCAGAGAAGTTGGTACCAAACCATTATAGCAATCTGCATCACTGCTGCTTATGACTTTATATTGAACAACCATGGGAAGCCTAATCTGGATGGTAATTGGCTGTTCATACAGTGCTGCGTTTGATTCTGTTTTTTTTCTATAGGAGCACCTGATAGTAACTGACATATTGCTCCTAACATTATCAGCATGACAGAGACTGAAATGTGCTAGCATGAGATAGTGATTTAAATGAGCAGGAGAGAGATAAACAGGACGGGAATTCAGAGAGAAGTGGCGATAAACAGGAAAAGAACTGAGCAAGATAGATTAATAGCAAGAGGAAAGAGGGGGAAGAGGGATGAGAGTGGAGGAGGTCTGACAGACCGGCTCCGGACCAGCGACTCCCGTAATCGCCACCTGGCGGGCCGTGAGGTGGTTGCCATGACGACGGCCAGCGGCAGCCCTCGCGCAGATAGCGAGGTTTGATCTTTTGATTATGTGTTCACAGCTACGGGCCGGGTGTGGAGACCCCTGGGGGCTGGAGGTCACTGAGCGATAGTGTGATAGCTAAGCTTGGGAAACGGTTCCCTGCTTGGACTGTGAGTGCTCACAGCCCCCTGAGCTTTGCAACAGTGAAGAGGAGATGCGCTGGCCCATGGATCACTTCGGGAAGCTTGATATATGGAGCAGTCTGCAGTCCCTCTGCACATTCTTAAGACAGAAGTGTGTGTGTGTGTGTGTGTGTGTGTGTGTGTGAGGAACATCATTATGAGAAAAGGGTGCACTCAAAACTGTGTTTAGGCTGCGTGCTTACAAGTCCTAAAGTGCTTCAGAGTGGTGAGGGCTTCCAAAGTGAACTTTTTAAAATGACAAACATCACTTACTAATAGCATCTGTCCACACCTCATTATCACCTCATGTCAGATGTTCCAGGAACACAAAGTTCGCAATCAAAGAGTCAGCTCAGCACAATCAGGGCAGTGGACACCTCGAGGGGTGTGGGGCAGTGGAGCTGTGATCGTGACTTGGCTGTTTGCTTGAGCATGCAGTTTAACCGACAATGCATATTGGCTGCATTTCTTCAGCAGCTGGTAAAATGAAAAATATTTAAGAATCTTTGGGGTACCGGTATCTGCAAAACAACTGAAATACTAAATACAATGCTTGTAAATATATATATATATATATATATTTAAGTACAAGACTGCAAGTAGCAAGAGAACCATAATTGAGCGCACCAGAAAGCCTGCTGGAGCAGACGGAGCAAGAAAGCCAGTGTGTAAGCGCATGAGAGAGTTTGCAAGACAGCAAGGACATTTAACCTCAGGCCTTTCAGCTCTATGTATTCAATGGCACCTGGAGGACAGGGCCAGAACTGAATGAAGAAGCTGAAATGAGTGTGTCATGTGCACTGTGAATCTGGAGCACTGACCAACCGACAGGCATTTCAAACACCAAGATGGGAACCTGCTCATCCAAGTATAATGCATAAAGTAAATTGTTGGTTAATTACATGCCTGGATTAAATCAAAATCCTTCATATAAAAACAGTTGCTATTAAATAAAAAACAGTATTCCAGATTGCTGTACGATAACATACTTTATTAGTGGCTGTGTTTTGATTTTAGATTGATTTTAAGTTTGATGGATAGTGTTTTTCCAGGAAGAACTTTTCCACATTCTTGGTATTTACATTACTTTTAAGTCCTAACACGTTTCTTTTTTTTTCACCACATTTGTGTGTGTTGGCAGTGAATGTAAGAGGCTTTTTCCTGACTTTGTTTATTCCAATAGAGGATTAATAAGGGCTAAGTACAGGGAGTCTGTAGTGCTCTCTAAATGTGTCCTTAGTGTGTTATGTTATGTGCCTCACATATTAATTTTTTTTATATTTGATTCTAAATTAGTGGATTTTTTATTTATTCGACAAAAATGATTTTAGAAGATACCATTAATGTAAGCAATTTCATGACATGCGTTTGGAAACTGGTCTGAGGATAAGGATACATGCTGTAAGATGCAGTAAGCTGACTGCAGTTCCTCTGTGCCTCTGGCTCCACTGCGTTTCAGTGCTTGGGTGGGCCTACGCAGTGAGAGAGTGGGTTCCTGGCCCTGATCCTCCTCCAGACAGTTAATCAATGACTGCCTCAGTTAGCCCTATTACCACCGGAACTGTGGAGCATTGCTTAAGTAATCCAGTCCAGTCCAAGAGAGGGTCACTGGATCACAATGCATCTGACACACACCCACCCATCTCACCTGACCTATCAGAAACCGGGAAGAGAAGAGGCCTGTGACATGATAAGCATTTTGAGAAAATGAGCCAAACAGGGGGATGAACTGTCCTCCTGTACAACCATGATTGTCTGAAGTGATTTTCTCCTATCTTGGCATCCTGTGCCTCTTCCTGACTCCACTCAGGGACATTGCATATTGTGCAATTATATTGTGCAGTTGCTTGATCGGGACATCAGCGCAGAGAAGCATTATGAGTGCCAAGTGAGGCATTCAAAAACAAGGCACTTACAGTGAATGAAATGTCATTTCTCTGGTGAGAGGTTGTTTTTTAACAACAGAAATGTTATTTTATATGTACATTTCATACAATATATCTTCCTACAGCCTACAGGGAGTACTTTTCTCTTACAATATGTAAACGCATGACTGTGACTGAGTGTTTTTCAGATATAAATGTAAAAAGACATTGTATTCATATTGGTTTTCAGCATTGCAGTACAAGAATCGAAATACAATATAAATCATGAATGCTCACAGAACATGGACACCCCATCCACCCTTTTATAAATAATCTAAGGTGACCATGGAGCAGGATGCATTTTTGCAGTAGAAGAGAAAAATAATTCAAGATCACATCTCATGTTCTTACGGTCCATGATGTGATATGCAGGAAACACTCTTTCTCTCCTGCTGTGTCATAATCTGAACACTCCTGGGTAACCACCTCTTTTTTTCTGTTGCTCCATTATTCCATTATTAGATTTTTTAATTATTGATGCCATGTCCTTACTAAATGACAAGGTTAAGAATGAGGAACAGCCTTTATTGTGTTACCTTGTGTAACATAAGTTCCATTGTCTGGCAGTAGAACTGAAGCAGCCTTCCAGAGAATCGGGTGTTCCAGGAGGCTGTTTGTGTCAGGAGCCCATCCCTCTCTGGGCCCTGCTGACTCAAGGCTCTCAGTTTCAGCCGTGTGGCCCCAGCAGGCTCACAAAGATATGAACACTGAAGGCAATTCCCCATCCTGAAAATCAGAATGTCCCTCTTTCTTTCTTCTCAATCTCTCTCTCCTCCTCTCTCCATGAAGAACAAGAACAGGAAGTTGGCTCAGCAGTTCTGTGAGCCAACTTTCTTCTTTGGGAAGTCTGCTGGTGCTGGCTGGTCTCTATGGCTAAATTGTGTTCACGGTGCCTTTATATTGTCCATGCATGTTATACTGTATATTTAACTGTTAATAAGGGCCTGCCTTATTGTTTTTCTAATAGATAATATAATTTAGTTGGTGTTGTGACATAATATTGCATTACATTAATGGCATTTTTATCCGGAGCGACTTGCAGTTGATTAGACTAAGTAGAAGACAATCCTCCCCTGGAGCAATGCAGGGTTAAGGGCCTTGCTCAAGGACCCAACGGCTGTGCGGAACTTATAGTGGCTACACTGGGGATCAAACCACTGACCTTGCGGGTCCCAGTCATGTACCTTAACCACTATTCTACAGGCCGCCCTGGTGTTAGTGCAATGAGCTTTATTTTCAGCTGGCTGGGGGTGTTTTCCCTACATTCGGTTATGGCTATGGCTATGGCTAATGGCAAGGGTTGGGTGATTTTAATGTTTCCAAAATTGAATTTCAATATTTTGTTCAGTGCTGGTAGTGGAGTTTTTTTTATACTTTGTACATTGATTTCACAGAATTCTGATTTCAGATATTCAAGTTTTACCTTTTTTACCATCACTCTCTTGGTTCTCTCACCGTTCTCTGTCTCTTTGGCTCTGTGCTTTTATTCATCTCTCTCTCTCTCTCTCTCTCTCTCTCACACACTTCTTGCACACTCTCTCAATTTTTCTCTCTGACTCCTTTAATCTCTCCTGTCTTTTTCACTTTTTCCTCTCGCTTTCTCGCTTCCCCCCCCCCCCCCACCACAACTTCTCTCCCTGTCTGTCTTGATGGTAATGTGTTTTCCAAGTGGCAGCTGGCTTGTGAAAAGGTTTCCTGTGCTTTAGATGTGCTAATGGTCCAATTACGCCCTCCGAGGAGGCAGGGCATGTGGGTCAGGATGAGAGAGTGAGGTGTCAGGGCAGGACACGAGACAGCTCTGACTGTAGTCTCTGTCCTTGCAGCGTGGCCAGGAAAATGCTGAGCTGTAGACGACAATTGTCCTTATGATTGAGTGCATGCTAGTCTCTGCTGTCATGTTCAAGTGAAAACCTTCACCATTTAATGTCAGTCCGTGTACCATTAACCTTTTAGGAACACTATGGGGACAATGTAATTACTTAAGTGCAAAAATACACCTTTCCATTGTAAGCCGGTCATAAGGAACATTTGGTCTCATGCGCTGGTCAGCTTGCTGACTTCCCCCCTCCTACATTGTTAGCCCCCACCATTGGCACACATGCCTGTGGGGGAGAGCTAGAGAAGGATTTTCTCACATTCCAGAACAGGAATATTGGAGATGGTATAAAGATGTTTCATGATAATCCCAGGTCAGAATATAGTGATGTTTGGTGTTATTCTGATTGGTTCAGTGCGACTGGTGTAATGGTCTAGTTTTTGTAACAGTCTACCTTTTGATATCACAACCATTCAGGAGCCGAGGGGAAACTGGACAAAAAGTCTCTGTAGAAGCCAGGTGTTTTAGCCCCCTGCCGGGTGGGCCTGGCTGTAAATTATAGATGGATGAGAACTGGATTTCGGAGATAAGGAGAAGAAACCAAACAGTCTGGGATGTCTCCTTTCCTTTCATTCACCCAAATCAGGTTTATCCAAAAGGTATATTACCATGAGAGGCACAAAGACATATTTACAGCATAATGCAGTTATCATGAAAACTCCCAACTACAGCATTCATAGATATGATGGGGCTGCCATCTGTGAAGAGCCTGTGAGCTGGGGGTTGACTCTGCCATTTGTGAGGTGGGGGTTCTGGGGCGTGTCAAAAGGGACAAAGGACAATACTGTTTGTAGTACCTTTTGAGGAGTTCCAGACCAGTGACACCAAGATGATAAAGGAGAGATATATGGTGGGTGGATGAGCGGTTCCCGGGCAATTAGGCCATGTGGGCCATTAAAACTCCCGGGAAAGGAATGTGCCTAACATCTTATGGCCCCACACCTGGTCACTTCCAGGGGGAAAGACTCCGGGCAGTACCACAGTGCCCTCCTTTGGGCACTGCTGTCATTACCCCAGGGACTACTCTCTTGAATGAAAACCTCAAAACTGTTGTTTAGATGGTAAATAGACCCGGTAACACCTTGAAAACATTGCCCATGTGATCCTTGTATTATTGCATTAAGTCTTATGTAATGGTAACAGGAATTGCATGTAAAATGGATAATCAGGAGGGAAGTTTCATGATAACTGCACCATAACAAAACATTAGGATAATCTGTTTGGTATGGATGTGATCCAGTAAAGTCAACGAATCAGATGAGATACATTTCATACCAAATGGATTTTAATTAACCATAGTTTCAATAACTCAAGGGAAAACCTACACGTCCTCTCCTGGTAATCATCTTATTTTCCCTACTCAACAACCCCCAACGGTGGGGGTCTAAATTCCAGATTTGACCACCCCTCCAGGTTGATTTATGGCACTGCCGCCTGGTTTCAAACGTGTGATTTGGCATAAAAGCAAGGGAGACAGACCAATCGGGGAAGATCGTATTCGACTTCCCACACAACATGTCTTGGGTATGTATGTATGTATGTGTAGCAGTGGAAGATCGTATTCGACTTCCCACACAACATGTCTTATGTAGGTATGCGTGTATGTAAGTATCGGGAAGATCGCACTCGATTTCCCACACTGTGCATACTTTGTATATGTGTGTAGCGAAAGCAGGCTGGGTAAGATTTCACTCTATTCTATTTATCTTTAATTTGTCTATTGACTGTAATTGACTGTTTTAATCTACGCTAACTGCCTACCCGTCTGGAAATAAATTATTTTGTTTGTAACTTGCGTGATCTCCATGACTCTAATTCATCTTGTACCTTTTCAGCCTAAATTACAACTGAATATTGAGGGGGACAATGGGGACCAAGGACTGACCGATCGGCAGTCCCGTGGTACAGGTGATAGTTCTAAGCTGTGAGGCCAGCAAGTTTCTGCCACCGTAAAGGGTCGGCTATGCAAGGCTTTTGTGGTTTGATGTGAAGGGAACCCATGGGCGTTAATGCGCCGGTTTCTGTCGAACTATCTCTAAGGAGCCCAGTTAATGCTACGCCGACCTGGGCTCACAACTATCATGACTGTGTTGCATGTATTGTGTTGACTGGACCCTCAGCCTCTGAGTTCTACACCGAACTGAGAGCTTGGTACCCCTGTGATAGTTCTAAGCTGTGAGGCCAGCAAGTTTCGGCCAACGTAAAGGGTCGGTTAGGCATGGCTCTTGTGATTGGACGCGAAGGGAACCCATGGGCGTTAATACGCCGGTTTCTGTCTAATTAGCTCTAAGGAGCCCAGTTAATGCTGCGCCGACCTGGGCTCGCAACTATCATGACAGTGTTGCATGTATTGTGTTGACTGGACCCTCAGCCTCTGAGTTCTACACCGAACTGAAATATTCAGCAATAATGTTAAATCGCGAGAACATATATTGAGTAATAGTGGCGCAGGTACGAGTCGAGTGTAATCACTCCCGAGGTTCGCGTAAGTTGCACACCCAAATTTCTAAATTATATATCTTAAATGGAGTCAGATCAACGAGTGGAACGAGAGTAACCACTAAGCTTTCAAAACGGCCCCGTTTACGAACGGAGAATATTAGGAATATTACTGATCTGTTTCAGGCCAGTTGTAAGCGGGATATGGGGCAGGTCAATCCATATCCGACCCGTGGCAACAGACCCAGTATATTCCTAAACATAATTGTGCTCTGTTCGTGTGCGGAGTTTGTTAATTAAAATCTTTCATTCAACAGCCAGGAAAGAACACGTCGTCCCTTCACCTCCAGCTATTCCCTCATTGGTCTAGCTGTGCAGGTTCTACAAGTGGTGACCCCGACGTGATCTAATTTCATTATGTGATCAAACTTCATCCATGTAAGATTCGTCTGCCGAGGCTTACAATGGGTGAGGTGTCTGAAGTTTGTCCTTACTGGTGGTGTTGTTGCATTCCGGCATGATACCCGTTACCGCGGGTGTATGGTTTTTTCTTCCATCTGGTTTTGCGGTCCTTGGTGTGGTGAGTAGCACAATTTCTTTCATATCGACATATGTTTGGGAGAGTTGTGTTATTTTACTGCATGTACACTGTTTAGGGAATCGACATATCCTATACAGGGCTGGGACCGTAAAATCCAGTCATATTTGCAGGTTACTACCTCTCAGGGTATGTAACGTAATTATTGGAGGAGGTAAAGAGAGAGAAATGTTGATGTGCATGTTTTGTAACGGCGCTGTGTTGCGGTGGCTAATAGCTTACAGAGCAAGTAGGCTTCGGTAGCAACATGTTTGCAAACAAGCATGTCACAGAGAAGGTAAAAGTGTTTAGATCTGTATGTAGAGATGAGTGGTTTATGTGCTGGTAAGCTTGGAAAGTTGTATAATAATACATATATGTGTGCGGTCTGTTAGGATGCGCATATATAATATTAATTTTGGAGTAAGCTTGAGCTCCGTTAACGGTGGCAAGTTTCTCCATGATAATTGCAGAAATTGTTATAAGTTGCAACTGGGTGCTGAATCAGGGGCATGTTCTAGGTTCCCAGGTTGTCTGTGTTCCACGGCGGGTATACTTCTCAAGCCCTTTGATTGTGGTGGTTATAACAAGTATGGTGTTTATAACAAGACTTGAAACTATCGGGTATCCGTCCGTAGGGAGCAGCAGTTTGAAGTCTCAGTGATTGAGGCCTGTATCAGTGGTTGCGATATCTCTGTATACTAGGCCCGATGTTACGTCATAGGGCCGCTGGGTGCCACAGCAGATATAAGTCTCCACCCCTCTGATGCGCTGCTACAAGGTTGGGGAATATTCTGCACGTGGTGCCTATGTCTAGACCTCTGAGACGGGGATCGGGTGTCGCCTCACAGAATTTCTGTCTTTCTGAGCTGCTGGAAACCGAGTCCTCTGGCATGTGCTACCTGTATTGGCAACATTTGTATACTTATAATTAAATGCATAGGCAATAGTTTGTGAAATATTTGTTATAGACATATGTAAAATTAAATCTACTGAATGTTCTATAATAGATGTCACATAGGCGTTTGCCCTAGTGGGGATACATCTGTTGTAAAACAGGATGAAATCCCTGATTATATAATTTGTCCTATTGGATAAATTAAATTATTTAGGCATAGGCCAAATGTATAGTGCATCTTGGTGTACCATATTAGTTTCCTCTGCTTCACTTTGTGTGCTCTAGTTGCACCACTGTGAATGCAGAGAATTTATATTGTTATATACGGTATACTGCATGTCTGTGCATGTCATTTAAGAATTGTTAGTTAATAATACTAATATACTTACTTGGATGCCAGTTAGAGTAACTGAAGCATGTGTGTACCTAAATCTAATTGTATGTTTGTGTGGTTTCTCCCACTAACACAAAATATATATATTAGAATATTTTCTAGACCTTAGATAAACCAGTTAATGCCATGAAAGGAACCCTTTAAAGTTTTCACTGATTTACAGTGACTTGTGGCATCTGTGCCTATATGGTGAGGTGTGTACCACAGGAGAGGTCTGTATAGCCCAGTAACACTGAATTGGCTTATATTTTGGAAGGTGTTCCAAATGAAAAATGTTTAAGCAAATTTCAGAGTAAAAGAGAAGAAGCAATTCCTCCTCTTATTTACACCTCTGGGCATAAAACCTAACAAGGGGGGTCATTTTCTGGCAAGGACTGATTTATGGGTCATTCTACTCCCCCCACAGTTTCAAACTTCTCAGTTCCTCACTGCCCCCCCCTCACAGCTCTCACTGCTCCCTTTGTGCGTCTTGTCTCTCCTTCCCTAAGTGTTTGTCATGTGTGGTGTTTCTTGTTGTAAGAGCAGTGAACCTGCACTCTCAATGGTTTATCTTGAGAGAGTGTATGAATTGTTTTGTTTTGATGTTGTTTTTGATCAATTCTTTAATTTGATTACAGATTTATGCAGACATTCACCCTGCATAAATGTATATTTTTATTGTTTTTGATTCATTCTTTCATTTGATTACGGATTTATGCAGCCATTCACCCTGCATAAATGTGTATATTTTTATTGTTTTTAATTAATTCTTTGATTGGACGTATGGATTTGTGCAGACATTCACCCTGCATAAATGTTTATATTTTGAAGCAAATGGCTGCGTTATACATCTTGTGTTTGGTATATGTTAGTTTTAACCGTCCCAGTATTCTGTTCTGCATGCGATATACTGCAATATAGTAGTATGCATGGCTACAGGCACAGCTCGATAATTTAGTTCCTGAATTCCAAATACTTATAGGATAATTCATTATCCTAAATTTCATCAAGTTTGGTAAACCAGATGATCACTGGTCTCAAACATATCATTCATAGTTTACAAAAAATATATTCACGGCTGTTAGATCTGAAGCGCAGGCGCTCCATTCTATTAGCTGTTCACTTGTCCATCAGACCCATACCATCGAGCGTGTCTTAGCCTGCAGAACATATGCCAAGGGGTGGTTTGCTGCTGCCAGCAAGATATTCTGGACTTTTGTCTGCACAAGAACCCTAGTCATGTCGTAAGGGAATTCATTGAGGCCTTAGGCTGGCATAGGTGGATTGTGTCAGAACAAAGATAAATATTCTTTATCCACCTCATTAATGTGTTTATGTATTGTTTGTATGTTTACTATAAATAGTTGTACTGTTTATATTGGATTCTTGGTTTCTTTTCCTTTGATTCACCTAAGACAGGTCTATCTAAATTCCACTACCATACGCTCAACCTGCGTAGTAGTGAAGAATCAGGTATTTAAATTAGATCACCGTATTGGTGCATATCTCTATAAGGGACATGAAGACCATATTGACTACTCGCACTGGTTATCATGAAACATCTTGTCATTATTATATGTCTAACAATATTTTCCCATTTTGTGCCAAATGTATTGGTGTTCAGTTTTTGTCTGGCCATGCTGAGATCGTCCAGGTGTCTCACCCACAGTAGTACGTCATCAGCGAGATGAGCTCCTTCACGCATGAAGGTCTGACCTTTCCAGCGAGTCACTTGATTGACTGGAAGTGATTGAGGACTTCGTAATGGGTCAGATCTGCGTTCTGAGGAGAATTCCGCTGGAGATGGACGTCTCTCTGTGGTGGAAGGACACTATTTCTGGACAGTGTGCGTGGTCTCTGACTGACCTAATGGACCTGGTGCAACGGGTCGTCCAGGGCCAGCTCCTCTACCAGCTCTGCCCAGGATGCCTACATATGGTGGGACTGGTGGGACTGGGTGTTCTGAGAGTCCGTCATCACCAGCCTCATTCCACTCCCTAAAATCTTCTAGCCCTGCTGTTTCGGTGCTCAGCCCCCTGCAGGTGCCAACACTGTCGGGATTGAGACCCCAAGCATCCGCAAGGAATTACATGTACAGCCACGGCTTTCACAGTGACCCCTTGGAACTGTGTTGTTTGTCCCTCGGGGCCATAGGGGGGAATCTGTAAGCCGGTCATAAGGAACATTTGGTCTCATGCGCTGGTCAGCTTGCTGACTTCCCCCCTCCTACATTGTTAGCCCCCACCATTGGCACACATGCCTGTGGGGGAGAGCTAGAGAAGGATTTTCTCACATTCCAGAACAGGAATATTGGAGATGGTATAAAGATGTTTCATGATAATCCCAGGTCAGAATATAGTGATGTTTGGTGTTATTCTGATTGGTTCAGTGCGACTGGTGTAATGGTCTAGTTTTTGTAACAGTCTACCTTTTGATATCACAACCATTCAGGAGCCGAGGGGAAACTGGACAAAAAGTCTCTGTAGAAGCCAGGTGTTTTAGCCCCCTGCCGGGTGGGCCTGGCTGTAAATTATAGATGGATGAGAACTGGATTTCGGAGATAAGGAGAAGAAACCAAACAGTCTGGGATGTCTCCTTTCCTTTCATTCACCCAAATCAGGTTTATCCAAAAGGTATATTACCATGAGAGGCACAAAGACATATTTACAGCATAATGCAGTTATCATGAAAACTCCCAACTACAGCATTCATAGATATGATGGGGCTGCCATCTGTGAAGAGCCTGTGAGCTGGGGGTTGACTCTGCCATTTGTGAGGTGGGGGTTCTGGGGCGTGTCAAAAGGGACAAAGGACAATACTGTTTGTAGTACCTTTTGAGGAGTTCCAGACCAGTGACACCAAGATGATAAAGGAGAGATATATGGTGGGTGGATGAGCGGTTCCCGGGCAATTAGGCCATGTGGGCCATTAAAACTCCCGGGAAAGGAATGTGCCTAACATCTTATGGCCCCACACCTGGTCACTTCCAGGGGGAAAGACTCCGGGCAGTACCACAGTGCCCTCCTTTGGGCACTGCTGTCATTACCCCAGGGACTACTCTCTTGAATGAAAACCTCAAAACTGTTGTTTAGATGGTAAATAGACCCGGTAACACCTTGAAAACATTGCCCATGTGATCCTTGTATTATTGCATTAAGTCTTATGTAATGGTAACAGGAATTGCATGTAAAATGGATAATCAGGAGGGAAGTTTCATGATAACTGCACCATAACAAAACATTAGGATAATCTGTTTGGTATGGATGTGATCCAGTAAAGTCAACGAATCAGATGAGATACATTTCATACCAAATGGATTTTAATTAACCATAGTTTCAATAACTCAAGGGAAAACCTACACGTCCTCTCCTGGTAATCATCTTATTTTCCCTACTCAACAACCCCCAACGGTGGGGGTCTAAATTCCAGATTTGACCACCCCTCCAGGTTGATTTATGGCACTGCCGCCTGGTTTCAAACGTGTGATTTGGCATAAAAGCAAGGGAGACAGACCAATCGGGGAAGATCGTATTCGACTTCCCACACAACATGTCTTGGGTATGTATGTATGTATGTGTAGCAGTGGAAGATCGTATTCGACTTCCCACACAACATGTCTTATGTAGGTATGCGTGTATGTAAGTATCGGGAAGATCGCACTCGATTTCCCACACTGTGCATACTTTGTATATGTGTGTAGCGAAAGCAGGCTGGGTAAGATTTCACTCTATTCTATTTATCTTTAATTTGTCTATTGACTGTAATTGACTGTTTTAATCTACGCTAACTGCCTACCCGTCTGGAAATAAATTATTTTGTTTGTAACTTGCGTGATCTCCATGACTCTAATTCATCTTGTACCTTTTCAGCCTAAATTACAACTGAATATTGAGGGGGACAATGGGGACCAAGGACTGACCGATCGGCAGTCCCGTGGTACAGGTGATAGTTCTAAGCTGTGAGGCCAGCAAGTTTCTGCCACCGTAAAGGGTCGGCTATGCAAGGCTTTTGTGGTTTGATGTGAAGGGAACCCATGGGCGTTAATGCGCCGGTTTCTGTCGAACTATCTCTAAGGAGCCCAGTTAATGCTACGCCGACCTGGGCTCACAACTATCATGACTGTGTTGCATGTATTGTGTTGACTGGACCCTCAGCCTCTGAGTTCTACACCGAACTGAGAGCTTGGTACCCCTGTGATAGTTCTAAGCTGTGAGGCCAGCAAGTTTCGGCCAACGTAAAGGGTCGGTTAGGCATGGCTCTTGTGATTGGACGCGAAGGGAACCCATGGGCGTTAATACGCCGGTTTCTGTCTAATTAGCTCTAAGGAGCCCAGTTAATGCTGCGCCGACCTGGGCTCGCAACTATCATGACAGTGTTGCATGTATTGTGTTGACTGGACCCTCAGCCTCTGAGTTCTACACCGAACTGAAATATTCAGCAATAATGTTAAATCGCGAGAACATATATTGAGTAATAGTGGCGCAGGTACGAGTCGAGTGTAATCACTCCCGAGGTTCGCGTAAGTTGCACACCCAAATTTCTAAATTATATATCTTAAATGGAGTCAGATCAACGAGTGGAACGAGAGTAACCACTAAGCTTTCAAAACGGCCCCGTTTACGAACGGAGAATATTAGGAATATTACTGATCTGTTTCAGGCCAGTTGTAAGCGGGATATGGGGCAGGTCAATCCATATCCGACCCGTGGCAACAGACCCAGTATATTCCTAAACATAATTGTGCTCTGTTCGTGTGCGGAGTTTGTTAATTAAAATCTTTCATTCAACAGCCAGGAAAGAACACGTCGTCCCTTCACCTCCAGCTATTCCCTCATTGGTCTAGCTGTGCAGGTTCTACACCATCACAGCCCTAATGCACACAATAGGATTATCACCGCTCTCTTTTTCCCACGCCTTCCAGTAGTGTGTTTTGTGTTGTGGTGATTTGAGTGCATAGAATTCCCTCGCAGGCCAGGTACATGAAGCGAGGTGGCAGTTTGTGGGGTTCTGGGTAAATTAGTAAACATCCATGCCGCAGACCAGCCAGCAGACATAATAAAACTTCCTGTCTTAGCAGGCTTTATATAGAAACTCAATCCTATTATAGTTATCCTGTGCTGTCCTAAACCAGTGACAAACATTCTTAATGCCCCCCCCCCTCCCCCCCTCCCGCCCACACACACACCACATACCTACATATGCGCAGGCACACACAAGATCCCAATGTTTCACTTTTCAGATCCTACCATAATAGCAAATGTTTTCTTTAACCAGTCATTTAAATATTTATTTTCTAAGAAAAGTTGAGACTGAAAAGGTGAAAAAAATTAAATGGTGTAGCAAATAATTGTGTAGGAAAGGAACTGCTGATCCTTGCCACCCTCTCCCTCCACTCCTCACGCACACAGGCATGTGGAGAAACACACAGTCACAGACAGTCACACAACACATTACAAATATAGCAATATTATTATTTTAAGCGATTTTTCGTACTGCGATGCCGTGCTGGGGGTGATTGCAATGAATCACAGCTGTGGCCATACCTGCATGAAGGGCTATGGCTGCCACCTGATGGACAGTCCCCTACTTTCACTTCCTGGTACCTGGTACGTTGTTGATTTCACATATTGGGCCAGTACTCACCAATATTTTTTGTCTGATTTTTAGGGGACTGATTTTTGCCCGTATATTTAAGTTACTTCCTATTGCGCGCCGCTGCTTGCTAACTATTAAACTCTTGTAAACAACTATTAAACTCTAGAAATCACAAACATTTGCTCTTTTTAGGTACACAAGAACACTTTTAAAAGTATCGGTATTGGCATACTAGCTATGGTATTACTTGTTATCGCCCATCACTGACACACAGACGCACACACATCACACAAACACTATCCCTCTTGTTTCTTTGGTCTTTCCCTCACTCCCTCTCTCTTTTGCCTATATCTCTCAGTTGTCTCCCTTTTTACCGGGACCTCATCTGGTGTAAATTAATTTATTAATTTGTAGAACCCTCACAGCTAGACCAATGAGGGCATAGCAGGAGGTGAAGGGACGATGAGTTTTTCCCTTGGCTGTTGTGAAGTAAATAAGAGATTTTAATGATTATCCTCTGTCCAAGAACAGAGCACAATTACGTTTAAGAATATACTGGGTCCGTTGCCACGGGTCAGATATGGATTGACCTGCCCCATATCCCGCTTACGGCTGGCCTGAAACGGATCAGTAAAATTCTCATTATTCTCCGTGCACAAATGGGGCTATATTGTAAGCTTAGTGGTTACTATAGTTTTACTCGTTTATCTGACTCCATTTAAAATATAATTTAGAAATTTGGTTTTGAAACATACGCGAACCTCGGGAGTGGCTACACTCGACTCTTACCGGCGCCACCATTACTCAATATATGCTCCCACGATTAGCATTTATTGCTGAAATCTCAGTTTGGCGGAGAACTCAGAGGCTGAGGGTCTAGCCAACACACTACATGCACTACACTGACATGATAGTTGCGAGCCCAGGTCGGCGTACATTAAATGGGCTCCTTAGAGCTAATTTGACAGGAACCAGCGTCGTAACGCCCATGGGTTCCCTTCGCACCAAATTACAAGAGCCATGCACCACCAATCCTTTTATGGGCCGATCTTGACGGCCTCTCAGCTTAGAACTACCACGAATGTACCAAGCCTCTGATCAGTCGGTCTTTAGCCACCATTTCCCCCTGAGTATTCAGTTGTAATTTAGGCTGAAAAAGGTACAAGATGAATTAGAGTCATGGAGATCACGCAAGTTACAAATAAAATAGTTTATTCACAGACAGGTAGGTTATTAGCTTTATAATTCCAATAGCCAATTACAGAATAGACTAATTGAAAATAGAAGTATAGAGTAAATAGTCTTACCCAGCCTGCTTTGGCTACACGCATATACAAAGTCTGCACAGTGTAGGAAGTGGAGTGCGATCTTCCCTGATTGGTCTGTCTCCCTTGTTTTTATGCCAAATCATGTGTTTGATCCAGGCGGCAGTGCCATAAATTAGCCTGGAGGGGTTGTCAAATCTGGAATTTAGACCCCCACCCTTGGGGGTTGCTAAGTAAGGGTAAATAGACTATTAAAGGATTACCAGAGAGGACATTCCACTGTCCAGTTTTACCTTGAGTTCCTGAAACGATGGTTTATTAAACTCCATTTGGTATGGAATGTATCTCATCCGATTCCTTGATTTTACTGGATCCATACCAAACTGATTATCCTAATGTCTTGTTATGGTGCAGTTATCATGAAACCTCCCTCCTGAGTATCCATTTTACATGCAATTCATGTTATTACTACATAAGACATAATGCAATACTACAAGGATCACATGGGCAATGTTTACAAGGTTTTACCGGGTCTATTGACCATCTCAACAACAGTTTTGAAGTTTTCATCCAGGAGAGCAGTCACTGGCGTAATGAAAGCAGTGCCCAAAGGAGGGCACTGTGGTATTGTCCAGAGTCTTTCCCCTTGGAAGTGACCAGCTATGGGGTCATGAGATAGGTCACAAATGTTTTGGCGAACATTCTTTTCTCATGAGTTTTTAATGGTCCTTATAGCCTAACTGACCTTAAACCACTCGTACATCTTTCCCTTATCTCCTTGGCGCCTGTGGTCTGAAACTCCCCAAAAAGGCAGTCCAAAGGATGCTTTTGACACAGTTCCTTGCTTGGCTCCTGAGAGAGCTGCGCTAAATCAAGCCGTCCGCCCATTACGCGATACTCCATGGCGAGCAGACCCTCCCCGTGACTCACTCTCGTCTTTCATTACCGCTGGACTTGCCCCTGAAAGATCCCCAGCCGCAGGGCTCCAGGGGCCCACCATGTGGGTCTTACAGCACGATGTAGGACTCCACGCCCAGGAACAGTACAGGGAGAAATGGACTGATATGGAATGTGTCTTTCAAACTCCTCCACGGTTGCATGCAGAGGCAAGGATCGCTTTGTGCACTGATCTCCTGACACTGACGTCTCAGGAGTGTACTTGAAAGAAGCTGTGAAACTGGGGTACCTGTCCTGCCGACTCCCCCTTCACACTCAGCCACACAAGGGCTGTGTGCACCCCACCTGTCTCTGCATCTTCAGCGACAGGCGTATAGCTCACAGGACCTGAGATGTTGAATATTAGGGTGGAGAGGGTGACATTCCAGTCTAATTACCAAGGTTCCAAGATCAGGGGAAGGAGAAGAGGCGTGGTGTGTATAGGGGTCAGAAGGTGCGTTATAGATCCTCAGGCTCCATTAGCTCAGAGCCTAACAGCCCCATCACTCCTGGTCATTACTCCTGACTGCCCCCAATCTCCCAGCAACTGGGGCTCCATAATTCTGGTACTCAGCCAGAGCAACTTCTATAGTGTGTGAGGTTTCACCTGTAAATAGTACATGGCTTCAAGACACAGACACTAAAGGCACTGTTACACCCACTCCAGTCCCTAAATGCACACGCATAAACATGCATTAGGCCAGTGTAGTGAAGTTTACTGAAGGGTGTTGGCTTGCCAGTGATTTATTAGCTCTGTGAGTAACATGGATTGCTGGTTGGAGCTTGTGGGCTCCAAAGATGGGTCTGGCTTTGTCCTGAAATTGCCTTGCATGGCTGTGAGTTTTCTGATGCTTTAGGTTGACTTAATGGTGATTGGGCTTGGCATGTCTCTATGCTCAGTTATTCCGATTAGTGTCTCTGGGGGCTTCATAGAACAAAGGAGGACTGAGTTAAATGAATGAACATATGTAGCTAGGTAGTAAGGTTTCTGTTGTGGATGTGCTGAGTAGCAGTATTTCTCTGTGGTCCACATATAGATGAATGCTGTTTCTGTATGGTCTACATATTGGTTATTGCTGTTTCTCTGCTGTTTGTTTACTGGTGTGTGGTGTTTCTCTGAGGTTTGTATGCTGGTTAGTGGCGTTTCTTTGTGGTTTACACAATGGCTCATGGAGTTTTTCTCTGGTCTACACATTGGTTAGTGGGGTTTCTCTGTGTTCAGCATGCTTGTTAGTGGTGTTTCGAAGGTGAAGGTGCTGGGTACAGGTGTTTTTCCGCTGTCACTGGCTGCATGCCCAGAATGGATAAAGTACTTGAAGACAGCTGGTCATGCCTCAATTGGTCTCCGACAGCCACAGACGCACCTGCGGTGTCTAACTGCACAACCGCCAGTGGTAAATGATGCAAGTCATTAAATGCAGTTCAGTCACGTCTCTGTGCCAGAATATATCTCACCATGATCTGATGAGCATATGTCCTGTTAGTGCTTGCTTTGATCAGTTAAAATGGAAGCAATGTGTTCTGACTGATGTTTTAATGGAACATTGTGTTGTAAGCTAATCATTTTCCACATGCGTGCAACAGAGCAAAAAATATGCAGCTAAACATTATAGACTCACTTAGAGACACTGCTGTAAATGTATGCGTTATAATTGACCCAAAATCTGTACGTAATGAGGGCAATGATGTAACATTGTGCATACACACATGCAGCATGTACACCCCCACACACAGACATATTTTTGATTATGACACACCTGTCAAATTCTGTACCTCTGCATTAAAAAACCTCTATGCTGATCTATACAGGTCAACAGCCAAATGAGCTTTTGCATCACAGAGTAACTGGGGCTGCTTCAAATATGAGTCTCAGGCAGCTTCAAAAGATGATGAAATTGAATGACTATTTCTCAACATAAATGTGCGTTGTATTGAAGAGGGGGGCTGGAGGCCTGGGCTGTCTCTCCCTTCAGAAGCTGTTGGGCCATAAGGGGGCTACAGTCTGGGATGCTCTGTCAGCTTTGAGAGAACTCAGCGTTCTCTAGCATCGCTGCACTAACACACATGTCCAGTTGGAGTTTGAGCTGCCTTTATTAGTGCCGTGGACTGGGACATTTCCATAAGGGAACACAAAGTACTTCATTTTGATAAATGCAGCGCTTGAATTATCCATCCTATGAATTACCCAGGGTTTGAGCTTTCTTCCCTAGCTGCCTTTTAACCACAATAAAATGAGTTTAGAACAGAATACAGGGCAGCTTAGATGAAACCTCCAAGAAGGAAAGAGATGCATCAATTTAAGAAGAGTTTAAATAACTGTACGTTCTTGTGCACACCTGTTTCCTGTAAAAAAGTGCGCACACCAGTTGATGTGTTTTCACCTGCAGCTCCCTGGCTGTTGACCCTGAAATGTTTTTACAGTTGACCGTCCTGTATGAGTAAAAGTGAGCAGAGATTGTGAAGGCAAGCAATAATTGATGATGAGCAGTAAATGTAAGGGAATCTTGAAACCACCATTACATGACACATTTAAAAATAATTTATCACTTAATATGAATTTCCTTATCCAGCCTATTTAATGCAGATTAAATCCAGCTCTTTGGCCTTCTCAGCTGTGTCTCTGTGCTGTGCCTCTCACCTTTTATCTCTGTTGTCATCTCTACTTTCTAAAGCAGTGTGTCTTAAAAGGGCTGATGCGGGTCAATCAAGACCTATATGTAAAATCAGGTGTCTTGGGCTGGGCTAAAACAAACAACTGCACCCACATCGATGCTTTTCAGACTGGACATGCCTGGAACAAAGCATCAATACAAAAGGAGGACAGACTGTCAACTCTCTGCTTGTTCGAATCCTAGCAGGTTTATATGAATACAGAGGGGTAGACCACAGTGCTCTGTCCTGCACCGTCCATCTGGTCTCCTCTCAGCTACACTGAAGCTGAATTCTTTACTGAGGCTTCAGATAAGATTCCCTCCCACAGACTCCTACATCTTCAGCAAGCCACTATGTTCCTGAGCTTCCCATTGATCCTCTCTCTCTCAGTGTTAGAAACACACTGCTCAGTCCCAGATTTTTCCCAACCAGTATAGGTCAATGTTCCAGTGGAACCCTTTCATCCACTCCATGCATGTCTTACACAGCTAGCAGGCACTGTGACCCTGCTGGCTGGACTCTCTCCTCCGTCCTGTCTCGAAGGCCATGGCTGGCTTTCCAGGCTCATGCCAGGATTAATTAAAGATAATGCATGCTGAGCAGTGCAGGGGCGTAATCCTGCAGCCGGGAACGGTGACTTGACGGCGACCTTGTGTGGGATTGACAGCGGCCATCCTCTCCTTTGTCTGGCCAAACATCCTGTCCTGGGCCTTGTTTCACAAAATCGTTTTGTGATTCGCACAAGCAAATTTCTTCCTTGCAACTATGCTGTCTCCTTTGATTGTGCAGTAGTACAGCAGTGCATAAAAGTTTGAAGTATAGACCTACTTAAGTCCATCAAATATAATTTTAACTACATTTTCCCATTTCCTGGACTACATTTTACATATACCAGTAATGAACTACTCCTAAATGTTGTATCCTAACATGCTATATGTCGGGGAAGTGAAGATTAAGGTGAAATATGGTCAGTTTTCAAATCCAGCTATTTTAACAATCAACACCCTTGTGTAATGTTCGGCACTCTGAATACCAAACACAAGCGCATCAACTGTTAAAACCCTTCACTGATCCAACATGTTAAATTAATGGATTCAATTTAATTTGTGGTGGCACAGATGGTGCAGTGGGTAGCACTGCTGCCTCACAGCAAGTAGGTCCCGGGGTCGAATCCCCGTTGGCCGGGGCCTCTCTGTGTGGAGTTTGCATGTTCTCCCCGTGTTTGCGTGGGTTTCCTCCGGGTACTCTGGTTTCCTCCCACAGTCCAAAGACATGCAGGTTAGGCTGATTGGAGAGTCTAAATGCCCGTAGGTATGAGTGTATGAGTGTGTGAGTGAATGGTGTGTGTGCCCTGCGATGGACTGGTGACCTGTCCAGGGTGTATTCCTGCCTTTCGCCCAATGTATCCTGGGATAGGCTCCAGCCCCCCTGCGACCCTGTTCGGATAAGCGGGTTAGGATAATGATTGAATGAATGAATTTAATTAGTTCATTTTTTTAAATCAAACGGTCTTTTTGGTTCAGTATGTGGAATGTTAGGCAGTGGGGTTGGGGGGGGGAACAGGATAGTGTGTGTTCCTCTAATAAAGTAACTTTGGGTCTCAAAGTCAATAATCAAAACTAATTACTCGACATATACTTTAAGTATTTTAGAACTGTGATCAAAGTTTAGTTCTGGAAGTAAAGTGAAAGTGTACTTTTAAGTTCCCTGCTTAGGATTTGGGATGGGAAAAGCATCATTAAAGTCCACCAAATTAGGATACAAAGTTTAGAAGTAGTTTACAGAGTATGGGAAATGGTATGGGAAAAGTATACTTAAGGCATTATTTTATGAACTAGCCTTTTTACTGATTTACTGATTGTCTACATGATGTGTGAATTGCAATTGTGATTTCTATGTGAAATACTCCAAATGAGCAGGATAAATCTGTGGCATCTTGCACATCTCATGTTGTGAAATGAGCCCCATATTTACATATGAAGTCCAGTTTCTACTTTGTGGTCTTTCACTGCAGTGGACACAATCATCAATAGATGATTATATCCCTAATGGCATCCCAAACTTGCAAATCTGTTCTCTTTGCCTGGGGTTGAGGTAGCATTGAAACAGTGATACATGATACATTTCATCATATCACAATGCATCATATCACAATCTCTGGGATGGAAGACTGTCTGCAATCAGAGTCACCAACTCCTACTATTCTCGTCAACAACGATCTGACCATTATTACCAACAGCAACACCAGCAACAGCAGTCCCCTCCCCAGCTCCGCAAATAAGTCCAATCAGTTCCTTTCTGTCACTCACCAGACACAGAAACAGAATTACTGAGAGCTCTGTTGCACAGAGAAGAAAACGTACTATGCTGGTGTGCTTTAATCATGTCTCATGTGCTTGAGCACATCAGGGGCCTGCACAGACCTCTGAAATGAATAATTACTCCCAGTATCAGATGGGGAGGTGCAGCAGCTTTACCACCATGAATATAGCGAAATCGTTGCAGTGATAGTTATTGTTTCAACACCTGGTTTATTTCTCTCAGAAGCATTAGGCCTGCCATTGTTATGATTTTCATTTTGATTCATAGCTGATAATTGAATGTATCAATCAAAACCCTATTCACTTTGTCCCCTTGTGGTTGAGTCATCCAGGTCTCAAATTATTCTTGCATTCATATTTATGTCGTAAAAAAACTGTGTCATAATAAAAAAGAACATCAGGTTGTATGCTTATCTTATTTGCAAAGCAGGGCAATAAAACTCAAATATCCCACCTGATTATGAAGACTATTTTCTGACTAAAGTTGAAGCTTATTTTGTAATTCGTTCAGCCGTTTTTGAGAAAATGATATTTTGGCCAGGACTATACCTACGTGAATGCAGTCTTGAATTACTTCCTATTGTAGTACGAAACTTCATTTCAGTACGAAATTACTATAAAACACGGTAAGCTTCTTGTACAGGAATGTATATATTTAAACCTGTAATTGTACTGGCTAACAAGGCTAACAGGGCTCTGGTTAATCTAATTTTGAAATAAAGTTCCATTTTAATTGTGAGGCAGGTTGATTAGAAAGCATTAGGATGAGAAATTGTTTTTGGGGATGTTTTGGGTACTTTGGGCATGCTTTATAAAAGGTTAATTCTATTTACATTTTGCATAAAAGAATAATCAGTTTTAATAGAAAAATAAGCCTTTCTGATCATTCATGTGTCTGGACAAACTGATATGCAGATGCTTTGTATTTGGATAGATTTGGGGACTCTTGAGTGTAGTTTTTGGACAACTCATGTTGAATTTGAATGTTTGTTGATATCTTTACCAAATTTTGTAAACAAGTTGACATCAAGTTTGTGCACAAATATAAAGTAGTTAGGTTGGTCCTTGACTTAGAAATGGAGATATTCAGTTCTAAACTATAGAAGCATATGAAGCTTTGTAATTTCTTATATTTTGGTGTATATTTTGTGTACACTCTATATACAAGCTCTGACAATTTGTTCTGTCTCAAATATCTGAATGGTACAAGTTTCTTATTTAATTTAAGTTGTCAAACATGTGTGGACAGTAAATAGTTTTTGAGATATTGACACTTTTATAGGACTAGTGGAAATTGCCCTCTTGGGGGTGTAAAGTGGAAAGGGTTAAGTCTTAATGAAAACAACTCTGGAGTGAAATAATTTCTACATCCATGCCACCTCATTTTCTAATATATGTTTGTTACTCAATTATATTGATCATTTCAGGGTTTTTGTATGTCAGCTTGTACTAATCTGCCAATTTAGTGATTGTGTCTTCATTGATATTGAGAAGGCAGAAGCTCTGATAAGTGGGTCATGAATTAATCATTTCAAATACAGCTCCACAATGATCAGCTCCACAAAAGATGCAATAGAACATCCTCAATGTCATTTAAACTAATGTATGTGATCTCTATTTTCAGTATGCACTCACTATATACAAATGCACACAAACAAATGGCCATCCATATGATTGTGCACGCCTGTCCACAGACAAACTGCACATGTATTTATATCTATTGAGCCACTGTTTCACATCATAATTCAATTTGTCAAGGGTATCATGCAGCATCAACTCTACATTCAATAAATTTTAAAATACATGGCTGTGTGCATACATATGTTATTCATGGTATATATTATATATGATATGTGTGGCCTGTGTGACTGTAATAACAATGCCCCATCTCTAATTTGCTTTGCCTTACAGGTCCTGGCCATCATCTCCATCCTGTTCATTGTGCTGTCGACCATTGCCTTGTCCCTGAACACACTTCCGGAGCTGCAGGACACAGACGAGTTTGGGCAGAGTGCAGACAACCCCCAGCTAGCCCATGTGGAGGCAGTGTGCATCGCCTGGTTCACCATGGA
This sequence comes from Conger conger, assembly GCF_963514075.1. Classification (NCBI taxonomy): domain Eukaryota; kingdom Metazoa; phylum Chordata; class Actinopteri; order Anguilliformes; family Congridae; genus Conger; species Conger conger. Next base: position 14,300,807 of record NC_083773.1, on the reverse strand, counting down.
GTACCTGCTGCGCTTCCTCTCCTCGCCCAACAAGTGGAAGTTCTTCAAGGGCCCCCTGAACGTCATCGACCTGCTGGCCATCTTGCCCTACTACGTCACCATCTTCCTGACCGAATCCAACAAGAGCGTGCTGCAGTTCCAGAACGTGCGGCGGGTGGTGCAGATCTTCCGCATCATGAGGATACTCAGGATTCTCAAGCTCGCTCGCCACTCCACGGGCCTGCAGTCCCTGGGGTTCACCCTGCGGCGGAGCTACAACGAGCTGGGGCTCCTCATCCTCTTCCTAGCCATGGGCATCATGATCTTCTCCAGCCTAGTCTTCTTTGCTGAGAAGGACGAGGATGGCACCAAGTTCAAGAGCATCCCAGCCTCTTTTTGGTGGGCCACTATTACCATGACCACAGTGGGCTACGGGGACATCTACCCAAAGACCCTTCTGGGGAAGATTGTGGGGGGACTGTGCTGTATTGCCGGGGTACTGGTGATCGCCCTGCCCATCCCCATCATTGTCAACAACTTCTCTGAATTCTACAAGGAGCAGAAGAGACAGGAGAAAGCCATCAAGCGAAGGGAGGCCTTGGAAAGGGCCAAAAGGAATGGCAGCATCGTGTCCATGAACATAAAGGATGCATTTGTCCGCAGCGTGGAGCTCATGGACGTGGTGGTGGCAAAAAGCGGTGAAAACACTGAGAGTGCGGGGAAGGTTCAGGACAACCACCTGTCCCCCTCCCGTTGGAAGTGGGCGGCAAAGCAGGTGGCCTTGGAGGCCAGCACTATAGATGCAAAGGAGCCAGTCTCACCAAGCAAGGCCCAGCTCTCGAGCCCGCAGCAACTCAATGTGCAAACACTGGAGGAGATTTACAATAAGATGTCCAAGTCTCAGTCCCATCCAAACCTCAACAGCAAAGACCCCTCCAAGGCAACAAACAAGATGGAAGAGATAGAGATGGACAGCATGCCGGGGCCTACAGGCCCACTGCTAGCCACACCCGGGGGCGTAACAGACATGAGGAGCATGTCCAGTTTAGACAGCTTCATCAGCTGTGCCACAGACTTCCCCGAAAGCACCCGCTACACACACAGCCCGGCCACCAGCCACCCTGGGCGGGTCAGTACCAGTCCCGCACTGGAGACCACCCTGGAGCATGAGCCCATGTTGACTGCATGTGATACTTCAAAGCAAGGCTCCACCTTGGAGACTGGCAACAAGCCTGGGGGCTCCTCACGATTCAGCAACCTGCTGAAGTCGCGCGCCTTTAAGGCTAAGCTCCGGGGAGTGGCAGCCAGCCAGTCCTCCTCTGGGCAAGGGGGAGGAAACATCGGTCTCTCTGACATCGCCGCCTTCTCTGACCACTCCCTCCTGAGCCCAGAGGCATCTGTCTACACCACGGCCAGCAGCAGGACCCCGCCCAGATCCCCGGAGAGACTGACACCTGCCATCTTCACCTTCCACGATGCATCGATCAGCAAGTATATTGACGCTGACACAGACGATGAAGAGCATCTGCATGATGGTGCTGACACCAGCCCTTCCAAGCGTCTTCTTAGAAACACCAGCCCCAAGTTCAGTGTCAACGCCGGCCATCAGCGGGGTGCAAACCACCTGGAGGTGGCCCAGAAGATGCTGGGTCAGAACTGCATGTTTCCACTGGACGCCCGGCCAGGTGGTGGGCAGGAGAACCACATGAGCCAGGGTGAGAGAAATCCATCCAGCCGCTACCGGGACAGAATCTGAGCCAGAATGTCCTGTGGTAAAAGAGGGAACTGAAGCAAGAGAGGGGAGGCTTGACTGAAGAACACTGGTAAAAAAAAAGAAGAAGAAGGAATAACACAAACGTCAGGAGCTTTAATTGCATGGCATGAAAAGCTTCTAATTAAGCCATTGACATGTAAACCAGGCTCTCAATATTAATATCTGCTGGCTTCAGTGAAGACCGTGCAACTCAGTGATGAACGCAGTGATTGACAGGAGCTTTGGGTGAATCATGTGATCCCTCCATTTTGTCAAGGAGGGCAGTGTTGTGACCGTTGTGCAGTCTGACAGCAGCCCAATCATGGGGATAAGGCATGGAGAAAGGCAGGGACAATACTGGACTTGTGGGACAAGAAAACAGAACAGAATGGGCGTGTCAGTGAGTCACAGAGAGAGACATGGTCAGAACACCCTGTCTTGACCAGTCACATGATGTAGATTTAGGCACTATTGAACAGACTGAGTTAGAAGAAATTTGCTGATTACTTCATAGAGATTTATTTCCTTCAAACTGGCCTTAGTTATATGCACGTATATGTATACACATGGTGTATTTGTGTGTGTTATAGTAGTGTGCAAAAATGTGGGCACCCCTGGTCAAAAAGCCTGTACTGTTAATATCCAAATAATTAAGTGAACAGAAGCAAACCTCTAAATGGTACAATGTTAAACATGATACATTTCTTCAAATTTTAAAGCAAGATTACTTTTTCTTAAGTTCCAAAATAAAAAAAAAAGGCCCAGTGTCAGTTAGTACTTTGTAACTCCTTGGGCAACTATAGGAACTTGTAAACTCTTTCAATTCTCGCTTTTGCAATTTTTCTCATCCTTCCTCGCTGAACACATCTTGCTCAGAAATATTATTTGGCCTCCTTGCATGTATGGCATGTTTGAGATCTCTCCACAGATTTTAAATAATATTCAAGTCTGGGGACTGTGGTGGCCATTCCAAAACCTTCATCCGTCTTTCCTGGAGGTACTTCATGGTTGATTTTAAGGTATGGTTTGGATCATTGTTGCTGGAATACCCAACCTCTCTTCAACTTCAATGTCTGGACTGACCTTTGAACATTAGCCTCTAGAATTTCTTGATATTTGGTGGTATCCATTCTTCCTTCCACTCAATATTCGTCAGTCCCAAGCGCATGGTTCAAAAGGCCTCAGGCTCCTCAGTGTTTTCTTTTGCATACTTCAGACACTTCAATTTGTGTTGAGGTTGTTCTTTCTGGCAACCCTGCCATGTAGATTGTTGTTGTTTAAAGTACGTTGTCTTGTTGTCCTGTTGACAGCTAGACCTGTGTTTGCAACTTTTTGCAGTCATGTGTGGGTTCTTCTGAGCATTTCTCAGCAGGCCATTCTATCTGACATTTGTCTTGGTCTTCCAGACCTTGCCTTGACATCAACTTTTACATTTACATTTTAGTCATTTGGCAGACGCTTTTAATCCAAAGCGACTTACAAGTGCATAGGTTCTACCATAAGTCAGAGCATCACATCCAGAAACTAGCAAACTGTTCCATTTATCTTCCATTTTCTAATGATTGTTTCTGACAGTGGAAATAGCCACTGCAGTTGGCTACATTAGAAGGCATGGAGTTACTTCCAAATGGAAAGTTTACCCCTGGAATTATACTCACCTGACTTATTAAAGCCCTAACGAATAAATCACCTGGGTCTGGGCCTTAGTAATCATCTTTTTAAAAAGTAACAAAGAATAATCTAAAAGGGTTTCCAAACTTGCACATGACCATTTTCCTTTTTTTATACAGTAAAATAATAAGCAATCTTGCTTTAAAATTTGCAGAAAGGGCTCATGTTTAACATTTAGAGTTAAACTATTCAGGTTCAGGTTTGCTTTCAATCACGTACAGATTCATTGTAACATTAAACCATTTAAACCAGGGGTACCCAACTTTTTTCACCCCACTGTAAATATAAATATACAGAGAGAAAATGCATTGAAATACACACATACATACACTCTAGTATGTGTACATATGCAGTAATAAGCTAAATAAGTCTGTTTATTTTCTAAAGAAAAGCAGAAAAGAAAAATCTATATCTGTGCTTTCTTTATCTGTTACTTCATTTGTTTCAATCATATCTGAACAGAGGGGTATATTTAGGGAGAAACATTTGATTTTTGACTGTTTTTTTCTGTCCAGTCTTGGTCTATTCCCCACATGTGAGAACACCACTTTGGCATAATCTTTTTTCATTTCTGTACAAATTTAAAGTGTCCATTTTTTATTTTCTAATTCACTTGTCATGGTGTTACTTTTTTTTTTTTTTTTTTTTTTTTACAAACTCCAGTTTACATAATTAAAATGCTGCATCGGATTCAGGATAAACAGGATAAAATAGCCTCATAAACTGTCTGTGTGTGTCTTGTATACACACACATACAGGTAGGAGGTCTCTCTTTCTCTGATTTTTTTATTTAAAAATATTTCACCTCAGAGCCAAAAATTTACCCACCACAGTCAAGTAACCAGAAATAAAGCACTGAAATCAACTTCAAATAAGTCACTTTCACGTATACGTACACAAGAGTGTTTCCTCAAAAGGAATCATATCATTCACGTGGACCTGGGGTGGGGAAAGAAGTAGAAATAAGAAGCATAATATATATTTTTAAAATATTTTGTAAAGAATGGTAATTGAATAGGAAAGTGCATTACACTAATCGTGTAGGTTTGCATTTAAATACATAGCTTTATTTTAAAGCACGTCTAGACTAGGATAGTCTATGTATCATTTGCTACAATAATTAGCTTGTTGAAGACTGTTGTCTCTGTCATTCTGTTCATTGTACACTGTGAAGAGCCAAAGAGTCTTTCTTTCAGTCAGTCAAGGGGAGAGTGGCGGTGGAGTGGTCTATCACATGCATCAGTTAGGTGTGCTTTCTCCCCAGTAGTGACCGATCACCAAGGGCACCTGTGCATGAGGTTGAGAGGGCTGGGGTGAAGCTATGGGGGGCAGACCCAGGGAAGGGGAAGTTGTGAAAAGATACATTCACCTGCACACATAGACAAAACATACACGCATGTACACCTGCGTGCACACACACACACACACACACAGACACACATAGACAAAACATATATGCATGTACACATGCGCACACACACACACACACACACACACACACACACAGTGGCTGTATGCCAACAAATGCATAACAATAATAGTAATATATGCTCAAGCATGCCCAAATTCTAGGCAGGAACATGAAGACCAGCACATGTCTTACACTCTTACATCCACATGCAACATTTTCCAGGGCAGGGTTTGGAAAAAAGAGCAAATGGACTGACAGTGGTTTAATGAACTCCACCTCATGAAAAGCCTACCTGCTCACCTGTCTACCTGTCCACCTCTAAACATGACACTCACCGCCTGTGATAGTCCTAGTGAATTTAACCCAGCTGTCTTCTGGGATGTTTATTCAGTGGAAAGTATGCCATCAAGAAGATGACAGCAATTGACAGGGAAAATCTCCAGATTACTATCTCTAAATAACAGGATTACCCTAGTATATTGACATATTGAGTCAGCTTTCTTTCCAACAATGGGGATATTTTAAGGATGTTCAATTCCTCGGGCCCACACCTAGTTCCACCAGCCACCACTCACAGTTTCCATGATCTTTTTTAAGAGGGGTGTTGAGCTTGTGCACTTCAGTGCTATATCAGTTTGGCTTGATACTTTTGCACTCTTCCGGCATATTGTTCGGAGTGTAAAAATATGACCGACAAAGGCCACACATACTCACCTCTCACAGGCATCTGTGTACAAACTGTTCCATTGCCTCTTCATTGCAATGGATTATAATCTTTCAACAAAACAATTTGGTCACAATATCTGTCACAAAAACCTCTTAGCATGTGCTTGTTTGTCAGGTGTGTCATGGGAACCTGACAGTTTTGGAAACTGCTGATATTCATTGGAAAACAGTGTCATCTTTCACAGACCTTTTTACAAGGCCAGTTCAGGGGAAACGGCTCTGTGACATCATCAGAGCTACTCTAATTATCAAAATGACAAACTCTCATCTTGTGAATTTTTCTTTCCAAAAAGAAAAAAAAGTTTTCCAAATATAGAATGACTTTCACTGAGCTGTAATTGGATAAATTGACAAATGGTACAGACAAGACCATAAGCAAGAAGAACCTTCCACTCCCACACCACCTGTCCCTCCCAACTAGTTACAGGAATAGAAAAATCAAGACTAATGAGACTGAAGTTGTGACACAGTCAGACGATAACCACTCCTACCATGCTCCCAAAGGTCACCTGTGGCAACTGATGTTTCATCAGTGGACAAGCATTTGTGGTGGTGAGTCCATACCAGAACCACATAGCCACTGTGAGGTGGGTCTGCAGGGTTCAAACATTAAGTGATGTCACCTTAAACCATGTTGGGCAAACTCATACATTTTTGCAGTGGAAAAATAAATTATTTTCAAAAAGAAAACCATCCCTTTGAAGGTGTGCTGTGAGTCTACACAAAATCAACTCTGTTTCTGTGTCTCTGCCTATGTTACTAAATAAAGAAACAACATTGAGCCTTTGAACAAAGGGAACTTGTGATTGGTCACAGCTTTTTTGTGGGTGGTTGCTTCATTGTTTTCTTTTAAGGGCACTTTATAAGAGTAAATCTTACTTTATATCACAAAATGCTACACATTATATGGGAGCCCCACCTGGAGACAGTCTGGTTGTCAGTAAACATGAACCGTACATTTGTCAGTACATAAGGCCTTAGCAAGGTCTACTGTTTTTTCAGAATGGTTGTAGGGATAGTTAGTTATAAATGTCATGTTACAAATGGAAAGCACAATACAGGAGATTTTTTTTTACATTTTCTTTTAAAGCATTACATTTGCATTATAGCCAAATTGAAAAAAATTACAAAATAAATAATTTCTGTAAAGCCACCCTTCTATTTCCAGGAAATCACAGCTCACACAACACACTTTCCTCAACCCTTCTACAATGTTGTTTATAAGTCTAATTTTTGTTTTGTAAAGGCTCTTACTTTGTTTCTACATGTTGACTTTCTGAACAGTTTTTTCTGTATGGCATTCTGTCTTTTAATGCATGTAGCATTACAGAGATGTAACTGTATGTTACTCTGAACCTGTCTTAGAAAAGAAATGTATAAATATCTGACGCTCTTCCTTATTCTTATTTCTTTATAAAGCAATGCCCCTTTCCCCCTCCCCCTGGCTGACTGAAAATTAAATAAAGGATATTACTTATTCATATGTTTCATTCCTGTGCCATCTTTTTCCAAAAGAACATCTGAGGATGTTTCCATGAGTGCATGCGTGTGTGCATGTATGAATGTGCTTGTGTAAACATTTGTGTGTGTGTGTGTGTGTGTGTGTGTGTGTGCATATATGAATGTGCCTCAAGCATGGAAAGGGCCAATTTCTACATAAGCATGATGCTCTTAAATGGGATTTGTATATAAAGACATTGACTCATTGGTTTACACATTAACCTAAATAACAAATTAGCTTTGCCTCTCTGGCTGACTCATGCCCGGTCACCCCCATTCTCATACACAAGCACAGATAGACTGTTTAAATGTCTGACTTTAAAGTGGAGGCATTGCTGACTAAATGCTTATGACACGACATGCTGATCCTAAGGCGGCAAGTAACCTCAAGCCCAACAGAGAGACAGACTGGCAGTGCGTGTGAGAGAGATCTTTAGTCAATCCAGGACCACCCCCTAGTGGAGAAATATCACAAACAGACATGACATGTTCCCCTGTCACTGGACCCTTCTCACACTCCATATAACCCCACACAGACACTGTGTATAAACATGCCCTGCTGTGCTGGCTCTGAAGTACTGATGGGGACACAAACAGCAGAAAGGCTGATGATAAAAACTCAGGCACATGTCAGCTCATTTCCGGTCTCGTAGGTGCAGACAGGTGTTGTCTTTCACAGAGAAAGGTCAGGTAGCTGTGCACAGGCGAGGTCACTCACAGTGAGCCATCCAGGGGTGTGTACAGATGAGGTCATTCATCTGTCAGAATTTCCATCTCTGGGTCTTCCATCGTCTGAATGACATCAGTTCTGCGCGGCACACCTTCATATTGCATGCCTTCGCCTGGGATGACAAAGAGAGGTTTATTTTTCGGCACGCCTTGCACAGACAGCAAGGAAACTCATACCTGCCCAATGACGTAGGCTTTCCTCCCAGGCACCGCCAAAGGCGTTGCCTCACTTTATAAAAACACCTGTAAAATACAGCACCAGCAGTGATCAAATAAGAGCTGCTGCTTCGGTCAGATCTACTGATCAGCACAGCTGACACACCATAAGCTGTAGCAACTGCCGGCTCTGTAGCAATGCCACTGTCTGTTTCACATAACCTGACCTGACCACGCATTTCACACACTCAACATCGGACGCACGACTGAGTAAGGGAGAAGGGGGTGACAAATGTTACAATAGCAGAGTTTAACAAGCTCAAGACCTAGTTCAAGTGCCTCTGAGATTGTAATCTTTACTGGACATAGTCATCCTCCAATGTTTACTTTGGCAGGTGGATATCCTGTTGCTGACTGAAGGTGCCATTGCTGAAAAACATAGAGCGGAGGTGTCCAATCTTATCCCAAAAGGGCCGGCGTGGGTGCAGGTTTTTGTTTTAACCCAGCAGTAACACAGCTGATTATACTAATGAACTAATCGTGGTCTTTAATCAAGATCTTGATGAATAGAATCAGCTGTCTTAGTCCTGTGCTAAAACAACAACCTGCACACACACCGGCCCTTTCTGGATAAGATTGATATGATAACTCCATCACCATTTTACACATCTTGAAGACATCTGCTATATTGTTTGTAACATAATGGTGTTATTGAAAGTGCCCAAATACAATATATGACAAGTTAGATTTATGTTGAATGTGTTTGAATATTTAGTATGTATTGTATCATAGGCAATTCATTTAGCAGATGAATCTGTCAACAGAGACAGCACAAAAAAAATCTTACAGTTAACAATGAGCTGAAAGCAGACTCTGTAATAGTTGTAGGTGTGTACGTGCTTCTGCTCATGTGTGGCAGAAAGGGAAAGTTCTGACCTGAAGTTGGCAAGTTCAGACAGCTCACCCTGAGACTTCACTCACTGTCTGTCACCACAGCATGAGCCGCTAATAGCAGAAAGTCGGGAGGAGGCATTAAATGCACTTTAGTTTCAAAGGAAAGTGTTTTCCATGTATTCTTTAACATCTCCATTGCCAACTGACAATTAGGTGTAGACCAGAGGTGTGTTCAAGTTCAAGCTCACGTGTGTTCAAGTTCACAGTAAACTATTTTTGCAGCAAACAGTTACTGTTGAATGATTTTAAATATACATTCCATGCGGCTTAGGTTTAACAATGCCAGCTAGCTGATTTGTTACTTATCTGTGATTTATATTTGAAGGTAAGAACAGATATTACATTGATTAAAGTGTATTATAACAGCCAACTTTTGTTCTCTCCGCGCCTTCTCAGTCAGATGCCATTTCTGTTCTTTTTCAAATTGTTAGCTCATGTTTGTGGTGGACTTTCCAATGAAAGTAAAGGAATTCATTATGAAGCTGAAAAATGACAGTAGGCTTACCCAAACAAGGTGTTTGGAACATCCTTAAGAAAAAAAGAAAGGTGTCAGTCGGCACTTTAACCTCATATTCATTGTTTTATTTCAAATCCAATATGCTGGAGCACAGTGACAAAAGAACAGAAATTGCACCACTGTCCAAATATTTACAGAGTGCACTGTATGTGGCACACGGCATATGACAAGGAGGCTAAATTTAGTTGCTACCATGAACTTATGCCACTCCCAATTAGAAGGGTATGTTGCAGTCCTCTGCAATGTAGCTATCAACTGAATCTTGATTCTACATCAGCTGTGCTATTAATTACTCCATAAATGTTATCAGCTATTACACACCCTGTCATGAAGCTCCTTCTCTGACATTCTTACATAAGCTGTTAGTACATTACTTGTGGCTGTCTGACTGGTCCCTGATCACCTTCAGCATAAGAAATGATTCTCTCCATTCTTATATCCTGTACTTTGATTTCTCCTCTCATAACCTCACAGCTCCCAGACTACGATTTCCCCAACAATCACAACACTTAGTCTTTTTACCACATTTCCTATATGTATGGTTTCCCCGCATCATGCACATCTTCATTGATATTTACATGTAGTTGCCAAGTGACTGAATTTCTGCCAATTGTAACATCTCAGTCTTGAGACATAAGCTCTGACACAAGCCCCCCCTCCCAAATAAAAGACAAACAACCTCTCCCTCATCACATCACATCATTCTCTGTCCCTTCTAACATATTTCATTGTCTTCATTCTCTAAACTCTCAGTACCAGTACCCCTCGCACAGTCTGCTGTTCATTGCTAACACTAATTTGCACTCTTGCAATCACTCCTTTACTCCCTTTACCCTCTGTTGTATCTCCAACCCTCACAGCATTGTTGGCTTTTATTCCCCCTACCTCTTTTAGCTTGAGAACTTTGCTCGCCTGCCCCTCGCCTGGTCAACTTTATTGGATTAATTAGAATGATCCCTCCCTCTCAAACAAATCTTACAACACAGTTTAACCTCACCTGCTGATTTTTCTCATCACTCAAGTCAGCTGAGCTGTCGCTGCTTCACTGCTCTCTCACTCCCTTCGCTCCGATACTCCTGCTCTTCTTGGATTTCCGAGCCATCCCCTCAGTACAGCAGAATAGACAAATACCTTTCCATGGGTTATACTGCCACCCCATGGCTGTCTTATGGACAAGTTCTTTTTAGCAGTTTTAGACAAGGGCCTGTGGAATTTCCTCCTGAGAGTGTTGGGGACTAAGAAAAATGGAAAACTGATTTGTCCCCTCCAGAAAAAATAATAATAATAAAAAAATAAAAATAATAATAATAACAATAATAATAAAAATAATAATAATAATAATAAATTAAATAAAAGTGACACACATTAGTAGTAATTCTTGTCATTCTTTGACCATTACATTACACAAGAAGCATGGCCAGAGTCAGCATCGGGCTACTGTATGGCAGACTTAAGTGGAACCCTGATTGAGGATACAACCAATGAACTGCATTTACCACAATGCATTCTGGCATTGCTTCTGCGCAGCATCCCGTTCTGACTTTTTAAGCGGGCGCACATGAGTTTCCTTTCTCTTTTCCACGCGAGTGAGTGTCTGAGGTGGGTATCAGGAGAAGGCATTGCAGACAGTTTATGTGTGCCATATATATTTAGACCAAGAGCACTAATATTATGTAAATATGGTAGCATTTATTATTTTGCATTCTCGCTAAATGTACAAGTTTTGTGAATTTATTTTATACGATTTGGGAAATCTAGCTTGCAAGTAGTTGAGAATGGTACGTTCTAGAACTACTACATTAAAAATATAGGTACTCTTTCAACAGATTTTGCTGAAGTTTATGAAATGTGTCTAAGGAAGAACTACTACTGACTTTGCTAAAGGATGTTTTCCACCAATGTTACAATGTTTAGCCACGTGTCTGCGGTCGTTCGGTAGCTAACGTTAGGTTGGCAAATGTGTCGGATAGCAGGCGCGGTGTTTATGCATACATCGGCAATATTGTTTAACATCCATCAGCACAAAGCTGTACAAATAACCCAAGTTTTCTGTTTTACAGAGCCGATTATGAGCATCTGGTGTGTGGTGCAGATGGGGAAGCCACCATGGCGGCCATCACGGAACAAGTTTTGGCGTCCATGTTGGTAGGTCTAATGCTGCCCATTAACCGTTATTAAAACGAATAGTATGACTGATCGTCTTTCCCTGAATTTTTTGTACCACATTATATTTGGTGTATCCGGGTTACATTTTGCGTTATCGCACTTAAGTGGATTTAATATTGGGAATAATCCCTCAATGGTCGTTGCCCTTATTGCATGGCTTTGCTCTTTAACCTGACTCGATATATAAATGCCTGGTGTTCGTGATGACTGATCTTTTTTCCCCAACAGATCGACCCTGTTGACTGCTCTGAAAATTAAGCCAAAATATCTGAAACACCAGCCGTAACCATGCGCGCATGCTGCTGGTGGTGAACGTTCTGAACTAACGTTGATCTCGTTTCACCCACAGAGCTATGTAAAAATCAAACTTCGGTGGTACATGGCTGGAATAGGCACTTGAGGTTACCTCCCTCTGCAAATCAAGGTGAGAACAGAGGAATTACTGAGCTATTGGCATGTTTGATCGGTGCTTGTGATGACTAATCTTTTTTCCCCAGCAGATCGACAATGTTGACTGCATGACTTTAAAAGCCAAACCTGTCTGATGCACCATCTGAAGAATGTGCTCGGTGTGTGTCTGCAAGCTATTTGCCAACCACTTTGTTTTTACCACCCTCAGGAGTGCTGTGAAGCTAGCCAGTTGTGACCCCTCTACGTCCATTGGCATTGTAAGTATCTTCCACATCCGTTACGCATAGGGAATATGGGAGTTCATGATTAAGTGCAAAACCAGCATCAAAAATCCCTTGGCATGAGGTTGGTGCTTGTGATGACTAAGCTTTTTTCCCCAGCAGATCGACCCTGTTGACTGTCTTGATTTAAGCCAAACGTGTCTGATGCACCAACTGAACTGCGTGGAAAATCAATGTTGGCCTTGTGGTGGAATCTAGTCATTTACACATTTCTTCCCTTAGTGGCAGAGTCGGAGTGATCGAAGGTGGCGCTTTGGTGCACACCAGAGGAATCTCATGTGACATGCAAGTATAAAACTTTATTTTATGCTATGTTAATAAGTGGGGGGGCTGTAGGTATAGATTAGCCTCTAGATCAGGGAACTTCTAATCACTGTCCTCTGTCTGAACTGGTTTTCAACCCTCCCTGTACATGGGAGTCAGGTCTGAAAACAGTCTGGCTGATCAGCTGTGCACATTATTCAGCCGATTACCTGAGAGAAAAAGGAGCCAAGGCTAGATTTGCATTTGAGGTCCAGATTTGATATGGCTATTGATGAACTCTTATTTGATGGTGGTAATGATGACTGAACTTTTTTCCCCAGCAGATCGACAGTGTTGACTGCCTGACTTTAAGCCAAAATTGTCTGATACACCAACTGAGGTGGCACTAGCCCACCAGTGCTTGCTATGAATGTTGTGGATTTTGAAGTGGTGTAATTGAATTCTACTCCTCCTTTTTCTTGTCCAAAGTATAGGCAGGAAGCCGTGCGGCCTGCTGGTGTCTCCCAACACCCCTGACGGGACAAGCCAGGATGAAGCTCTTCATCTGACTGAAGACCAGACTCCTGTGACCCAGAGTTGTAATTTATGTAGACTGTGGTGGACTGCCACTTTGGAATTGTCCCCTTTTAAAGTTGGAATGCATGGTGTGATCCTGCTGTCTAGAGCATCTAGCATTTGCCTAGCGATCCCAATGGTGTTAATAGTATTCTGTATTGTGCATTCATGAATGTTTTAGATACAGCTACTCATTGATACAAAACATGCTCTTCTAATGTAAACTTAGCCTTGTGTACAATAATCCAGTTCACATGATTGTGAAAGTGTTTCAGTGTTTAGCAGTCACTGTTTATAAATGGAGCACTTGTAGTACTGTACATTATCTAGGTGGTGTTTTGGAAATGTGTGGATCCCAGAGCCATGACAATAAATAAGTGCTGGAAATTCAAGTAATGTTTTGACTACTGATGTGCATACCTTTTGCTTTCTATGCTGTGGAGATTGTGGTGCTGAAGTGAATGCATTTATTTTAAATGGTGTGATCCCAATTGGAAAAACTAGACCATTGTAGGCTAAGCAATAAGGCAAGCTAGTAACCGGATTTTAGATTTCTCTGCTTATTTGTTAGTGATCACACAATGGCACAACTCAGTTGTGAGTACCTTGAGGATCAATGACTGCTGCAGAATACAATGCCAGAATTCTTACACCTACCAAAAAACAGATTTCTGTAGTATTCAAGTCAACATTGCAAATTGGTATCTGATTCTTGTGCTTAATGTACAAACACCCAATTTACTGACTCAAGGCATGTTTTCCAAAGAATTGTGTATAAATCAATTAGAACAAAATGGTACAAATCCAAAATTGAACTATTTTAACACTGGTGTTGGTTTCCTTGTATGAAAAGTTCTCTGCCTTTTCTATTAAATGTTATTTATTTAGACAAATTGACAACCACATAAAAATATAAAGCACAGAAGTGACATCAACTACAAAGCTATTCAAAGTTCAAAGGAGGGGAAAGGCTGCTTCCAATGGATTTAACAGGTGGCCACAGACAAGTAAATGATTTCCAATTGTTTGGTCCCTCCATCCATGTTCAATTGTTTTTATTTAATGCTGAAAACAGTAAGTACATAATGTTTGTGCATGGCTTATTTCATGCTGCAAAGGAAAAGACTGATGGGCCATTATGCAGATCCACTGAAAGCACGATTTCCCCCATGTGCTCAGGAAGTGGAAGCTCTCGGTACAAGTCCAGGTCCTGAAGGACAGATACTCTGCCGATGATCAGTTGATAGTTGCCATATTTTTTTTGTTCCTCTCCGTAGTCCATTTGTATCCAATCCATCCTGGGATCCCAGTGACGGTGCTTAGTCATGAGCGTTGGAGCATCTCCTCGATTACACCAGCTGCACACTGGCTGCCTGGAGGTATCCCTGCAGGAACTGCAGAGCCTCTGCATTTAGGCTGGTGCCCAACATGGAGGGGACCTATCAGATAAAGGGGGGAAAAACACACTTAACTCACCTCACTCCAGGCTTGTTAAACTAAGTTGTTGACAAATTTGGATTTCACGGTGTAAAACAAGAACAAAACAGCCATTGCTAAGCTGGAGTCTGGGTAAACTGCGTCTGAGGTGGACCACTTGGGAAACCGTAGTATGTGCGGTAAATCAGTCACTGATGTCCAGATGTACTCAGGAGGCAGACATGCAAACTTGGGTTTTTTTTCCCTACAGGCAACTTACCCGTCCTGGGCAGGCCGTGGACAGCTTGTGCAGGGACTGTGCTAGCATGATTTTGGGATTAGTGATGGTGTCACCGATGGGGTCGTGCTCCTTCTTCCCGGCAAAGGCCAGCTGAGAGAAGGCAGTCTGGTATCCTGCGGTTTCCTCGATGTCGATGAAATGCTCATCGTCAGGGGTGCTGTCATCTTCAGGCAACTCAAATAGACCAATCAGAGCCTGCAGTAGGGGAGGCCTGCACACCAATTACCAATAATGAGACCCAACCATTAACGCCACGTCCTGTAATCCTGTTTCTTTACAATAGCAATGACCAAGATCAATTATTACATTACAAGCATGGACTGGGAGCCTATGAACTCTTACATCTTCCCCTTTACCCAAGAGGCCAGCAGTGACTAACACTAGGACACCAAACCTGTGGATGTAGGTTTGTGTTGATCTGCAGCATCCATAAACAGATGGCACTTCAATTAAAAGTACAGAAGTCATGAATCATTTGCATGGATTATACTGCGAGAAACTCTTAACTAGTCTCAAAATTATTTTTGAGTTGTATTTGGCCAGGAAAAAATGAAAATGAAACTGAGAAAGTAGCCGTCAATCCCTTAAATATCAACTGAAGTTCCTACAATGACTGGACTCATATCCTTACACTAAAATGTGAAAAGTTCCAGTGTCAAATCTGTCTGCAGACGCTCCCTCACCAGAGCTTGGTGTATTCTGTGTCCATCATTGATGGGCATTCCGTCAAAATCTTGGTGATGCCAACAGCACAGATCTTCCGGTCCACCTGGCCCGACACCTTCTGAACCTCTGGAATGACGATCTTCTCCAGCACCATGCCGAACATCCTGCACAAACGAACAGGAAGTCAGACCCCGGCTACAGCACCAGAGGCCTCTTTCCTTTCCATTCTCAAATCTGTGCCTAATATGAAATCATTATGCTGTACATTGATGTATTGCTAAGTTGGTGTTGAGAAAAAATGGAAAGGAATTTTGAAATTGTTACATCAAGTTTGACCAAAGGGACTTACTTTGGCTGTATGCTGTCAAATATCTCCTGCAAGGCGATAGCTCCATACTTCACACAGTACAGACTGATGAAGACCAGGAAACCTGTGGACCAATCAGGTAATACATGAGGCTAAATGAAAGCATGCGTGTGCAAATAGTTTGTATACATGCAAGCATGTGTATTGTAGCTGAACTCACCCTTGATGAACTTGGTGGTTTTGGAGCTCTGCAGCCTTTGGAACAGCAGAATGAAGATCTGCTTCCTGTACTGAGTGATGGATTCTCTGAACACAGAAGAAAACACGAGTCAGCGAGCAGACCAGTTTTCCCTTCGTCCCTGGTCCACATTTGCACTCAAAATAGTACTGAAAGCCTGAAACCCACAATCAGTGAAACACTGAAGCCAGGGCAGGAAAGCAGCACTATCCTTAACAGGGACAGGTGCCATGTGCACATCAGTGTAGGGCGATGCATTCAGTGGGAGGAGCTCCAGGTAACTCACGGGGGCATGTGTTCGATGATGCTGTTGAGCAGGTAGAACCCCTGGTGGTCATTGGCTTTGGAAGCAAGAAGCTTCTGGAACACCCCCAGCAGACCTGGCTGTAGGTGGGAGACCATGCAGTGAGGGAAAGTCAGCCAAGCAGTACAAGTCCCTGTGACACTTTACAAACCCCAATACGAGTACAAAACAACCATGCTGATCCAGGTTAGAGATGTCAACATTTTACCTTTTGAGGTCAAAACACAACCCTGCATTTAAAAGTGGCGTCCTACCTGTGATAACACAGGTCAGCTACATACAGCTTCCCTACACCACAGAGCAGGCGTTCATATAGCACTTCCAATGCACAGTCATAGGCAGGGTACTGTACGGACTGGAAATCGGTTGACTAAATTAAGTACAACTTCACATCCTTGTCCCTAAGGGAAACTCGCAGCCATTAGTGGCGCTGACCTGCTTTTCATTAGCCCTGGAGAGACACAAGCTGCTGTGCAGTTTAGACCCCTCTCGCAGACACTCACTATCTTGTCCGCGGCGGAGCTAGCGATGGCGGCGCCTCCTTTCAGCAGGTAGGCCTGCAGGAGGCGCACCAGCGGGGGGATGTTGCCCGTGCGCTCCCACAGCACGGGCTGCAGGAGGTGGGGGAACAGGGCCATGTAGGTGGAGGTGGTGGAGCCGGTGTGGATCTCCAGCAACAGGGACATCACCTGGAACACGTACGGCACAAACTCTACAGCGGGAGAGGGAGAGAAGACCGTATGGTCAGGTTCTTTGTGCAGTTATAAAGCTACCAACACATTTTCAACAAGTCAAGCCTATGACTCGATTTTTGTAATTTTATCATCATTATTATTATTATTATGATTTTTCTTTAAATCTGAGAACATTTCATGGGCTTCCGAGGAGTGTGGGGCCCCTGCCTACCCTGCACGTCGTTCTGCAGGATCTCGGTGAAAACGGGGAACAGGGCCTCCTCAAAACTGCCCGCTGTAGCTGGGTTGGCCTTACAGGTGATCCTCACGGACAGGCACAGGGACTCAAACAGGTAGTGGTTAAAGTGAGGCTTGCTGGGGTTCTGAAAGAAAGGCAAACACACACACATGAAATACAGCCACTCCTATCCCAGTAATTACACATCAGCAACTGCAGGCCGTACCAAAACTATGCATGGGTGGTTAAACACTATGGAAAAGTAGCCAGGATGGAAAGTGGCCTACCTTGCTAACAAGGAGGAGCTTGTGAGTGAGCTGACCAATCAGAGTGGGCACGTATGGAACTACGGCGTCTTGAAGGAGGGAGAAGCTTCGCATGATTGCTGCAGAATAGAGCGGCGACATTGTGGTGTGAGGTCACATGTTCACTTCCCCACACAGACACAATTCAGGGGAAAACCCAGCAAGACCAGCTTAAAGTGCAACTGGCTATTCTTATAGCGTCCTTTGGCTTGTCCCATACAGCAATTCACTGCAGAAACACACCCGGGTACAACTGGTATGGTGGAAACTGAGACAACTGCAAAATTCAAAGTGGGGAGAAAAAGAAAGGAAAGTAGGGCACCTTTCATGATGTACTCGTTCTCTGTGGAGCCAGGCAGCGCCAGGGCCTTGAACAGGTTGTTGAGCAGCGGTTCTGTAAAAGGGGCCATCTCCCCAGGTGTGATACTGCAGACACGAGTACAGAGACAGCTTCAAATATCCATCGCCCTGACAAATCTACATCACTGACATGCATGTCAGAGCCTACACTCACTCAATGGGACTGACCAACTGCAGTGTTTATCACAGCATGCAGTCTGAACCTGGAGAGGACAATACTGTAGGTGTGTGGCAGAGTAATTCAGTGAAGAGGTGCTGGGTACAGTGGAGAGAGGCTGGGTAAACTAGATGATATATACTGTAGAACAGTAATCTACAGCAGGTGATTGGTAAAGTGGTTGGGTATGATATGGGATTGATCGACTAATTAGTGCAGAGGTGTTTGGTACAGAAGGTGATTCAAAGAATACTCTGTATAGAAATGTGGGGTACAGTACGTGATTGATAGAATACTGTATGTAGAGATGTGGGGTACAGTACGTGATTGATATAATACTGTATGTAGAGGTGTGGGGTACAGTATGTGATTGATAGAATACTGTATGTAGAGGTGTTGGGTACAGTGGGTGATTGACAGTGCTCAGAGCAGTGTGTTGGGTATAGTGATGAACACAGTACACACAGGGTAGTGGAGTCGGGGCCTCTCATGGTGAACAGCCTCTCCAGGGCGTGAGCAGCGTAGGTGTGCTCCACTGTGCTCTCCGCCTCCAGGTGAGCCAACAGCAGTGGGACAGCCTGGAGGAGGTGCTCTTTCGGGAGCTGAGAGGAAACCGGAGGAGGACAGGAGTCAGGGGCAGAGGCAGGAGAGGAAGACAGACAGTGGTGGGAAGGAAGAGGAACCATCTTACCTGACTCCTGAAGATCATGACATATTTAATAGCATCAGTCTTCAATACTGGAAACTCGTTAACTGAAAGAAGGGAAACAAGGTCATGAGTGAAGAATCAGCACGCTCACACAAAATCTGTGAAAAGACATGAGGGAAAATGCAACTTTACTGTTTCGTGACTTCAGGTCGGTGAGAATGTGGTTCACAAAGAACTCTGTGACGTTCACCAGTTCATTGGCTTGAGTTATTCCATGCTGAAAAATTAAAGGGGAAGTTTGTGTGCAGTACGAATAAATAGCATTCAGAAAATTCTATTTCACAGACCAAGTGCCTTTCCGCATTTGAACAATGGGAGTAGTGCATTGGGAATTAACACAGCCCATGCCAAAACCCCAGCATGCCATTTTCCCACCATTCAGAGTTCACAGTTCCTACACAACTACATCTACCTTCTGTGTCTGTGCCTTGGAAGCCAGTGATGTCACAAGAAAGATGGCAGCGTCCTTGTGCTTCCAGTTGAGGCCGGGGTTCTTGCCGTACTCGGCTAGCATGGAGCTGACATAGCCAGAGAAGATGGTGGTGACTGGGCCCTCGAAGAACTTGCAGAGGCCCCGCACGAGGTCACAGGCGGCCCTGCGGCGTGTGTCTATGTCTGTGGAGGGGCGGTGGTGGGCACTGTTTTCCTCATTTAAATTCAACACTGGCACAGTATGCCTGACATCAACCAGTGGCACAGTTATCTTAAAAACGTATGAGGACTTGAAGGCTCTGCTACTTGATACTTTCCAGGAGGATTTGAAAACACTGAGTTGATTGAGCAAAGACTACAGTAATGTGCATGCATGTAATGAATGATCGCTACTGTTTGGTTAGCACATTGCTGAGTGGAGTGAGTGGTTGATACCTGAGCCCTCCAGGTCTCTCCTGATGTACTCCTCTGGGTTATCTTCAAAAGCCTCCTCATCAGCACCTGTGAAAGTAACCAGGTCAGCTGGCAACAGGCCGCTACACCAAGAGCAAGCATTGACAACACCATTTTAGAATCTGATAACTAAATACGGTCGTGCATCCCGATGTGTCAAACTACATAATACCTTATGAGTTTGAAAACCAAGTTATTTATAGTTGCCAAATGCTCAGCTTATACAAAAGCCCATTAATCATCCTGCCCCCAATCCTTGTTCTGGCATCGACTGCAGTCTTTCCACATCAATGACCTGCACACGACCAATCCATTGTGCTTTCCCCTGTTCACTCACTTCTGAACTCCATGTTGGGAACGATGACCTTCTCACAAATGCTGGTCAAAATACTCTGGTCCTCAAACAGGTTCTTGTAGTGCGGCCTCTCACAAACAGACGCCAGGAACTGAATTGCATTGCTCACTAGCTATACCGGAAGCAGAAAAACATCCATTAGAAGACCCATCATAGCACCATACTGATATTCTGCATATCATGACAATATTAAAAAAACATATGCATCAATAATATTTCACAATTTAGACACATAAAAACATCTCTACTAAGGGTGAAAAAGGGTTCTCGTCACAATGTGCTACTCAAACCCTTGAGGAATGTTGAGGAAGCCAGAGTGATATGAAAAAAAGGAAAGAGAAGAGGACCCAGCCATACCAGGTCGTATTTGACCTCCTGCCCTGTGGTGACCAGCAGGTTCCAGATGGCGGTGACGAAGCGGGGCAGGTAGGGCTGGAACTCCTCGTCGTACTTCTGTGCGTATAGGGCCGCATTGTCGCAGATCTGAGACTTGAGCAGCTCCAGGAGGCCAGCCTCCTCCTCATCCTGTGGGATGCGCAGACACGGGCACGGCTCAGACACTGCGCCCAGCTGAGTACCATACAAATTCAAGGAAACCATTTTAAAATCAAGCACTGCTTTTGCTCACGTCTGTTTGGAGGAGCTTGTTGTCCAAAGTCAGCAAGCTGTGGAAATGTGTCATCCAGGTTTCCATGTTATCTTCAAAAAACTCTGGAAGATCCTGATCGAGAAGGGGAAATAAAAATAATGTATGAAATTTTAAGCAGCAGAATAGTCCATTTGAATATGCACTGAAATTTCTAATGTTGCTTAAACCATTCAAATGGGAAGTATTGGTAATCCATAATTAGCAGCTTCATATTTATAGTGCAATATTTTATGTGCTCTAAGGTCACATTGCAACTATGTGTGACAACTGTCAGTGATTCACCTACATAAACTGCACATTGCCAGTGAAATGGATGATCAAGGCAGCCATTTGAAGATGGATTGTATTGAAAAGCACGGACCACAATTGTGGAGCTACCAGTAACTAATAAACAGCCACTCTTCTGACACTGTGAAAAGGGTTAGAGACCCAGAATATCCAAGAATACTGTTCGGATACACAGTCCAGAGTCCTGCTGGTCAAAGCACAAAAGGACACACCTGGAAATTGAGGCTGTAGAAAAGCTTGGCGATGAGTGTAAGGGAGGAGAAGAGGACCTTCAGGGCATTGACGTCCGAAGCGTGGTTCTGACACAGTTCAATTGTAGCCTTAAAAAACAAGCATTCGCATTAGCATCCTGTCACTGTGGCAATTATTTTTATCTATGGGCTGGGATTCAAGGTGGAGAAATTTACCTTAAAGAGCACAGTCAAAGGTTGGGCAAATGTGTCCAGCACCAGTTTAATCTCCAACCAAAGCTCATTAGACTTAAACTCATGTCGATACCTGAGAGAAAAAGAAATCTCAAATCAACCAGAGAGACTTTTGCTCTGCTGATATTCCAGAGCAAACAATACCCCCTACAAAAAAGCCATTATCACACCAACTCAAGTATACTTTTGAACAGTGAAGTTTTGTACCTACACAATCAAAATCAAATATGCATGTCTGTAAAAAGGCATACATATAAATGCATCCATTAATCAAAAGGAATATATTCAGAGTATTAGTCATTAATAGTAATCTGTAATATCAACAGAGATCCCTCGTGTTGTCACATACCTCTTAAAGAGTGAGTGAGCAGTGCGCAGGACACCATTGATTACATGGAAATCTCCACTCTGAAAGCGCGTCACCATATCCTTCAGGAGCTCCGGCCACTTCTGAGGGAAGTCCTCACGGCCAATAATGCTGATGGCATCACTCAGCTGCAGTACAATGGGGACAGTGAGAAGGTATGGAATCTCAAAATGGCCACTTCCCAAATTACAGGCGGGTGGGGCTGTGCAGCGAGGATGAGTAAAGCTCACAGCCTATGTACCTGTTTCTGAATCTGCTCTGGGCTTGTCAACATCAAATTTACAATGTTGGCTTTGATGGTAGATCTGTCCACATCTGAGATTTTGTTTGGTTCATCTTCAATCTAGGAAAAAGGTGAATGAGAAGAATTAGCCAGAGGGGAAAAACAAACAAAAAAATCCAGTCAGTCCCATCCCCATTTCCCACTCTACACTCCCAGCCTCCAGACATGGCTAATCATAATCAAAAACTGATGTCCACCCCTGCCAAACTCACAATGCGCCAGTTCCTCTTGATGTAGTTCTTGAAAGTGACTGCAGCACAGACTCTGATCACATTATCCTGGGATTGTTCCAGCAGTTTGAGTAGCAGGATTGGGTAGTTCTGATTGCCTTCCACAGACTCAAGAAACTTCTCCGCTTAAAAGGACAATACACACACACACAAACCACACATTAGGCAAACTATTACAAAGGAATATTGCACAGCAATTTCATAGACCAGACCTTAATTCTGGTCTAGTATACACTTCTGAGATCCTACTTCTACATTTCAGTCCATCCAAATGCATTCAACCGACCCTTACTTTCACATACCTGGTCGTCTGACAGAGGGATTCGGATCAAGAGTTTTCCGGAGAAACTCGGTCAGAGTTTGCAGGTTGGTATCATTCAGGTCCATGGCCCTTTAAAAGACGAAGACTATTGTCAGTCCTTAATATAGTTATAGTGGTTTACAGAAGGTATATACATTGTCAAGTCAACAAACACACAATTTATGAAAACATACGCATAACAACAGTAGAAGACAAGCACGAACTAGCTGGCAAAGTTACCGCACGTTAGTTTGCTGGTTATGTGGGCGTGACACATGGGCTTTACTCATCGGCATGACATTTTATAGCCCCGGTGCAATGCTAACAACGTTTAAAGTTAGCTAACTCACGTTACAAATATTGCCTAGTGACAGCTCGTGAATAATGGAAACTAAGAACACAGCTAAAAGTTACTTAGCTAGGCTAGCTAATTTCTCATCACACAAAATACACTCGCATGAATCACGTCCACGAGTGATCTTAGTTACAATATCTTACGTTACAGAACACAATAACGACGATAAAGATCTAGCAATGTTTCGCGCTAGCCTGTTTTAAAGCATTTTAATCTTGCTAACAGTGGGAAATAACACCTGGGAGTTAACCAGCAATCAGCATAGTAAACCGCAATCTCGCTATCTTTAGTTTAGCAAGTCAGTCTAGCGTTACTAAATGGCTAGCTAATGCTACCACATGCTCAACTAAGATGTAAAACATACTGGTTGCTGCTGTGAGAATCCACAATTACCTTCGTTGATACTTCCAATTCACCAACAGAACAAGTAGTTAGCTAGCTACTTCCCATGAAATTGCTTTGAAATTCAAAAAAGCACTTTTGTAGTCCAATATAATACGATACCATACTGCAAGTAGCACTTAGGTCCAATCACAAAGTATAGGAGGCGGGACTTTAGCTTTTGCCTTCTTGCACAGCTAGCTAGATTAAAATCCTTTAGCTTGCTAGTTTGTTAATTTAGCTGGTTCTTTTCGCAAAGGCTTTTTAAAACTAACCAGAACCACCAATTCCTTCGAAAAATCAACTACTGGCCCAAATGACCAACCCAAAACACATTATAACTTAGTACTATCGGTATCGCGTGCTGACTGCAAGGAACCCGCGCTAACTTTTCAAAGGACAGATTCACTTGCCCAAATCACGATTTTAATTGTATTGTATTGATCAAACCGAAAAATGGCAGAACTGACCAGGTATATTTACAGCCAGTAATTGTTAGCTAAGTCAAGTACAATGACAGTTAGCTAACGATATAAAGTTTCCTCATTACGTGTAACTAACTAGCTAGCACTGTGCAACATTAGAACGGCCCAACGTGCCAGATCGTTTGGTGCATAAAGCTCAGAGCCGCTAGCTAGCAAGTATTTTAGTTAACGTTAGCCATTCTATGGAACGAAAACGTTAAAAAAAAACTTAACGACCTATATCGTTGACCATCACAGCTATACGAAGTTACAGTATTGCTTCCGTATATACCGCTATATATTTTTCCACACTGAAAGTGATGACTTACCTTTGGAATAGACTGGCGTTACTAAAGGTGCTTTCAATGTTTTGATCTTCTCAATTTAACGGCGTGATCATAACCCAAGTCCGCAGGCGCGAATGGCGTAAACTGATGCTAAGCTATAATGGGAGTGACACGCTACAGTGCTATGTCATGATTCATTCATAACTCAATAGGAATAGGAACATACCAACTTCAAGCACATGTCGTTATGTGCTTTTTACGTTTAACAAGTGTTTCATAACTACAGTATTTTATCCACGCTACACAGTTTTATCTATAGGCTATAACATTCGTCTCTGAATGCAACAGGTTTGATATTTTATATCACGACTACTGTAAATGCATTATTATTTACAATTAATATGCGGATATTGGTTCCGAGAAAAAAACTGAAAGTGGGATACACAGACAAGAACTCATATGGGGTTTTCTTACATTTAATATAAAAAATGGATAACACCAATAACAAGTATTTTTACAAAGGCAGTAAATTCAACAATACAAAACAAACGGAACACTGACACTGAGCATATTTTGACACATTGCTGCTGACACACATCATGTACGTTGAAGCATTACTGATTTTTGTGATGTCGACGCGCCCCAAACATTTAAAATGCCTCAGAACAGCGTCTAAACATTCTGCAGATTATTAGCATGGCGGATGTTGAGTGTGTCTCGTAGCATCAGATCTCGAAGTCGCCAAAGTGCATCTGCCATGGTGGTGTGGGCACCCTTGCTCTTCAACCAATGGGATGGCAGCCGGCTCTCCTGTTCCTTTGTCAGGCGCACGTCTTTTCTACGGGCTATGGAAGCATATATAAAGAGCCACACTACAGTGACAGTTTTTCTAACTTCTCTGTGAAGTGTAACCAATTTCCAGTACATAAGCAAAATTAAAAATCAAAACAATATCCAATGTTTATGGTCACGTATGTGGTAACGTAAATGCCTAAATTTAACTTACCTATGTTCCAAATCCTCAAGAGGAAAACAAAATGTTATTTTCATTTGTTAAGCATTCAAAATGTGTCTATAATCTCACAATGATTCTTTGACACTAAACAATTTTCATGTTGGGTATTTCAGCCACTTAGATGTTGGGAGATCTGTTGAATACTGACACACCTAACAGGGTCTGGTCCCACTTGCTGACAGTGGAAGACTCCGCATTCAGGCCCTCGATGTACTTCAGATAGGCCTCAGAGTGCAGGAGACGCTGGGACCTGGGCGGTGGGGCCACAAACATGGGGGTCGAGGGCTGCTGGAGAGCTGGCTGGCATGCCTGAGCCTGCCCTGGGTAGGGTGGCGGGGCCTGCTGCCCTTGCCCCAGCACACCCATCTGCAGGAGAATGCCACATATCATCGTTAGCAGTTCATGCACAATGAACTGAGCAGTTTATTCTCTGTTTGTATGGGGGAGGACCTCACCTGTTGCCCATATGGGCCTCCGGTTCCAGTGCTGCCATTCAAACCCTGTCCCATCGCACCTGTGGTGGGAACAGCAGTAGCCAGTCAGATATGGAGTGCCACAGAGACCCAGTGCAGGGCTGTGGGCAGCTGAGTTTAACCCCCGGACTGTGGTCAACTGTCAGCAGCTAAAGAAGATGTGGGCCGATAATCCAAATTGTGATGTAGGGGAATTGCTGACATACTTCTTTAAAGTCTGTGTATATTTTGTGGTGATGTACCAATTTGAACTGACTTGCGCATGCTGAATGCACCCTTTAAAGCACACCAGTTTTGAAAATCAACAAATACTCAAATGTGGTGAAGCATGCTAATAGTTCAAGTTCAGTGGAATAACAACAGTACGGTAAAATTTTGCCATTGTTTACTTAAAAGATGAAGCAGATCATTATATTGAAAGCGATGTTACTGATGTATTTTTTAAAGATTAAGTAAGTGTTTTCTGATATATTTTATTAGTTCATACACTAGGTTCAAATTAATAGTTTCAGTGTCAAAATGAGTAATCATTTGAGTTTGCGAACATTTTGGGAAGTATAATTTCCAGACATAACTATACTCAAACAGCACAGTTGCTGGGACTTTGTGACCACCCAGCCATGACGTGGTCTGGGTGGGTCTGATAAATTACCTGAGCCTATGGTACAGGTAGCCCCTCCAGTGGGTGAGAGTGGCAGACAAGAAGCAACTGCATGGGCGTGTCAAGAAGAGTGGTGGTGGTGGTGGAAGTGTCCTTACCCAGGTATGGCATGCCAGGGAACCCAGCTACACCTGGCGGCAGGTGGTGGGGCAATGCAGGCACCCCCATGTGATGAGGTGGCATGCTGCCCATACCGAATATGCCATCAACAGGGCCCTGCAAGGGCAGCATAGGTAGACCACAGGCCCCCATCATGCCTTGGAGGGATAACAACACAACACATCCATGCATCACTGTCATGCAACTAGCTACTACTACCATGCATTACCAATTAAAGGCACGCACTTCAAACAGCAATCAATACAAAACATATAGATCAGGAGTATAAGCGAGTTTGAGGAAAGAGTCAACAAAGACCTGATTATACACCAATGATTATTGAGACAGGCATGCAGTTAATGATTTGATTATGTACAAGCACTGATTGAATGTAACAAGAAAAAAAGAAACATTCAAAATTATAAGCAGTTTGCATGTTAAATTGGGCATTTTTTATTTTGGGTGAAAGTTTGTTTCCATGGATGCAGTTATGGGAAAATAGATGAGGACATGGCTGTGGTTCTATAATTTTCAGAAGAAACATGGGATATTTGAGCAGTTGTGCTTCGTACTCCAGCTCCAGTGTCACCACAAAGTCAGTCTGCATCTGTGAGGGGTTACCTGACACAGGCGTCATGTTGTGGTTAAGCATCCCCATATGGGTCGGGGGAGGCACCACCCCCATGAGCGCCCCTACTGGGGTACCTGCTCTCGGGGAAGAGCCCTGCTGCAGCTGCTGGGCCGCCCTCTCACGCTCCTGCTGTTCCGCCACCTTGGCTGCCCTCTCTGCAACACACAGAACAGACACTGTGAACACCTCCACCTCCACCTTCATCCATTCAGCACGACGCGACCAACACACGCTGAGCTCTGTTATTACCCTGACCAAAGGTTTTAAGTCAAATCTAGTAGCATTTCTCTTTAACATTTTCAGTCCCAAGAGTGCCATGTCAACCAAATCATACCTTTTCAACCAATCAAAATGACCGCTGCTATATTCTTGTTTTGAGCCCCTATTGAAAACTGAATAAATTGTCTCAATTTTCACAGTGAAATCCCAGATTTCACAGTTAACAGGTGGAACCACAGAAACGCAGCCCAGACCGGTGTGAGAGCGCAGAGTCATCGCTCCCCCTCACCTTCGTAATCTGCCTTCTTGGTGGCCTCCAGGTTCCTCCACTCCGTCCCCACCAGGCGGCTCAGCTCTCCGAAGGAGAAGTCGGGGTGCTGGGCTTTGATCACCGCCCGCATTTCGCTGCTGAACAGGATGTAGCCGCTCATGTTGATTTTCCTCTTTGAGCCCTCCTTCTTGGACAATCCCTTCATTGACTTTGGAGTTGACTGCAAAGCGCCAAAGAAGGACAGGTTAATCCATATTAAACCTACAGTCATGAGTCTATAAAATAAAGGTAAAAAATGATTTTTATAGTCATTTTCAAATTAATAATCAAAGCAGACTTTCTGAAGACTTTCAATCTGACAGCATATTATGTCATAGTTGCTGAAAATAAATGTAAAATTACTGCGCAGTAATATAGTAATACAGTCACATAATGAATAAGCATAAAGGTAGAACAAAAAGTGAGAAAGCAGAACTAAAAATACCAAGCAGAACTAATAACAGTCATAATAATATGCCTAGTAATCTGATTTATGCTCATTTCCACAGAGATGTGACCTGTGGAGGAGTGAAGGGCATGAGGTCCATGTCGCTGGCCAGAGGGGTCTGCAGCTGGGCCGATGATGCGTCCCCAGCCTCCCCGTCCTCTTCCCCCAGCTCGTCCAGCTCATCCTCTCCCATCAGAGCAAACTTGGCCTCCAGCTCCTCGATCTTGCGGTCCAGCAGGGGCGATGGCTCCTTCTGTGGCACGATCAGCTTCCTGACCGTAACAGAGGGGAAGAGGACCCGTTTCCGTCCCAGCCCAATGACACAAAGCTGCTGAAGGAACGTTGGGCTGAAGCCTTTCGCCAATCTCTGCACTCCATGTCCCATAGTGTAACTGTGTGGAGGTGAGCAGTATGCCCAACTGACTGCCAGGTTTTCGACCTGCCTCGTGATTCATAAGTCGTTAAAATGCCACAAATATCACAAACAAGGAAAGATTCCTACAGTACTTATCCCAGGTTAATGTATATACTATTTAATGAATCCTGTAGGATTTCTAGGAAGGTTGTGCAGGTTTCAGTATGATTTCTGACCAGAAGAGAAAGGCTTATAGTGTCCATACCTCCATTTTATGGTACCCTTGCATCCCTTGAATAGTCTGCTAGATAACTTGAATACATAAAGCAATGATGTAGGGCAGTCATCACCATTAATGGAACATAATCCTAATTGTAGTTTGGATATCTATGGCTCTTCTATGAAACAATAGGATGAGCATAATTAAAAATGAGGTTTGGCAGTAAACTATTTAATCAATCCATAGTCTGACCTTGTTTTGTCAGACTTCACTAAAGACAGCACCCATTCATCCATTTTAGAAGACAGTTTGCAAGGTGACCATTCATGAATGCAGCAAGAAAACTTTTTTTGAAAACTGGTTTTGAAAAATTTGAGGATTTGGCGTGAACTACCCACAGTACAGTCCATTTGTTAGAAGCCTACCACGCCAGCTGAACTGGCAGCACTGTTAACAAGGAGACTGCAGGCAAACCTGCATTCAGGCCATTTTCCCCTGAGACACAACTTGTGAGCTGTACAGTCATCTGACCTGAAGTAGTAGATCTCGTCGTCAACAACCTTGGCGGAGAGTGAAAAGCGCTTCAGGCCCTTGAATTTCTTCATCTGCTTCTCGCTCTCAATGTAGCGACTCTCGCACAGCAGAACATCATCCTCAGACACCTCTGTGGGCCGGCAGGACAGGTAGTCCTTGAAGGAGGACACTGCACATTTCCCTGTAGCCACAATGGAAGCAGGCAGGGGAAGGAGGTCACATTAAATGAAGGGGAAAACAGTTGAAGAAATGAGTACCAGCATTTGTATAAAGCCAATCTTCATGATGACTTTTTATGCCTAAATTTGCTACTAGTTATTTGGTAGATTGAGGACTATTAAGTCAGACAAAATGTTACTTCCAACTACATATCAAGCTAGAAAAAAATTAAATCAGGAAAGTCAGTTTAGCAACTTAATTTGCATGCACAGAATTTCACAGGCAGGTTTGGGAGGGGTGAGTTCCTATTAAAGATGTATGGACTGGTGAGACAGGCTTTGCAGGTCAGTACCTGTAACAAAAATACTGTGGTCACAGAAAGGAGTGTGTAAATATGTATAAGATCACATGGCTGGTTGTGTAAAGTCAGGTAAAGGGGTGAGTACCTATGACACAGCTCATGGGGCAGGCTTCCTCCAGATTGCTGAGGAACACCTCCTTCTTGTAGAACATCTTGGTGGGCTCGTGCTCAGTCTCCTCTGGGTGAATGAAGATAGGCCCAAAGAAGTAGGCTGCTCCATCTCGCACCCACATCTTCTCAATCCTGCCAAAAGGAACCGTTTATGTTACTTGCTCCACTCAGCCTGCCGTCCAATCAGAAAATTACCTCAGTGCCAATGAAGCACAATACCGTAGAAAAATAGTAGCATCTGTGTAAAAAAGTGAGAAAAGCACTCGTGCACTTAAGACTTTAATTAACATTAAAGAGTGATTCATGAATGGTAATGTGTATATTTCTATTAGCGGTAAGAGCTGATCCTGTATGAGGTGAAACGGCTTCTGTAAATAAAGCACATTTTTGTAATAACAGGAAGTGTCATCTTACCATTCAGACATGTACATCTTTCAAACAATGAGCAATTCCTACACAAGTTTAACATTTCTAGTGAAAAGCAAAGTAATACAATTTCCTGTTAATTAAACCATGCTAATAACCGGAGGAGAACTGATTTCAAAGCCACTTCTCTCTGCCTCACCTGCCCACTCTGTGACGCACTAGACCATGTGACCGGACGTAGACACAGTCACCCACTTTCATCCAGGCGTCATTGTAGCGGAGCTGTTCGTAGTACTGGCATCCTGGCTCCCCATTGCTTATGTCCACAGGCACGTCTTCCTTCTCCTAAAGCCACACGAACACGAGGCAGCGCACGTTAATAACTACCCCTAT
The DNA here is from genome assembly GCF_963514075.1 of Conger conger. Classification (NCBI taxonomy): domain Eukaryota; kingdom Metazoa; phylum Chordata; class Actinopteri; order Anguilliformes; family Congridae; genus Conger; species Conger conger. The sequence goes on along the minus strand of NC_083773.1, from coordinate 14,270,434 downwards.
CTGAATATAGTGCAAGATCCCAATGTGAGTTTTAACCAATGAGAATAGCATATTATATACCACCAGTGTCATTGTCTGCCATAGTGGTGTTGCTACCATATTGCAAAAATGAACTGTATATGGGCTACCAGGCCTTTGGCTCAGGCAGGCTGGCTGACCTTGTCGATGATGGCGATAGCCTCCGCTCCCCTGCCCTCTTCAGACGTCTCCGCTGGCTTCTCCTGCTCGTTCTTGGTAGCGTTGGCAAACATGGAGGCCACCCGGACCACTGGCAGAGGCATGTCACGAGGAGCAAACCTGACTGAGCTTAGGGGCATGGTCCACATCTTGATCTTCTTGAAAGACTTGGCCTTAGCCGAGTAGCGCGACTCGCAGACGTAGACGTCCTCTGGTCTGAAGCCCTCTGGCTGCAGCTTGAAGTACTCCTGCAAGCAAAGATGAACACCAGTCATGAGCTGTAATAAGAATACAATCACTCTTAATCATAAATATCTCTGAAGAGCTTTTCCCAATGACTCCCTGACTCAACATTGTGAATACAGCGCATTTACCTTCACAAACATAACCACACATTTGCCGAGTATCTTGCTAACGGGAACTTTGTTGTAGTAATCACTCTTGAACACTTCTTTCTCCAGGAACTTGCGTGTGGCCAAGTGGAAGGTTTCATTGGGCCTGTAGAACCAGCAGCCATACATCCATTTCTCACCTGCATGAGAATAACAGGCAATTCAGTTCACATCGACCATAGTCCTAAATACTTACTAAAAAGCCTTATCCAGGGAGCTCACATAGAGAGTGAGGAGGAGTTCTTACCAGCATCGTCCTGCCACAGACGCTCAATGCAGACAATGTGTGGCTGCAGGTTCTGCTCTGCGGGCTCCACGTACACGTAGTCGCCCACGTGGTACATGCTGTCCTTAAAGCTGCAGTCCTGGCTGTACGTGCGCTGGAGCCCTGCCTGCCAGGCCGATCCTGCTGGGTCCTCGCTCTTCTCAGCCTCTGTAGCAAATCAGTGGAGGTGCCGTGTGTTCTTACTAATGAACTACATCATTATAATGACAACATTTATTCCTTCCCAGCATCCATTCTGTTTGTGTCCGTTACTGCACAGTGTTGTCACTCGGACTCCTTGCTTGGCACTGAGAGCCGAAGCTACGGATGAAGTGATAGTGAAAGAATACCTTTCTTCTCCTCTTCCCTCTTCAGCTTGTCCTCCTCCATCTCCTTGGGGAGCTTCTCCTTCTTCTCCTTCTCCACGTCGCTGTGGAGGTGCTTGGTGGTGTAGCTGAGGGCGGGGGAGAGCAGGATCTCCCCGTTCTTGCACAGCTCGTCTCGGATCCTGATGAAGAACTGCTGCAACTCCACCGCATCCTCGAAGATCTCAGAGTCCGTCCTGCCAGAGGAAAAACACAACCGGGTTTAAAACCACAATCAGTCAGCTCTGAACTGGCTTTTCAGTCATCTGTTTCACCTGAAGGGTTTAAACTACACACTGGATGAAAGACACCAGAGGAGAGAGGAGAGCAAGAAAAAACTGCATTCAAACTCAACTGGATTTCAAACATCAAGGCCTTTTATTCACCAGCTTCCCCTTCAAAAAGGGGGCAGCATATAAATTATAAATAATATCTTCCTGATAGATATCCCCAGAAGATATGCACTAGTCTGAAATTAAATTACAACTTCCCTTAACCCCATAATTACCATTATAAACCCCAGCCGGAGAAACTTGGTGGTAAAGAACAGCTGGAGAAGACGAGCTCTCCTCTGAACGACTCACCTATGCAGCCGCCTGGCTTTCTCCAGCACCTCGAACATGTTCTCCTGGAAGACGTCCAGTCTCTTGTACCGACCGTTGTCCACGTTGGCCCTGATAATCTCGAAGTTGAGCGGTGCCTTGGCGGGGCTGGCCGGGTCCTGGGCGGGGATCTCGGCCAGCGAGTCGCTGTAGCAACGGCCCTCGTCGTCCTGATGGCTCAGCACCGAAACGAAGAGGTTGTGGACAAGCTCCCGGATGAGGAGGGTGACGTTGGGCACATGGGTGTCCTCCCCGCCCTCCAGGTCCCTCCGGGTCTCCAGCAGGACCTTGTGCAGCACCAGGGCGTCCTTGTAGATCAGGGACTCAGGTTCGTTGTAGGTGCAGGCGTTGTTGAACATCATCACAAAGTCCTCAACCAGGGAGTCCACGTCCTGGTACTTGTTGGCCATCATGTGGCTCTTGACCTTCTCCATGTCGATGGGCTTCTTGATGGTGATGTAATAGTCGGGCAGCTCGGCACGGGAGGGCAGGCGGAGGAAGATGGTGCTGAGGCGACGGCCACGCTTGTCCGTGTAGTTTTTCACCGCCTCGTACAGCTCGTTCAGCTTCTGCTGCAGAGGGGTCAGGTACTTGGACTTTTTCAGGGAGATGCCACTCTTCCCTGGAAACACAGAGATTATGATTTCATGAAAGTAAAGTTCAGCATGCAATGTGCTTTCTTAGTGCTTTCAGCTGTCACGCTGACAGTTTAAATCAATCTTGAGAGTATCCAAAAGCAGACAAAACTGGCATCTGCTTATCAACAGCATTCATAACAAGCACACTGGCAGAAAAAGCCTGCCGTTGCCAAAGCGACACATACTTATTTTCAGCTTGGGTGAAGCCACGTCGTCGTCGTCAGGCACAGGCCCCAGATCCCTCTTCTTGTCCTTCAAGATCCTCTCCAGGATGTTAGCATCATTATACACCTGACAATGAACATTACTCTTTAATTGGCCACTATGGTTGTAAAATAAAATAGAGCAACAAATAGAAAGCCACACTTTTGGCACGGTATGACTAAGACAATCGTCCCTGTCCGTGATCGGGCGCATACCTGGGAACCCTCCTCATTGTAGTGGCGCGCGTTGCGGAACATCAGCCTCATGTCCTCCACCATGGAGTCCTCGCTCAAGTACTTGTCGGAGCGGATGTTGTGGTCGATGGTCCTGAGGTCCACGGGCTCCAGGATGATCTTGTAGTAGTCGGGGTAGTCCTTCTTGGAAGGCTTGACCATGAAGAGGTCGCAGAGCCTGCGTCCAGTGAGGGGCTCGCGGGCCTCCGTCACTGCCGAGAACAGCAGCTTCATCCTCCGCTTCTTACTGTTCTTCTTGTGGCTGGAGCAAACAAAGTTCACACTTCATCCTTAAATAATATGAGTATTATTTAAATAATATCATTTACTGCTTAATCTAATTGTAAACATGACCATTCTCACTCATTCAGCATTTCATATTGCCACAAATGATGATTGTTACTAATGTTTTTCGTGACGGCTAGAATTCACAGCACAACTTCTTCCAAGTGCAAATATGTACTGAGTACGTCAAAACTTCCAGATATAAGTAAAGTATCAGTAAGAAAAAAAGAAAAGAAAATGTTCTTCATGTCCTGGTTTTGTGGTCTCAGACAGGCAGCGTAGGCAGACAGCCGTCTCTTTTGGGAGTCTGTGAGTATGAAAGGATGATGAAGTACCTCTTCCTCTTCCCACTGCCGGTGTCTGACATAGTGGATGACAGCATGCTGTCCCCGTCCTCCTCTTCCCTATGCAGCAGCTCCTTCCTCTTCATCTGAGACACACACAGACACAGTCATATCAACCAGCTCCTCCGGCTGCACTCAGACAAAGGCATTAATATTAACCGGCACACACACAAACACCTTCCTCAATCCTCTATAACTGTAAAAACACCTACCACCAAAGCAACAGCTCAACTCACTGGCACAAACAGACGCGCTCGCACACACACACACACTCTCGCTTTCTCTCTCACAGGAGTTCCCACTGTTCTGTATCTCCTTCACACACACACTCTCTCTCTCTCTCTCTCTCTCTCTCTCAGGAGTTTCTGCTCTCACTTTCGCATACACACACACATATTAACGATGAGAAGTTCAGAGGCACAGACACACATTTCTGACACCACATTTATATTAAGCAACTTAACGGAGCAGCTGCACGTTTTCCCACATAGAGCTTGCATGAATATTTAACAAGCTGAGGTAGGATGAACCTCCACAATAAGCATAATTAACCGCAAACAGATGTTAACATTAAGCACCCTTAACTGTACAATGGCGCAATCGCCGATGTTAATTTCCATAGACAGACTGTATTCAGGAGCATTCCAAAAAAAGGAAATGCATTTCAGGAAAAACATTCATTCACCTAATGTATATTAGGATAATAAGGATCAAGAAGACAGCCTATTTTCCAGATGCCATCTTACATGCAACCCTTCAGTAAGAGCATGAAAAGGAGAGACTACCGGGAGCTAGTACGGTTTCCCCAAGCACACAGGAAGAGAGGCTACCACTGAATATCATTACACAGGGAAGAACTGGGAGAGAGCAAGTCTCATAAATGTTTCAGTGCTAGCAGTTATCAGATCCAATTCCAAATGCCAGTCAGCCACAAGTCCAAACATATACATACATGTGCGGATGAATGTGTAAACATTTTCTACCTCTCAATAATATATAACAAAAAACCAGATACTAATGCAATCTTGTTGTTACCTCTGAAACATCCCACTCCTTTCAGCACACCGACTGTACGACACAAAGTGCTAATTTTGTAAATGGTTACTACCCAATTGAATAAAACTCTGGAAATGATCCATAGCATTGGTTTCCTGATTTTCAGGTTTGTGGCCCACATGTCCAGAAACCGTGACCCAGTTTTCCCAGTATTCACCCAAGATCGTTTTTTGTAAGCATTAGGGTTGTATGTCAGTAATCCAAACGATCAAAGATAAATCTTTTTTGTTTTCCTCTTTAGTAAATAACATTACTAATCATTGAGCTAATCCAATCTGATCTGTGCAACATGCAGTTGACTCATTTGTCTGGTGATATCTAATGTGGTGCTAAGCTAGAAATGTTAGCGGTAAACAGTCAAGTCTTTATAGATAACATGTTTCTGCTGGCAACTGCACCAACCTTGAGTACACAAAATCAACAAGGGAAATGTGACACCATATGCCACATTTTGGTGAAAGGAAACACAAGATGAAACATCTGAGAGCCTCTCCATGATTCTGTCATGCAGAAATAAAAGAACATATGAATCTGCACATTTTATCTGGAGCCCAGCTTCGATCCTCTGTCGATGCAGTGACAGTAATGAGAATTTACCACGCAGCGCAATGGAGCCTTTTATAGGTTTTATAGGGTGCTAACCTGTAGAATCTGCTGAAGCTTCATAACGCGCTTATAGATAGGAGAGTGGGGCACATTGTAGCGCTTGGCATTCTCAAACATCAGGATGAGGTCGCCCTCTATCTGCTCCACGCTTTCGTACTCATTGTTCTTCATCTTGTTCCTGCAGAGAGCGAGAGAAGATCCAATCCAATAAACTCAAGTCACAAGTCACCATAGCACCCACTGTTACAGAGCTGCATGGGCGACACATAGGTACATCCACCCTTCCAACAGAATAAAGACATGCTGCTCCTGTGAGCTGGCAATGACTGACGGCATGAGGGAAAGAGGGAAAAGGGCCCCATTATGGTAGAAATCCAGCTGAACTGTTCTTCATGTTATTACTCTATTCATTGATGCTCTTGAACACAGCTTGATGATTTTTCTGGAATAATGAAGAGCATCCATTTTAAAATAAAATAAATAACGTCAGCTCTAACCCTGAAAATTATGTAGATGAGCCATTCTTGTCAAACCCTCCCTGAAAATCTCTTCCTGAAGCTTACCTGGGATGACCAGCATTCCAGTAATTCAAAGCATGTGAAAACATAACAATGAACCGGTGAGTAGCTGGCCCTACCGAATCTGCTGCAGGGAGATGGGATGCTTGATCTGGTGGAAGTAGTCGGGATAGTCCTTCCGGGACGGCAGCTGCAGGAAGGGCTCGGCGATAAGCTGTCCCTGGCTGTTCCTCCCTCCCCGCACCGCCTCGTACATCTGGAAGATGGGGTTGCTCATGTCCATACTGGAGTGCACACACTCGGCCTCTGTCTCTCCTTCATCATAGCGGACGGCCCCTGAAATCACACAAAGGAGCTTAACGTCTTATCTTTCCAACCATTACACACCAATTTCAGGTGCACGACATTTATGACCACTGAGCTCCACTGTACTGGTGATTCCCATAATGCACTGCAGCTGGACATACCAGAAAGCAGGGCGTCCTCGTCACTCTCTGAGCCGTACTGGAGTGCCAGGGCGATGGATGGGAAGCGTTCTCCCTGTGCTGACCTTCGATTCCTGACACACACATGCACACAAGCAATCACAAGAGACACAGCATCACCTCCTACTCCAACCAAAAAATTTGCTTCTCTATTTATTTTTTTTCCCAATCAACAGTACTGTGCAGAAGTCAGAGACCACCCGTTCGGCAATTCAATTTCCTGTCAAATCAGTGTTTTAGTGCAATCTTTTTTCAGTGTAAGACAATAATGCAGAAAATTACAGTCTACACACATATAATATCATCAGTATTTGTACATACGGCATCAGCCAATCATGGTGGAGGATCAGTGCAAGTTTGGGGTCATTCGATTTTGATTGAAGGCATCATGAATGTTGATAAATACAAACAATCATATCATGCAATACCCTCTGGACAATGTTTGGGGGAGCAAGAAGCAACTGAAAGATTTTATATTGTTCATAGTTGTGCAGGTATTTGTATAATTTTGTATAAAATATGTTGCCTGCATTATTTTCTGAGATTCAGACAAAGGCTAAATGCTAAAGTAAATAAAATAAAGCATTAGACTTTTGCACAATACTGTATGTCTCAGAATTAATGTATGTACACATATGAATATGGCAGGTCATGTATGATAAAATAACTGAATATGATGTTTCAGCCAATGCAGGATGGACAGAAATACCTGATTCTGATACTGGATTTAGTGGGCTCGGCATACTCAATGTCCATCTTCCTCTGAAGGAAAATCTTCTTAATGGTGTTTGCATCCTTTGCAAAGTGAGGAAAATTGAGACATTTGCATAAAAATGGCCAATTATACCATTCAGAATAGTGAGGGATGAAAAATAATACTAGGGTCACATTGGTATTGAATGAAAATGTATCCTCAATTTATAAAATTAACTTCTAGGTATTGGCCTGAGGCTAAAAGGTTATAATGGCTGGCCGATATGATGATGTTTACATGCAGCAGTGAGTCACTGGACTTAATACCCAACTGATTCTGCAAATTAAGTGAAAAAGTAGTCTAATCATAGTCATCTGAGCAATGACCAATGAAAGCCGCAGGATTTCCATATCGTGGAGTGATATTAGGAGGCACAAAAGCTGATGAATTCTTGAAAAAAATTCACATTTTTGAATTTTTTTATTATCGGTTTCATTTTTAAAGCCTGTTATTTTCCAAATATAACAACTCAAAATAAATAAAATATTACACTAACATAAACAACCACAACATAAACAACTACAACAACAACAAAAATATACAGTACCTTAAAAACCTGTGACCCAGGCTCATTGTATGTTTTGGCATTTTTCACCAGAAGGTCTATGTCCTTGGCCATGGCATTGACACTTTTGTAGTAGCCCATCTAGAAAAACAATTTGCCACAGATACTAACACTGAACGGGTCTGCAACATAATCTAACGAATGGAGTTTTTAAAAAATCAATTAGAATTTTGGCATGGCAGCCAATCCTAGACAATGTTTGGGGGACTGAAACAGAGTACTGTTCAGAGCCTTGACTGCATCAAGAAATTGTTCAGTGTTGTTTCAAAGGAATACACATTTTGATATTGATTATTCAGAATGAAAAAAAAAAAAATCAATAGCTTCAGCCCTAATACAGACACACTATGAGAGGCAATTCAGCACACGAAGGTTAGTTCATATACACAGAAAAAAGTATTTCTCAATGAAACTGTGCACAAATGAACAACTCCCCATGGGATTATATATTTGGATTGCAGTTTAATTTTTTGAATTTTTGGTGCTTTGAGGCCACACAAAGATTGACATGTGAGGTCCGTTTTATGATGGTGAACTGCAGTGAATATCTAGACATTTTCACTGAAATGTGACTAGTTATCTGAATGGCCCGATACTGCTCCAGGTAAATGGAAACCATAACTCCCACATAAAGTAATAGGTAACAGCAAATGTACTTGTGTGTGTACGCGCAAAAGATTATGTGTGTGTTCGTGTGTGCATGTGCCAATGCTAAAGTGATAAACCAATTACAGTATGCTACATGATAAAATTCCACTATACCTGTATCCTCTGAGCAATGGTTTTCAGATCTATCGGCTCCTTTATTATGGCATAATAGTCTGGGTATTGCTGAAAAAAGAAACACAAATATTAATTAAAACCTTTAAAATATTTAATAAAAATGTATTTGTAATCACATGGAGCAGTATAAACAAAATTACATCCAGTGAGGCTTGGTATAGATGGGTATAGATGGGTATAGCTCTCACCACTTTGGAGGGCAGCTTCTGAAAAAGTTCGCTGACCAGACGGCCAGAGGGTTCGGTAAAGGTCACCACAGCCTCCAGAAACTGCTCCAGAACCTCCTTCAGACAGCTGAGTGGAGGCTGTCAATCAAGCAGGGTCAAGAAATAAGCCACTCGAGAGTGCATTGAAACACATGCGTACACAATCTATCTGGATGTTTCCTCACAAAGTGTTACAGCAGAAAGGCACAGATCAGTGAAAGGTCATAAGTGAGGAGGTACTCACCTCCTCTTCAGTGGAGGCCACAGGAGCTTCCTGCATGTCTTCCCCATCCTCCTCGTCCTCCTCGTAATCCGCTCTTTGCACAAACTCATTCTTTGTGCGCAAGTAGAGGTCCCACAGCTTGCAAGCAGCCTTGTACTCTGGGCTCTCAGCCTACAGAAAAAAGCATATCTTCTTTTCTGCATTTTCCCTCCGCAAAGATTTTTACATGCTCCTTTCAATGCTGGGAAAAGGTTGATCATGCAGCTCAAATTTATTCACCTAAGTTATGAAAGTAAAGTGACACAACCTATCGTGAGAAAACCAAACTTGTATGTTTTATTCTAAATTTCACAGCATGTCATTTTCCAAACTTGCTTAACACAGCGATACACTGCATATACATGTGGGACCTGCTACCTTGTAGTAAGTCTTTGCATTGTTGAACAAGAGTTGAAAGTCAATTGTGAGCTGCTCCACATCCTCATACTCCTCCATTTTCAACTTCTGCTGGATTTTCATCATGTCTATAGGCTGAGCCACCACTTCATAGTAGTCTGGTTGGTTCCTTCATGAGAAGACAACATGGCACTAACAATGAACACTCATTTTATTAAGGAACAATAATTGCTATAATTTCACAGCAATAAATAAATAAATAAACGGAATATGTTACAACCCGCGAGTATAGCACCTTCTCTTTGGGGCCCTGATGAAGAGCTCGCAGAGAAGCCTTCCATGGTCGTCCTTATAGTCTCGGATTGTGTTATACAGCTCATGGCACACTGCAATCTTAGAACACATAAAATCAACTGGATCAGTTGCAGTGGTATAGATAGGCATTCAGTGAGTCCACAAGGCAGGAGGCATGTGGAGTGATACAAACAGGACACTTGATAAAACACTGCCTCTTTACATTTTACTGCAACTAGTTTCATGTATGCATAAACATCTCGAGTACAAGTTCCAGTTTTCCCAACTTGGGCACGGTACAACACAACCAATCATTCATTCATATGTCCAAACTAATTTCACAAATTGATGTTTGCGTTACACAAAACAAAAAGGTTTATTATTTCTTATGAATGAGCATGATAGGCTTTCCATGCCTTCATTGTAATTATCAAATGCTCTGTCGAGTAGCAAGTGTGGACTCCTGCCACAAAGGCAAATGCAAGCAAATAAAAAGAAAGATTTTTCTGCTAAATGAACAAGTTGACCATTTAGCATTCTGTAGCAGGCAGACATGTTTTGTTAATTATGATGGCATTAAGTCCAACTAAGATTGAAACAGGCCATAAGTACCAGGTGGCAAATAGGGGGATGGAGACATAGGCTACTTCTTCATTATCTATACCAGTGTTTCTTATACCAAGGTCGACAGATGTGTATGAAGTGGGGAAACGGAATAAATCAGTAGTCCACGAGGCTATGCTAGAATGTGTATTGAGGGCTTCCTGAAAGGTACTAGGTACATTTCTAATTACGTCGCGACTTTAAAAAGTATTTATAATTTGGATGAAAAAGTTGGAAGAACCAGCGGCCTATGCGCATTTTAAGTCGGGACACATCAGGAAATCGGAATTCTGTGGCGGTTTTGATTTGTATTAATTTATAGACATTGAAAACGAACCATCTTGAGCTCATATGCACCAGACAAGGGCAGTGATTGTATATGTAAAACTGACGAAGATGAGACGCACCTCGTTCTGCTTGCTGCGCTCACTGTCTCTCTATAAAGGTGGAACAAGACTTGTAAATCCACTTACTGGATCAACAGGGGGAATGTTGGAAATTCTTCTCCTCTTTCGAGTGCTTCCAGCTGTAGATGAGGAGGTCTGACCATCGTCAAAGTCACCCCCACTTACACTACTGGAAGGGGAAGTAGCTCTTCGCCTTTTTGAACCCATAGGACAACAGCAAAGTTACCTTCACGGGAATGAATTAATGAGTCAGTTAAAGAGGTACTGCACGCACCAACCATATTCAAGACAGACATCCAACTTCAAAATTAATGTAAAATAACAACTCAGCTTGATTCCATCCTAGCCCAATCTAGAACACAGGCGAACAGATATTGCTACTGTATTTTGTTCTGTGTCTAACGTTGGTCGGTCATCTGATATATATATATATATATATATATATATATATATATATATATATATATATATATTCAAGCATAAAACACATTAAACGTACATCTACCCATCTATCTTTGTTGGTAGCTGTATTTTGACTCGAGCAACGCTGTGAACGTGGTTAGCTAACGTTAGCTTCAATTTCATGTAGAAATCCAGCTGTCAAAACGCCAGTGACGGCCCCGAAAAGATGCTGTTGCTGACCATCTAAACCGTTACTGAGGACATGATTTCTTATCATTTGATTGCTAGCTAATCTAACGCTGCAGTGTTGTATTAAATTCAAAATACTGCAAGCTAGCGTTAGACAGTGTCTAATGCCAGCTGTCTTACAGTTCACCCGTGGATACCGCACCAGTCTTCTGGTTAGCTATTGACCGCGTCAGATTGCTAGCAACAACTATCCAGTCTGGAGAGCAGCCAATTAGCTAGCAACGGTTAGCTAATCTTTCCGCTCAGCATCCGTTCGGCATCTGTAGACTGTGTAGGTACAGCTGGCTACTGGCTACCTAGCAAGCGTAAAGACAATACAGCAAGCAGTAATACAGAAAGCAGTCTGCCTTCCCCGAATAGAATAAATAGAATATCTAACGAATGCTAATCATACATCTCAAAAGAACAAGACCCACACATGTAACTTGCCTTCTAGTTGGAATGATAATAAACATGTAACAAGAAGCTAGGAAATAACATTTTGTTGATTAAAATGTTGCGTATAAACTTAGCCTAGCTTGCTAACTGAAAAAATTAACCCTTTCCTAACTGCAAACGGAAGCGGAAGTTTAACAAAAGCTAGTTCTGCTTGCTGCAGCTTTGTTTTGAATTTTTGAAGACTTAAATGTAAATAAGTACTTAATGTAACGTTACAATTAAAACGTTATTGAACTGACCTGCATTACAGTTTGCATGTATATGCTGCAATAATGCATAAATAAGGGAAATTAGCAAAAATGATAATCCACTCCTTCCTAAACTATCATTTCCCCCTTCATGATTTCCTCTATTTTGTTTGCCACACTGAATGGCTTCAGATTTTTAGACAAAATGTAATATTACACAAAGGGAACCTGAGTAAACACAAAACACATTTTGAAATGAAAATATTATGGAACATAGGACTGAAGACTTACTTTTCTGATACATAGCAGAATTCATGGTTCCATTTGGCAGGTCTTCCAGGTCCCGAGGCAGTAAAACATCCCCACATCATCACACTACCACCACATTTTAATGTTGCTGTGTTTACTGTATTTGCTTTATTCCAGACACAATGGGATCTGTGTCCTCCAAAAAGTTCCACTATTGACTCATCTGTCTATAGGATATTATTCCAAAGGGATTGTAGATCATCCAGGTGCTTTTTTGCAGACATGAGATGAGGAATTGATGTTTCTTAATTGTGGAATCATGAATCCTAGCTGAGGCTAGAGAGGACTACCTTTCTTTGGCTGTTCACGACACCCTTGTATTTAATAGGATTTTGGCAGCATGGGAAGATTCACCACTGTTCCAAGTGCTACCCATTTGGAGATAATGACTCTGTGACTGTAGAGTTCCAGAGCCTTAGGGCTTTTAACCCTTTCCAGGCTGATACATTGACAACTTTTTTCTTTGAGAATTTACACTGGGCAGCACGGATGGTGCAGTGGGTAGCACTGCCGCCTCACAGCAAGGAGGTCCTGGGTTCAAAACCCTGTCGGCCGGGGCCTCTCTGTGTGGAGTTTGCATGTTCTCCCCGTGTCTGCGTGGGTTTCCTCCGGGTACTCCGGTTTCCTCCCACAGTCCAAAGACATGCACGTTAGGCTGATTGGAGAGTCTAAATTGCCCATAGGTATGAGTGTGTGAGTGAATGGTGTGTGTGCCCTGCGATGGACTGGCAACCTGTTCAGGGTGTATTCAGGCCTTTTGCCAAATGTATGCTGGGACAGGCTCCAGCCCCCCTGTGACCCTGTTCAGGATAAATGGGTTAGGATAATGAATGAATAAATACATTAATTTAGTAGTGCACTTGTAGAAACGTTGTGGTCACTACTTCACTCTGATGGTAAAGTTCAACATGAGTGAGGTTTAGATTCAACCCAGATGGCTGCAATCCAGCCTGGCTGTATTCAATCAGCTTAATCTGATTATCAGTTAAATTTAGTTGACTAACTAAGGGGGACAATTACTTTGACATATGGGTGCATTTTTTCCATCAATGGAAATACATGGGCTCCCTTCTTCTAATATTACATTTTGTCTAAAGATATGAAACCATTCAGTGTGACAAATACGAAATTAAGGAAATCAGGAACCAAATACTTTTCATGGTAATTTGAATCCAAAGATTTTGTGCCATCTGTTTTTAGGTCCCAGCTGGAATTACATCACCAGTGTGCAAAATGATTCATGTACTCAGGTCTTTATTCAACTTTAGTTCAACAAGGCAGACTTAGAAGCATCCTTACATTGGTTTTGTTTTGCCAATACATATAGACTGACCCTGAAGAGTACAATTCCAAAAAATACAAGATCTAATAAATTATTTACAGGAGGAGCTGCTTCCACATGCAACCAAATTAGACCTTGTTAATTGCAGCTTCTGACATTACAGGGAAATCCTTTAAAAAAAACCTTTGAGTGGCTGAAATGTCAATTCATACATTGGTAAAGGGGCAGACTACATGTCCACCATGCATTATGAGCAGGCTGCAGTTTGGTGATACCCTGACAAATGTATGTCCCGTTTCCTTTTTGCTGCATGTACAGTACATGTAAAATGTACATGTAAAAGGCAGATCATGCCCTCTGCCTTTTAAGCAGCCACCTTTCCCCCTTTCTCCTCATATCCAATAGCATAGCATTAGGCTACATTTAGATTTCTGAGGATATTTCCCGTGTTCCCAGTTCCCGTGTAAAACGTGTTTGAGCCCGTATGGATACTGCAATAGTTTGGAAAATACTACATTATTTTCTGGCAAAAAGCAAGCAATATAATATATAAACGACAGACATTTTCAGTAGCACTTCATTTACAGCATATGCACATACATTTAGCTTTTAAAAAAAGGTTACCTCCGGGTCATGTCAGAGACAGGATTTCCCAGGAATGGTTCCAGAGAATAGAGAAAATCACTCCTCAAAGGCGGTCTTTCCTGAAAATTCTAGGAAAGAATTTACACCATGCATATGCATAATGCAGTTTCATATGGATAATAAAATTAGATCTTTTATATTAAATCAATGGTCAGAAATACCTGTAGTATGCAAAATATTCTCTGGGTTTTTTTAACATACAACTGTGCGCATTAGCAAAGTGGGAACATTTCCCTGAAAAAACATGTTCAACAACTCCCAAGTGAAAAAGCTCAAGTGGTCAAGATCCTTATATCTTCATGATAAAAAAAAAAAAATAATAATAATAATCAGTGACCGCATTAACACCAAAGCAGCTGCCAAAATGCAATAACAAAAGCTTAAATTAAATCTCATGCATGATTTTAGTTCTTTGTAAAATGTTGGCAATACGACAGCAACTGCATTAAACTTGGTCCGGCTATGAACACCACATATGTAAAAATATAAAGTGCAAGACATTAGGCAACAGGCTGGAATTAAAAAGGCCCTTGACCCTCCTAGCTAATCAGAAGCTCCACAACTATAATGGCTAAATTAAACAAGCAGATTTCTTATTTAAATTCCACCCTGCTGTTTTTGTTCCTTGTCCCTTAAGTTTCTGATGAGCAGAAGGGTCAACATTTTGATGGAGTACTTCTAAACCTGTGAAATCCACAGAAAAAACTATTTCCCTGGGGCACAGTAGTAGGTCACCTTCAGTTATATGATCGGTACTGCACCAGTAAACTGAGAAAATGTGTGATAATCCTACACAAGAATCTGTGAATTTCACATGGTGTAATGTTCTTGAATCAAGTAAACCTTCCTCAGAATTCAACAATAGGCTGAGGAAAAGAGAAACCGTGTAGCTTATAGTCCAAAGGTTTACTTGTCTTCTGTATGTTTTCGGATGGGGTGAAACCTTCCAGTTGGATCGGGAATGTACCACTTGTCCCAAATATCAGAGAAAGACGAAGTCCTGCCCCAGGGCTTGTAATGTCCATTCCAATGTAGAAGTTTGGCAGCTTTGACATACTGGGGGGAGTATCGATTTCCAGCTCCGCTGAATCCTGGAAAAAAGAGGCATGCATGTATTCTCAAACATGCAGTATAGAAATCGGTTTACACCAGATTATTTTCATCATGGCATTAACATCAGTTCCAGTGCAGTCCAATTTTACATACCAAGGTGCCGGACGTGCCACATTGGATCAATGCTGGAGTGACGCTTGTAGAAAACAATCAACAAGGGAGGCGTGGTGACACTGTCAGCCAGAGCCCTGCTGTAGAGGTCTTCCCTAGAGGAAAGAAGCACAATGATAGCCGAGATTCATTTAACATTCATCCTCAACTGAGACAAATAAATCAAGCAAGAATTTTCTTCTTTGTCAGAGACAGTTTGGCAAGTTCAACAATCACTAAAACACACCAAACAGAGTTTGTGAAGTGTGCTGCTTGCATTTAGTTGTACGCCTACTTATGTTGTTGAAATTATATATTCATGTGATTATTTCATTATTAATTGCTTATCATATTATTAATTGCTTATCCTTTACTAATTTCTTATACTATTATTGGTTGCTTATGCTGGAATGATCCAGAGCATACACACCTATTAAAGTATCATAACTTGCTTTGTGCTACTCAATATTATTTTCTGTAACTGTGAGTGGAGACGTCTCTCCCTGTCTGTACCATGGGCCCGCAAGGCCACAGCCATTAACTGTGTGTTCTGGATTATCTTGTCTTGGTGCCCGAGTGCCTGCAGAACCAAAAACATAATACCTCATGACGGAAGCTACCATGGGGATTATCTTCCTAGAAATAGGGAGTTAAAACAAGATAAAATAGATTATTCTCAGACGCGCAGTTAATTGCACAGGCCCCTGCGAATACGTCATGCTGGAATGTTTTGAGAACATGCATCTGCATGACATACCTTGAAGGGGGAGATATGAATAAACAATCTATAGTAAAGAGAAGAGCAGTGGATTGTCTTTGAATATTGATTATCAGAAATATTAATGAATACTAATGAAGGGGCATACATTTGTTGCGCTCTGTGCCTACATATATCCAGACAAAGGTCCTGGAACCTTTGTCCTTGTTTTTGCATGTAACTTGGACCCTATGCATAGTAAAGATTGAATTATTTTACTGTCTCTGTCTCTGAGAGTTTTCTTACAGAAATACATTAAAATTCCTACAACAACTTAGACTTATGTTAAAGACTGAAGTTAAAGAAGTATAATATTTTAATGCAGGGCATAGCTGGTTCAGGTAGGGGTGGATTCCAAAGAGAAAAACTGGTACATCTCCTGTCTGCTAAAAGGCAAAAGTCACATCGCGATGACTCACTCCAAGTTCCGTTCCATCCATCTCTCCAGCTGGCTGGTGATGTTCTGGTGTTTCCACTCAGTCAGATTGGCCACAAAGACCCCTGGGTTGAAAGAGCATGTGTTGGCCCGCATAGCAAGCTTTTTAATTGCTTCCTTTTTGAAATCCAAGAAGCCAATGTAGTTGTTCTGCAGATAAAAAAATAATAATAATAATAATAAAAAAGAGAGAAAAAAAAAAAAAGAAATTCTATGACAAAAACTGTCCATTCGAGGCCCCTTCAGGCTCACCATCAGTACTGCAGCATTTTGACTCCATATTCCTATCGGATTGCTGAGTGCACATAAAATTTGTAAAGCAAGTCCTCTCATTTATTACCTGATTTCCAGCCCCTCGAATGATACCTTTGGAGGATGCAGAGTCACAATCATCAGAGAATGCAGCTGCATGCCCTGCCTTGAGGTTAGTGTCAAATAGTTCCTGGATGTCACCTGAGGAACACACAAAAACATAAACCATGCAGTGTGGCCTAACTGACACCTGATCAAACAACCTTTCATTTAAGTATGAAAGTATATACAGGTATATATATATATTGTGTATACATAATATATGCATATACTGACATTTATACATGTATAATATATTTGTGTCTCAGATAGATTTATGCCAGTCCCATTGTGCATATTTGGCCACTCTCAGTATAATCCTACATGACTGTACCTTGCACAATGACATCATCATCTAGATAGATTGCTTTCTCTGCATCCGGAACGAACATGGGCATATAAAATCTCGCAAATGTCAGCTGGGGGGGGGAAATAAAAAAATACAAAAAAATGAACTTTTAAAATTTACTTTCAAAAAGAATGAGTGGTTTTGAATGTAGGCCTCAAACAATAGCAGGCGAAAATAGCAATCTTACCAGCTTCACAGTGTCAACCTTCTGAGGATCCTTTGATATTTTTCCATTCACAATGCTTGGCTCAAACTGAATAATTTTATATTTGACTTCACTCAAGTGAGTTTTGCTGAGCCAAGTTCTGAAAATAAATGTATGCAAATTGCATTAGTGTGATGCACTGCATCAGCGTTCATGCACTAAACCTCAGATACTTAAACCTTGCGGTGCTGTGCTGGTGACACTTACTTTAGGTGATCTTCTGTGTTATTCATGGTCACAATATTGAAAACAATGTTGGCTTTGCTGTTACGGTATACGCTGTTCATAGCTGCTACCACAGCACCCAGTCTCTCCTCTGGTGCCGTGATCACGACAGGAATTTCTTCGCCAGTTCTGGCAACTTCAGATTTTCGTGGAGAATCGATGGAAAAGTCAGGGTCAAAAGGGTGCAACACACCAGGTAATGCATCTGGAGAAAGAAAAATGGTAAAATTCAATGCCATACATAAGAGGTTAGAAATTTCCAGAAATTTCTTTGGGAGTTACAGATAGGAAATGGCACTACCTGTGCTTTCACTCTTTAAGAAGTCACTCAGGCTCAGAAGATTTCGGTGTACAATTATAAGAAATGCGATGGCAATCAGCACCAGAATTACAATGTTGACTGCAGATAAAAGGAGAGAAAATGCACAGAATTCAATAAAAATGTCAGAAAGATAACTTTCACTGCCAAACAGAAAACAGTAGGAGCACTCTGAAAAAATAGGTGTTGTCTGATACGTATAGTCAGATTCTGAAAACAATGAGTAGAAGTAATCCACCAAAGATGGTACACCATTAAAATGGAAACCCTGCAGGGTCTCTCAAAAGGATTTAGGTTTTTAACAAGTTTACATTTGCTATTCCCACATGCTTCCTTCAGGTAGTCTTTGTGTATTATAATTAACAAATGACATCATGACATCAAAATCTGAGTTAATTTATAGTAACTATCCAGAATGAACACAAAATTTGTACAATTTTGTCCCAAATGTTAATTTAGTACACATGGAAACAAAACACAACAAAAATATTTAAGAATGAAAAGTCATATGTGGGCATAATTGTACACTCATGACACATTCAAAAATAAAAGAAGGCACCTGTTTCATATCATTCCCCTTCATACATTTTTCTTAATCCTAATTATGGAACATCTCTCAATGCAGTACATTCCTTGGACAGAGGAAAGGGGAGCGACATTTTACAACTATAAACCATGGGTAATATAATCTTGCACATTGAGGTTTTGTTCCATCTCCAATGCATTATACATAAAGCGTTGTGTATTTTAGAGAGGCCAGATTATCACATTCAAGTACACATTATAACAGCATAAAACGTATATTTATCATTTAACATGAAGGTGTTACACAAGGGTGATATCCATTCCCACAAACAATATCAACATTAAATGATGAAAACATGATGAAAGCATGAGGAAAACAAATATGCCCACATGATTTTATTGTGCTGAGAATGTAAACCAGTATACATAACCATTGCTTTTCAGTGATGACTTACTTTTAAGGTATGAATCATGTATTTTGGTTGCCCTGGAAATCTCACAAAACGAATGAGATTCTTATCCATATTATACCCATACAGACATCTGGAAATGATGTCTTAGGAATAGGTGCCCATTTAGGATGATTATTGATAATTTATTTCTCAATAACCATTTGGAATCTGGAACTCCAGCTTCAGTTTTACTTTTTAGGAAAAGTAAGGAATGTGTATAAAAAATTATGAGATTCTGAGGAATACAGCTAACATTAAGAAGCAATTAAATAATTTCACAATATGTGGACCAATAAATGTTTTTAAGGAGGGGCACATGGCCACATAAAATTAAACAAAGTTATATCAATCCCGCGAACGCGCTTGTAGAAATCTTAATACCCTCTTTCAGTCGGGAAAGACTACCCAGTCAGTTAATACCCCACGGTAGTGTTGTACAATAGTCTGGGGATTGAGCATTTCGCAAACCCCGTAAGCAGTTTGTCATTGAAAACGATTAATTAATAATACCCATCTGAATAACGGAACACGTATATGACACAGTATGTGTCTACCTATGAATACATGTTCTACGCCCAGCACCTTTCTATCCAGTACATCCGTTAACTATCGGTCGGAGTCGTGAAAGATAAGGGAGAGCACTATTACACTACAATACATATATTCTTACCTCTTCGTACGGTCATCTTGCCCCATATACAAGCCTAGGTACCTGTATAATACAATGATAATAATACATACACATATTTATGGCTTCCCTTCATTTAACAGTACGTCTTATTGCAGTTCATCAATACCAACACGCCAGTTAAGTTGCTTCTCTTCGCAGTCTATGTCAAACTTAGGGATCTGGTAGGCTCACAGCATGCATACTATTAAACAGCCAATGCTGTATGTTGTGCAATATCCAACATTTTATATTACAAGGGCGCAACCTATTAAAAACGCTAAGATACTCACAAGTCCGCTAGCTAACTTCAAAGCCAAAGTGCCAACTCGACATCAACAATCGAGTTTCTTTTAGCTAACTATAGCTAGCTAGCTATGCTTCAATGGCCCACCAAATGTGCGGTTTCCTAAATGCCTAGATTTTTTTTTACGAGCGATATTATTTAAATTGTATCATAATGGTCTTTCAGTTTTATATGTTTTATTATAACATGTCATGACTTAAATTATGACTTTAATAAACTTGCCATTTGCCATTTATATTGTATTGTGTTCAGGACAATTATAGCCAGTAATTTCAGGGTCCTTGAACGCAAACCGGAAGACAGTTTTCATTTCCCATTGCTTTAGCCAGTTGGTTTCATCTTAATATCTAGCGGTTTCTTGCCTTTGGAAAAATGATGTTGTCTATATTCAATTCCATTCCTACACACATGGTAAGAAGTGAAACTGTGCGGCGTTTCGCTTTAACTGTTTGACAAATAGGCTGTGTCTGTTATTCTATTGTAGGCAGCACAATGCGTGGGAAAGAGATGGAGCTAGGCTAGTTTTCTCTCTTGAAAGCTGAGTTATCAGCTGCACATCTGCCCATATTTTAACTCGGGTGGTAGGTCAAGCTTAGTGTAAGATTTTTCTGTTTTCTTTTGTTCAAATGGTTCCATTTATTCATTAGTTGGTAGTGATGGCTAGTTTTCCGGCGAATTCGGAAATAAACTCGATATTCCATGGAAGAAATGGCTACATAGCTAAGATTTGTAAGAAAAAATGGCATATGAACAACCTAATAACATCGCTAAATGTGCTGATGGTTAATTCTCGATATCTAGCTATAGAAGAGCATTAAGATTACCTAATTTTGTAGTAATTTTGCCCTACGATTTTATCAACATGGTGTTGTAATGAGGGTTATAGATACATGTCCTTGTGTACAAGATACATTCTATTTAATTTGGCATGATTTACATAAGTTTAGTAGTAGCTAGGTTGTAGCCCGTGTTTGTGTACAACTGTGAAAATCTGCCCTATAAGGTTTGGCTATAGCATTTAAGATGAAATGTCAATTTTATTCCAGAAAAAGCTGTGTCCCTTATGAGCTCAGCTGTAGAACTTGTGGGGCCCCTCTTTATGATAGAGGCTAGTAGTAGCTACCCGTCTTATGCGGATAGTTAATTTTCTGTTATGCTTATGGATTCTTATGAATGTTTATACCGAAAGTAATACCGAATATATATGCTATAAAACTAATTTCTTCAATTTCTGCAGACATAACATTGCTGTACACCTGTTTTGGAGTTTGAAGTGTATCAACCCCCTCAAACCCCCGAATGTCCCCTACACCAGTCATTGTAAAGCTGGCATCATAAACTTCTGTACCTATTTAAAACATGCTTCATTTAACATAACTGTACAGGCCAACTAGAAACATACACTAAAAAAATAACATTAAAAAAATGGAATGTTTAAAAAGGTACAAAATTTCAGTTTTGGCATTTGGCAGAGGCATCTGAACAAAGCAACTTACCATTGAATGTTCTTTTTTTAAAGGACTACAAAGGACAGAAACTAGCAGAACAGATTTTCCAAGGGATTATACTCGTTTCTGCAGTAAGTAGAGCACATTTTTACAAAATGGCTACTGTCTTATCTTGTCAACTACTAACTCATACCACTTTGTTTTCCAGATTATTGGATTTATTTATGGCCTGATCATTGAACAGTTTGGCTGGACTGTGTACATAGTACTGGCAGGTTTTGCCCTTTCTTCTTTGGTGAGTAAATTGATTTATTTGCAGGAGTCTGTTTTTTACCTCACCCTCACTGATACGGTCTGCATAATGCCTCTCTTTCAGGCTTGCCTTAAGGATGCTGTGTCGTTCAGTTATCATCAGTGGCTATCACTCAGTTCTGTTACATAGCTAATATGTATATCTAATTCTCTTTATTTTTCATCTTGTGGTAGCTCACTCTGCCACCTTGGCCCATGTACCGGAGAAATCCTTTGACTTGGCAGCCTGTATTGCCAGAATCACCGGGAGATGGGCGAGAGAAGACTCAGGAAAACACCAAGAAGCCGCGGAAGCACAAGTAGTGCATTACTCCGTTCAGTTTAATGGTGTTTATCCCAAGGAAACCGGCTTTATTACCCTGCAAGTCCAACACACAGGGAAATAACGGCTACACCTGGATAATCATTCACCGTTTTCTTTCACCAAAATGTTTTTTTTAATCCATGTGTCTAATAAATTCCACCAACGAAAACCACAGAGCACTGCTGTGTTTTTTTTCTTCATACCAATCTATTTATTGCACTGATTCCACTGTGGATGAGTGTGTTCATAGCAGGTTGACCCAACACATGAAATGCTTTTAAAGAAGTATTTCTTGCAACTGAAAAGAAAATCCAAAACATGATAATAATAGGGTAATCTTTTTGATACAGATGGTAACAGCACATATTGAACAGAATGTGTCCAATACAGTATTTTCCTGCATTTGTGTTGACATACATCAAGCTATTCTACCAATCCTTTACTTCAAGTACTACAGGTTTTCTGGAGTTATAGATATTTCATTTTAATGTGAAATCAGATTAATCACACTACTCTCATTTGTAAATATAGACTATCAGATATATTCTATGTATCTACAACAATATTCAAAGTGTACTGTCATTTCTAATATATAACAAAGAAATCTATAAGACACAATTGCATGAAATGAGAAACTGCACATTCAGAGGGATTCCATTTTAGCCGTGTGTGAATTTGGTCCTTTCCATACACACCAGTCATATAAAGGCACTGCCAGGTTGCATCGCTGTAATTTTAGATTCTTTCTTCAGACTCCTTATTCTTTGAAAGCAACATCTTCCAAGAATTTTAACTGCCGCACCATGACAGCGTAGGCCTGGTACTTTTCCTCTCCCATTTGTTCCCGGAGTAGAAGCTGCAGGGGAGGGAATTAAGAAATGTTCCTACTTTGCACATGATGCATAGAAACACTACTACCAAGACCTTGAATATTTGGTCTCCGATACCTATTTTTTAACAAAGTGCAAACTAAAAGTACTCGGTTCTCAGCACGGCCAGCTCTAGGAATAGACAGCTACAGTAAAGGCTGAAAGATGCAGATTAAGTTTAGTCCTGGACTAAATTGATGGAGAATCTCAGATTAGACTTAATCTGTGGCTGTAAAACTGGCCCTGAACGTGTTATCAATCCAATTGGTCTTGGCTTCACACAATGTAACTCAAGGGTTGGCTGCCACAAGATTTCTCCGACACAAGGAACAAGTGCACATGGAATGTAGAAAGAATACCGTAAAATAACTTGTGCTTGGTGTGTAAATCTTCCACCGAATCTTGTGACATTGAAACCGCCTAAATTTTGATTTAATTTAGCTTTGTTTAGGCAGTAGGCATTAATGTTAAAATGTTATGTTTTTCTAATCCAATCTTTTCGTGCACATTGGAGGAGTGACACAAATTACATGGCTAGGTATCAGGTGTGTATCAAAGTTAGTACCACATAAGAATGGTCCAAATTTGAACTGAAAATACCAAGATTCCATTTGATTATTTGCCATTTATACTA
The DNA here is from genome assembly GCF_963514075.1 of Conger conger. NCBI lineage: Eukaryota > Metazoa > Chordata > Actinopteri > Anguilliformes > Congridae > Conger > Conger conger. Next base: position 14,247,157 of record NC_083773.1, on the reverse strand, counting down.
AAAGGGAAAGGTCAGATTATTGTCGGCTATGTTTTGCATCACTTGAAACTGCACTGTCGAAACAAAGCCTTTTCTGCAACTCACCCTTTTCAGTTCCTTAGAGGAAGCGTCATGAGTGACTCTCCGACTAATTCACAGTGCCTCAATATTGCTGACAGACCACAGGGGTGGTTGTACTCACCTCTCTCTTGTCTTCATCGTCTTCTTCCATGATGTCCATTACTCTGTCCAGAAGCTTAATCCCCAGACCTCTCACAACATCAGTTCTTAAGCGTTCAATTGCTCTCCTTATCTTGGCAGACCCAGGAGTAAGATCTGAAGGAACAGGAACAGACATAGTAGCACTTGTATAATAATATACTTTCCAATCCTCTGGCCTCTCCCTAGCAGCAGGAGTTTCCTGCTCATGACTGGACACACAATCCCCAAGATGCCTGGACTACAGAGAATCATCATTTTCATCAGTGTTTTAGCCAGCTGTTTGCTGCATTAGTTAGTTAAACTGCCAAGACAATATAGGAACTCCTTTAGCTTGCAATGTCGAACTACGAAGAAGACATGGACACTTTGCCCCTGAATACTGGTTTGATTCGGAAGAAACATATGCACGAACACAGTTGGTAAGTTCCAGTAGTAGAATAAAAATGTGCATTTTTGAGCTCTGTTGATGTTCACGAGTAACAGCTGCATTATATTTGGGAAGAGACTGTTGAGTTTTTCAAATGTACATTTTCGGCGCACTGATTCCCAGAAAACGAGTGGTCTGTAGCAGTAAAAATTGTAAAATCTAGGAAATTAGTCACATCATCTGGATGGATAGATAGTACTCTGGGTAAGTAGAGACATACTTGAATTTATTGTTTGTATGAAATGCTTTAATAGTAGAGCCATTGTCACTGCCATGATTTCACACTTGTTCACCTCCTGTAATGTACACATCATTAGGTTTGTTAATTATTAGAATTAGAGCTCCCTTAAGACTAATAAGTCCTGTATTGCAGGTCATCAAGGCTTAAGGGGTTACAGACCTGAGGGAACTTCACTGAGGTGAAACTCCTCTTGCTCTTCTTTGGCCTTTCCATACAGAACCAAGGTGTCTCTGTACCTCCTATTCAGTCTGAACTCAGGCATTTGTGTAGAGCCAGATTCAGGGCCGTCGGGCTCGCATGCTGGATCTCTGGAATCCATTTGTAGTGTCTGGGTCATCAAGTGGACAAGGTCTTGCATCTCATTACTCTTCTTCCTAAGACAGAAAGACAAACTTTTATTGTGCTTTTATTGTGCTAGAAAATACTTGAAAAAATACAATATGAAAAATTAGCTCAAGAAATCAGAGAAATGGCACACAACGTTACAACGAAAATGTTTTTAGATATATATAGCTGGAGAAAAAACACCTGTTCTATATGCACAGATATTCTGCATTTTTCATAGGCTTTCGTGAATTTTTCATCCATCCATCCATCCATCCATTATCTTAACCCGCTTATCCTGAACAGGGTCGCAGGGGGGCTGGAGCCTATCCCAGCATACATTGGGCGAAAGGCAGGAATACACCCTGGACAGGTCGCCAGTCCATCGCAGTGAATTTTTCATTGTTAATCTAAATAATCCCCCCCATTCACACAGCAAGTGGTTTGGTCAACCAGTTGCCATAAGTCCATTCATCTTCTATGAAGCCGTGTGACGGCCAGCAAACCGAGAAAATGGAAAACTGAGTGACAAAAGTTGCCAGAGAAAAGTTGCATGCATACATTGCCAGCCAAACCAATCAGAGTTCTGCGCTTCCTATTTTTCTAACTGGTATGATCTCATTTCCTGAATAATTGTCCAACCCCGGCTTCACTCATTGCAATGGAGCAGCAAAAAACTTAAAGGACAGACAGAGAGATCATTAGCTAACTACTGAAATATATAGATATTGCTACCTAGGCATAGCAGTAAAAAATTATAATTGTCAGTGTCATGACATAATTCTAGAAATGTAAAGGATAGGCTATATGGCAAATATACAGCTCATGTATACATTGCTTAATGCTGTTATTTCTCTGCAAAAGTGTATAGCTGCACGAGACCACTAAGGGGACACATGGGCGACCCAACAACCAAATGGCTCACTGTGTGAACAGGGGGTAAGGCCAGAGGTATTCTGATAATGCTGGGAGTCTTACCTCTCTTTGTAGTCCCCTTCAGAGTGATCAGTGGAGCAAGTGGAGGAGCCACTCTCATCCTCTTCTGGAGCTTGCAACTGTGACCTTACCTGTTTCTGGAAAGAGAAAAACCACCCAGGGTATGAACAAATCTGCTTTTAAAATATTACATTACAAATAACATTAGTCTCCCTGTTGACTGACTGCAGCAACCCCTCTCCTGCCTCCTGGGGTATTTTCATAATCTGTCCACAGGGTACAGTATATGCTTGTGTAGTGAAGACCGGACGTGATGATTACCTTGTTTGCATGGATGGCAGTGTCAGATACAGAAGGGCAGACTGCTGCATTCTGGGAATCTATCTCCTTCCTCTCCACAGGGATAGCATTTGACTCAAAGGCTTGACTTGGAACAGGGACACCTTTGAGAGAGTGGGATCCATGGTGTAATTGCATAATGACAAGAACCAATTCTCAGATATTACTTGTCTGTTGATTCATTGGAGAAGATTGGCGACATGGCTCAGGCAGTAAGAGCAGTCGTCTGGCAGTCAGAGGGTTGCCGGTTCAATCCCCCGCCCGGGCTGTGTTGAAGTGTCCCTGAGCAAGACACCTAACCCCCTAATGCTCCTGACGAGCTGGTCGGCGCCTTGCATGGCAGCCAATCGCCGTTGGTGTGTGAGTGTGTGTATGAATGGGTGAATGAGAAGCATCAATTGTACAGCGCTTTGGATAAAGGCGCTATATAAATGCCAACCATTTACCATTTAGTTAAAGCTTTAGGTTTTACCTAAATTGAAGTGATCTTCCTTCTGTTTCAGTCGTCTTCGCTCTCTTGCTGTCAGGGGACGATCCTGAAACCAACATTTTACACAAATTTAACACATACCAAAGTTAAACCATGTCCTTTCTGAAAACAGAGCCTCCCTGTCCCAACAAATAACTTATTTTCTCACGCAATCTCAGGACTTTTTCCACTAAAATCTTAAATTAAAATTTAAAAATTCACAAAAACCTAAGTGAAAATTGAAATTTGTTCCGTTTGCTTAGCTGTGAAACAAGCATCAGATGCTAGTTATGGGAGACTGGATGCCATGTGTGGAGCTACTATAGGTTCAGGTTTCATGAAATAATAGCCTCCCATTACTACCATAAGCTGACCTGTGATGATGATGATATGGAGCCGTCTTTAGACCTGCAGTCTGAGGCACATGATGAACTGACACTCTTTGTCTCAGCTGCATGGCCCCTGTGCTTATTATTCTTATGGGCTGTGAAAGAATCTCCAGGGGGTGGTGGCAAAGGTCTGGAAGACACCATCTTTACCTTGGGTTGAGGGGGTAAAATGAGAAATAACACAAATGCAGTCCAGTGTTAAACAGCTACAATGCAATGTTAGATAACATCTTTGTCATGATAACTTTTGGCTCGGCATGGCATGGTGCCTTCACTCTCTTGGAAGTCCTGTTGTTTAAAAAGCATTTGCTGTCACTCCACTTGCTGAGAGAGGCATGTGGAGTGACTCTCTACTCTATACCCACCCTATCTTGGTCAGTCTGTGGCTTCTCACTGTCCCTCTGTGTGTGCTGGTGGGACAGGGACGATTCTGAAGTAGAAGAGGGGGCTTGGAGCTGGGGCACATCCTGCTCTGGGACACGTGGAAGTGGATCTTCATGGGGGGATTCCTTAAATTCCAAGTCAAGAATCATGACCCACTGATCACATCATTTCACACACTGACACAGCATGAGAACTCGGACAGCAGTCTTGTATGTATTGTATGTTTAGACTGAACAGACTGACATTCTCAGTCAAAGAGAATTAGAACCTCTTTAGTGTTGTTCACATGATGGTACTCCACTCAATCCAAATTAAGAACCAAAAGAACCAGTAAAAAAACTTGCATCTTACCGCAACTGAGACAGGAATAAATGGTTCCAATAGCTTTTCTGTTGAGTCCAAGCTTTCCTTTCAAAAGAAGACAGGTGACAGGACAACATGAGAAGAAAAATCAAGTGGAAAAAGTATATGCATTACTTACGGCTCACCATCTAATCACTGCCAATGACGTTATGTCGGTCCCTACCCTCAGTTCAAGGCTTTTGTTTTGGTTTTCCCTCTCCACATCCTGGAGCAGGTTCACCGTGTCATCTTTGTTGTCCATATTTACAGGAGGAGGCTGACTCTCGACCGTCCATTTGCTTTCGTCGGCCGGTCTCATTCCTGACGGGAGGGGACAATTGTGCTTCACAGAGCCATTCAATACCCTCTTTTCCTCCCTACCGATGACACCGGACACTGGCACACCTCCCCAGGCCTGTGCTGGAGAGGGATACTCTTTCCTGCTCCCTCTGTTCTCTGCTGGTTTGGGCTGGTTACTGATGCTCTGAGGTGGCACTTCCTGCTGCCCTTCATCTTCCAGGGGCTCGATATCAATATTGACATTACTGATGGTTGCTATGGATGCATTTGTGCCATTCAGAAAATCCTGTGCAGGCGCTTTAGTGACCAACTCTATTGGAGAAGAAGAGGGTTCCGTGTTGCCGCTGCTGGCTTTGTGACGTTGGGGATGTTTTTTTTCCCTCTGTGGAAAAAAGGAAAACAATAAACAACATTACAGTGCCCACCCCCCTTTGATAAACATTTAATTGGCCTTTTCATGACAGTATCTATGCTCTATTAGCTGCAAGGCGGAAATCAAAACTTCCCCTCACCGGTTTTCCCTTTTTGTAATGATCGGAGGGCGACTGAGAGGGGTGCTCACATTTTACGTTTACCAGCACCACAGAGTCACTGGGCCTGTTGTTCAGAACTTTCTTTCTGGACTTAGCACTTTTCCTGTCGAAACAGATCACAGGGCTGCAATTACTGTATAATATTCATTCATTCAGTTTTGTAAATCCTAGAATAACAGAACTTGGTCATTGTAGAAATAAGCACTGAATCACATACTCCTTTGTAGCCTCCAGAAACATGAAAATCTGCTGCCTGATGTAGGGCTGTCGGAGGATGTGCTTGACGTCCGGTCGCTCCTCTGGCTTCTTACTTAGCATGCTCTTAATGAGCTCTCCAAGCTGGGGGTTGTACATACTTGGCATCTGTGGCAGCTGAAAATGAATTAAGGATAAAGGAACAAATCAAATTACATAAATTGTTTTATCAATCTGCTGCTAAATACTATAAAAATATTTGAATTAAACTTTTTTTTCTGTAAACAGACATTACTGAGCAGCATCCTCCACATAGCTGTGAAATAAATCCTCACCTTTCCTTCTATGATACGATACACCAAGGAGTTCATGTCTTTGGCGTTGAAAGCATGCTTTAGAGTGGCCATTTCATACATACAGCAGCCCAAAGCCCAGACATCAGACTGTGGAAATCAAAATAGCGTGAATATGTAAAGGGTTTCTTGCTTATCCAAGGCTGATTGCTGTCTGTGAGCAACAGTGTCGCTGTTTTATGTTTTTACTTTTAGAAATACCTTGTGGTTGTAGGGTTTGTTTGAGAGAAGCTCTGGACTCATGTAATATGGTGTTCCAATGAGGGTGCTTGCCATGTCATTGTGGTTCTCCAACACTCGTGCAATCCCAAGGTCTCCAACTTTGATTATGTTGGTCTTGGTCAAGAAGATATTCTGGGTTTTCAAATCCCGATGCAAGATGTGCTTTTCATGCAAATACTATGAATCAATAAAGAGGCAGGATCCATAATAATGCAATTTAATACATCTGAATAATACTTACAATTTTTGTTTTAAACCTAGTACAAAAACAAGACAAACATACCTGGAGGGCCATGGAAATTTGGACAAACCATTCAACCACCTGTCTCTCAGGGAGCAGCTCGCCATTCTGTTGTTTCAGCCTCTGGTAGAGGTCACCCCCCTCGCAAAAGCCCATGACAATGTAAAGCCTACGGTCCTCTCCTTCCCAGGACTCCCTATATGTAACGATGTTCGGGTGCCGCAACTGGGACAAGAGCTGTGCCTCTTGTTCTGCTGCTCTCCGCTCACGCTTTAACGAAGTCGTCAAGTTCAACTTCTTGATGACATACTGAGATCAGAACAAAACACAAAGTGAGCAATGCTGACTTTTATGTCTCTGTTTGAATGTTTTAGTACGCATAACTGTTCTTTGTTTTGTGCATTTATTACGTCGGTGGTTGTCATTGTGGGGAAGTCATAAATGAACTTCCATCCACCAAAAACGTGAACAATGAAAACGTTGAGAACATCACCTGGTTTGGTGTTAATTTAGTGGACATAGCTGCTTGGGTTGGTTACCTACGCTGATTTGAAAATCTCACGTCAACTTGTTACACATTCGCTACGTGGTGGAATGGGTTACATCCAACAGTGAAGGGACTCTGTCGATAACTTACATTCTGCAGTGTGCCACGAAATTCTAGCCAATTAAATGATTGCAACTTAGCTAATTAGTTGAATTCAGTAATCGGTTTACCTGTTTTCTGTCAGCGTTGTGTCTGACCAGACTGACTTCACCGTAGCTACCTTTCCCAACGATTCGGATAAAGTTATAATTCTCCATAGTCATGCATTAGATGACTGTATTACAGCTGTAGCTAGACTACGTTAGCGCCAGCTCAGAAAAGAACCATCAGTCGTTGTTTAAAAGGGGGACGCCAAATGTTATCCCATGTTTGCAAACGTTAGCCAATTAGCTCTATGGATTTCATTGTTTGGCCTAGCTAGCTATCACTCTGTAATTATGTATAGTGCAACACACGAATATAGCTAACTAGCCTGACAGCTCGTACACAGTTGTGTGGTTCATACACAGACCAGCAACAGCAGTAGAAAACAAAACAGGAGGGATCGCCTACTGCTTGGTAGTAACCAGGCAACCAAGTTCACCATAGACTCCGGTAGAGACATTATGGGGGAAATAAACTTACGTGTTCATCACAGCGCCATCTAGGGCCAGAATAGCTGAAACGGGAAACAAATGCCGTGTGGGTCAACGTTGGCTAGATGGGCCAGTTTGATACATTTAACGATATTCACAAAACATTATTCCTGTCTTTTCACAAAATTAACGACTCAACTAAAAAGATCTGAACTATCTCATTATTATCTGAACACAAACCAACATGTCCTGTTCTTTAAACGGACATCTTTTACACAATTATTTAAAAATGCCTTGCTCATGTCAACATTTTATATAATTATATAATATAATTCTAATTTTACTTTAAGTAGGAAAAGCATTTATTTATTATTATTATTTATTTATTATTTATTATTATTTATTATTATTTGTATGAACTTAGGCCTATTGTAGACTACCGTATGTATAGCAGATGATTGTCAACACAGACGAATATTACATTAAATTAAGAATGAATTATTGGATGATTGTTTATCTCCAGTCGACACCAGTGAATTGATCACAAACGTTTCAAACCTTGTTCACCAAATAACGAATGGAAATATCTATCCTTACTTACAGCTGTTGCATCGCCAGATGGCGTAATCAATACAGCCAAAGTTGTCGTGGTTTACTGTAACTCATGAGGTTTTTTTAAACAAGCCATTACCCCCATAGAGACTATTTGTTTTCAGCACGTAAAATAGAACCTATGCATGACACGTGGAACGTACGACAATATTTTACACAGAGAGTATAAACTTACTCTAAATGTGTAGTTTATTTTGATTATTTGTTGTATTATTAAATTATCTCAATTCTGTCTTACTCAGTAGATAACATATTCCAGTTAGTAATATAGAAGATATAGGCTAGATTACAATAGTACCGTTTAAAACGAATATATTACATCTATTGTGATATCAAGTACCATGTGAATCTCGTAATAGCTGTTTCGGAACACCATATAGTTATCTAACAAAATGACAGTCATATTGTTACATAATTATACGGTGTTCAAAAATAAATATATATGCTATCTAAATTCGCTTTGTTAAGACATACATTTAATATGGCAGATTCAGAAATGTATCATGTAGCTTATATTACATGCTTACATTGCTTACTGCTTAGCTTTGGTTATCTATGAATGTGCACACCTTTTCTAGGGAAAGGCGCTAAAGTTAAAAACGGACCTATCATAAATAGCGCCACAGTTACCTGGTGCCACAAGGAGCCCAGAGATTGGCCCAGAACTGCAAGGAACTCGCCTCTTTGCATGGTGGCCACCCCTCCGCTGATAAATATGACGTCAGGAAAGTGTTGGTGGGTTGTCAAAGGAGCCAGTTTTCGCGAACGAAGATTGCAGAGACGTAGAGAGGGAGATACTTTCAAGGTCTTGCAATTACAGGTGAGGATTTTTGGGGAGATCCTGGGTAGCTATGTCAAATGGTTAGTTGTTTGGGTAACTAATTCGTTGAGTGAAATTTTGGATGTACGTTAATGCTGCAGACTGGCTACAATAACTAATGTTTCTGTAATGTGTGCTTATCGAAAATATTTGTATGGTTTGGTAATTAATGAGCCTTTCCTTTCAGTCGGTCCAGACAATGCAACCTGTACCTCTGGACAAACTAGGTAGCTTTGTGGTCAAAACTGAACTACTATCTAGATTTCAATCTTGCTCGCCTTCCAGTTAACGTTGAAAATCAGTACTCTAATCAACTATCAGCATAAAATGAATGAACGTATCGAATTATCCCCGGCGTGTCATTTTGCAGATTAAATAGCCTGTATTGTGCATGTAGGTAATAATTTGTAGGGATTTTATGCAGTGTAGCTACCACATGGGGTAATGTTAGCCAGAACCGAGTGAATTATGTGGGCAAGGTAGCAAGCAAGTAAGGTTACGTACGCGAAGGAATATTATTAACTAGCTATACAGCCATCTGCATAGTCTGTACTGTATAACTTAATTGATATGTCTATCTGGAATTTATTTTCCGGCCAGTTTTTTATCTGTGGTGAGCAACGAAGCAAACGGGCACGGTGAAATGTTTTATTAGCTAAGAACGTAACGTAAAGCTGGATTTTGTTTTTGTTTTTTTAGTTTGGCCAAAAAAGAAAAATGAACCGTTTAATTCCACATAAAACAACAAGTCGTTTGACTGATTGAAGTTATATGCATGAAAGTTAACCTAACTAGGCTCCAAGTCCTTCCCTTACAGGAACGAAACTGGATTATAGTCATGTGGCAGATCCTATCGTTTGGATTTAGTGCTCAACGTTAGGATTTGTTTTGATTGATTGATTGATTGATTGATTGTCTTGACTGATCGATTGATTGGTGGGCCTATTGAAAGTGGGTGAATAGGAAATGCCGTGTAAAGTAACCATTGTTAGCTAATGTCTAGTTACACCACCAGTAGCCTACAGAATCCATGGAATTCCTTCCATTGTCAGTGTTCTAGGCACTTTACACATCATCCACAGCGCTGGCTACCAGAAGGCGTCTTCAGTCTATCAATTAATAAGATGAATGAAAAGGATATTCTTAGCCCACAATGTATTGTTGGATTGCTTCAATCGAGATTTTACCATGTCGACAGTGCTGGCCTGGTGTTGGCTGGCGTTATGTGTAACACGTATCCTCACAGCTTTATGTGTAACAGTCCAAATAATATATTGTGTGTGGTAGAAACGTCCCATGTATTATTATTATTATTATTATTATTATTATAATTATAATTATAATAATAATAATAATTATTATTATTTTTTATTTTTTTTGGGGGGGGGGGCAAAGACCCATCACAGTGCAAAGCAGTGTGAGTGTCTGTCCTGAAAAAGCACAAATGGTGCCTTGCAAATCCTCTAAATTGTAAGTATTAAAGCACTGTAATTTGTAAACTATATCTTAAACACAGCAGCACTTGTGTGACTACAGCCAGTGATGAAACCTTGGTGTGTCCTTCACATACAGTAACATACAGTATGTCCTTTGAGTCAGTTTAGTCAGAACCAGATGGATAGCCTACTGTAGTGTATTCATTAATAGCCTATTTCTCTTATTTTAAAAACATATTATATTTGGCAATGAGCAGGAATGAGTGGCTCATATTGTACTGAGAGGGCGTAACACTTTCTTAAACAGCACTGTGAGTCAAGAAGATATCTTGTAGATGTCTGAGGAAGTTACTCATTCTTTAGGGACTTCTGCCCCTTTCCGTGTCAGAGAGGCATGGTAGAAAACAGAGGACTGCCAAAACATTGGACAACAACTGTCTTATTTAAATACAGTGCTTCCGGAGGTTATGATCTTCTATTTGATGTGCAAATTTGTAATTGTTGAGTCATTGTTTGACTCCTAGTCCAGTATACAAAATAGTATGTAGTGTACTCTGACCAGAAGGCCTACTGTCATAATGGGCATCTTTGTTGAAGTGATTGACGCATGCAGTAAGTGGTTAGAGATAAGCCACCTGGCTGTGACTGTGTTATGAAACTCTCTCACACAGTGCCCTTTGGTATTCACATATATTGCAGAGCCTCCAATGATATCAGAAGTCTCTCAAATTATTGGACATTGACTTTGTATTATTTATCTAAATGACCCGGACTGAAGAAAACACAAGACACTAGCCCTAAATAAATATGTCACTACTAGTACCTCACAGTCATTACTCTAATGTGTATAGGATAGGTTAAATTGCTGAAGGACGATGTGTATTGCTGTAATTGCATAGGGTCTTGCCTATTATAGCTCACTCTGTGCGGTGAGTGAGTGCTCTTCTAGAGCAGGGTCCCCATTTCCTGTATTTATGAAGTGGTTTGGTGGGGGTGGGGTGGGGGATTGCACTCGCTGGGGCACCTGACTCCTTGCTCTTAGCAGGCAGATGCTGTATGTTTGCTGCAAAACCTCCCATTGAGTCATACTGTTCTATATTAGTATTAACCAGACCCAGCCTTTGATTGGCTGTGATGTCACAGTATTTGTTTCTTCTGTTCACTGCGCAGCCATGGGAAATCAGTGAGTACTCTTCAATAAGCTCTTCTTATTTTTACATTGTATGTTTGACATAGTAAATGCTGCATGCAAAGTGAATACTACCATGTGTTTAAACACATGGTTTATTACAAGCTTGCCTTATCTTTTATTTTCCCCAATACATTGTTTGATTTCTAAAAGGGAATGGGTGCTAGTGAGCATTTCCTGGTCAACAGGCGCTGTCGGTAGAACATAGAAATGTAGTACCATTTTCTTTGTAGAGTCTTGCTGAGTGCTCAGCCTGCATGTGCTCATACTCATTTTTATTTATTTAGTTTATAGCTCTGTTGGTTTTAATTGTTAACCATCTTACTTTGCTGTATTAGGCTAAAGCTGAGAAAAATGTCTTGCCCATGTTGAGAATTAGGCTATACTCTATGTTTTCTCAAATGGGTTATTGTGGCATTTCTATCCACAACGGCAATTTTGCTGGTATTTTGTGGAAGCAACCTTTATGCTCTGCATGCCTGTTTAACAAAATGCAAACATGTTTACATGCAGGTAATGGCCTATTAAATGTGCACTCTGTGAGATGAGCATCTTGGTAAGGCTGATTACATGGCATACAAAAAGACAGGCCTACAGTATGTAAACTGATTGAATAGTTTGTGTACTGTATGTGCAGTCTTCCTCTTTAAAGTTAGACACAGCGAACCCTGGTCCTGGAGAGCTGCAGGGTGTGCTGGCTTTCGTTGTCACTCAGCACTTACGACAGCAGTTAGGCTATTCACAGTTACCACAGTTAATTAACCTCGCCTTGGTTCTTGGGTCTGAATCGGTTGCTGACTTTAAGGTGAAAACTATAACTAGCACACCCCGCAGCTCTCCAGGACCAGGGTTTCCTGCTTTATGGAAATAGGCTATCACTCCGACTGTGTTTTTCTTTGTTGCACGTTTAAAATAACAGAATGGAGCTTGAAGATTGAGGCTCATAGCATTTAGGCTAATACATTGAAAAAAATCTCATTCTTCTTCTCTAGTGCAATTTACTTTTATTTGATGTTGTACTTCTACTTGGTTCAGTCCGTCAGCTCCTCTGTCCGTCAGTCCGTCATCTTTGCTTGCCACGATACATGTGCAGTGGATCATTGTAGTGCTCATATCCATTTGTCATTTATTTGTGACATGTATGCATGCGCTTATTCAGTAACAGTGTTAGTCAAGCTTTTCGAATACTTTGTTTACATTGATCTACAAGTATTATACCCTCTTATTTGGAGCACAAATGAGAAGAAATATTTTTTTTGTGCAGTGCACAAAACCCTTAGTGGTGATTTATGAAATTCAACAATCTTTGCACCATCCTGTGCGCCACTGTTTTTTTATTTCAGTTTTGTATGCTTGGTTGCAGTATTAGCCCTTATTAGACGAAACATTTCTCTCATCTTAGAATGTGCCCTTGACCGTATATAAAAGTTAAGACAAATTAATTAATTCAGTTCATGTGGGCCAAGGAAACTGAAAAAGAAAATGAAGGAACTGTGTTTTGGGTAGGAACACTGTATGGATAGTCTCTGGTTTGAAAATTCCAAGACCTAGCCAATGCCTTAGATTAATACGAATGTAAATTAAAAGCATGTCATTAAGAGTTTTGGGTTGAGAATTATGGTCAGCCATAATTAACACATTCTTAGCTGAGGCTAAACGGTCACTGAAAATATAACTTTTGTTCCTGAATATGGCTCTGCCAACACACAGGCAATAGCTAGTTGCACACTTCTGTTGGACTTTTTATATACTAATATTTTCAATATGCACAGCAGTGTATTGCACAATAGATTTTGAGCTAATCATGTTAGCTTATGTTGTAGGAAATCCTACATTCCTTGTGCTTTGTGATCCTTCTTGGTCCATTTCCTCCCTGGTGCTTATGTTTACATACTATTAAAAAATGATGACATTCTTTGCTCCAATTTTCGACAACTGACCCTAATTTAGGCGACTAAAAATTTTAAAAAACCTAACCGTGAAGCCCATACGAATCTCCCTGTATTTGAAAAAAAAATCAATTTCACTAGTTTGTGGTTTTCAGTAGTGCTAAATTCACCATCTGAAACCCAGCATGGTTTTTTCATTGGAATGTGTGATATTTTCAAACATAGCCATGCAAGTGTGACATTGGTCCTCAATATTTTTGTCTCACGCCTGATTCGTGAGACTTCAGATCTTTAAAACTACTGGTAAATGTGCATGGCATTACTAGTGACGTGGGTCAATCTTGAGTCAAACAGCAGGTACATGGTGTACATTATCCGACTTTGGTTTTATTCTTTGGTGGCTCAAGAGTTTTATTCACCAGGCTGACTCACAGGTTCTGGTTGTTTTTTGTTATGCTGACCCACATCAGCTCACCCTTTTAGCCTTAATAGGTTAATAAGATATGAAAGTAAATTACTTTCAGTAACATAAACATTAAATGGAGTAAAAAAAGGAGTGTTCGTCCCAGGGAAAGCCTCAACCTTGGACTGTAGATGAAGTCCAGGCAGTTTCAGTTTGGAAGGACGACATGGCCTAATGCATGCAATAAACAAGCAGTCCTACTGTACTGGGATCAGGTTTGGCTCAATCTCACAGAGCGCAAATGTGAGTGCTTTGTGTCTATCAACCATGCTTAAACAGACAGTCATGAGGATGTCACAACTTCTGTATTTGACTTCCTGTGTTGAGAGTAAAGGACACGTTGTAATAACTGACAGGGCATCTGCATAGACCATGTCCTACCTGCTTTGCTAATTGAGCTTGTGCTTGTTCCATTCAAAGCTGCTGCCTTTCATAAATGAAACGTAAGCCAGGCTGTAATGTCAGCCTAGGTCAGGAGCCAAGTACTCACACACACACACACACACACACACACACACACACACACACACACACACACACACACACACACACACACACACACACACAGAGCTTTCCTGGAATCACTGAATGTACTGCCAACATAGTGACTAAAACAAACATTGTGTACTCTGCACCTTTATGCTGGGGTTGCAATTTGGTTTCTCCAGGTGCCATAATTCCCCTTTATGTTTCCATGGAAAGGTCAGCGGCAAATCCAGACGACCAAAAAAAAGGTGTCAGAAAACCTCCAAGGATGTGCGACTGGACGCTGCGCTGCTAACCTCTTATCAATGGGGAGAGAGAGCTGTGCGTAAGGAGAGAGGTGGCACTGCCACATCAGAGTGCACTGATTCAGGGAATCGTCACCGTTCACAAGTCCCCATTTACAACGACTCAGCTGGAGGTCATTTGTAGTTTGTGGGGAATTTTATTCACCTGCTGATAGTTTGTGTGCTCATGAGGAGGCTGTCGGTAAATAGGCTTGTCTGCTGCTGACCTGAACTCAGCAGTTCTTCCTTTCATACGGTTGTGGCTCGTTCTAAGCCTTCCCACGGTGTTCCCAAGCAACAGAATCATGTTTGGATGTTTCATTGTCTGTGTAGGTTAATAGAGAAGAACATTTGTTGGAGAAGCCGGATGACAAAGACATGGAAATTACAGTTTACAGTTATAATTTTAGAAATTATTTTTGATCTGGACACATCCAGCTTTAGCCTGCAGATCCCCTTCTGTTGAACGGCTCAGTAGTGGGGGCTGGGCATGGTTGCAGGGGGATCTCGTTTGGGGGAATGCAGTGGAGCAAGGCTCTGGAAAGCTGGGATGAGTTAACGGCTCAGCACTCTGTCAGATGCCGTCTGAAAGCAAACCAACCAATGACGCGAGGCATGGCCGATTTGCTTGTTTCACATTTTTTTCATTGTTGAAGAAGGAGAGAACCCTATTCCAAAAAGAAACCATTATGTCATTGCTTGAGTAACCCTATTATCACGTGCTGCAGTCCTCAGTGTAGTATTGCTGAGAAATCCCAGAATACGGGCTGATGCAAGCAGTGTTATTTCTGTCTGTGAAAAACACTACTTTTCCCAACTAGTTTTAAACTGCTGAGTCTACCCCTCCCATCCCAAAGACTAATTTAGCCCCTAATATAGCTAAACCAGAGAGAACAAGAGGCACTACCCTGCCAGAATTGATCAGGGAAAATGCTCAGAGAAGACTGGATATGCTCTTGCATTACTCCAGTTCCCTGAGACTGGTCAGCCATCTTTGGCCAAATGTATTTTCCTTTATTTCAAAATAGGTTGTTTTCTTCTTTCCTAATGTGTATTTAAGGAGCATATCTGTTTTCCGTGACCACAACGTGAAGTACTTATTGTACAGTTAAGGCAGAAGTTTTACCCCAAACAGCATTTCATATTTATACCAAATTCATGCAGAGAAGCCCCATGGAAAATGAATGTGTCATGCTAAAAGAGGAAGGAGGACGGAGAAAGTGAGCAGAAGGGAGAACAGAAAGGCGGTCGCTGGTGGCAGGAAAGTCCATTGTTTGCAGGGTGTGAGGCATTGGAGATTTGAGCAAACAATTCAAAAGTAGACAAATTGTATTTCTCCCCAATTTGGAATGAGCAGTAATGCCTCATGTCATCACTGTTCCACCTGCACCCATGCCAGAAGCACTGCCCATACAAATTCCTTAAATGCACTTTCCTGGAACCCTGCTGCCATTTCAGGCCTGAAGGTGCACAGTTTTGCAGGAGACCTGGCACCTCTTGGAGGAGTGACATATCTCTCACATACTGTTGCAGATACCCTTTAAGGAAACTAAATTTAGTAGAGTTTCTTTCCCTACAGCCAAGAAGCAGCTGCTAGCTTTCAATAGCTGAATTGAAAATGTGAAATATGCTCAGATTTTTCCTCCTTCAGAGTATGCTGTAAACAAAATATTTTTAGAGTGATGGGAGTGTTAGATTCACAAAAATGTAATAACTTAATCAAAATTTAAGTTCATATTTCATTTCTTTGGGGGAGGGGGTTCTGAAGAATGTAGGGGATTACCGTGTTCCTTTTTGCCTTTTAGAAAAAACGCCTTGGAATAATTTTTGAAGGGTTTGTTGTAAATGCACAACATTCCCTGAAAAGAGACTAAACTGTAACAGCCTCTTGTCTATATTGGAGGTCCATGCTGGATTGTCCGGCGGTTACCTTGCCGGGGCTTGGCGTTGCATAGGGCCTGTGTGGTGATTAGGGTTTTGCCCTGCATAGATCTGAAGTACAGCTGGTGGAAACGCATGTCACACTGTATTTCTCGGTTAACCTTCTAGGGGAGGGAAGACTAAACTCGACGGTCTGCATTCCTGTGCCACCTGATTCTGGTTGTTGCTGTAATCCAGAAGGATCATATTCTCTATCTTTGAAAATGCATTTCCTGACCTCCGTGAAAAAAAAAACATCTACTGAAGTAATTCAGAAAAACTCAAAAATTCAAATACCAAACAATTGCCATGTATGACTCCACACTAAAGTGAACATTGAGCCTATCCATGAAGGCAGATTGCATTCAATGATGATGATTATTTCATTATTTGTAACAGCTTATTACCATATCAGTAGTGACTGATATTTACTGTGACTGCCTGTTTGATGAATCCCCGTCCATTAACATAATTAGAAATGCATTAAAAGAATCATTACGGGACAAACATATTGGCCACAGTAGCATTCAAGATGCTGCACAGTATATAATAGCTGATCATATCAGTTTGGAAATAATCATTTTTTATAATATTATTTCTTCTTTTCCCCTTTGTTATGGGTTGCACTCCTGTTATTTTGCAGATGTATTCTCAGTAGAGGTGCGGGCATTGGGAAGAAGCATTTAGCTGAACGATCCTTCTCTCCTCTCCTGCAGTTTTCCTGTGACCGAGCGCACTGACGGGAAGATGCCTTTGGGAGATGATGGAATCACCTGGAAAAAGAAAACTTCCGACATTAAGGACATCTACGACTTCAAAGAAGTCCTGGGGACGTAAGTACCTTTTGAATAATTGGTCTTCATGGACTTCCGCGTTCTGCCTGGGTGCCAAAACCCAAAATAAATGGCTGTTTTTCTTTTGCTCCTCGTTCATCCATCACCTCCATCATCTGTTCATTCCTTCTGCCAGGCTCTAGGGACTGGTGCATCTGTGATGGTCATTATTACACTGTGGGGACCGGCATGTTTTCACCAGATGCCGTCAAACTGTGGCGACTGGTGCTTTCTCATCGTTACCGTCAGGCAGTGCTGATGATGTGGCATGACCGAGACCGAAAGACGGCATCAGTGGTGGAAGGAAATAACTCATCAGTGTGAGCGAAAATGGCCAATAACAACCACCTCCCCCGGCACTTGGCTGACACCGTCGAGTAACAGAGTCCAGGCGTGACCGTTGACCGTCGCGCTAACGCACAGTCCATTGGTTAAATTCTTTGTAGTGTGCAAAAGCTGTGCTGACCAGACCGGCGCTCTTGCGCTCCTCAGTGTCAGGCTGCTGGTTGGAGTTTCCCTGCTGTCGCCGACTATTGTTAGCATTAGCAGCGCTCCGCTCCGAGAGCCGGGGATGTACATGCAGATCCAGCGAGGTGATGCAGAATTAGCATCATGTGACGCAGGAAATCCGTCTCAGCAGTGGAGAACTGGAGCGGGAGAGACACCTTTTTCATTTCAAGATGACCATTAATAAATTAATTTATTCATTTATCTTCCATGTATCCAAAATGAGCGCATGTATCCAAAATTAAGCAAATGCTGAAATGTTTGTCAATTGTTTTTTATTTTAGTCTCTCAGGCATACTAACTTATTTCATATTACATATGTAACCATATTAGGCCGGGCTTGAGTGTTGAAAGCCATTGGGATCCAGGCCTGGTCTTTCCCATAGCCAGATTACCTCATAGCTGGAGTAACACTGAGATTAATGTGCACATGGATACGGTGTGTTTCTGTTGGGATTTGTGAATTTCACACTGCTCCCTGTAGAGCGGGATAACTGAGCCAGGGCTGTGGGGCGTGTAAGTTTGGCTTGGGCTAGCAGCTCACTTCAGCCAGGTCTGTGCACACTGGGGTTTTTAGGAGCTGAGCCTATCATTGGCCAGCCCATTAATGTTTGTGTACTGTCACTATTGTGCGCCATGAAGGTGGTCTTGTCTCTCATAGCAGCTAGAGAAAGATTCTGCCCTTAGTGAATGCTGTATTTATGAATGATGCAAACCGCAAGAATAAATGAAACTGCTCTTGGTGATTATCCTAAGTTGCCCCCTGGGCTTCTGACAGCAGTATATCAGTGGAGAACTGAATCGAGACATTTTGAAAACTGACAAGATTTGGCCTGATGTTTGGAAGTCATGTTGGACATTTTGGTGCTATATTAAAAAAAAAGTATTTAAATGAATTTTTTATTTTGATGGTTGTATGCCTTTTTAAAATATGTACAATTGAATAATGTTTGTTTTTATGGACCGAAACCTGTTTATCCTGGTTGAAAGTGAGTGGAAGCCAAAATTGGATTCCAAGCAAACTGTATTTAATTTGTCAGACTGTTGAGACACGTGCTTTGTCTTCTCTTCACACAAGCCCATGCAGAAAAAGGTTTCAGTTTTAAAAAGCATTGACATAAGAGGGATTACAACTGTGTTGATGGAAGGCACTTTACTTTTTAAAAGAAGATTACAGAATGGGATAATTTGTTTAGTTCATGAGGTCCACAGTTAAAAAGTTAGTGTTTGTTTTGACAGTTTCGGTAACCTATCCCATGTTTGCATACCATGCCTTCGAGGGACTTGCATACCTTACAATGTTTACATATCTTTCTTTACTGCTGGGTATTTGCTGAAGCAATTCAGGTTAATCACCTTGAGCAAAGGTGTAGTGGCAGCACCCTATCCTCTGAGTGCATTGACCTCAGAATCAAACCCACGAGATTGTAATTCGCTCTGGTCTAGCCTAGTCCTAGTTTCCCTTGACTTGCAAAGACGATATGTGGTGTTTTCAGTCCTGTAAATAATAATCGTTGACATGAAGCGGTTAGGTGTTACTTTCGCTTTTCGTCACATCCCAGTTACCTTGTTCTGCAAGGCCGCTCCAGACCCCTCCAGTCAATCATCAACAAAAGCCCAATGGAACGCCTGTTCTCCTGAAGGGGTGAGGAAGGCGTTTCCGCTGGGCGTCACGGTGACTGAACTGCCCTTTCATTCTGCCACTTCTTATCAAGTGCAGCTTCTTATCGCGTCTTCTGGAGCAGGTACAGTGATCCACCCTCCCGCAAGACCGCCAATCCTTGGCCTGCTCTTTTTTTCTTGACTTAACGAGTTACAACGCACTCACAAATTAAGCTCAAAGGAAGCGTCATCAGCTGAAAGTACAAATCACGCCTCGGCTGAAATGGTTAAAATGGTATTAATTCAGCCTCATAGTTGTGTCTAAGTGTGGGGAATGTGGAGTTATTGGTGGAGTGGTTAAACTGATTGGGGATGCCAGCCGATTTGTTCCTGGGTACTAATCGCTGCCCTGTTATTTAGTCGTCCTCAGTTGCCAGTAGAGTCTCTCGGCGGTGTCTTGCTAATGGAATCGGGGTAAACCCATTATCTTGCTTTGCCGTTTAAATGGCTTATGTGTAATGTCTATCCTTGTCTTTCTGAAGAACAGTGCTCCTTGTCCTCCCACTGTAATAATTAATGTGTTTACATTTTATTTTCATTTAGTGGCTGGCGTGCTCTTGTGTAATTATAAGGCCGGACAGATTCGCGCAAGTCATTTTGGCTGCACTGGAGGACTCATTTAATGTGGTAGACGTACAGTCCTTTCATGTGTAATCTGGAATCTGGAATTATGTTTTTAAAAGCTTCTTAAAAAAAAAAAAACAAGCTTTTAAAAGCTTCCTCATAAGCGTGTGTGCGTGCTTGCATGTGTTCAGGCATGTGCGTGCGTGTGCGTTTGTTTGTGTGTGTGCGTGCAGGAAAGGGTTGTTTGCTGATCCCTCAGTGTGTTTCTGGGTATTTTCCCTGTCTGTTGTTTTGCATCTAATAGAGCAGGTTGTGTACTGTGCAGATAATTTACAGCGCTGGGTTTCAGGTTTCTGTTTATAGCCCTCACGATGCTGTGAGGTGGGCTTCCTTATGTGATGGTCCATGCTGCCAAGTCTTTTTGACAGGATGTTGACCTCAGCCTTTCCTGTTCTGCCCCGTCTCCCTATCTACCTCATAGGTGGTGCAAGGTGTTAAAGCATTAGTCTTTTTGGTAAATTCATAATGGTGATCAGTTTGTAAAGATATACAGGGCTCAGACCCACGTCTCTGCCATATATAAAGGCAGCTCTTTTTCAAGTTGATTACAGAGAAAGATGAGAGAGATCAGTTGTTTTTTTGTTTTTTTCCCCCAGCCTGTGAGTTGTCTGAGCTTGTTTATGGAAAGAGCACTGGCTCCTTGCATTGCATAGCTTGGAGTTTATAGTGGGCTGGTTGTCTTGGCAACGGGAAAAGACACTTTCCATATGGACTATAATAGTCGCTATGGAAACAAAGTTGTTTTTTTTTCCTATTAATAATTTGGTGAATGTATCAGCTTTTCAGTGATGTAGCTGTCCCCCTTTTCATGTTGCCTTTCCAAAAAACAAAAACAAAAATAAAGTGATTCAAGTGTTTTAAATTCCATGACTTTGTGTGTCTGTTCCTGTGTCTGTGTCTGTGTCTGTGTCTGTGTGTGCCTGTGCCTGTGCCTGTGCCTGTGCCTGTGCCTGTGCCTGTGCCTGTGCCTGTGCCTGTGCCTGTGCCTGTGCCTGTGTCTGTGTCTGTGCCTCCATTGTGCTGTATAGGAGCTAGTGGGCAGAATGGGGGAGACACTGCTCCCTGAGGTACAATATCGTGGAGTTGCCACAACAGTTTCCCTCCCAGTTCTCTTTTACCCTAGCACCTCCTCTTCCCCGCTCCTCCGGCCCCAGCTCTGGCTGTTTTCTCTCTCCCTCGGGCCTGGGCCTCTATGGCACCGTTCCACACTCTGTTCATGTGGTTGCGTTTACTACCAATGCTGGGAAATGATCCTGAGCTGCATACAGCACAACACAATAGCCTGATCAGCTTGTGCTGGGCATATGTTTATGTATTAAAGCTGCATTGTTTTTTCCTTTCTTCTGCTAATAGAGACCACAGAGCTTGATCCTTCATTAAATGCCAAATGGAGGCTTTTGTTGATCAAAAGATAATTGGTTGGTTTGCCAGGGTGTAAACAATGTAGTAAAATGTAAAACCAATTTTAAATAAACATTCAGGTAAAAACATACACATGCCCACCTATATGTATGCATATACATTTACACAAGGGAATTTACCCATTTAAATACATTCCCCCAAAATAAGCACAAATACAGATTACACACTTGAGCTCATACATATACTGACACAACTACCTTATTTGTAAACTCACAAGCATGCTTGCAAACTTCTCTGTTTAAATTTTTTTAGGGCGGCCTGTAGTGTAGTGGTTAAGGCACATGACTGGGACCCGCAAGGATGTTGGTTCAATCTCTGGTGTAACCACAATAAGATCTGCACAGCCGTTGGGCCCTTGGGTAAGGCCCTTAACCCTGCATTGCTCCTGGGGCGGATTGTCTCCTGCTTAGTCTAATCAACTGTACGTCGCTCTGGATAAGAGCGTCCGCCGAATGCCACTAATGTAATGTAATGTAATGTAATAAAATACGATAAGAATGAATTAAGGCATTTTTTCCTTTCTGAGCCATTGCACACTCTGAAGTAGTGTAAATATTTGTCCTGTTAACTCCTGAATACAATTCAACAAGTTGATCCAACTTCCTGAGTGAGCTACTTGAGCCCTTAAGTACTTACAAATGAGCACTTTAAGGAAGCATTTCTGGAGAATACACGCAGACTAATGTTACTCCGAGTGATTAGGCCTGAAATTTTAACTGTATAATTTGTGCTTATCAGGAATTGGAAGATTGTCAGTTTTCTCCGGTACTTCCTCACTTAAACCTGCCTGTACTTTGACCGGCACAGCGATTCTCGAAAGAGGATCCATCGGCTCCTACGTACAGATGCCGTTACTCTTGAGGTGATGATGAGGCCAGGAAACGTGCTGGATCTTGCAGCTCTGTACTGTAGAGGTGTTTCTCTAAACCTCGTGTGAAGCTTCAGCCTTAATATTCTGCCTGTTCGCCTGCGTGCGGCGGTGACGCTGATAACCAAAAGCCATAAAAGATCTGTCCTACTCAGAATTGCGGTGTGCATTCAAAATCCAGTCTTTCCATGCCGATGTGAGTCCAAAGACTTGTGTTGAGGGGGGCTAACGCACAGACATTCATACGGTAAATCAAACTCCTGTCTCAGGCAGAGCAGGGTGGCGATGCATCTCAGAAGGAGAGCAGTGACTCATCGCAAACAGCGCGCTGTGTGTTGCGTGCGTGTATATCGCTGGCATGTATCGCCGTCTCCGTGTATCTCGGGTGTCATATTGTATCGGTAAAGAAAAGGCGGTAAGGAAACAGGATGTTGCCTGACGTGAATGTGTTGGCTGCACACTGTGTATAGCGGCGATTAAATTAACTCCCAAATCCATTTTGCATGCGGTCGGCGGGGTTCCGGACGGCGGGCTCACGCTGGCCCTCGCTGTGATCCTCCGCTCCGCTTTCCCGGAAACCTGCAGCAGCTGGCGGCGTGTCCGGGGAGAATTCCGTAATGGTGAATGACGAGGTTCCCGCCCTGCTCCCCGCCTGCCCGCGCACAGCGGGCGGGGAGAAGCGTGCCGTTGTCCAGCCCGCTGTGCGACCGGCCCGGCGGAGAAGGAACCGGAATCCTGAGAAATCGATGGCCTGACGGACGGCCCAGTCGGACTCTGTTATTTAATGGCGGTGCGGGGATGAAAGCGCTGACTCTGGTGGAGGTGATTGATGGGCAGCGTCGAGGGAGAAAAATGATGTTGTACTTGTCAGCTCAGCTGGCATTCAGCCAGCAATCAATGGGCTATTTTCAGAGCAGTAACTCAGGCTGTCTGCCTGGGATATTGTTTTGTAAAAATTTGTTGAGTTTCAGGTTTACCATCCCCTCAAAGCATGCTAGCTCCGAGCACCAGGCCGAAACACTTTATCTACAGCATCTATGACACAATCTGAGTAGATATTTTATCTCAAAGCAGCAATCCTATTCTACATCCTTATAAGAAATATTACCATATGATTTCTAGTGGTTGTTTGGACCAGTGTTGATGTGTTTACTGCATTAATGAAGCGCACAGCTCTTGTCCTGTGATGAGGAGTTAGGTTGAAAGCGTGTGTGTTGTTAAACACCAAGCTGAACTCTTGGCTGCTTTTTCATACACCGTGAAGAATGGAATGGTTTTAATTCTGAATGGACGCAGCAGGACAAAGCAACATTCAGTCTGGAGTACTGAAGAACATAAAAATGTATAATTAAGAGAACCGGCCCTTCCAGTTTACGTGCGGTTCTTGTGCGTGCTGGACCTGTCTCCTGTGGCCAATCAAGCCGTCTGAGGGACTGTGTGGGTGAGTGTGAGGGGGGGGAGAGGGAAGCAGCTGTCTGTCTCAGTATGGAGAAAACCATGCTTGTGTCTCACCTCATCAATTATTCAGCCCCACCCCACCCCACCCCACCTTTCCATACCCAGCACCCAGCCACCATCAGCCACCCTGCTGAGCTCAGCCTGAGCGCCACTGTGGTTTCCGCCCCTTTGAGGCCAGATGGGGAAACACTGAGGAAGGGAGAGTGGTGGAGACGCAGGGGGGCGGAGCCTCTGTGTCCGTTACAGCCTGGGGATGCTCGCTGTTTACTGATTGGCAGCTGAAACTCCAGTGAAGCTCGCTGTTTACTGATTGGCAGCTGAAACTCCAGTGAAGCTCGCTGTTTACTGATTGGCAGCTGAAATTCCAGTGAAGCTCGCTGTTTACTGATTGGCAGCTGAAACTGTGATTGCCCACTTAATTCCACCTGCTTTTTCTGGGCAACTGCTTTAATTGAGCGGTGAGATGCCTTCATTACAATACTGCTCATTACTTTTAAGAGGAATGGCTCACACTATACCTACACAGTGCCTGCCTCTTGTATAACAGCCTGGAGCTAATTCTCCTTATTAGCGATATTTACATAAGTTGGCATTTTTTACACTGGCGCACAGATGGAATTCCAGGTGACCGTTTCATAATTTTTAACTAAGAAAGGCACACCAGCCAAACCAAGTCGGTTTGTTAGTAGACATTTCCGGAATGGGCATAGCACAGTGGCACTGAGATGTGAGGTTTGGATCCACACACATGCACACACACACACACACACACGCGCACACACACACACACACACAGAACTGATGACTGCATCATGGCAGTAGGGATGTGGCCACTGTCCCGACAGTAAATCCAGTGAGACCTGTCCCAGCCACTAATTTAACGCCTTCCGTTCTCCATTCCCAGCTCCCTGCCTGGTCTTGGCCAGCTCCATACCCCCCCACAGTCCCCCTCACCTGTCGTCACCGCGAACTGCGCCGTAAATCAAAGCGGCGATGTGAAAATTGATTTTCTCAGCGCTGCTCTCCGTTTGCGACTGATTGATGTTGAGCATATCGTTTTGTTTCTTTTGTGCCTTCGGGTGACATGCATTCCTTTCTAAAGTGGAGAGCATCGTTCCCTTGCCCAGCTATCCATGAACAGGCTGGCTGGCATGTCAGTACACACGTCTGTGTAGTAGTGACCTTCTCTTTCACCAATCTCCCCTTTTCACTCCTGTCGCCAGAGCAGTCACTCATTTCACCTCTCTGTGCCTTGTAACCAGAGCCCAGTAATGTCTGTGTTTCTGAGAGAGGGATTTGAGAGAGTAGCATGAGTGACCTGGTGCAGTTGGGCTGTTTACTGAGACATCGAGGCTGCTCTTAGTGTTTTGGTAACAGGATGCAACTGTGGGTCTGAGCTCATTTGGAAAATGTTAGTGTGTGTGTCAGACCTGGGTCAAATACGTAATTCTTTTTTATTTAAATGCTTTTCTGTGATCTATTGACCAACCAAAAGGCCCAGTAGGCGGGATTTGTACTTTGAGTGTATTTCATAGGTTCAAATACACCAGCCAAGCTCCGTAAAGCATAGACATGTATTTGAATCAGACAATTACATATTTGACCCAGGTCTGGCGTGTGTGTGCCCATGTGTTTGTGCTCAATCCTGTCAGCAGATGGCTTTGTATCGAGAACTAAATGTTCACCGTGTCTAGACCAAACTCCTGTCCACCCAGACATAATCAACGTCTAATACTGCTGCTGTGTCTGTGACCTCACAGAGCAGTGGGAGTGGATTGTGGCTGTGGCTGTGGCTCTGGCTGTGGTGGCTTTGGACCCACTCTTCTCAATCACCACAGTAATGCTTCATGCCTATTATACAACAGGAGCAAACAAGCTCTTCGCTTCTACGATTATCCACTTTCCCAAACCACTCAAGCAAATGGTCTCATTGCATTTTTAAATCGTCATAATCTCTTAAGAAATTTGATTTGCTATTTGACATTTTTTAATCCAAATGGCTTGGTATTTCTCTACTTACCATTTGAGGCACGTCATTGCTCAGACCCCGTATCTGTATTTCGTTTTTTTTCCAGTTTGGTTTTATGCAGAGGTGGATTCATTCTAGGTGTGATTGTATTCATATTTGTACTGTTTGATACAAATCTGCAATACAAGAACAGCTCTGCACAAGTGAGAGTTTCAACAGCTTTGTACAATATGCATATCGGGTCCAGCGCTTCCAAAGCGGAGAGCAATGCCTTATACATCGTTACAGCTTATATACACATTCTGTTGCTGGGGAGAGTGGGGCATTCCCTGTCTCCCTCCAGTCAGCAGCCAACACATGCACCAAGAGAAACAATTCTAAGCTCTGGGATCAATCCTGTGTAGCCCCCTCCTTCATGGTTTGGTGGGCTCCTGTTTTTCTGCAAGCTCGTGATGATATCTTCTCGTCTGCCAAATGCCATTAATGTGATATTTGAAACAAATGTTTATGATTCTCTTATCTTCCTGGTATTCATGCCCTATGACACTTATTTGCTCACGTTGCTACAGTTCAGTGGAAATTTACACTGGTAGACAGCTTCTCTCTGTACATTAGTAGAAGTGGGCACATATTAATGCTTTGCACAAATTACACAGTTAATGCCATATGAGCTATATTTCATGAGCCGATTAAAATTTTCCCACAGCACCTGAAAGATTATCAACACCACAGAGTTGCATTTATTTCACAGGTGTATCTCATCAGGAATTGATGTCTGTGTAAATGGACAAAAGCCTACTATCTCCTCACAGTGTGTCCTTGGGAACCGATTTGCTTTTGGTGTTTTTGGAGGTGCTGAAGCACTGCTCACAGGGTGCCGATCAGAGCTCGTGTTTTTAGGAAACCTTCTGCTTTGAGGGCCCCTGTGACCCACAGCCCTGCCTGCATTCAGCATCTCCCATGTGACTTCATTTAGGGGTTATGCCTGCATGTTCCCAGTTGGTTTTGAGCCCTTCTCATTTTGTGCATTTGAAGGGATACTTTCAACTTTATCTATATTGTTGTACACCCAGCTCTTCCTTAATGAGCTGTGTACTGTTTTCTGCAACGACAGAGAATGCCCACATAGTATTTCCCTCTTTGCATATGTCTTTAGTGCATCATCTATTGCACTACTACTTACTTTTTGAGGCATAGTTTAGAAAGAACAAAGACTGCCTATTTGTCTGATTATATAATCCAGCTTTGGCAAACACTAATGGCCGCACCCCAGCAGCCAAAGTGTCCAAAGTTTTGTTTAATTTGTGAATATTTTATAAAGAATGGAGTTTATACCAAATTGCCAGAGTAGCCTTTTTGTATACATCAGTAAATGAATGAATGCCTAATTTGTTTGCTGTTGACATTTTTGTTTAAATGTCACTTTATATCTAAAATATCTAGCAATTAATTGGTTTTCTATTGATGTTCCGCTTTCTGTACTGCACTTTACTCCGTATTTGTTTTGAAATCAAGCTCTTGGCAAACAGTGATTTGCGATTATGTGTTAGATTGAGTCTTCCCAAATGGCATTGTCCATGTTCAGTCTCAACTGAAGACTGTTCTCATCCCTTCAGCCCAAGAGAAAACTGACGTGTGAAGTGAACTGTGAGCTTGGGACAGATGTCTTTAAATCAGAAATTCATTGGAAATTCATCATGAATGAAAATCACAAATCACAAATATGGTTTTCTCATACATATTATAATTATTGTAAAATATTAAATGTTAATGGCGGCACGGATGGTGCAGTGGGTAGCACTGCCGCCTCACAGCAAGGAGGTCCGGGGTTCAAATCCCGGTTGGCCGGGGCCTCTCTGTGTGGAGTTTGCATGTTCTCCCCGTGTTTCTATGAGTTTCCTCCAGGTACTCCGGTTTCTTCCCACAGTCCAAGGTCAGGCTGATTGGAGAGTCTAAATTGCCCGTAGGTATGAGTGTGTGAGTGAATGGTGTGTGTGCCCTGCGATGGACTAGCAACCTGTTCAGGGTGTATTCCTGCCTTTCGCCCAATGTATGCTGGGATAGGCTCCAGCCCCCTGCGACCCTGTTCAGGATAAGCGGGTTAGGATAATGAATGAATGAATGAATTAAATGTTATGTTATGAAACCAAGAAACCACAATTTTCTCTGCCCTGCAGTTTATTTGGAAGGGTCGGCCTCTGTTCTGGTCCTGAAAAAGGGTGGTTCTCTTCACGTACCTAGGAGACTTAAGCCATTGATAAAACAGGGTGAAAGAATAGGCTTTCAGTAGTTTTTTAGAGTGCTGATGCGGCTTAAAGATAAACGGTTGTTTTTTTCACGGGACTCCACGCTTGGATTCCCAAGGCTGGGTTTATACTCAAAACATAGTTTAGCATAGTTGACAGTAGAGGAATGTGAGCATATTTATCTCAATTCTGCAATAACAGGGCTCAGAATTAGCTTAGTGGCTTTCCGTGCGTATCTTAATTGTTTCCTTATTCCTTTCGGTAACAGTCGCGGGTCCTCCAAGGGCTGCTAAATGAGATGTGAAGGCAGTCAGGCCTCCAGGTTTGTTTTTCATCCCGTGTGTTTCTCCCCTGATCACATCTCCTCTCCTCCAAATTCCACAGGCACATTAGGAGTATATGCTGAGTGTCTTTGGCTGCTCAGAAGCAGAAGAGGGAGATGTGAAAAAGTTGTGGTTGAGCATTGTGGAGGACATCTGCCACACCTTGTTTGCTTAAAGGGCGTCTGCCGTCAAACTGCCGAGAATAACTGTGAAAAGAAATGCCCTGCCAATTTCAGCAAAGTCTTGACCCACTTTCTTGACCAACCTGATTTTAATTCACATTATGTAAGGCCAACTCTTTGCCCTGCTTTCCAAATTGTGAGGGCATTCACCATTGTAGTTAATGTGATATAGCTAATATACCTGAGTGGATGGGTCTTATTTCAAAAGTGCCAATACACCTGCACTTGTTCATATTTTAATATATGTTGATTCTGTTGGGGGTTAAGGTGTATGTAAAGAGGCAGGTGCTAGAGCCTTGAACTGCAAAGCTTGCAGGCCTCTTCCTGCAGGTGTAGGCCCCGTGGCCATCTGACTCCATTACACACCCTCCTGTTCCACCTCTGAGGTGTGGCTCCCATGGCCAACTGACTCTGACTCTCTCTCTCCAGCTCTGCAGCTTGTCCTTACGTGACCCCAGCTGGAACACCCTAGAGACAGGCCTCTGACACAGGCCTGTATCGCACTCATGAATGGCTCGTTCTGAGCTGTCTGATGCTGTTTGCTGCCCCTTTACCTGCTCCAGCACAGCAGGTCTCCAGTGTCTATGGACGTTACCTATTCTGTAAGGTCTTTTGTAGTGTAGTTTCACTGAGTTCTGCAGTCATGTGACCTCCTGACAGAGAAGAGTGCTCTCAGCCTGCTAGGCTTGTCCTCGCTGCTGAATGGGTAATGAGCAGACCAATGAGACTGCTGCTCTTGCTCAGGCAGAGAACATGGAAGGATGAAGCCTCCTAGCAGAAGAGTGAGTGGAAAGAAGGAGGAGGAAGATTACTG
Organism: Conger conger; assembly: GCF_963514075.1. Lineage (NCBI taxonomy): Eukaryota > Metazoa > Chordata > Actinopteri > Anguilliformes > Congridae > Conger > Conger conger. The sequence continues at coordinate 14,218,132 of NC_083773.1, read as the reverse complement.
GATGTGAGAGAGTGGTTCAGGTTCAGGAGACTTGTTAGAACAGATGACAAGCATAGTTTGGCACATCAGTGAAAGATCTCTGTCAGCTGCCCCCAGTAGGCGTGTTGCCATGGAATGTGGCCAATAGGAAATTTCTCACCATACGCCTCTGTTCAGTAATGCGGCTTTCGCAGACCGAATACTTTCCCGATTGATTACGAAAGTCTTGCTTATCTTTTCTGAGCAAAGGCATTGCATGCAAATGTTCCGACAATCAAATAGCTTGCTCTGTACTTTTTTGTTTTCTCTAGCTTGGTAAGAGAAGTACCAGTGCTGGGAATAGAGCTTCCTTGTGTTGAGAAGCTGATGGTCACTGAGGGTGGCTGGGAAGAGAGTCTGAGAGTCAGTTTGGTTGGTCTAGAGTGGAGAAAAAGTACAGTGGTCTGCACTCTGCTGTAAAATAGACAATATGTTAATGTATGCTGGTATAACATTTCGATGACATAGCATTAGTTCCTGCTGCCTTGAGCACTCTGTTTGAACAGTGAGGACAGACACACTATACAGACAGACTGATGCATTTGGCTGTGTGAAAGCCGCTATTAATGGAGCAGTTGGAAATGGCCGCTTGAATGAATTAATTCGGCTCGTATGAGGAGAAATGATCAGAGCCATCTGGACACCCACCTGGGCAATGTCCGCCATGTCCCTGAATGTCGTCTGCCTGCCACGCTAACCTGCCCATGAACCTGCCTTTTCTCCCATCTTGCCATCACAAAGTATTCTGCAGCAATAAGCCCATATTTCTTGTACATGTTCAAGTGTATTGTGTGTAATTAAGCACACTTACTGTAAGTATAGGCTGCAATATTTACCGATGTTCTCTTCTGTATGTCTCTTTGTATAAGAGCTTCTGCTAAGTGATTGCGATGTAATGGATTTGTTTATCAGCACTTACTTCCTCTGTTTACCGTAAGTAGTCCAGGATGAGGGCACTTTAATGTGTGGGTAAATATCTGCCAGTGACTTTGTAGGAAACTGTTCATTGCGCCAATGGCCTTGTTTTGCAATGATAACAGCCATGGCCTTTCATGGTGGCATAGGTAATTTGGTTACACTCGTTTAAATTTGCTTATGCCCATTTCTACTTCATCCGTTGATGGTTAGTGATAGACAGAAAACCCCTAAGTGATTAGCAGTTTCTGAAGGGAAATGGTCATTGCAGATTGTGTAGATTATTTTCCTTTACTGTCGGAAGGATGCCTCTTGCTATCGCAAGAGACTGATGTTAATAATGACATTCTTAATAGATGTTGGTGACATTTTTAATAGATGTTGGTGACATTTTTAATAGATGTTGGCGGCAAATTTCTGTTATTTTCTACCCATTGGGCTTGAGCACCCATACATGTTTTTCTTCCAACACAGATGTGCAGGGTAAATTATTCATTGCATTTTTCCAAAAGTATTTTCATATTTTTTCATAATTTTCATATATTCCAGTTGTGTTTCTCTGTCTCTCTGTCTCTCTCTCTATATCACCTTCATAAACGGAGTGTCCCTCTGCCTCCATTTCAGTCCAGTGCTGTACAGTGTGGCCTTTTGTTTCTGGAGAGTGACTAGACTCATTAATGACGATTTTCCCCCTTCCTCTGGTGTTATTTTAAATTCTTTTGATGCTCTGCAGTCATTAAAAATCACTGGCGAGAGCAGGCACCACTGAGCCTCTGGGGGTTACCGTGGGAGACGAAGGCACGGCAACGCCTCGTTTTATAATGCTGTTTTCAAAACGAGAGGGCGATTTGATAAGGAAGCGATAAGTGGAATGAATGGCTTCTTTATCAAATGGCCTAACACTGATTTGGTGAAATTAATTCTGTTTAATGTGCATGTAGAGAGAACTGAACAACATAGTGATATTTATTTCTGAATGGATTGGAAAGCGATTGTTTCCTGCAGATGATAACCCTATTTGTTTCACATAACTGTATATTGTACTTCTCTGTTCATCGCTTTGGTTCTCTGAGCATTGTGTACACTGGATGGAAGGTGAATTGACTCGAATGGAGAAGTCTTGAATGCATTCCAGTTGTTCCCACTGAACACCAACTCCATTGCACATTCTTGCAGTATCCCAGATAGAGCTACTAGAATACTGGAGAGTATTATTTTTTATCTGTAAAGACAGTGCTCCCCTTTCACTGTCTCATTTTCTGATCTCAATTATTCCTGGAATGTTTTTCACAGTGGGGAAAAACGCATATAAACACGTGCATGTGCACACACACGCACACGCACACACACACACACACACACACACACAGCAGTCTATATTTGCAGGTATCCCCTAGCTACCCAGAGCAGTGCAAAAACCTAAAGTTTTAAGAAGTATTTTAGCTGTATGTCAAGATTTCAAATCTTATTTCCATTACTCTTTTTGTTGAATGAAGTGAGCATTTTGCTCATTTCATGATTTGGCAATGAGGTAAGACAATTTCATGAGCAAATATTTTTTCCAAAAGGATTCTGCATCTCATTTCAAGACTAAAATGCTTAAGACTGACTTTATTTGCACTAAGACCAGTTCATCAGCTATGCTTGGCAGCAGATAGACTTAAGATCCACAATGAAGATTTGTCAGTCCATTCATCCAGTCAGGGCTTGCTCCTGTTGGAAAAAAGAAATTAATTTCCAGAGAATTGGAAGAGTAGAGTGTTGAATCGCACGCGCTCACAGACACTGTATTAACACGCACACTCACATGACTATGGAGGCATTCATGGAGCAGAATACTGTTGTGATTGATTTGTTGATTATACTGTAGATTATTTGAATTCTGTGTGGCCTTGTGTGACAAACCCTCATCCTCATGCTGTTACCAGGACTGCAGTGCCAGAGTGGTTCTTTAGGTTATAGATTCTCTGGTGTGGTCATGACTTTGCTCTGCTGTGGCAGTAAGTATGGCGTGATCATTAGCCTGGCAGATCTTACTCCAGCCTTGTTATGACAACGGCAGTCCTTCGCATACTCTTGTCTCCTGATCAGGATGGACGTATCCTGTTGGGAACAGCTCAGTAAACAGAGAAGTTTGCTCACCGTTCCTGCTCTGCCAAAAACGCCACGCACGCTCCCCTCTGCCTGCTCTATTAAAATACTCCTTAAAAATACTCCTCCAAACCTCCTCTTCCTGCTCTGACAAACATGTGCCCTCCATCTTCATGCTCTACTCAAACCCATAAAAATACTTGTCGAAGCCACCTTTGAGGTGGGAAAGGATTGTTGTGATTGGACCTTGGCTCTAGTTCGGTGTCTGTTCTTCGCGAGGCCTGTGAAAACATGTGTCCTGGATGCAGAGAGAAGGCTCCAGAGGTGTTCGTCACCAGAGAGCATTCTGGTCAGCACAGGCTCATGTGCGTACATGGCCAGGGCCTGTTATCTAGAAGCATGTGCTCGCTGGGCAGCATGGTCACTGGCTGCTGCAGCACCATTCCGGACCCTTCCGTGGAGTGAATAAGAGCAGCCCCTCTTGTTTGGACCTGTGCCCAGAGCCCCATTTGCCCTCTGTACCAAGTTCCTACTACGGCACTGTAAGTATCGTGTAGATGGCTCTGTTTTCAAAGAGAACACGTGTTCCCCTCTGGGTATTAAACAGACAAAAATTATCTGATTTTATACATGTTTTCTGTTCACAGTATGTGTATGTATGTTTTGTTGCTTTAAGAGTTATTTGGAACAGCCAGTGATTGAGCAGTTCTTTGCTATCCTCTTTGGACAGAAATCGGAGATAAGTAATGAAAAACAAGGGTGTAGTATTGGCTTGGTTGGATGGTTATCTGTGAAATATGTGCTGCATGTTTGAGCATAGTCCCTGGATACTGAGTTCAACTTCTTGCTAAGCGTCTCTGGGGTAGAATGAAACCCACAATCCCCACGCCCCTGGTCATACGTCCAGCTCATTGCCTGCAGTGGCCCCACCCTTATCTCCCCACTCTAGATAACACACTGGGGGAATTTCCACTGCCTTTAGACTACACAACATCACCCTGGTCTGTCTCTCTCTCACTTCTGCTAAAGTTCAGTTGAGGGACGGAAATGGCACGTATTGTATAAATTGCAGCTTGACCTGTAACAGACAGGAAGTGATGCAAATATCTCTGCCCCTTACTAGCCCCCCTCCCTGCGTTTATTATTTTCTGTTTTTCTCTGTTCCGCTCTCTACCCCCCGCCTCCTTCCTCTTGCATCCATACACACACACACACACACACACACGCGCACACACACACGCACAGGGGCACATCTTTCATTGTTGTAATTGTATTTCTCATGTTGAAAGTAGGGTGTTTTGGTAACCACAGATATTTGTCAAGAGTGGCCTTTTCTATTGGCATGTCTCTATGTGGTATGGGAGATGGAGAGCAGTTGGCTGGTTTCACAACTGCTTTGGCAGCTGTGAAATCTGCATGGGGGATCTTGAGTTCTTTTTTTCCTGGCATTTGCCCTTTCTGTCTGTACCGATGCCACGTTGATCTTACTTTTGAATCAGGTCGTTGCTGGTTGACCTTGTTTTTTTTTCTTTCGCTTATCAGGGGATTTCTTTTGTAATACACAAAATGAGAGCTCTAAACACCATGATTTTTAAAGAGGGTCTCTGGTGCATCCCACATACAGCCATGTGTCTACTGTAAGAATAAATGTTTTATATGGATAGAAAGCTTGTTCCTCATCATGAAGGTGTGCTGATGTTTGACTGTGACAGCAGTGAAATCTCACCTAGCTGTCGTGTCAAATGAGAATCTGCGTCTACATCACACTCATTTCGATAAATTAAGTTTTATTTGGCTCGATGTGAATTAATTTATTATGTAGTGGTGGCTCCAAGACAATGCCGTCGTGGCTGTTAAATCTGCTTTGTGAAACAAACCTCCTTATGTGTGTGTGTGCGCGGTGGAAGTGTCTGCTCTTATGACAATTGAAGATACTGAAGAATATTCAAATTATATAAAATAAAAAATCAAGATATTGCAACACCTCATAATATTTGGGCAAATACACAAGGTATTGCTGCTTTCTGATATTGCACTAATCCTTTAAAAAAATTGCACTTATTTACTTTTACGAAAGAGTGAAAAATATATGGAATTGCTGTACATTTTATTTCTATAGTGATGATTATTGAATCTGTTCTCACAATATAAATCAGCCTTGTAAAATCTCTCCGTATAGTGAACCAACAAAACGGACAAAAGGACTAGTTCTCATTTTAATTATGTGCCTATTGCCAAAAATGCAATTCTGACAGTGACCCTGCTAGTTTGTAAATGCATGGCTTATAGAAATTGACCAAAATTGTGTCAGGTTTCACAAGGAGTTCTACCAATAACCAGTTGCCACTTCTCAGTGATGTTCTGTCAAGAGAGCTACCATGACGACAAGATGAGCTCCTTAGCAGAAAAACGCCTTGGTCAGGATCTTATTGAGCTTTGGCCCTATTCTCTCCCCAGTACTCCCGTTTATACCGTCAGAATCAGCAGCCGTATGATCAGACCGCTGACTGGGTCATTTGTAGAAGTGAGGGGATTTTGTCTTGTAGAGTTACATTCTCTTAGCATGATAGCTACAAACAAATAACAAGCCTGTTAATTCTTAGAGTGCTAATTATAGCCCTATCCCTCGGAGGAGAGACTTGCTGGTGGTCCCCCTCCTTTCCAAACTTGTGTGTTCTGTCAGCCCTGGCTCCGGCAGTAACTGTACATGGAGCTTAATGACTACACTGTATTGAGTTCCAGGCATCGGAGGACTTCTCTTTGACTTGCGACTCCCCTCCACCCTCCACCCTCATGTAAGGTTGACTGCAAAATAGGATGTGACATTGAGGTTTTGGTGGCTTGTGGGGTCTCCCTGTTTTAGGGAAGTCCCAGTGCTGTGATTGGTCTCACTTCTGTCTGAGCTGAAAGCAGTTCCCTGGTACCTGCGCATTTTTCACTCATATCTGTGATGGTTCCTGTTCCCATCCTCGCCCTGCTAACAATGGGCTTGACTGATAGTCCTTCAGTAGCCTTTGTGCTGCCTATAATTACATAGCATCTAGACTAGTGACTAAGGTTGGTTACATGCTACATACTTATACACCCCGGAAGGTTGGTATTTCAAACCCCAGAAGGTTGGTGTTTCAAACCAAGTGTCACCATAGTAAGATCCATGCAGCTGTTGGGCCCTTGATAAAATAACTTTTATTATTGTTGTTGTTGTTGTTGGTGTTGTTGTTGATTATTATTATTATTATTATTATTATTATTATCATTCCGTGTCTTTATCCTGACTCTCATAAGCAGTGTCCCCCTGACCCAAGGCTGCTGTGTGCATTACAGGGGTGCCTTCTCGGAGGTAGTTCTGGCCGAGGAGAAGAGGACTCAGAGGCTGGTGGCCATCAAGTGCATCCCCAAGAAAGCTTTAGAGGGGAAGGAGAACAGCATCGAGAACGAGATCGCTGTCCTGCACAAGTGAGTGTGACTGCTCTCGCACACAATCGCACACCCATGAACATCCTCACTCTGCCCCCCCCATTCTCTTGCTCTGTCTCACTCTCATGCTCTCAATTTCAATCACTCACTACCTGCTCACTCTTTCATTCTGTCTCCCTCTCCCACACTGCACACACATACAGTCGATGCACACACCATATAAGCGGATGAGTATCTTCCATCTTGCTTCCTCCTTCTGCACATGGAAGAGTTTGGTGATCTAAAGAAAAAATAATAACTGCAATTATAGTAATGATAGGGTCTTTATCTTTTGTTAAAATCTCTGGAATTATGTACCGGAAATGTCAGAACTAAAGGAGCCATTTCTATTTTTAGTGTCCCTGTTGCCAGGGTTACGGCAGACAGCGAGGCCGAGCCTACAGCAGTGTGCTGAAGGAGCAGGGAGACACGGTTAGCTACCTTTTCAGGCTCCCAGGTTCAGCACGCACGCATGACCCAAATGCCTTTACCCTCTGCCCCAAACTGCCGGCTGCTCAGGGTGCCATTGCTTTTGCCTTCTCGCCGGCCCTGGAAGTTCCTGCACTATGATGAAATTATTAACCTATTGCAAATGCAGTTTCTCTAAAAGAGGAACCCCACTTTGCTCTCTATAAATACCCTCGTAACGCAGAGGAAATGAGAGGGGGTTGGTAAGGAGAGGAGCAGAAGATGGTTAATTAGATTTCCTTCGCTTTTTAGGCTTAATTAATGTACGCAGCAGCTGCTGAAGTGCATCATACACTCTGGAATGGCCTCCTGGAAGATTTGTGCCTAGTCACCCTGGTTACATCTGACTGGAAGTGCCAAATGCGAAGATTGTTGGTACTTTCACTTTGTGAAAAGAGGCCAAAATGTGGTTTGGGGCTGCATTTCTGTGTGTGTGTGCCTGTGTGTGAGTGTGAGTGTGAGCCTTTCCTGTGCAGAGCCAATGGCCAGCGTCGTCTGGAGCTTTTAATTTGCCACTGCTCATTATGCATGTCAAACAAATGCATTTTAGCACAGGCGTAATTCAATTAAGAAGCTTTTAATTTCTTCTAACAAAATCTATCAATTCTACTGAAAATGACAGGGCTTCTGTCGGTAATAACCTAATGCATTTTTATCCCCCAAGAGAACTGTGAGGCATTGACACACCTCTCTCCTCTGTGAGAATACCTTTTATTTCGGTGTGATGACACCATTCCCTCCTTCTCGCTCTCTCTGCTCTTTCCTCCCTCTTTCTCGCTTTGTCTGTCTGTTTTCTTTCCCTTTCTTACTTTTATCTACGTCTTCTTCCTCGCCCTTTTCTCTCCTGCTCTCTCTATCTCCCTGTCTCTGTGAGAATATCCCCTATCTTTGATGAAAGTGGCTGACCCATCAAAACGGGGCGTTACAGGCTCCCTGCCTGGCTGCTCAGCCCTGGATGGATAGTGCGGTATTTGATTAAAGTGGAGTAAGAGCTGTTGTGTTCACCAGGGCTCTCCTGTCTGTTACTCATGTACTGCTTGCGTACCTATGGGGCATCCCAGAGAGCTGTTACTGCAGCCCTTGCAGTGAGAAGAAGTTCCTGCTCCAGGTGTGAAATCCTCCACTCACCTGCGTCTGCTTCTCCTCACTACATTTCTGCCTTTTAGGATGGGCTTAAAGTGGCAGTGTTATTCTTACTGATGTTACATATTCCACATTTCCCATTTATAATCTGCTGTCCTCTAATCGTGGATAACAAAAACATAATCCTTGAATTATGTTTTTGCAATCCGGGCGCTCTGCATAGCTCTGATCAGCGGTTGATTATAATTGAATACGGATAACCACTCATGTGACTCATGTAATTTAAAAATCAATTGAGAGGTTTTTAACCCTTTTTTTCTCCCCCATTGCCTAATTTGGAATCACCAGCTGTGCCTCTGGAGTTGTTTCTAAGGTACCCACACACCAGGAGCACTGCTAGTGAACTTCCCATTTACAGTACCTTGCTGTGAGCCAGTGGGCATTTTCTGTCTACAGTTCACCCAGAGCTGTGTGTCATTCACAACAGTGTCCGATTCAGGAACATGAGGTAACATGAGACTAAGCGTTGTTGAAGCATGGTCATTTACACGGCACTAATGTCCTCTCCCCAAGGGATGTGTATAGGCTGTCACAGGGACTCAATTTACCCAGTGTTCTACAGAATATGTTAAGGTCCAGTGCCTAGCCACTGTTTCCCCCACCCTCCCAGAATTTAAACCAATAACCTTTTGGTTGTGCAATACATTACATTACATTAATGGCATTTGGCAGACGCTCTTATCCAGAGCAACGTACAGTTGATTAGACTAAGTGCAGATCTTACTGTGGCTACACCGGGGATCGAACTACCGACCTTGTGTGTGCCAGTCATTTACCTTAACCACTGCGCTACAGGCCGCCCCTGGTTGTAGCTTAAGCTCCAGCTTTAAAAAGGTTTTTATTTGGAGATTGTGAAAGTTATCTTGTCAGGACTTTGTGTATCTCAGGTGGGGTCCACATACTGCTTTTGATTTTGGGCGTGTACATTTAGGCGAGGTGATGCGACCACTTAAAGCTGGTTCTCCACCTGGTGTGAGTGGCTGTCTTGGGAATGGTAATGCTGACATCTGGTGGTGGGTGGGTGTGGTACAATGGGATTCACTGCCACTCAATGGTAAAACCATGTGTCACGCAAAAAACCAATGAATACTCTAAATGGGCTGCTCTCAGCAGCTTGAAAAAGTATTTCAGAGTGGCCTGTAGCAAATTTATTTCATGAGAAAATGAATTTTCATAGGAATGTGGGAACCATTAACCTTTCCCCAGCTACAGAGAAATTGCGTCATTGATTGCATTTCCTGAGAGAGGCTTTGGGGGCCCTGCCTGCTTTGCAAATTGCTTCGAGGTCTCAAAATAAGCAGCTCTCAGTGTGCTTTACTGCCTGGTGCTTTAACATCACGCAGGAATGGCCAGCAGACGCCTCTCCGCCCCTATTAGCTGCGCCCTGCAGTTATTAGTGGTACCCTGTTTGGAGCACGGAGGTTGGAACAGGATGACGATGAGCCGATTGAGCTGGAGGGCGGTGGTACTTTTGTGTGGTGTCTTCCTGTGATAATGTTATCAGGTAATCTCTGCCCTTAGTCACAGTCAGACCACAGGAGTTTCACACCACGTCTCGCACTCTTTCAGTTCGGCCGTGAGTCACGCAGCTGCCTGGCCTTGTGTGGCATTGTGTGTGCCTCAGTCACTCCAGCGGTGAACAGCACTGATCGTGGTGGTGGGGAGGGGGTGTATTCAGTGACGCGCGGAGAAGCGTGTCCGCAGAGCCCCTTTCAGTCGACGGCCGGGCGGGTGTGTGTGCGTGTGCGTGCGTTTCCGTGGGACGAATAGAGACGCCTCCGGAAGCCGTGAGTCAGACGCCTGGCTCACAAGTGCATCGGAATCTTACGTCCCACCAATCACGGCTCACCGTGTTATCTAACTCGCTCCAAACCTCCTGCGGCACAAAATGCCACAACGGTGTGATGGTCCGGATATTGTATTGTTCCTTGAAAATAAATTGAGCTTAGGATGTCAGGTTATGTATTATGTGCTCATAAAAATAGTCTTCGTAAATGAACAGTAATGGGTAAATTCACAGTAATGGGCAAAATAAACAGTCCAAGGAAAGAAGAATGTAGAATAATTTGATCCTTCAAGGTGTGATAACTTTGCTGCCTCCCTAAGGTGGAGTTCAGCAATAAGGCACTCTCTCGGTCTACCCATAAAAATGCTCTATTGGGTTCAGTTATGACTCATAACTTGTGACTCATAAAAGCGCTGGCGTGCCCCAGGGCGACTGCACTTTCTCTTTCACGTTGTGTAAAGTCGTCAAAGACACTTCAGCTGTAGCTTCACAGTGACCGGTATCGGGGACCGGCCGAGGTGGCAGTTTGTGAATCCTCCTTCACAGCTCTCTGAAAACCCAGTCTCCCTCCATACAGGAGAAACGCATCTCTTCTGTCCCAGCTGAGGCCCGTTCCTAGTCCAGTGACAGAACATCAGTGCGACCAATGGCTGCACTTGGTTTATACTCTAGATTACGGAACAACCACTTATTGTCCTTAGCAAAAACTATAAGCACAGTAAAAAGTATTTCTATGTGGGGCGGCAATAGGACGTCCGTGAACGTTCTGTGATCTCAGTCAGGCAACACTGTAAACTGGCCTTAAGTGAGCCAGAATCAGGGGATTGTTAAAGCTGGGCCAACAACATTTGTTATCAGCCATCGCTTTTCACCTGTAGCCATATGAGATTCACCTGTGAAAGAGGACACTCCTATTACTTGGTAGAGTGACTGTACCCACTCATCCGATTCTGTTATCTCTCTCTTTCTCTTCCAGAATAAAGCATGGCAACATTGTTTCCCTGGAGGACATTTTTGAGAGCAAATCCCACCTCTACCTCATCATGCAGCTGTGAGTTTTGCCCCTCTCTTCTCTGTCTCTCTCAGACTCTGCATTCATACCAACACAGCCTGTCAGCTTGGGTATATGGAAAACTGGGTGTCTCATCTCAGTAGTCAAACCTCACTACATGCATACATATAGCCTATGCCTTGGTGTAGAGCTCTAAGGCTGTAATTTTTATAGAGGGTTGAATATTAAATTGTTTTATGGATATGACTTTTTTTTTTCTGGCTCAGCATTAGGCTATAAGATATGGATGTAATACAATGTAGAGTCTGACTACAAAGGTTGTGGAGAATTTATTCAGGTGTTTGCAATGTTGAGCAACAGGTAAGGTCTGATTTATGTCATTGTGAAATGGCCTTGGACACATTCGGGTGCCATAAAGTGGCACAGCCAGATTGTATCATTCTCATGCTTAAATGGAGGTGATGGGTTAGGCCCCGTACGGAGGCCTCTGAGTTGCAGAGATGCATTGAGTAAAGTGGCTTTAAGTACATAAATTCTGAGGGAGAGAAATGCAGCGCATTCACAGATGGCTGTTCTTCTGGAGCTGGCTGAGAACAGATGGCCGTCCCCACACTGCACTTCAGAGAAAGAGCCTGGGCCCAATATTTTTAGCCACAAGTGCTGAGAAGATGTTAAGAATGACTCGGTTTTTGCGTAATTACATAAAAGCAGCGCTCCCTGTCTCTGCCGTTGTCAAATAACTTCAGTCCAACTGCCACATCCGTGTTCCAGTGTTCTTGTATAGTATCTGTAGGAATCTCATTGCTGTCAAACCTGAATCTGTGGTTTGTAGAAACGGTGAGAAAATTGCTGTAATGCTCAAGTTATTTGTGTTATCGTAGACATTTTGTAGCTCTAGTTTCTGTAACTGGTGCTGGGAGGTCTTAAAAAAAGTAGCAATTTGAGGACAGATGTATTGGATTGAATGTGCTACTTAATAATTAAAGTAAGAAACCTTAGAAAGTAACCGTTCACAGCAGTTTAGAGTGGTATTGACCAGACAACTAATCCTGCTTTGAACAAACCGTGTCAGCCTGAAGAGCTGAAGGTCTTAGACTAAACTGAGATGGTGTGTGTTCCCATCACAAAGAATGCTCGGTGCGTAGGGTGGCGGGGGGAGACGTCCGATGAGGTCTGGCAGTAAGGCTGTGTGCGTATGGGGAAAGTGTGTCCATTAGTCCTGCACACTTCAGCATCTCTTGCTCTTAGTTAGACCTTTTCTTAAGTCTGTTAGTGTTCAGAGTGAAAAGTACTTTAGTCAGAGCGTCATCAGTTTAGTTTCCATCATTTCATACTGCATTATTCAGTACTCTTCTCTCACATGCATCCCCTCTCCTTTTCTCCTGTGAAGCACTGCATCTCAGCTAGCCAGAGTATGCCCTTAGTTACAGGTTGAGCTTTTGACATATAAACCGTATCCTTTCTTATCTGCTCATTTATGCAAACCCAAGGTGTCTGCTTATATCCACCAGTCCTGACCTATAAAGATGAGCCATGTACATTTAAAACATGTGTAGGCTACCTTTTAACATGAATTGTTAAAATTTGAAAAAATGTTTCCTTTCACTTTGTGTGAAATCGGAGATTTATGTCATGTTAGGAGAAGCTTTAGGTAATTTATCCGCTATCATACGTACACATATCAGGTGAGTTGGGGCTAGTCTGGAGATATGTCTTGTTCATGGTACTGATGGCCTGCGTGTGCCTGCTGCTCTGTAGGGATGAGCTAATCCCACAGTGATCCAAACAGCCGTCAGGGGCTTAAGCCTAACCTGTGGGCCCATTGAGTCCGCCCATGCAGGCTGTCAGCCATTGTTGGTTAATGACAAAGCCCAGTCATGTGAAAGCAATAAAATGGCCGGCACTCAATATCAGAATCACACATTAGAATAAATTGTCATTTGAAAATTGTACTTGTGAAATGTCCTTTTCTTCAATAATTTTACCTTTAGTGGCCAGAAAGTTACCTAAATGAGTTTGAACAAAAAAAAATAATAAATCGATGGCGTTTTATTCAGCTGTCAAGAATGAGTCAGAGAATATTGCATTTGTAAGTGTTGGAACCCTGTCTGTCACTCCCACACTGTTTCTTTCTTTCTCTCTTTCACTCGTTCCTCCGTGCAGGAGTGGGTAGGGGGTTGTTGTTGATGCCCACAGTGCATTAGCATGACGATGCATCTGAACCCGCTGCTATCTGAGCTGAGCTGAACACACAGGCCTACCATTAGTCATAGTGTAGGCAGGTTACTGGATGTTGGTCATAGCATATCCTCTACCCCTGGGCACAGTGTTAAATGGATCAAACTGTCATAGCTTTCAGGGACAATCCACTGACAGTCATGCACTCCACATCTACGCACTTCAATACACATCAGTATTGAAGGAGTGAAGGCCTATAGCAGATACTGTAGGCATGGTTACGCTCCCAGCGATAGCTCTTTAGCCCAGACATGAGTCACGAACCATGGCAGTGACAGGATTTCAGAAAGGGCAGAGAGAGAGACCATGCTACCAGCAGACTCTCTCCAGAGAGGTAGAGGTGATTAAATGTGCTTTACAGACTCTCCCCAGAGAAGTAGAGGTGCTTAAATGTGGTTTACAGACTCTCTCCAGAGAGGTAGAGGTGATTAAATGTGATTTACAGACTCCCTCCAGAGAGGTAGAGGTGATTAAATGTTGTTTACAGACTCCCTCCAGAGAGGTAGAGGTAATTAAATGTGGTTTGCAGACTCTCCCCAGAGAGGTAGAGGTGCTTAAATGTGGTTTACACACTCTCTCCAGAGAGGTAGGGGTGCTTAAATGTGATTTACCGACTCTCTGTGGAGGAATATACATGTTTGGACATGATTTGCAGAAGCGCTTTGATGTATAGCTGTTTGAAGATGGTGAGTTATAGGTGATTGAATCTGATATATACTCTCTAGGGAAATATACATGCTCTCAGAAGATACATAGTTGTCTGAAGATTATTTATAGACTCTCTCCAGGGAGTTATATTTGTTAATGATTTACAATACAGACTCTCCAGAGAGGTGGTCTGTCAACATGATTTACAGACTCTCTCCAGAAGGTCTATGTATTTGAACTTGCGGTCTTTCTTCTCCTTCAGTGTGTCTGGCGGGGAGCTCTTTGACAGAATCGTGGAGAAGGGCTTCTACACGGAGAAGGATGCCAGTAAACTCATTCAACAGATCCTGGATGCTGTGAAGTACCTCCATGATATGGGCATTGTGCACAGAGACCTGAAGGTGAGGTGGGGGGAGGAGGGGAGAGCAGATTGAGGGTCGTGGACAATCAGAGGGGGGTGCGGAGGCAGTCTTGTTGTCAGGGGAAGGGTAAAACTGCAGTGGTGGTAATTTTGAGGGAGATGGAGTCGTTTGACTCAAGGGGTTAAGAACGGTTGAGATTGTGAACCATTAAGCCTCTAAATGTCTGAAGCTAATTGGAATACGCCTTCTAACTGAGAGAAGTTGTCTAGCTGTTCAGTCTGTGTTTAAAACAATACCGTTCAGCTATTTTACTCAGGTTTTGTGAATTTTTAACTATTATCCATGACAGACGTGTGCAGTCTTAACAATGCTGTGATCTGGCACCATTAGATATTACATTACGCTCTTATCCTGAGCGACATACAGTTGTTTAGACTGAGCAGGAGACAATCCTACTCTGGAGCAATGCAGGGTTAAGGGCCTTGCTCAAGGGCCCAACGGCTGTGCGGATCTTATTGTGGCTCGACCGGGGATCAAACCACCGACCCTGTGGGTCCCGGTCATCTTTGTGGTGCATGTGAGGCCATGCTGACCGGAGTCTGAGCACCTGATAACATGCATGTCTGCATTGCAGTTATTCTCATTGACTTTTTTTAGCTTGGTTTTCTCCTGCACATGGATTCCCAGCAACTCTGAAAGCTGGACTGTTTCTATCAAGCGCTTTTCTTGATATAATGTATATTGTACGAAGCAGGTCGAAATGGCGTTTATCACTTTAAATCCGTAATTGGCTCATTTGTTTACAGGAAGTGAGGTAAAGCATATGTAGATTGATCCTTATATGGAGAGATGATTAAGTCCTCCATAGAGTTTGTGAGAAGAGTCTCCCTCATCTGAGGTGGAATGCAGACTCGGGTAGTGACGCTGGTTTCCATAGCACCGTGTTCTTCCTACAATGCAGGCCGATGATTGTAACTGCCGGTTCAGCCTCAATACTGTTGGACCTGGAACGGTTCCTGTTGATGCGTTGTATGAATATTCACAGTTGTGTGTGGTTTTCTGTAGTCACCCTGGTCGTGTGCTTTCCTTGCAGCCAGAGAATCTGCTGTACTACAGCATGGACGAAGACTCCAAGATCATGATCAGCGACTTTGGGCTGTCCAAGATCGAGGGGTCCGGCAGTGTGATGTCCACAGCCTGTGGGACCCCTGGATACGTGGGTACGGAGCAAGGGATGTGCATATTAAGCTGTTAATTAAGTGCGCCTTACTCTTACAACAGCCATGGTGATTTTGGTTTGAAACTAATACAGTGTAGACCAAAATATATTTTCAGTAATTAATCCACAGTGCTTAAAATGCTTGTTAAAATACCATCAATTGTATATCAGTGCTAAATGTTTCCATTTAACTAAAGTTACACCATTTATAGAAGAGTAATACTGTATGCTACACAGCTGTGTGTGTGTTTTAATAGGTCTTGTGTCTCTTCCAGTACCATAAAGTCATAATAAGCTGTTATTATTTGAGCAGGGGCAGATTTACGCTGTTTTTCTGCTCCGCGCTCTGATGTGAAGGAGAATTGGAGAAATGAAAACAGTGTTAATGGTTGTGTTTGGCAGCTCCGGAGGTCTTGGCTCAGAAGCCGTACAGCAAGGCGGTGGACTGCTGGTCCATAGGAGTCATCGCGTACATTCTGTGAGTCTGGAGCAGCATGTGCTGGGTTCACAGCACCGTCTGTCTGCTCTCTCTCTGTTTTTGTCTCTCTCTCTCTCTCACTCAGACTGTAAAACTCACTCTCTTTCTTGTTTTCCTTCTCGCAGTTTCTCCCTTCCTCCTGCTCTCTTTCCCACGCACTCTAATGCTGTTGCTTACACCTCACGCTCCAGTTTCATTTTCATTGTCATCGCTTATGATCCATGGTGGCATATCCCATCTTTAACGGGCCTTTCATGGTGACTGTCACTGCCTGTGTAGGTTTGGGTGCTAGTCTCCATTCTGTGCGTCTGACCCACCACCCCTTGGATTACGTGGTAACTTAAGGGGTATCTTTTCAGGGATAATGGGTGTAGTCCAAAGCATGACTTTCAGCCCCTCTTTCAAGCCCACTTTATGGTTGCTATAAGTTAGTTCTGGAGCCCCCCTCCAGATTGTTTGTGGTGTATACTGTGAGAATTTTTTTTTGTCTTTGTCCCAAACATTATGGAGCTCACTGTAGTTGTTGCCAGTGACTCCTGATGACCTCTCTCTCTCTCTCTCTCTCTCTCTCTCTCTCTCTCTCTCTCTCTCTCCCTTCCTCTCTCTCTCTCTCTCTCTCTCGACTATTTTTTTTCCACACAGTTTATGTGGGTATCCTCCATTTTATGATGAAAATGATGCCAAGCTCTTTGAGCAAATCTTAAAGGCAGAGTATGAGTTTGACTCTCCATACTGGGACGATATCTCAGATTCAGGTACGATGCTTTTGTGTTTTCCCAGTGTGTTGTCATGACCACACAGACCTTCTTGGTGTGCTGCAGTTGAAAGACCAACACAGTGTTTTCACCGTCTGTATTTATTTAAATCTGACCAAATTATTTTTTTCGTACAAAAATATCATCTGTTGCCGCACAGCCCGGAAGCCCTGCCAAACTGTTGAGTGTGTCTGTCAGATTAAGATGCAGCATTGCTGTCTGTAAACATAAGCAGAGCCCAGGGAAGGTGCTAAACAGAATGCTGGAGCAGTGTAAAATGGAGGCAGAGGGGTTAGCTCTGAAGCTCTGGCCCCGGCCTACGGCCTGTGAGTGCTCTGGCTGCCAGTTCTGACATTTGGATGGATGCTTGTTACAAATTTAAATCTAACTTGACGCTTCGAAATGCAGGGTACATATTTGTAAATCATCTCGGTGGGAGCTGAAAGGTTTACATTTGTGAATTGTGACCAGTTACTCTTGTCTGCAGCCAAAGACTTCATTGTTCATCTCATGGAGAAAGACCCCAGGAAGCGGTATACATGTGACCAGTCACTGCTGCACCCCTGGTATGCCTTGTTATTAAAACACTATTTCATATGCTCGCTTAGATCATAGGGGTCTAGCCCTGCTCCTAAAGCGTTCTAATCCAGTTTGGATGTATATATACTGGTGTGTATATCACTTGTTCCTGGAGGAATGGGGCCACCTGTTAAACACTGAGAATTAATGCTTTGCTGAGTAGAACTTGGTTTTCATTAGCATCACAATGTGCCTCAGGCGTTGAACATAAAATGCTTTCTGACCGTATGTCAGTTATTTTGCAGACAGAACTACTGAGGATTATTCAATCATATAATGTATTATGACAAAAAACCTTCATCTGAAAGTTATGCTGCAGGAAGTTGTTGTAGTTAGTGGATGATTATAATCAAATACAATAGAAATGAATGGCTGAAAAGATCATCTGGAAGAATACAGCAGCACTTGATCTTCACACGGAAGCCGACATGTCTCGCAGGCAGCTGTGTAAAGGTGTAGCAGTGTGCATACAGGTGTCCAGCCTTATCTGAATGCTTCCTCCTCCCCTTCCCTACAGGATTGCCGGGGACACTGCCCTGGACAAGAACATCCATGAATCCGTCAGCGCTCAGATAAAGAAGAACTTCGCCAAGAGCAAATGGAAGGTAAGCAGCGCTCTCTGACAGAACAAACACCCTCTGTGCTTCAGCACGTGAGCACTGGGACTCAACAAGGAAGCAGAGTGTGTGGGTAGTCCTGCTGTTTACCTGCCTGCAGTTATGAGTGCAGTAAAGGTATGTGTGTCCTATTTCAGAAGCTAGCTAGTTTAGCAGAACAGGACAAACATTGTAGCATAGAAACCACCTGGCACTGTGTGAGCAGGAATTTTCTTGTAAATTATTGTAGTTGTGAAATTGTTAATGAAAACTCTTAATCAAATTGTGTCTATAATATCTATAGTATTGTATTTGGTAACCATTTTAAAAAAGCAATAACTCACTCCAGGCCTTGGTATATTGTGATTTTATCACAGCTAAGGGGGAACAACACCCCTTAGCTGTGATAAAATCACAATAGTCCACTGTCTGTCATGAGTTACTGCTTCATTATTACATATAATATGTGTGAAAAAGTATTATGAGTAATAGAATCATAATTATGAACGCATTTCTGTCAAATAGAGATTAACAGCCAAAGGAGGGCGATAGCAAGCAAGCGGCAGGAGGCTGTCTGTTCTGCCGTGTGTATGGGAAGTGTGTGTAAATGACCGTGTCCTGTGGCTATACAGCAAGCCTTCAATGCCACGGCGGTGGTCAGACACATGAGGAGGCTCCAGCTAGGCACCAGCCAGGAGGGCCCCAGCCAGATCACGCCCACCAGCCCCTGCCATGGAAACCTGCTCCTGCCTGAGGAAGAGGAAGATGAAGAGACCTGTGAGTGTCCCTGACTGCGCCCCACCCAGTACATCAAAACTGCATGTGAAGTGTTAGCCCCAGTGCCATAGTCTGACTTATTTCCATGTTTTTATTGGACACTGGTAAACATGTTTTCTTTTGACCTGGTCTGCTTTTCTGTTGTGTCATGTCTCCTCAGCCTCAGACCGTGTTGGGGACTGTGCCAAAACCGACTGTGGGAGCCCTGAACATGATGGCGTCCAGAACTGCACTTTCCACAGCAACCCAGCCAGCCGGGTCTGAGCAGAACCGCGTCGCCATGGCAGCCCTGTTTTACTGCAGCCCAGAACCCCAGTCTGGCCAGGAATACTGAGATATTCCAGCTGCCCCCACCAGGGTGCGCTGCTGTGTAAAATATCCAGGGTGGGGAGGGACTCTGTGCCAGTGGAGGGAGTCGCTAGGAGAACGTTGATACGGGGGGGGGGGGGGGGAAGAGGAACTTTCTACCTCCTTGGTGTATCATGGGTAATTCTGTTGGAGTTGGAGCTCAAACAATGTTTTTCATTTTTAAATGTAGATCTGTTTTGTTTTCATCTAATTATGTAGGGGTTTTTATTATTACTTTATTTTTTTTCCAAACAAAAACAAAGACCCTGGAGATGATGAGCTGGCAAACATGGTTCCTGTATCTCTTCCCTGAAGCATTTCCATTACAGTTATTTAGCTGACGCTTTTTTCCAAAGCGACTTTATTAGATTAAGCAGTGGCCAATCCCCGCTGGAGCAATGTGGGGTTAAGGGCCTTGCTCAAGGGCTCAACAGCTGCACAGATCTTATTGAGGCTACACTGGTGCTTAAACCACCAACCTTCTAGGTCCCAGTCCAGCACCCTAGCCACTAGGCTATAGGCTGCCCCAAAATAACATTACAGAGGAGTCCTCTCCTGCAGTAAGCAGTTCAGTCCCCTCACAAGTGTCCGTAAACATCCTCGATGCAGGTGAGTAAGAACACTCCTGTAGGAAAATCTAAAACCGTTCTTCTGTCCTGTGTTTTTAATTGGGTGCAGCAGGCAGACTGAAAGGTTCACTGAATGTAGTGTTGGATGTGTCGTTGCATCTCCATGGGCTTGTGGGTCAGCTATTTCCAGCTCTGATTAGATATTAATGACGTCATGCTGTCTTAGCAAGGCACAGATGAAAGGCGGGTATGACACATTGCTCAGTGCCTTCAGGGTTGCTGTATCAAGTGGTTGTGTTCTGGTATTTTTCCTCTTCTTTTCAAATCAAGATGAGCATTCTCTCTGCCTGTATATATAACCTATACTCGTTGGGCTTTTTAAAGAATCACCCTGACTATCAGTTTTTTGTAATATTTCCATGTGGCAAGAGACAAATAAATGCAAAGCATAATTTTATCCTCCTCAGTACCATAAACATTTCAGCTATTACCCTCCCTGTAAGTAATATGACACTTTTCAATGTAGCCCTTTGAAGCCTATAAACCATCGCAGCCTAACTATCAGTCCCTCCATCACCCAAACACGAGCATGTCATTGTCATCTAGTCTGTTTGTTTGAAGTGACCGCTTCCTACTCATTATTCTGTCATGGCGGTGTGAAATCATTCCAGATTGCATAAATCAACGCCTTTAAGATGACAGTCGATCACCGGAGTCGAGGACAGAGAGAGAAACTTGCCTTTGTGTCATTGCCAGCCCCTTTTCTTTTCTTTTTTTTTTTTGTCACTTTGGCACTTTCCTGAATCTCCGGGTTGGTGTTTAATAATGCGTGTGTCTTCATGGAAGCATCTGAATATGATTCATCCTGTTTGCCACATACTGGTAACACATGCTGTTCCATATGATTCTGATGGTACTGAATATTTTCCTGGTGACAGGGTGTCACCGAAATTTTAATTAATGGGTGATGGAGAAAGTGCTTGACGTGCTTATTGCACCCCTCTTGTACAGGAGGTGGAAGGTTGGCACGTTTATTGAAGTTACTGCATGACATAAGCCTTTGGAACTTCAGGTTAAGAATACTGTTCATATTTATTATTGGGGTGGACCCTACAGTAATATATTGTCATTGTTATTTCTTTATTTCCTCTGCATAATTGCAGCTGTACAGATGTTGCTTGAATTAAAGAATGTAACAGAATAATTTTTATGTCCTATCGTCTCCTCTCATCCTTTCATTTGATTCACGTTCCTGACTTCCTCACACCTTCATTTTTGTCTCCCAATGCAATAGGCCACATTTATAAATACAGCCTTTTAACCAGAATGGGCAAGCTCTAAGGTGAGCTGAGCCTCTGTCTTGTCAGCCACTCAGCATTCAGGTAGGGTCCTGCACAATTCACCAGTGGTACACATGACACACGTGCTAGGTCCTTTATTTTGAGTGTCCTGCTCTCTTGATAAATCGTGTTAAGGGTTTTGAAATGGTACAATCACCAAAGCTACTTATTGACCACACCTTTAGATTGGCCTCTTCCTCTGGAGAGATGTGTCATCAGAGTGGCCAGCCCAACACCTCAAAATGCAGAACTGTCCAAATTCATGGTTTGGACTCTTTATTCTGTGTCAGTCCAGAAAAGGGTTCCAGTTATGAGCATCTGCATGTATCCACAAGACTGTCATAATGTAGCGAAGGTTTCGATTTTATCCCTGTTTATTGTGTAACATAAAAACCAGATGGTCTTTCTGTGGTGGTGTGTCACCTGACTGTAGGGTGGGGGGACTCCACTGCCACGTAGTCTAAAAGAGGGGCTGCTTTGTTTCATATAATACCCACTATGAACTGAAATAAAAAAACAATATATGTGACTCTGAGGTGCAGTTATCCTGGTTTCTACTACATATAAATTGAATATATATTCAATATATATATATATACAGTACACTTATAATTATACCCGGTTGTCAGAAATCTAGTCAAGTGAGGAATCTTCATGCTAGAAGCTTATTCTTAGATTTTTCTTCTTATTTACAGGCCAATTCAATGGTGTGTTTAGTGCACTGTTTTAGTGTGATGCTGTTCATTGTAGTTGATGTGTATTAGTATCATTTGGTTGTGAGAAGTGCAGTGATTTTCCCGAGCCTTTTGGAATCACCCCAGCCATACCCATAGCTGCGGTACCTGTACACTGAGGAGAGTACAGAGAATGTGCCCGTCGGTACTCCGTGCATGTAGAAGGTGATTCTAGCCTACTGTGACTAGGTGCTGGTTGTAGGCTACTATGTCTAGGTGCTGGTTGTAGACTACTGTGTCTAGGTGCTAGTCCTAGCCTAGTGTGTCTTGGTGCTGGTCCTAACTTAGTGTTCTCCCGAAGATCCATCTCTAGAGCACCGCATGCTGTGTGAGAGAAAAAGGACATGATATCACAGCTGTGACTCCACTGTGCAGCCATGGCTTGGCCAAAGCATTTAAAGACTTTCCGCTCATGTGCAAAGGGAAAGGAAGGGCCCAGCTGGTTTCTCTGTAGCTGTCACTGGGGAGAAGTGTATTGCAGTGATGTGCTATCTTCGATATCTTATTTGATAAAATGTACAGCAATGGGTTGTGCTGTTAATCACTGAAAATGGCCCCACCTATCCCTTGCTCCTCTCCCCACAGGTTTGTTACAGTACATGTAATATGGAAGTGAAGAGCTGAAACCATTTACTGGCTGTAGTTTGAACAGGCCTATCTGTTTACTATTAGTGGTGACAAGGAATGTCCCCATTTGAAGGCTAAAGTATGTGGTTGTTTGGATATGAGTACCAATGTAGGCTTTGAGAAATGAGAACATACACATGGGTACACAAGTGTGTTTGTACACTTGGAGGTTGTCCTAGGATTACAAAGGATCTTGGTGTATAATTTCTCTGAAGGGCTGGTGGTCTGCTGTCTTAAGTGTTTTAAAATGAAAATGATTTTCCATCTGGCCTTCTCCCAATTCAGATATTTTTTTATTTGGTTAGAACATGGCAAATTCAGTTTATCATTTCTCTGTTTTTTTGAGTGAGTTTTACTCAGATGTGGTCTGTATGTTATAAATGCGCACACGCACACACACACACACACCATCCTCTTTTGTAGAAGCTGTTCTGAGCTACAAATGTATGGATGCAATGCATCATGGGTTATTGAGTATTATTATTGAGCATTAAAGCCAACAATTTGTAATTTTGATAATGTGTTAATGGCCACTAAAATAAAACTTTCTTGTCTATGCATTGTGCCTTTTGTTGTCTTTTCAAGAAACATAAGTCACAAGCTATGGGAAGAGGCCATTCCTGCTCTTGTTTTCAGATGAGGAGATTTGACAGCATTGTTTTTCCACTGTGTTTTGGCTGTTCACATTTTTTGATTCCTCTACAAAGGAATCTATTTTCTAGTCCAGCTCCTGGCAAGTGAGCTCCCAGGTGCCACTACCTCCTGTCATAGGCCTGGGTGCCACGTGCCGTTCTTGGGGCAGAGGCTGGTTCTGCACCGTTGTTGGTCTACTTGTTGACTTGGAGAAAGCTGAAACATTATTTATGCTACGTGGGGAATGGCTACATGTCGAACTGGAGGCGAGGGTGGAGTGGTGTGTGTAGCAGTGGGTCCTGACGCCCTTGTTTTGATAAATCTCTAATGAGAAGAAAATAGGGCTGTGGTTCAGCATGAAGTTAGGAGAGAGTGTGTGTCCAAAGAGAGGCAGAAAGCCAATACTTAAAGGACACAGGAAAGCCAGTGAAGCCACAAGAAGCCTTCTCCCACCCATCAGACCACAGGAGGTATTACTTTCCCCGATGAGAGAACCAGCCACAAAATCATAGAGCTCTCTGTCCACTCCACCTTCACCAGTGAACCCACACAGCCACGGAGGAATTTCCTAGCCCCTCCTCCTGCGTCCTTACCCTCATGTGACCACATGTGTCCTTCTCTCTTTGCTGTGGTGGGAATATGAAGGCAGGAACGGCAGAAGAGCTACCCATTCCAGAAGCAGTCTCTTCCCATTGGGCAGGATGCAGTGGTCTTGCTAACAGATTTTCTTACTTCCAGGACTGCCACTCCCAGTTCACTCTATTTTTAAACCAGTATGGAGAGGGCTATCAGGGTAACGCAGGTAGCAGTGGATGTTGTACTCCTCTTTTCACCTCCTGGATATTTTTTGGAAAGCTTTGAGAAAGGGTTTCTTGAAGATATGATAAAGATAGACAATTTTATGCATAAGACACTAGAATTTGTAGGTTTGTCAATATTTCATATTTAACCAAGATTTCACAGGCACAATAAATGTATACATTGTTAATGGGCAGATTCATAAAGTTGCCCATTAGTCTGTCCTTACACTAAATTTATGTCAGTACTGCAAGGATAAAAGAGAATTGCCTTCAGACAGCATCTAACCAAAGTGTCAGACCATTACATTTGTCAAAAGCATGCAGTCTTGTGAAAGGGGTAGACTGAGTGTGGCAATTTAGTGATTTATGTGCACCACTGGCATTGGATATATTAAAGATATAGTGCATGGTACTGGTCTGGTCTTTTTCTTAAACTGCCATTTACAGTGTTTAAACTGTTCTGCTGTGTAAAAGCTAACATTGTTTTGCAGGTAATATATATATGTATATTTTTTTAATTGCATTATATGACCTGTTTGCTACATGACCTTAGCTAGAACATTTACATTGTTATGCGCTGTCCTTTTACACACCTGCTTATAACCTGTAACAATTCAGGGTACTTTAGTGCAGCGCTTCCCTTAGAATTGAAGAACGCACTTGCAACGTCACTAAGGATTATTCTGGCAAAAGCCATTGAGCAGGTATGTATAGGGCTAACCAATTATGTATGTGGTGTTCTGGGTGAGCCCAACTTTAGTATATTCCTTATTTTGAATAGGGGATACCTGTGTGGAAAGGAAACATGCCCTAAATCCAACTGATTCAATGCAGGCCTAAAGCTTAC
The DNA here is from genome assembly GCF_963514075.1 of Conger conger. NCBI lineage: Eukaryota > Metazoa > Chordata > Actinopteri > Anguilliformes > Congridae > Conger > Conger conger. The sequence continues at coordinate 14,193,693 of NC_083773.1, read as the reverse complement.
TCAATGCATGCCTTCAGTTTGGGCATGGAGAAGTGGTATTATTGAAAAACACTGTGCCATCAGCAGAATCAAACTGTGAGGAAAAACAGCTTATTCATGAACAGATGAACTGAGCAAACATGGATCTGTGCAACATGTGATATTCTTGTTAAAGATCCAACCGATTCTGATTCATCTGTTGTTGTTTTTAGTTCATGCTGTTGCTCCATTCCCACTAAAACATGCTCATGAATATAATAGTTTTGAATCACATTTTCCTCTTAAAAGCACATATACAATGATCTTAATTTCTTTTTAAATCGTGTATGATGGAAAAAATAAATATGGTGTTCCATACTTGTCATACTCGATCATTAACTGGTTAATTATATTGATTAAACATTCAAAGAAAGTCTGACTTGAGTTTTCTCAGGTCACCGGGGTCAGAAATCCGAATGACTGGCTGTCCTGTCCAGCCCAAACAGGGGCAGGGGGGCCACATTCCCACCTGCCTGTGAAACTCTTCCTGCAGAGGGAATGTTGGCTGTCACCTGATGGCACAGCCTGTGACCTTTCCCTCCTCTGTCACTCTGTGTTGCGCTGAGGGTGGTGCAGAAAGATTGAATGCCTCAGAATGTCATTTGGCTTCTGGGGGAAAAAAAGTCTTCCTTGTGCTGTGTACTGATATATTTGATCTTGAGCTAGGAGTACAGAGGCGGGGTCACCCTTGGCCGTAAGACAAGATTGTTTTCATCAATGGTAGTGAGAGAGAAGAACAATAATAATAAAAAATATTTTTAAAATAGAACATGAAATGAATTCTGAAAACGGGAATAAAATTAGTAGAGGTAGAATGGCTTTGGAGGTGTAAGGTAATAGCCAGAAGTGATCTAAAAATGAATCTCCTTTGGTTTAAAAACTCCAGTAAAGTAAATCATCGTTCTAACTCAAATTCACCAAGCTTTATAGTCTATCAATTTCCTGACTATAATGGTCCATATAGTCAATAGTGAATCTATGCATCTGCATACCTTTGATATAAATGAAATACAGAAAAGCCCACTGTTTAATCCAGGTTGTGGTGCGCTAATGTAACTGTGGCTATGCATATGTTATCTCAATGAGAGCGTCTCTTGGTTTGGTCCGCGGTGGGGAGGGGGGGGAGCCCCCTCGTGACCCTGCAGCTGTCGTCAGGAGCCTATCGTCTCCATGTTACTCAGCAGCTCAGGGGCAATGGGGGCACGTTGTGTCTGTCAGAGCCTCTGCTGGGGCGAGCGCTTGACCTGGCCTGCCTGGCCGATGCGCAGATGTTTGTCCTGAGTTCACATTACTCGGCGGATGGTGGGAAACAAAGGTGCGGGGTCATCAGCCAGTCGTCACTGATTCAAGACAAGAAACAAATGGCGGTATTCTCAACCGGCTACAGGTGGAGGAGTGGTGGGGCACTGCATTAAGTTACATTCGCGGGCCCCTAACTTTAGATGAAAGTGAGGGGGGGGGGGGAGGGGGCAGAATCCAAATTCAGACAGGGGGTTGGGGGGAGCATCCCAGTTTGATTTTTACCCAGCTAACCCAGTAATTAATTTTGTCACTCAAATTGCTAAAAATAGGCGGCACGGATGGTGCAGTGGGTAGCACTGCCGCCTCACAGCAAAGAGGTCCTGGGTTCGAATCCCCGTCGGCCGGGGCCTCTCTGTGCGGAGTTTGCATGTTCTCCCCGTGTCTGCGTGGGTTTCCTCCGGGTACTCCGGTTTCCTCCCACAGTCCAAAGACATGCACGTTAGGCTGATTGGAGAGTCTAAATTGCCCGTAGGTATGAGTGTGTGAGTGAATGGTGTGTGTGCCCTGAGATAGACTGGCGACCTGTCCAGGGTGTATTCCTGCCTTTCGCCCAATGTATGCTGGGATAGGCTCCAGCCCCCCTGCAACCCTGATCAGGATAAGCGGGTTCAGATAATGGATGGATGGATGGAAATTGCTAAAAATATTTTTAATTTACAGCATATACAATGTATCTTAAATCACAGCAAGAAATGCCAATATACTTTATTTTCATAGGATGACTAAGAATTATTTGTATGGACACCTCATTTTTAAATCTGATCATGTCTTGTATTGCCTACATATTTTATGCACTGGTGTGTGTGTATATGAATAATCAGGCCTGAGCACATGATAGACTCAATGTCCTTGTACTTCCACTAGTTACAGGAGATAATAGGAAGATAACTCCTACCATTGGTTCTCTGATTGCCATAGCATATTTCCTGCTGGCAGCGGCACCATCCCTGGGTTGTGGTTCTGTGACATATTGTGATTTCCCCACACATGCTTGGGAACATATTCATAATGAAACTGATCTGTATACATCCCCTTTGATTGAGATCTGTAACTAAGGTAAAAGGTCATCTACTCTCAGATTTGTTATTGCCTGCTGAAATCTTTGATGAGAGGGGTGTTCTTTCACACAGTTGTAACAGTACTACTACTACTACTACTACTGCATACTACTACAACTATTACTACTATTATTACTCCTACTACTACTATTATTACTACAGTTTCTTCATGTCTCAGTAAAAGCAATGCATTATGCATTGTGCTGAATACTCAGTGTGAATAATTCACTGTGTAAATTCATATTTGTGTATTTATCTACTGTGTATTTTTATCTCTGGAAATTGGGCTGGCTTGGCACAGAAGAGCGTCCAAAACAAAAAAAAAGATTGTTTTTATAGAACCACAGTTCTTTGTGTCTCAGACATTTCTTTTTCAAATTATTTTTTCTGGCATTTATATTATACTAAACAGCTCGAAGCAACTGAAATATGTAAATGGTTCTTTTCCATGAAAAGCCCAAATGAAAACCCAAAAGAAATCATTCTCAACAAGTTAATATTTGTTGAGTCTTTCATCCAAGGATTTTCATTTGGCAAGGATTCCATTATAAAGGTTTAGAAAACATATGGGTGATTTAATTTGCCTTTTCTTGCTGTTTGTTTGGCTCACCATAGCAACTGAAAAGATAATTTGACAACACTGCTGATCAACAGGGAAATCACAGTCTAGTTTAAAATATTCATCCACCAAGGAGCCTGATCACTTGAGTCAGGCCATGCCTGCACAGACCTGTCATTCACACACAATAACATGGAATCCAACCTCCTGAACGCCTGAAGTCAGCATTGCATGTGTAGTATGTGTTCCCTAGAGTTGTCCAACAGGACAGGGTCTTGGTTTTCACTAACCTTGTAATTCAATGGAACATGAGGTATTGAAATTTGAGGCTGGGCAGGTTTCTTGGGGTGCGCTGTTTTATTTTGATATGCATGGTCTGTCCGTGATGCTGTGAAAACAAAGTGCAGGACTTCCCTTGGGCATGGCAGGGGGCAGCTGAGCAGGTGGAGTTAATTTAGGCTCCCTTGGAGTTCTGCACACACAACATCAACACAGAAAGGAAACATCTAGCAGGGAGAGTTTTGGAAGATGTTTCCTCAGTCATTCTCTCATTGGGTAAGCTGTACTGTAAGAGCTTTTGTTTTATGTTGGTATGTGTAGGATTGTATTGTTAAATGCGCCATGATGAAAACCAGGTTATGGTCCAGAAGGACTGTATAGCTGCACTATTGAGCAACAGTAATGTATACAGCACATGAGCAAAGTAATTGTTTCCGTGGTTGCCGTGCTGTCTTTTTTTCAGATCCTAGATGCTGATAGGATGCTGGAAGGTTCAATGTCGTGATGGGGGAAAAAAAGCTTGCTTGTTAACAGAGTTCTGTATTTTTCCTTTCTTCCCAGAGCGTTTTGGCAAGCTTTACAACAGGGGGTCCAAGCTCTATCCAAAATAAATCTAAATTCATGAGCATGCCAAATAAACTGATCTCAGGGTAAGTCCTTGTGAAGGCAAGTTGCTGCCTTTGTCTGCCTGCGGAGTCAAAGCAGAATCACAGCTGAGATGGAGGAGTAGAACCTGGAGGGAAGGAATAAGTGGACTCTGTGGCCCAGAATGCAATGTTTCCCGTTTATCCAGTCTGGGTCCTGTCAGGTCAGATCTGTCTCCATCTGCTGTTCTGACACCTTGAGCCATTTCATGAATGTTAAAGGCCTGGTAACCCGCTCTTCATGGAAGTGATTTGGGATGAGGAAACCCCCAAGAGTTAGATGAGGTTCCCCAATGAGTCTGAGACGCAGGAAAGGTAATGAAAAAGCAGGTTTGCAGACAAATGTAATTACTCACCCACATTCTGCCAATCCCTTCAGAATACATTTCAGGATGTTTTCTCTGAACAATTGATCAAAGCCCAGGAAAGAGGGAATGGAATGCCAGGAGCTGAGGCTGTGATGTGAAATCACCACCAGTAGCATGTTAAACACACACATACACACACACACACACACAGGATTTGAATGTGGTGGAATTGGATTGTCTGCGCTTTTTCTAAATATATTGATGGTATCAAAAGATTAATGTGAAGATTAATGGGCCATTAAAACCCATCTAAGTGACATTAAGCCGAGAGATGAACATGCTTTATATACTCCCAAAAGATGATACCCCTGTTTTCTTACATCTTTTCTCACTAGAAGATACTGGAGAAAATAAATCATATTGCTTGACAGAGGCATTGAGTGTCAAGGATCTGTCTGATTGTTTTACTTCCTTTTATATGTAAAGTCCATGATTGATATCCCACATCTGCCCTAGAGAAAATAAATGGCCCTTTTTATTGTCTCTGCTGTGTTTAACTGCCTCCTCTGAACAACCTGGATTCTTTGGGGGGTTTTTTTTTAACGGCCAAGGTGGTGAGAAACTGGCGAGAGTTTGCCAGAAGGCAGTCTGTTTCTTGTTCATGGATGTGACAGAGACAGACGGTGAAGGATTGGCACTGGAAGGATATCTAAACCTGTTCGGGTTCCTAGCGGTCGGATGGTCTGGGAAAATAGGTTGCTGTTTCAGAGCTGCTGCCAGGTAGGCCTCAGAACGCTAATTTACATGCCATGAAGGACCAATAAACCCGTGCTGGGAGATAATGGAGAAGAGCTCCTGGGACCATGAGGGATCTGTGAATGTGGTCAATGAAGGTCTGTGATGGACAGCAGTGGAGTCCCAGGTGGGAAGCTACACAGTAACTTTGCATAAAAGAGACTATTTTCAAAGACTAGGTGCTAGGTCCCAGAAGCCCCTGCTCCACGTCTTGCCTTTGCCAAAGTCTTGCCTAAGATGACTCACAAGAAGCAGTGAGGATCCAAGAGTAACAGGGAGTTAGGGATTCTGTTTAACGTGTACTTTGGCGGGGGAAATAATATTTTTTAGATGACAGCTTTCTCTTCATTTGGATGTTTTGGACAAGGAGACAAAAGTAGAAAGAGTAGGCAGGACACCAGGGACTGGCAGGAGGTTTCTGAGGACGGTGTGTTTAATCATCAACCCCGCAGATTCCATGTGTCCATTATGTTTGCTGATGATTTCATCCTCTCTCCACAGTGGAATGGACTGACCTGACCTGGAAGTGGCCAGGCCTGGCACCATGTTCCGTGGTTATGCTTCTGAAGTGGAGCGAGCTTGTGTGGGAACCTTGGTTGCCATTGCTTTGTGTTCAGTCCTGGCCTGAGGGGTTCACATAACAGAAAGCTGACAGCAGGCCAAAGGTAATGAGAGAGGAACATCTCCCAAATGAGCTCTAAGCCCAGATATAATCTGCTTGAATAACATCAGTTCTCCAAAAACAATTTTCCAAACGGAGGTATGGAAAAGAAGGTAAAAATAGCAAAAGATTTGTCTGACTTGGTGTTTTTGTTGTAGAATTTAGGAAATTAGAAGAGCTCCTATGACATAAAGTAAGCTTCTAGATTAATGAGCCAGTATATTACAGTCAGCTGAGGTTGATAACAGATGCATGATATAAGAGATTAGAATACAAAATAGAAATAAATGATACTTGCCATTATGGAATCTATTCAATATGGATTATTATTTTGGGATTATTATTACATATTATTTTATTATTAACCTGTGCTCAAAGGGTGATGTGGATGTTTTTGTGATTTAGGAAAAAAAAATAACTGAGGAGAAAATGTCACCATTTGTGTTTGGTTCTACTGGAATCCAAGCACGTTTTGGGATCTTTAGTATGCTGTGTTTGTACTGATGTACAGATTTTATAGAACATTTTAGCAGTGTGGTTGTTTAGTTTTCCACCAGAAGTGGCACAAGGTGTTAAGGCTGATGCACAGATTAGATCTGGGCATGGTTCTGCACAGCATTATCAATCTGGGCCTGCTCTTGTTCAGACCTGTCAACCCCAGTTCACCGGCTCACAACAAAATAATATGGTTCCAGCTGCTCTGCTGCTGAGTTCTTTTAAACAACTGTGACAGAAAAAAGACACACCAAAGTAAGCATTATTTGCCCCCAGCCTGCACATATGATAAAACTCAATTACGGTACAGCTAACAACAAATAGATGAAGTCATGTTCTTGCTTTTGTTACTGTTGGCATGAGTCACATGGACCTAAGAAAGAAACACAAAGCATTAAAACTCAGTGGAATGGAGGGAGAAGAAAGTTAATCATTTCAAGCTGTACAGTAACCATCTGATAATTAGTCAACTGGCAGCAATTAAGCACAGGAAAACCCCCAACTCTGTTCTGGGGTATACGATGGAATTGTTCTTTCCACTCTGAAAGAGATATGATGAGAGTTGAAAGTGGAATTGGAGAACCCTGACAGCATACACCTGAACTACCAGCATGAAGATTTCTGGACTATAATAATTACATTCATAACCTTGGCTCTAGAGGTCCACCCAAATGCCTACCACTCTCTCACAGTAAACCTGCTTGTCTTTCCTCTTAATTTCAACAATGCATCACTAGGAATTCTTAGGATTCTTAAGACTGTTGCAAAGTTTCTTAAAACAATACACAAAGTTGTAGCAGATCCCTGGGGAGAACTAAAGGTGGCTGTTGTTCTTGTTCTTCTCTTCTTCCTCCTCTTCCTCTTCCTCCTTCTCTTCCTTTTCTTCTTCTTCTCTTCTTCTTCTTCTTTACTTTGGCTGGTGTGAAGCAAGCACTTTGTAAGGTGTTAAAACTGATAGTAATAGACTAAAAGGAAAAGCAACTCTCTTCCAGACATCTAGTCTACCAGCTAAATCTTTATTTATAGTTTTTCTTCAGCTGGGAATGAACTAATGAACCTCTGAGTGGTCTGGCTAGGAGCCTTCCTTCATTAAGACTTGAATGCCTGCAGCTCCCATTTAACACACAGCCACTCTGCTTGTCTTGGCACTCAGCTCTTTTAATTGGATGTTGAAGTGGAAAGAAGCCTTGAGGTTGTAAATGCAAAAACTATCACAACACCGCAACCACCCCTCTCTTCACTTTTAATCACCTCCTAATGTTCTCAAAATTGTTGTTGTTTTGAGTTGTTGTGAGACAAAATTTGACTGGTGAAGTCAGACAAGATGCATTATTTGGTACTCCTGGTCAAGTACTCATGCTTGTGAATAAAATGAAGTACATATATATTTTTTAAACATACAAAATCTTCCCTCTTTGTCTGTCTGGATACACTGTCTGTCCTGTCTGTTTGTACAGCTTGAAGCAAGAGCTTGTACAAATGTTGTTCATGTTGTTCATGTTGTTCATGTTCTTCAGACATTCTTCATGCCAAAGAGGTTCTGTCACTCCCCACTCATCCTCTGCACAATTTGTAAGTCCAGTTTGATCAAGAAACCACTGTGCAGATGTAGACTTGCAAAATCAAAATTCCTCAAGTACGGGGTGTTGCTTCACACATACACACATACACACCCCAATCTCACCTCTTGGATAACAAAGTGGAGGTGATGCATCAGGTACCATCCAGAGGGGAAGTAAGGGAAACACATATTTGCAGCTTTGAAGAAACACCCTGTGAGTGGTTGTAGCAACAAAGAAGTGCAGGGAATTCCCAGAAAATCATGGCAGAATATATACAAATGTGAATTTATACACTACACACTCATCTACAAAACATTTATTAATGAATTCATTATCCTCACCCGCTTATCCTGAACAGGGTCGCAGGGGGGCTGGAGCCTATCCCAGCATACATTGGGTGAAAGGCAGGAATACACCCTGGACAGGTTGCCAGTCCATCGCAGGGCACACATACCATTCACTCGCACACTCATACCTATGGGCAATTTAGACTCTCCAATCAGCCTAACCTGCATGTCTTTGGACTGTGGACCAGTGACCAGGATTCAAACCCAGGACCTCCTTGCTGTGAGGCAGCAGTGCTACCCACTGCACCATCCGTGCCTCCCATCTACAAAAAAACAAAAAAAAAACAAAAAAAAAACATAAACAATGCATATGGAACTGTAGGCTATGCCATGGAGGCCCTACTTAACAAAGAGCTGGTGGCTGACAGGTCCACACAGCTCACACACCTAACAAGGGGTGTGTCCCAATAGGAAAGGAATGAATCTTCCTTTCCTTCCAGATAGGAGGAGGAGACGAGTGATGGAAAGGAGGATCCATTTTTTGGAGCATTGGGACACACCCATGCTGTCCCTTCAGCTGGACTGACCCAGTTTATAGCCCTGCATGTTGGAACTTAACTACCATGAATACTGGTAATTATTGTGCAGTATCCCCAGCAAAGTGAATGGCATCATATCTGGCTCAGACTAATTCTAATTATTTCTAATTGTGCAGAGAAGCCTTATTGGACGAAAAGGCTGATTTCATGTTTTCCATTGGACTCTTGGATTTTTGTACATTGGTTATATCTAATATTCAGGAATGTGGAAATATGACATTGGAATGCCGCAGGCAGCAATAAAGCACAGACCTCTAAATTACATTGTCATTAATTAGAAACAAAAAGACAGAAGAGAATATTGGCAGCCTCCTTACATATCTGAGCAATTACTAACAAAACCAGATGTGACCAGAGCCTGGATCCTTCTGACTGCTGCCATGTTGGAGTGCCTTCACTTTGTCTTTGCTTGGACTATAATTTTACATGTCCTTAATCAGAACTGCCAGAGACAGGCGCAACAAGATGAAAGGCTGTAGGAGGAAAGACAAGTCAACGTGTCGTTGGATGGAGCTGCTCTAGCAGTCTCAATTTGCTGGCTGAACTCTCAAACATCAAATGCCTTCTGTTTCACTGTGTCAAAAGACTGAGTATGTATTCCACTGCATTTAAGTGGCTGTTACAACTCCATAAACAATCGGAAAGGATTTTGACAGCCTTGTTATGTTTTAAACCAATATGATATGATATAGTCAATGATATGATACAAAATTTCTTAAATACATTTTGTATTGTGTTATTTTCTTTTGTCTCAATTTGGGATTGGTCTGGCTCGCTATCCGACAATCGAGGAGAGCACAGACTGTGGTTCCTCGGAAGTGCATCCTACTCTCACTGTCTTCTACCCCTCTGCAGTCCATCAGGTGAGTTGCACACTTACTGAAGAAGGCAGCTGGCATACACAGACTAGAGTCACTCAATCGACTCAATCCACTGTTGCTTGAGGAGATGGGGGACATGCCACAGTCATGATTCTATAAAACCATGGAGCATGCAAACAAGTGTATTATCACAATGAACCACACGGCAGTCCCAAAGTATACACCTTTCATTAAAAAATATGGAAAAATCTACAATTAGCCAAAGTCACTGAGCAAGGCCTCAGCATTGCTGCCATATTGTCTGACATCTGCTTTGCAGCTTGTCTGTGTTCTCAATTTCACACAGTGTACGCGTCATCCTGGGATGGCTGCCATACGCTATGACAGATTCCTGAGAAGCAATCGTGTGATGTAGAACCTTTTCAGGACAGGGTGTTAGGAAAGTTATTATTTTGCACTTGTCACTTTGAGGATAACATGTACGCGGAGAGGTGAAAATCTCTCCCACACATATCTGTCTGGTTTGCTGGGTACGGTTCTGCGCTATCAGGAAGCTTGAACATGTTATGAATGTGGTTATTAAAGTTTATCCCCCCCCACACACACACACATGCCCAAGTCCTCTCTGTGAGGATCTGAAGTGCTACCATATGGAACGTATCGGGTTCATACTCTCCTGGAAAAAATGCGCTGAAAATGTAATGTAAAGAATGATTTGCCAAGACTATTTCAGATATAAGTAGTTTGTGCTGCAGCTCAACCCATCAGGGTAGATGACTGTTTGCAGAGAAATCCGGACCTTTGATGATTTATCTTACTGTGTTGTATGCTCTCAAAGTCAGGGCTCAGTAGCTTTATTTTATATTGGCACAGTTATAAATGCCAAAGATTATTAATCGCAACTTTCAGACTACACAATGTAATGCAGTACATACAGGAAGCATTATTTGTCCAGTTGACTGTGTCTGCTTTTACGCAGTAACACATTTCTGTACATTCTAGTTTGTTCTGTTGAATATGAGCTCATTGTGTGTTGGTGGTCATTTAGATGCAGTATAGTTTCAGGCAGACTGCATTTTGAGATAATGTTGTGGACATACTCTGTCCAATGACAAGAATACTGCACAATTTCACACGGTAGTCCTGAACTTTTCTGTTGTGATTATTTTAAATTAAAGTTTTGTGCAATTATATCATTCCTGGGACGATATTTGAACCAGTCCAGAAATAGTCATTAAGCAAATATATAATTGGCCTGAATTGCCTGTTCTCATTTGTGTTTCTGTTTTCCTTGCATTATCTGAAATGCACTGTTAAAAGCTAGGAGCCATGTACAGCTGAGTAGTATTAACCCTGCACCAGTCTGAACTGTTACGTTTATGCACCTTTGCATGGCTGACCTCTTTCCTAATTTTTGTACGTGACCTCATCTTAAAATACTTCCCCGCACATGGTCTCTGCAGAAATTGAATTGTGCTCTTACACAGTAATGCAGGATGAAAAATGGATTTGAATATCTGCACTGCTATGTTACATGTGCTGGTGAAGTCCAGGCCGTCTGTTCTTGACTGCCCCATGAGGAACATTAAGCATGCGTTGCAGTTGCATTTCATAGATCACCTCCTCCACAGAAGTAGCATGTGGGTCTTTCTCCTCTACTGACCGCGCAGAGGAATACAGAACTGCTTGGAAGTAATTTGGTGATGTTCTTTTCAGCTATAAAAACATTTGGGATCACAAAAGGGGGCAATTGGTTAAATACTGTAACCTTTGTATGAGGAAGTTCACAGTGTTCACAAGGCACGGTGACCTCAATGTTCCCAGTAAAAGGAGTCCGTAGTGTATTTAGTCTGCGAAGGATCAGCAATGCCCACGGAGAACAGCTGTTTCATTAACTCTGTTTCCGTGAACTGCACTATTTAACTCATTTTCTCTTGAGCTGCCCTCAGCACATTCATTTTGACTATTGTCCTTAGCTTTAAGGGCAGGTTAAACAACTCCTCTCATACACATATTGTATAAATAAGATTAACCAAAGAGGAAGAGCAGGAAATATTGTAAAGGAAGACTGGTTCTCAAAGGCCAAGAACATTAACACTAATGTTAATCATCATTGGTTGTCTGTATTCACCTTGAACTTTTCTTAATACACCTGGTCTAATTCCCTATTTATAATGATGATTTTCATTTTGCAAAACCTCGAATGCTTCGTAAGAATCCTTCAGATGAGAGAACAGGCTAATCTAAAGCAGAGATTATAAGCGAAGTCAGAAATTACAGCCTACATACTCTTTTTGAGGCCTAATGCAGAAAGAAACTTTTTTCCGTCAGAAAGCCAGAGGCAAGCCTGGCTTTTGCTCTGACACTGGGTTGAGAGTCAGTGTGAAAGTGCGGGAGAGGTAGGGGCCCAGTGGCCTGGGACAGAGATTAGACCTGTGCTCTGAGCTGGTGAGAGTGACACTTGGCCTTGGGGGCACACTACTTTTACTTTTGATTTGGTGTGGGACACTGGGGAAGAGTTGGACCTGGGTCAGTAATCTCCGAGAGACAGATGGAGCCTGTACATCTGATCTCTGAGGTTTCGTGTCTGGCAGACAGCAGGCCAGCGGCACCGCATACCTAGTCCTGAATGGGTGCCCCAATATGTTTTTGGCATTTATGTTTCTGAGACAACAGATGAATCATTTGGAAGAGTATGGAATGTGAAAATGTGCTAATGCAGCGAGTAAAAAAATTGTACCACGTGTTAAAAATGAAGGTTTATTTGGATGTTTTAATACAAAAATTCTGCTTGTTATGCTATGTTTTCTACTGTATTTTGTGTATCACAAGTAATATAAATACACTTCATCTGCTAATACAGAAGGTCTAAACATTGTTATGAGTAATTAACACTGCACATGCTGCTGTTAAATGGGAAGCTTATAAAATAAAAGTAAAAAATACAACATAGTGATCTGAAGCATGAGCAATTTGTTCCGTGCAGAAACAGAAATAGATATGACTATAACAAGATTTTTCCAATGAATAATGGTTGCATTTTATTGGGTGCTCAGCACTCATATGTTTTCAAACATAAAAATGTATTTGTCATGTAGCATATGCCTGTAAACCTCCCTCCTCGGAAAAGGATATATATAAATGATTTAACTGCTGCCACTTTTCTTGACATTTGAATTGTAGTGATGTTCCAGTGTAAGATGTTTCCTCAGGACAGGCCTGTATTGGACAACAGTGCGTGCCTGAAATTTGGTGTAACACTATACACAACAGCCCAGGGTTTGCAGGTTTCAGTCCTGGCTTTGTCCGTGGAAACTGTCCCAGGGGGGAAGATGCATTGAAGAAGATGTGGCTAACAGACATCATCTCATCAGGCTCTGAGAAGCCCCTGTCAGCAAGCTCACATTTCCTCTTGGCAAGGTTTTGTGTAATGTTGCCACAGTGAAGTGAATTACTGGCCTTCACTGTCTCAACAACTCACATCACTGAGCTAGGGCAGAAATACGTACGGGACACCATTCGGCCATTTCTGCTTAGTACATACAAGGAAAATCAGTGTTGGATGACTGCAACATTCCCATCATGCATGTCTTAAATGGGAGTACAGTTAGGTTACCAGTGTGTCAGAATAAGCCACTGGAGCAGAGGCCTTGCTTGACAAACCACTTGGAAATCACATTTTATTCCAAGCCCATGCCCATTAAAAAGCTCCTGTTACTTTCTATAGATTAACTGCGGGTTAGAGTAATGTGGACCTACGTTACAGTAATTTAAAGCAAAATTCTAGGAGACAGAAGATATGTACTGTATGTTACATATAGAGTTACACAGTTAAACTGGTTAAACTCAGTGGCATAATTGTAAATACACTGGAACATTTAGAGGAGGGGGGAATCTAAATAGGGGTGGGGTGGGGGGGGGGCATATATCAGTGACTATAAATGTCTTTTTTGTGCAAATACCTTTTTTTGCAGTGCAGATTGTATCAATACTAAGGTAGAGGAGAAAATGGGACTAATGGGCCTATGTACAGAAAAGAAACAGAAGAGTAAAATAAAGACCTATTTCACCCACCCCCATGGCTAATGGCAGGATACCAGATACATGCCTTCAGCCTAGCTGTTTTCTTACTGCCTGCTGCACTTGACATATGTGGAGCGTGTCTGCATGTGATTACTGCAGCTTTCCCAAGCTTAGCGGTGGGTCCAGCACTGTCTCTGGATTTTAAGTCCCTGTAGCAGGCTCAGTTCTTCCCCGTCTTGGCGAAAGTCTTCCTGAGGGGCTTCTTCTCGTCCTGGGTGGTTTCCTGCTGCAGGTGGGGGGCCTGGTCCGGCTGCAGGAGGGCCGGGTCCTGGAAGTTCTTGAGGCTCACGGTGTGCTCTTTGGTCTCGCGCTTGGCCTGCCTCAGGAGCCGCTTCATGTTCTTCACTTTGTCCCGCAGGTGGTTGTTGGTTTTCTCCAGGACACGCACCTTCTGAGACAGGGTCTTGACCCGTTCCTCCTCCTCAAACAGGGCCTTTTGCACAGACGAGCACAGCAGCTGCAGGGGGTGGTGAATGGATACACTCTTATGCAAGATCAGTCAGCAAGCGACAGTGTTTGTAAACATGTGTGACAAATATAAAATGGTTGGAAATAAGCATTTAAATCTATCAATGTTCATTACATTTTTCTGTGCCTATGACATGAAAAAAATATTATTTTGTCTTTGGTTATTTTATTGTAGTGACTGTAAAAGGGCTGAAAACATAACCATTAACTATCACATAAATTACATATCTACCAAATATCTATAATAAACATGTAGAAAAAATGCCTGCTTGGCTACATCTATCTATCAAGAATGGTCTTCATGGCTACAGATGCAATGAAATGGACAGCATGCATATGAGATGACAAAACAAAGAAATTCAGATCGCTAAAAATAGCTAGCTAGCATAATAGCTACCTAGCATTACAGAATTACCGGACCTGGAGCTAGAAATTCTACTAATGCCGTCTACAGGAACCAACCCATAATTTCATTTCACACATCTTGACATGGCACTCAATATCAGTCTGTCATCAAGCACTATCAAACTACAGTGTTGATGACCGACCAGTACCCCAGCCTAAACCTCTGTGGCTGCCCATCAAAACTGTAGCTAGCTTGCTACATACGGCAGGTAGCTACATACATACCCATAAAAATATACAGCGCAGTGTCCGCTACATCACACACATACAGAATCCACTTAACTGATTTTAGAAAACCACTGTGAGCACGTCTTCATATCGCACTTTGTTACAGAAACCTAGCTCGTTATGACCACAAGAAATCATGCAGTGAGGCAGATACAGTGCATCCGGAAAGTATTCACAGCGCTTCACTTGTCCCATATTTTGCTATGTTACAGCCTTATTCCAAAATTGAATAAATTCATTTTTTTCCTCAAAATTCTACACACAACACCCCATAATGACAACAAGTCTGGGCTCTGGCTGGGCCACTCAAGGACATTCACAGAGTTGTCCTGAAGCCACTCCTTTGATATCTTGGCTGTGTGCTCAGGGTCGTTGTCCTGCTGAAAGATGAACCGTCGCCCCAGTCTGAGGTCAAGAGCACTCTGGAGCAGGTTTTCATCCAGGATTCATCTTTCCCTCAATTCTGACTAGTCTCCAAGTTCCTGCCGCTGAAAAACATCCCCACAGCATGATGCTGCCACCACCATGCTTCACTGTAGGGATGGTATTGGCCAGGTGATGAGCGGTGCCTGGTTTCCTCCAAACATGACGCCTGGCATTCACGCCAAAGAGTTCAATCTTTGTCTCATCAGACCAGGGAATTTTGTTTCTCATGGTCTGAGAGTCCTTCTGGTGCTTTTTGGCAAACTTCAGGCAGGCTGCCATGTGCCTTTTACTAAGGAGTGGCTTCCGTCTGGCCACTCTACCATACAGGCCTGATTGGTGGATTGCTGCAGAGATGGTTGTCCTTCTGGAAGGTTCTCCTCTCTTCACAGAGGAACGCTGGAGCTCTGACAGTGACCATCGGGTTCTTGGTCACCTCCCTGACTTAAGGCCCTTCTCCCCCGATTGCTCAGTTTAGATGGACGGCCAGCTCTAGGAAGAGTCCTGGTGGTTCCGAACTTCTTCCATTTACGGATGATGGAGGCCACTGTGCTCATTGGGACCTTCAAAGCAGCAGAAATGTTTCTGTACCCTTCCCCAGATTTGTGCCTCGAGACAATCCTGTCTCGGAGGTCTACAGACAATTCCTTTGACTTCATGCTTGGTTTGTGCTCCGACATGCACTGTCAACTGTGGGACCTTATATAGACAGGTGTGTGCCTTTCCAAATCATGTCCAATCAACTGAATGTGCAAACCACAGGTGGACTCCAATTAAGCTGTAGAAACATCTCAAGGTTTATCAGTGGAAACAGGATGCACCTGAGCTCAATTTTGATGGCAAAGGCTGTGAATACTTATATACATGTGATTTCTTAGTTTTTTATTTTTAATAAATTTGCAAAAATCTCAAAAAAACTTTTTTCACGTTGTCATTATGGGGTATTGTGTGTAGAATTTGGAGGAAAAAAATGAATTTAATCAATTTTGGAATAAGGCTGTAAAAGTGAAGTGCTGTGAATACTTTCCGGATGCACTGTAAGATATCAAAGTGGCCTATGGTAGGCCTAAATAATAAAATTCAAATGTTTCTATCGCCCGTAATCCACCTATGGGTCAAATAACACCCCCTGCTGCCTTGTAGGTATGCTCTGGAATTGAAAAGGCTAAGGGAGCAAACCCTGACAGAAAAACACGGCTTAGACTCTGTCAGGCAGTTCTGGCAACACCTGCAGCCAAACTGACGCCAAATGTACCGGTTCTCCGTTCCTTTGGACCACGCCAGGGAGGCCGAGAGGGGAGCCCTGCTGCCTGGGCAACACAGGGCCTCCATACACTTTGCCCAGGCTTCTTGTGCCCTGGAAAGGAAACTCCAGCTCCACTGTGCAGTGGAGGCACAACACGGGAGGTAGCAGTCCTTTAACGGTTGTATTGGCCAACCCAACAAGTCTCTGGTTATAATTTTGAAAGCTGGTTCTGTGAAATGATCACTGCTTAACTGGGAGCTGCCAGTGTAACTGCAGCTTTTCAAAAACAGCACTCAGTTTTTTCTGAATTGCATAAACTGAACAAATGACACCATAGCAACACCCTCAACCTTTGTGCAGTCAGAGAGGGCACATACACGGGAACACTATTGGAGGAGATATGCAATGAGACTAAAACATTTATTTGGCATTACGTCAGGTCCTTCATGATGTCTTCTCTTTTCATGATAATTATTTTAAATCTTAAAAGCCTCTGAGTGAGTTTGCTTATCGATTGTTCTGTTACTGTAGTAATGACTGTTTACAGCTTTAAAACCAAAGTAAGGACTTTGCTTAGACTGAGGGTCAGTGCTAAATATAGGTTCTGTAAATTTGTATAATATATAGAAAAATGGCTCTGTGAAATGTGATTCACTGGCTTTTCTGGAGTCGTTCTAGATGTGCTGACAGAGATGGCATAGCAGGGTGTCAGTGGATTGTGGGTAAAGGGTTAACTTCTCTAGAAAAGTAATGGCAAAGTGCTTAGAATGGAGGCTCTGGCTTATGTTTATAATTATGTTTTAATGTTTCTTTGTTGCCGTGTGTATAAACAGCTTTTATTTCCTGAGTAATTTATCATTCCTGCTGGTTTTGATAAGCAGCAAAAACCACAAGTGCTGGGGCCTAGACTAATGTGCTGGAACTCTGGAACCTTCCTTGGTCTGTCCAACCAGAGGCCACACAGTCTCTTATTAGCATGGTGATATTTTCTATGAGATGGTAGTTAAGTGTTTTCCTTCTAATATGCATGCCTGTGGCTGGAGGTTACATGGGCTGTACGATAAACACATGACAATCCAGAGTCAATGAGGAAATAATGAGTGAACAGCAAAAGACCCCTAACCCTAACCTTAGTAACCATAGTAACGATTCACAGCAGCGTGTTTTCAGAACGTCCAGATAAATTTTGTGGGCTGCCACCACAGCGCTATGTTGCAAAACCATAATCTTTTCCAAAGATCTTATTCTGCCCACAGATGATGTGCACACTTGTAAATGCCCATTTGCCTAAGTACGTATTTCCAAGACAGTCCTCTGTACTTCCATATGTGCCATGTAGTGTACAGTGCACTGTACAGAATATTAAAATATTATTGAACATATAAAATAAATGAATTAATTCTGTAACAGTGTTATATGTCGTCTATTGGAATAGCGAGGTAACTGTTGAACTTAATAAAACAATATTGACATAAAGGGGGACAGAATTAAGGAGCACATAACGGAAAAGGATTAACAATCAACTTGTACACATTGTCAAGCAGGATCTTGGTGAACATGTTTGTGGTGAAACACTGTCTAGGCGTTCATGTTAAAACCTGGCTACATTTGGTTGAAAGGTGAAAGTTTTCTTGCCGACCAGGATATAGGCTACTGTAAATCCAGGTAAAACCTATATATTTGGATTAACCTAGTCTGTCTATGTCAAAATGTCTCTAAACCTAGATTTCTGGCTTTCGCTCACTGGGATGTGTGACATTCAACTGAAGGTTCTGCAGAAAGTTTAAGAGGAGCAGACACCTGAGGAATATGTGAGGGACCTTCATCTAACAGATGTGGCAGCATCTCATTTTAGTGTCTGTGTGCTTTTACATGTCAGAACAAGAACCTTCACAAACTACATTCTCAGTTCATTCGCTTTGGACATTATGTAGCTGTGCTAACCCCCGAACACACCTATCCCAAGGATAATAATGGAATATATGGAAATGTATTTCTAATATGAAGGACTAGAGTGGTTCAAATCCCATACAAAAAGATGAGCATATTCTGTATATTACAGAGACATGTCTCAAGTTACTTTTCTGATGCTTGAAAGGCAAACCCAGTCCAAATATTGCAGCTGCATTTTACCAAAGTTTGACAGACATGTAACGGCTTTCCTTGAAGTGTAGAAGATCATTTAGATTTAAAAGCTAGTCTGGCAAACAACTTTAAGGAGATCCATTTCCATTTTCATTGGTGTAATTCTGGTGTACATGTAAAGCTGATGTTGTCGCATGGAAAATACGTCTATCAAGTTGTCCATTCTGTTGCAGTAATCATGAGCATGTTCTCCATCTGTCCGAGGGTTGAACTTCAGCATGCTGTTGAACTATAAGTAAGGGTTTTGCTGCCATGGCACTGTGTTACCTCTGATTAAATCTATGAAAACAAATGCCGTCATTTTCTGCATGTAAATGCAACCCTTTCTTGTCCTATTACCACGGGAGTTCTTTCATGTGCAGTCAACCTCTGATTGAAAGCAGAAGCTGACGTCAATCTTGAGCGTTACTGACTGTGCAAAGCAAAAATAGGCCGTTGATTTTGTTTATTTCAATACAAATGCATAAATCGACAACATGGACTCCAGTGACGACAATGCAATAGGACACTGGGCCTTTTTAAATTAACCATAAAAAATACAGTTACATACAGAACTAACAGTACTGTACTGAAGCGTACCAAATGGTCAGAAGTGTATTCACTAGGGATCCAAAAATCAAGGTATGTGGCTCACAGTATGGACATGTATACTGTATGGATTTTACAAAAATGCTTCAACTAATTGGTGTTTTTGAGATGCAAACCCTTCTTGATTTCCTGTTCTGTGTATTTTCTTGCGAAACCCTAAGTGGGAAAACACATAAAATACACAACACTAAACTAGGACAATTACAGCCAACCTGTACCCTAAACAACACACGCAAATTAATACTATGACAATTAACAGCAATTAAACCCTACACCAGGACATAACACAATCCATAAGGACTACCGGCATATGTAGCCCTGCAATACAGAAATGGCCAGTACCTGTAACAACATCAGTTCTATGAAATTATTACAATCTGGTATGCTATAGTAAAATAATCACCACCACAATGAACTTATAATGTCAATGGAGCTCTTCCCTGCCCAAATATTTTCAGTCCTGTCTTTTCAACCAACCAGGATCCTAATGTCCGGAGCCAATAAGAACACATTACGTGCATGTGAAGTTTCTAAACCACCTTTTGAAGGTTTTTCCTGAGCAAAAGCCACTGTCGGTGGAATGTTTTTTTGTGGTGTGGCGTGATAGCCAGAACACAGCTGGAGTTTCCATCAGGATCCAGCTCCTGATAGCAGAGTAGAACTCAGACTGCCTGATTGAGAGTAATAGAGGTCTCACCAGGCGTGCATAGCAACACGCTTCACCACCACTGCTCCCCACCCCTCACCCCCCACCCCCCAGCCGCACACAGGCAGCTGAAAATAAACCTGAAAGCACAGCCTTCCTGCAGCTCCTCATGAATGTGTTGGTGGGAGGTCCAGATCAAGGGACGATATGACAGTTTGAGGGGAACCCTGCAGAACTAAACAAAGCTGTGAATACAGATGACCTATTTGTTATCCTGTACCCTGCTCATGAGAAGGACTGACTGCATTTCATTATTTATTATTTTTTACAGAATTATTTATTTATTATTATTATTTATTTGATTTATTGATTTATTTCCAGACCAGTGGTTGAATTTGGTGAGGTCAGTTGGGTCTGTAGGGGTGGGTGGTTCTTACCCGGCTGTCCTCCTGGGCCTCCCACTCCGGGCTGTATGTGTGCACCTGGGTCCCTGGGGTGCAGTTGGAAAACTGGAAGAGGCTGGCAAACATGCGGTGGTTCTCCGGCGTGTCGGGAAAGATGGGGTCCTGGAAGTTCACCCCATGGGGAATGATGCTGTAGTTCTCATCCATCCTGGAGAACGAGCAGGAATGGTTGTGTTACCAAATATCTGTGCCCCCTGTGTGTTTTTAAATCCTTTTCATTTAAATATGTATTTTTACATTTATTTTGATAAAACTATAGATGTAACATAGCATGTGGTGACATTAAGCTATAGGAAAACCCACAGTGAAATGATTTTAGGATGCCTTTATGCACAGAACGATGAGAGCACATGCTACCACCATCTGCAGATGAAATAAATGTAATGCTGTGGGTTCAGCAAAAAGACCCAGAAATAGTTAACAAACAGATAACACAGAAAAGCTTCAGGAAATTAATGAACTGCACTTGCAACTTTTCAAATAAATTTCTTTACCATCCTTTTCTTATTCCTATCAGAACAGTGATATACCAATTAGGTAGTGGGAAATCAAGATGAGAAGTGCATATCATGTGCGTCAGTGGCGATACTTGGGAGATTATTTGGAAATGGCACCTTCCTGCTAACTTAAACCTGGGCTCCCCTTTCTCCCTCTCCATCAGGAGTCCAGTGGCATTCTGTTCTTGTCACTCACTGCCCTGCTTCCTGATTCCCACAGTCCCCTCAAAGAGGCACTTGAATGGAAGTTTATCAAGGTTTCAGGGTGGCAAGAGAAATATTAATACAAACACCATGGTTACGCAGGAACAATAGGAGAAAGGGGAAAGCTCATTTCATCTGTCTCTCGTTAAGAGCTGCACTCTTTCACTCTCTCGGTGCTATGGCTGGCTGCCCAGCCTGGCCTAAGCAAGTCAGGTTTTTCCATTTCTTTGCTCCTTGATAGTCGACATTTCTGAAATGAATGGTGAAAGCTGGACTTGAATGAATTGCCTTAAACTTGGTATTCAGGGATTCATTTTGGGTTGTTTCACTCTGATAATAAGTTTGGCAAATTAACAGAGGAGTGATTGGCAGCTCATGTTCTCTGCTTTTATCCCTCCTATCACTTAGCAGAACGGTTGTGATTGGCACTTCATTGTCTTCCTTTGTTGTGTTATTGTAAATGACTGTTTTGTGGTTTTACAATGAACTGATATGTATTTTGATGTCTTTTTAAAACGCTGCTTTATAAAGTGATTTGAGTTATATGACAAGGTGCAATATAAATGACATGGTGCAATATAAATCAAGTTTTTCATTGTTGATATTGCTGTTGGCTAATGGCCTCATCTGACATATGAGCAATGTTACAGAAATGAAATGACACTAATTCAGTCAGATCATCCATAAGATTACTATGTACCAGATATTATCAGCTGCGAAAATGTTAGTCTATTACGTATCTCTACTGAAAACCATCCGAAGCCAAGCTCATCAAAGCCTTCCAGTTGACACACATGGCAGTGAACAGTAAGAGTAGTGTATTTATAGACCTCAGTTAAAGGTGAGATGCATTTCTGCTGTGCTGTGCATTCCCTCCAAGTAGGGGACGGTAGCTACTCCACCCCTGACCTCAGCTCACTGTCACTCATACTGCATAGCTGGGTGACTCTCAGAGTAGCATGGAAGGAACCAAGCCCAAATTAAGGACCACATAGTTAAGTCCATGTAATGCTCCCTAAAATTCAAAAGTTTGTTTTCCAAAATGTGTGTTCTACTTGCTGAAACTTAGTGTCTCTGCATCAAATTACTTGCCTATAAGTATAGCTATTTATAGGTAAGAAATTTGACATTGGGTTGGTGTGTGCGTGTTGCAGGGAGCTGGGGGGTGCACCTCCTTCTCATTCTCAATCACACCTGGATCCAATTAGTAGTGTAAGTGTTGACTTTGGAACAGTACACAGCCAATCCACCTGGCTTCCATAATTTCCCAACATCAAAATTATATCTTTTTCTTGTCCTGTTGTGCCCTGAGACCATTTCTGGCCTGTCTTAAAATAACAAGTGTATTTTCTCCAGCCTACAGAAATTAGCATTAACGAGCTGTATACCATGAAAGACAGTCAGTGTGCTGGCCAACACTAATTGTGTAGAATGTGGCACAGGAGCATTGACACAGGAGTGGGCTACGTGCGCATATGTGGGTGTGTATGTTTGTGAGCAAGGTGTGTCTCAGCAGTTTGTTTGTGTGTGTGTGTGTGTGTGTGGGTGTGGGTGTGCGCGTGTGTGCAATAGGCTACACTGAAACACTTGAGCTGCTAAGTAAGCAGGGGCAGAGAGGTTAGTGCTGAGTGCAAAGTGTAAACCCTGAAAGAGGGTGAGTGGGTTTGCACAATAATGATGAATGGCTGTTTCCTCTGCTTCTGTTAACTGGCAGATGCATTATTATTTATTTAGCAGACAGCCCTTCCCAGGGAGATTCTGCTGGGCTTTTCATTTCCCAGCTAAGTGCCTTGTTGACAGGTACAGCAACAACAGCGCTCCACCTGGGAAATAAAGCCCTCTTTTGGCCCAGATACTTAACCACTGCACTATGCTGCCACTTGACAAGATCCAGCTAAAGAGTTGAAGATGATCTGGCAGCCGGCTGCAGAAAGTGGGACAAAGGAACGGTTCCATGCCTCTGCAGCTTTCTCAAGCCAGTTTGTGAAAACCACATCAATCCCAAGCACACAACCAAGCGCAATTAGCCAGAGCTTTTAATTGAATCCCCTTGTGGGAAAACAGATCATTTCCCCGGACAAACATTGTTGTTGCATTATGACATGCAGCAAATTCAAGACCTTAAGAAATCCTGGCATGTTATGTGTGTCCATGCAACCTGGGGTGCCTGGCATTTGACTGAGCCTGGCACAGCAGGGATGTAAAACTTTCCAAATTGATGCCTGTCTGACATATTAGTCAATCATGTCCACTGTTTGCCTCTTCTACATGTTCCATTACACAAAATGTGATTTGAATTTTATCCAGTTCATGGAGAAACCATAACTTTGATCAAGAGAGCTAACATACACACATTGAAATTGAGACATTTGATTAATCTGGAGCTCTGTCTAATAAATAAATAAATGGGATACTGTTATTGTGTGAATACTGTACCAAAATGGGTTGAGCTGATTAGGTTATGAGTCATCAATTTTGGCAAATCACAATGGGGCTTTCAGTTGGTTCATATTTGGTTTCCAAGCCGCCATTTCTGGGGGAGATGGTGGTCTCTAAAATGTCACAGTACAATACCTGTCCATTTCCCCCAAGACTTCCTGGCTTCAAGAGATGAACGAACTGTAAGGAAGTCACCCCACTTTGATGAAAGCCCAAGGGTTTGTCTGAAAATCTCTTGATGCCCGTATGGATACTGTTTAGACAAAGACATATTGCTTTACTTACAGTTTCCATTGCTGGGTTTTATTTTTTGGTTCTTTATTGGATGATTTGACTATGTCCACCCAAACTAGAACCAGATGGCTGCTTGGGTCACGGTTTGTGGTTCATGTACAGCCAAAATAGAGGGAGGGGAAAAACCTGAACCACCAGAACGTGGAAATACACTCCTCCCATGCTCAGAAAGACAGACCCCCCCTCCTCATGGTGTAGTGGTAAAGCCCTGCTAGTCTGAACATGCCAACCTTTGGCAGAAGGCACCAAAACATAATAGTCACTATAAACTAAACTGCTGTGTCTATCTGTACTCTACTCCAATCTGTGAGGCCCATTGAAAGGGAGTGGTTTCATGATGTGGCATAGTGATTGCGTGGCTAGGCTTATGACAGCTGTATGTTCAATTTCTAGAGTGAGGCATTGCCATATTGCAGTATTAAACACCTGAAAAGTCTTCAGTAATATATCCAACCAAGGGATCTGTTCACACAACAATAGTATACTTCAGTGTCTTGTGTAAGTACCTGACTAGCACAGACCTTCTCCAGTACTGACTGAATGAAAATGCCCATGACCAAATATTCTTGTTTGGTGAAAGAAATTAGAACTTTCCACACATAAAACGTGTGAATACATAAATTACTCTTAAAGGTCTTTAATTGTATCATACAGGACATTTAAGAATTGGCATATAGAAGGATAATGTACATGCCCTGTGTCCCAAGTGTTCTTACATTTATGATTAATGTGAGAGTTTCTTCCCAGCTGCGCGTTTTTGCAACATGATCTAGACTGGCGTTCCTTTCCTTTGCTGTGGGATTTTCACAGGAAATGGGAACCATAAGAGACCCCCATAGAAACAGTTTGGCACTAACTCTGCTGATTCAGCACAACAGAGTCAGGCAACCCCACAAGACACCAGGGAGAAAAGAGTGCTGGAAGGCAAGGCTTTGTGTGATCTGTTTATGAGACAAGGGTTTGATAATATCTGTGACTGTGGAACAGGGCCTGGCTTCTCTCATTAGCAACATCTCTTCCAGCTGCTTGTGATGTTTGGTCATTTCAGAAGAAGAAAGAAAGCTCTATTGTTTATGAAATGTTAAGGTTAAACTCATTCTGTGATGAACTATGTTTGTCACAGATTATATGAACATGTTGGAGGTTTTATGGATTATACTTGCAACTGCAGTTTGCCTGCTAAGAAATCAGTCTCAGGTTTGGGCAGTTTACTACCCACTCAAAGCTAACCATCATTGGCCAGCAAGGTACCTGGGGAAGGACGAGAAGCAATGATGCAAACTCTTTGTACTGCTTGCTATTTCTGCAGTTCAAAAATGCCCATAAGTAACTAGCTGAAACCTAACAAAAATGTGTGAATTAGGTAGTGTGAAATAGGTCACGAATACTTGCAAGCAGCAGATGAATACAGCTCTATTATTCAGGCAATGCTTTCTAGGGACGTTTTTTTATGGAAGGCCCTTGCATCATCATCACCTATTCCTCGATTGTCATTCAAGCGGCATTCGTCACTGACAGCACGGGTCCTATTGAAAACATGGCACATGGCTTCAAAAACAAAGCACAGATATCCGGCTATGCAGCCCTTTGCCAACATAGACTTCCCCACTATCTGTACATGCTGAGGTTATTTTTCTTGGCATGGATACCACCATGTGGGACTGTGCAGAAAATGTAAATATTCTCTGCTGGAATGCCGGTGAAACATTTGCAGAGGCTGGTGTATTTGTCTGAGAATTTCAAAAAGGGTGTACACTGTAGATAGCAGAGGTCACATAAAAATATAAGTTAAAACGTATTGAATACTTGTGGGAGCATAGCCTATAGTTACATATCGGGCAGGCCCACGTACATATTTCTTGTGTTTTTGAGTTTTTCATATCATCCTCAAACTTTTGGTTTATATTCCATACTGATTAAAGAAAAAAAGAAAAAAAGCAATTCTGGTCAAAGTATACATCATTTAGGATCAAACTGCTATTTTTCCAAGGTGTTGGTAAAATGATGAGCCAATGTAATCTGCCTTTTTGAGACCAAACCAAAAGCCGTTTAAACCCTGTAGATCTACTAAATTATTTAACTAGTCGTTAGTTAGATATTCACCTGAAATTATGCTCCTTGATCCCCTCTCCTTCACTATTGTATTCTCTCAACTAAAGCTACACTTTCACCACTTACCATGTTAAGACAGAGAGCTGACCGCAGGAGGCAGAAGGGGGAGGTTCCAAAAAAAAAAAAGTTCCAAAACCCTACGTCACTGCTCTTCGTGAACAGTTTGTGGGCGTCTTACATACTAAAACCAGGTAAATAATGCTGCTGTACGTGGACCTTTAAGGATGTGAAGATTATTACAGATATACATTCACTCTGTGCTGATCAGAGAGACTGAACCCCTGCCTTGAAGGCTGCCTTTGGGCAGTTGGGCAGGTATGCCACTGCTCTGGAATTACTGTCAACAGGAAAGTAGCGGATGCTTTTCCTTGTAAATTCCCTGACCCGCCCTTAGTGGGAGATGCGTATAAACCTGTCCTGTGAAGGAGTCCATTCTCGTAAGGAGGAGACAGGAGCACTGAGCTGCAGCTGGTGTCTTTAGGCCTTTCACAGAGTTACTCTGTGTGAATCTGTGACTCTGAACAGGCTGAGAGTACTCTGTAGTGTTGTCAAAGGGTAACTCCAAAGCATGGTCAAACGTGCTCTGCCTTTTCTTGTTTTGATGGCTCTGGGATCCAGATGTGCCTTAGTGACCCGGGCTGTACCCTTTCCACACACAGCCAACTGTCCCGTCTGAAAGAGTGTATTTGTGCAGGACAGTGTGTCTCATGGGTTGAGACCATCGCTGCTGTCCAATAAATCCCTGGGCTCGGACACAGATCTGCTTTTATGTGCAAGATATAAAGCCTGTGTGGC
This sequence comes from Conger conger, assembly GCF_963514075.1. Classification (NCBI taxonomy): domain Eukaryota; kingdom Metazoa; phylum Chordata; class Actinopteri; order Anguilliformes; family Congridae; genus Conger; species Conger conger. The sequence continues at coordinate 14,167,268 of NC_083773.1, read as the reverse complement.
CCTTGTATACTGCCCTGGATAAGGGAGATTTCTATGTCAATAAATGCTACAATAATTTAGCCACCTGTGAGGTAATCTAATGCAACTTTTCTATATCCCTCATGTACAGGCAAAAAATGTGGATGAACACACACACACACACACACACACACACACACACACACATACAGTTCATGATCACAGTGAGAATATTTTGGTTACTCCCATCCCTTAACTACAATAGTGGTCTGCAGCTTTCTATTTTTCCCAGAAAATGTCAATGGGGACCTGACCTCTCCAGTCACTCCTTGGACTTATAAAAATGATGCTTTTTCTAGATTTATATTTAAAGCTCATGAGAAGGACTTCGGAAGGAAAAACGGAGGCTAGGTCAGTTAAATGCATGACGTGTAAAGGTCAGGACAATAAAAATAGCTATATTAAAGCTGAACATAAAATTCGGATCAGTTAATCGGTTCAAAAACGGAAAACAACGTCGCATAAAGACAAGTAAATTAAATCACAACGCAGAGTAATGCCTGTGGGCAAAAGAAGATGTCATGCAGACCTCCTCAAAGGGAAAATGCAACTTTAAATTGAATTACACTCGAGTTGCCTGCAGAGAATTACGACGATGGACTGTGATCAGAAAATTACCTTCACGCCCATATTAGCATTATTCGCTTTCCCAAAATGTTCTAATCTGCACTGGAACTAAAGTTCGCATTACTCTCAGTCCGACACTCCTGCCTGAGTTACAGTTTTTTCATCAATGTCATTTTGCAAACGATCTATTAACACATCAGTAATGCATTACATAATATGACTTCTGCATTTACGGCAGACTGCGCTGTTGACTAGTGCATATTAACTAAAGGAATCAATCACCATGCATACGGTGCTCTCTCTTACCGCAGGAAGAAATAGTAAGCATTGTTCTCAGTTACGCTGTATGAGAAGCAGGGAAAGTACCCCAGTCCGGTAACATTAAACCTGGAACCAGCGGGCACCTCCAGCATGCTGCCCCATGCCTGGTCGCACAGCAGCTCGATCTCTGCTGAGAAGAAAAGATCCGTGTCGTACTGCCAAGGCAGGTAGTTGTACACGCTGTACGAGTCCTTGTGGAGTGCTAGAACCTTGGCGAAAACGATGATCTCCGCGAGCTCTGCTCTGCACGCTTCAGTCTGGGGTCTCCAGTCGTGGGGAAGTTGGCACCCCCAAATTCCACACAGACAGGTCGCGAGAATCAGTGCAAAAACAGCGCCCATGTTCAATAGTGTTGCTTATTACAGAGATTAAATGCTTGCAAAAAGTAAGACTCTTCGGAAGGTCAACATATGTTGACTGAAGTGCGCAAACTTAGATGCACATAAACGAAAAAAGTAAAACAAAACATCCAATCAGCGAAATTAGGATATGTAGTCCTCTTAACAAAATCTAATGCTGTGTAAGAAAAATGCTCAAAGTGATTCGGCATGCATCTTAAACAATGTCGCACATATCTTCACTCAGTTGTATCTGGGTACTTTTGCGGTCCACCTTCATTCTCCCAGTGTGCCTACGCGGCTCCACTAATATTGAATATGAAGCGCACTGGCTTTTGCCCGCATAGGAGCGGGGCGCAGGATTGTTTGACTGTTCAGTCACAACTTGAAACCCAACACGGGTTGTATTTTGTTCTCTGTTCGCCTTTTATTTTATGCTCATGCTTATCAGCCTCCCCAACGGTCTATCGGAGAAACACCCCGCAGCCCTGGCAACTGCCTGTTCCCACCTGTCCAGCGCTTTAATATCGCGCTGTATATTTATCTTTCAGTTGCCTACGAGCAACCAACAAACTTTAGCACCTTTACGTTTCACGCCGTTCTACGTTTGGAAAAATATTAGTTTCCTAGTTAGACCTCACACATTGAGAAAGGTTAAAGGTGGATTTGTAAAGTACGACCCCTTGGTAGCCACACAGCATTAGCGATATAGCCTAATGTTTTTCAAACAAATAATAAATAAATAATTTCGTTCTAAGATGGAAACACATGTATTATTGTATCCACTATTTTCGTGTGTGTACGCCCGCGCATCAAATACTTTCCACCACCACATAATTCATTCATTTTAATATAAATGAACAAAATGAATGACACCGATGCACTCGGTGATCTTGTTATCGTATACCTTTGTGAATACAGTTAGAATTATGATTTATTTATTCAGTTTACAAGTATGAACAATATTTGTGATGCGCTATTGTACATGAATATATAGATGGTCCAAATTGCATTTTGTCCCTATTTCTGTTAGTTCTACATTCTAAAGAGCTGTTACAATATTGTTTATTGTTCCATGCATTGATGCTTCATGTCAGGCACATTCTGTCTGAACTAGGATCTGCATTTATTTGCCTTTCACCTTTTTAAAAAATCTGTGAAAACAATCACTGTGGGACATATGGGATCATCTACGGTGTCCCTCTCAACTGCACTGTCAGTGAGACATGCTACAGCTGTCTGAAAAAGATACCCAGTTTCTCCCACATGGATGAGTGATCAGGGACATCTCTAGTTCCTCATGCACCTGTCCCATGTCCCCTCAATGTCATGCCATGGATCTGGGTGGGGGGTGTGGGAAAGGGTTAGTGTGGGCATTAAATGGTCCCCCCCAATGTTATCAGTTTGTATAAGTGGTTCTGTCAGTGTCGTGTCCTCCACAAAATCCCAAAGAAAATGCAAGTAAAAATGAGATTCAGTACATGGCCTTAATGTATTTTCTGTCCACTCGAAAGCAGTTGATCTTCATTTGCCAGACATCTCTGACATCTTAACTGGCACAGATGGATAAACCAGCCCAATGTTATTCAGAAATGGTCTACTCTCATGGTTTGCACTGGTGGAAACACTACCACAGACCCAGTTAATTTCTCCTGCATTCTCTGCGAGGCAGACTCATCTGGACCCAGATTCCATGCATTTGAAGGTGGGCTGTTTGGATTTGTAATTCAGGCTCATGTTCATGTCAAAGTGCAGTTGGAATGATGTAAGGCTGTTATTTGAGCCTTACAACACCCTCCCTACCCATACCACCTCCCCCACCCACTGGCACACTGGCCATAGATATGCCTGCAGACTGCCACAACTGCTTCTTACTGTGAAATCCACCAGGTGGAATGCACCACAGGGGGTGGGTGATTATATTGTAGGTGGCCCGTTGCACTCCCTGTTACGGCAGCACCGGAGAGCACATGCCTGGGCTGCATGTGTCGGTCGGGAGGGCCGTGTAACGTAACTACACTCAGATGAATGGTGCCTCTCACAGCGTGCCTCTGGTTCAGTCTGAGGGGACATGGGCCTCCTACCAGCTCTTACCCCTACCTCCCCAGTTGACCATTTCCAATACTGTGGCCTGGTAAGAAAGGTCTTTCCAAGGCTGAAAACCGAGACCCTATCTCCCACCCCGCACTGCAGTGACATTACCACACTGCAATAAACCATACTGAGTCTTAGAGAAGCCTGAATATGCAGTAACCTAGCTCTTCTTAGTGGTGCTGATGTGCCTGATGTATTTTTACTGCACCATACATTTTCATCTGTCAGCCCTCTAAACCAAACAAAGTGGTTGTTCATAATCTGAAAACAAATTTATGCAGTATGTAACTGGAGTCCTTAAAATAACTGAAAGCCGCTGAAATGAAATGAAACCGCTGTAGAACTCTTGACAGTCAATGCGCAATTACATAACACCTACATGATTTCCAGTGAGACTAGGTGAGAATATGAAATATTTCCGTGTGATTGAATGTGAGAGGGGAAGGTCCTGTGATTACAGCTGGGTGTTACAAATTGGGGAGAAAAAGTAGAATGAGAACCTGGAAAGCAGAATTCCCTCACTGAAAGGGTAGAAACTAAAGACTCACCTGGTGAACTGTGGGAACCTTGCATTTGAAAGGACGTCTACCTGACTGTACAGAGTGAAGCACTGTGTAAATTGGGAAAAGGGTGTTTACAAGGGGCCAGAGTATTGGACCATCCTCTGGGACTTTAATATGTAACTTCATGTAAATCTCTTGGCATTCTGCCACAGGAAAAGGCCCTTCCTGTGCAGTTCTAGGATCACCCCGAGGTGGGGTGAAATCACCCCCTTTAGGGCCATTTCACTGCTTGAACTTTAACTGCGGGCCCAACTGGGGTTCTACATGAGGAAAGTCCTCTTTTGCTCCCCTTGCTCTACAAAATGTGTGACTGTTTTAGCGCTTCTGGTGAAATTATGGCTGACTACATATGCAATTCTGCTGTCCGATACAATGCATATCAGATTCCGAATTGCTTGATGAATAGTTATAGGTCAATACTAAATAGCAACTCTCTTTCTATAGAACAGAATTGTGAAACTTAAAATGTAATATGCACATTATTGTATACTGCTGATGTTAAGAGCATATACGTATGCTAATGGTCCGAGGGCAGCATTCCAGCATTGAATACTATGTTATTATGCGCGGTTTATATTTTGAAAGTGCGTGACTCCGATTAATTCTCTGGCTTTTCATTGTTGATTTTGTGAAATGGCCAGTAGGCCTTGGTCTCTCACGATAAACCTCTGTGCACGCTGGATTTTTTTTTGTCCTGGAGGCTAAATAAGCAAACAGATTCCTGTCGCTCACATTGTGCGCGTACCGTGTTGTTTGATGTCCCGAGACACAATGGTGGCTGGTGCGCGAGCAGCGTCCCTACGGCTTTGATCATTCAGGCAGTACATTCTGTTTAATCACCGGTTAGAGTTCTTGGAGAACGGTGTGATTGAAGTCCGTTATTTCTGTTACAGGAAAAATAAATTCAATCAACTTTAGAACTCCGGCGGTTGACGTCCCCTGTAGTTGAATGTCCCTAAGGTTTGCAGTCAGATATATTTCCCTTTATGGATATAATTAGCGGTCACAAATAATGACTTAAAGCAGAATTCCATTCCACTCCAGTCAAGTGTGACAACATTACAGGGGATTCTCTTTCATAAAATGAAATTCAATGCTACGCTTATGATGAAATCCGTCTTACCTTTCTTCTTGGCTATGCAAAAGTTTGCTTTGTGTTCGTTCCATCTGAAGCAAAAACTTCAGGCGAAGTTGACGAAAATGCTGGGTTAGTCGTGGTATTTATTGAAGAGCTTTTCTGCCCTCTAGAGGTATTCATGTTTAACTACTGGTGGAAATCCATCAATTGAGTTTAATACGTACATTTTACACAAAGTGACCACTTTATTAGGTATTTGCTTTTTAGACTGACTAGACTTATGCTGCTGTAGCGACTTCAAGGTTTGATATGTTGTAACTCGTCTGCATACCACTGTTTTAACGTGTGTTTTATTTGAGTTACTGTCGCCTTCCTGTCAGGTTGAACCAGCCTGGCCATTCTCCTCGGAACTCTCATTTTTGCACCATTCTCTGGAAATTCTAGAGGCTGTTGTGTGTGGAAATCCCAGGAGATCAGCAGTGTCTAATACACTCAAATCACCTGTCTTACACCAACAATCATTTCATGGTAAAAGTCATTAGATTACATTGCTTCCCCTATTCTGATGTTTGGAGTAACAACTGAACCTCTTGACCATATCTGCATGCATTTATGCAGTGAGTTGCTGCCGCATGATTGGCTGATTAGACATTTGCATTAACAAGCTGGTGGACAGATCTACACAATAAAGTAGTCACTGAGTGTGAGTGCATTTGTGGGTAATTATGTAAAAGACAAATGGAAAGTTTACTTGAAATATGAAATGTATTGCAGTTAATTATATAATTAGTTCAATAGCTTTAGTTGGAACAGGACAATGTTGCAGGTGAACATGAGATTTGAACAGTAATTGATGTAATTTAATATATATGTGCATAATATTGCATAGAAGCCAATGGGAAAAGTCTGTGAATGAGTGGGGAAACTGCTGCTTTGGCAATTGACCTGTTAACCTGAACCTTAATTGGTTTAGTATTTATTACAGAAGAATAAATGTGAAAAGCATAATAATCTAAGTTAAGATTTAATTGAACAAGGTTGTAATTGAACAAATAAATGAAAAAAAAAAAAGATCTAATCTATCATTGCTTCTTGTATCGTATTCTTATTGGTATAAACTGTCTTGTTTTGGACAGCAGGGGCTGCTGTGGGACAGCAGGACGGTAACAGCATACCCTGATAGCAATCTTGTATAGCCTTCTTGTTTGTTTGGGATTTTTCTGAATCCTTTTAGATCTCAGAAAAGATTGTATGAGATCACCTGGGCTCTCGGTAAGATCTGGCCAAGTCCCTTGTCAATAATTTTTTTGGGTCTTTCAGAGATCTCTATTTAAGTTCTTACAAAGATCTTACAAAGATCTGTCAAATAAGGATCCAGCACGATCTTGTCTATAGGTTTTGTGAGGTATTATGGAATACTGTACTCAGCAACAACACCTCATCAGTGAATTTGATACAATGACATCATCAGGATTCCACAGAAGCTGTTATAAATTATGTGTTCCCAGCCAGTGTGGCATGTCTATACAACATCATGTGGAAAACCAATAACTAGGAATTATGAGTGGAAACAGAATATTAGAGCATTGGAAAATGTCCACTATGAATATCATTTAGTGTCAAGTTGAACATTTGCATAATGTTCCATATTCTCATGAAGAATGTCTCATTCCCTCTGCCTTTTCTTTTTATTCTATTTCGATGTAAGTTAAACCATGTCAGTTCTACAGTCAGGGAGCTGCTGTGTTTTGGGTTGAAAGAAATCATAACCATTTCAACCAACCCTGGTTTCAGGCCCATTCCAACCATTTCAGTTCTGGTCCTGGTTCTGAAGCCTGTGCAGAGAAACAAACCTCACCCTTCCCGATTCACACATGGACTAACTGAGCTGACCTCAGACCAGCGTTTAAACTCCAGTAAGGGTATGGGTTCTGTTTGATTAGACTGTAAATATTGCAGGATGACAGCCGGCCAGCTTGACTGACCAATGACCTTTGTGCAGTGCTTACAGATATGCAGCTCCAGGGACCTTGATATGCATTGCTTTAGCTGTATACGCTGACCTCCTGCAGGTGACTACTCAGAACCAGTATTACACACTGAGCCCAATGGAATTCCTTGGCTGATCCGTATTATTTTTGTCACTTGCCTTTGATTAAATATCCAAGCCACTTTTTCCTCATATATGTCAGCTCTCCCATTATAAAGCAAGGCAAGCACAAGGTGAGGAGTGGTAAAGTCTTCCCTATGTTGAAATGGGAGATTAATTATTCACATGTGCCAGAGGTCATATTGACATGGATTAGGAGCCATATAAGATGGCTGCCATCAGCCTGAGATGTATTAGAGGCAGCACACTGCAAACACAGACTGCTCCAGATTTTAATAAAGCTGGCTGTGGTCTGCTTGAGTGCTTGTGTCAGTGAGGACATTTAGATCACGCAGTCTGGCTTTAATGTGAGCCTTGGATCTGTTATCCCTTGCTGTGGGTATAAGTGAAGCCTTTCACTCTTTCTTACACATTCTTTATTTTATTTCAATTATACATTTCAGTCATCTCTCATCTCCAAAATTGACAAATATGTACCACTGATATTGCTATTGCCAAAATTTAGTTTGGCATCAAAAAGTCTTTAATTCAATATACAGTAAAAATATACAGCTCCTTGTTCTTGGACTACCTCCACCCCGGTCCTGGCCTCCCATTACCCTCTGCAGACCCTGGTATGTGTCCCAGATCACTGAGGCATTCCCTCTCCCACGGTATAGCTGACATCCCTCCATACTTCCCAGCCTGATATCGCCGGTATCCTGTGTCTTTATTGCGATTCTCTGTGGTCGCCTTGTGTGAACGAACATCCAGTGAACATGTTTTCATTGAGTGGAAGAGAACAAAAGACTTGATTCCTTCTTCTATTTAACGCTCTGGATCAGAGAAGGATCTAAGACTGCTACTAAATACCCTCCCCTGTTGACCCCATACTGTGGTCCTGGCAGACCTTCTTTCTTGCAGCTCTGGTAGAATACGTCTGTATGAAATGTTGTTCCGTTTACCTCGCAAATCACTGTTTGTCCAGTGGGTGGCAGCAGACATACTCATTATCATTCCACTGAGCCACGCAGATGCTACAATGCACAATGCAGCTTCCTAGCCGCAGAATTACTTCTGCCTCCTGGATGAATAAGAGAATCGTTGATAATCCCATCATTTTAACGAAGCTATAACATTACCTTTCTGTGCACCCACTGAATTTTAAACAGGCTTCACATTCCCATTTGGACACCCAGTGTATGCCATTATCCACCCCCTTGGGATCAAGGTTTGCTACTCAAGGAAAAAAGAAAATGCTGTAAAATGATACAGCTACTACAGCACTAATGGCAGCCTGTCCCTGTCTGAGATACAATGGGACACAGAGCAGACATCAAAACAAAAACACAACTGTGGGTTTTTAGCCCCCCTCCTGAGACTCTTACTTGTTTCTTGTCAGCCTGCTTGAGATAGAAGTACCCATATCCAGGCTTAGGTTTGTTTTAGGGGAATTTGCTGATCCCAGTGAAAGATAACAACGATTGTTTTACTAGTTAGCATAATCGTTTAGCATTATAATATTTGCTGATCTCAATGAAAGATAACAATGATTGTTTTACTAGTTAGCATAATCTTTTAGCATTATAATTATAATGAAAAAAAACATAAAAACGATATATAAATGTTACACACACACACACACACACACACACACACACACACACACAATCACTCTGTCTAAAGATAACAGATAAATGCTGAATAAATAACAAACGTCTGGTTAAATATTTTTATTTCTTTTTGCAAGCAAGTTTTATTGAACAGTTAACGGAGATTACCCAATAGCCTTTGTCACATTCAGAGATAAGTGTAGCTCCTACAGACTTGCGTGTGATAAAAAAAATTATTCATTTTTGAGGCCTCTCTCCCAAAACAAATGGCTGATGGAAAATGTGACTGTTCACATCTTTTAGCACCATGCTAAGGTGAGGAAGTTGAGCAACAAAAAGGACTATTCAGCACCATTTCATTAAAGCACTGAAAATATTTCCACTCATGGAAGTAAGTGAACTAGCTATGTAAGCAAGGATACAATTTCAATGAAAATCTTCTTTGAGCATTTGCTCAAATTGCTTATCAACACATTTTAAGGTGTACGTTCAAATCCTGAATCAAAGGGTTTTAATAATGCTGAGAAAATGTTTTAAACCGTCCATTTATGGCACGCAGTGTGAAGTATCTGTTGAGATTGTCCATTAATATATGCAATATAGTAATTCAAGAGGAATGCCCCATGCCTCAGTGTAACAGACAGATACATCCCGGCTCATTGGTAGCCATCGGCTCCCAGGGGCTACATGCCTGATCCATCCTCCTTCGGACCCTCACTGTATGAGCTCTGAAACAAGCAGCGAAAGTCACACGCATCTTACAACAGCAGGAAAAGCAAAATACTGAAAATGACCAGGACAACAGGATATAATCTATATCTAATATAATCTCTTGATGTTTGCACTATGAAAAACATAAGAGGGTCACAAACCCTTTATCCACACATAGAAGCCTAATTAAATTGTGATGGCATTACATCACCGATCTGTTGTCAACACAGCTATTTAGTACAATATACATATTTAATAATGTGAGTGTAAGTGAATCTTGCCAATTATATGTAAACTAAACAGGGTTTATATTAGCTGAAAGTCTAAAATATGTCATTTAAATAAAAATTGAAAGCTTTATTGGGCTAAACATTTTCTCACCAACCCACAGACTACAGAAGCCAGTTTGGGAACCCATTAATTACTGTCCATTATTGCTTAGAAACTGATATAATAAATATGAGTTCCTGAATCTTACCTGGTATGTCCCTGGTTGTGACCCTCCATTCAAATCCATGAAAAAACCCCCAACCTGTGAAATAAAAAATAGAGTTTCTCATCAGTAAGCTCAGCCTCGACAAAGTCTGTTTTCCAGAAATGTTTCTCAGATGTTTCTACACACCCAACGACAGGAAAGACAGCATTGCATCACTCCCCAGCAGTAGGAACATACTACCAGGGACAGATCGGTTCAGTGTTTAGCTTTTTCGGACCTCTGCTGCGGAGCTGCCCGTGGGTCTCAGCCCTGAGTGAGAAGTGAGGGGGGCTCCCTGCTCAGCGTGCTGTACTCACGTGCTCCCGTAGCTCCTCCGACTCGGAGTCACTGTCCCCCTCACTGTCCTCCACGCTGTCCCCCGCAGTGAACTTCCCTAACTCCTCTTCTGAAGACTCCGTCCTCAGAGCTGAAACAAATCCCGGCCTCCGCATGAGTATCCAGGACCAGCCCGTCGCTTTTAAACTACACCTGTGACCTTCCTGAGAGCTTTCAGGCTGTAACCCATCGTCAGGCTCTACTGTCTGTGCCCTGGCAAGAACTAACACCAGCCCTCTAAATGATAATTCAGAAATGCCATGCCATCCTTTTGTACACCACAAGCCATTGTGTACATTACATTACATTACAGGCATATAGCGGATGCACTTATCTAAAGCGATGTACAATGAAGTGCAAACACAGGGACAAGTGCGATGAGGACCCTCGAGGAAAGTACAAAGTTCTAGCGTGACCACATAGATACAATTTGAACCCTTGAAGAATGCTTCAACTTACCAGCTAGCATACCACCGTTGGCAGCTAGAATACCCCAAGTACAACAATAACTATGTATGAGTGCCATTATAATCTTTGGAATGCTCAAAGTACATTATTATTAGTAGTAGTTAGTTGCTTTTGATTGAATTCCAGTAAAAAATGTTTCCTCACAAATAGGTTCTATTGATTCTATGTTGTGAAAGGCATCACTGATGACCCATGCTCAGAGAGAGAGACAGAGAGGGAGGGAGGGAGGAGGAGGAGGGGGAGAGGGCAGGTCTCTTACATGTCAGGGTGCAGACGCTGGTGGTAAGCACCATTAGAAGCAGAGTCCCGGCCATGTCCAGATGCAGCCCCATCTCCTCTGGTGTTGTGCCTCAGGGTTATGCCTCTGAAGCTTTAGTACTTTGTACATTACCTGTGACAAAGCCCCGCCCCCCTGTTCCAGTGGCCATGGAGGAGGATGGAAGACAGCCAAGCGAAGCATTCGTTTACTGCTGCCCGCTCCCTCTGTTCACCTGTGCCTGGCCAAAGAGTTAAACCCCCAAACATGATTTATAGTCAAGATCATTTTGCCCCGTGCTGTTCATTTAGAATATCATCAATGCTATATGGACAGATGACTCAATAGTGGAATATCGTGGACAACACGTGTCCTTTTATGTGCGACATAAAGCAATTTCTGCATTTCACATTAAAAACATCATTCCAACAGTGGTGGTGTGATGGTGTGGGGATGCTTTGCTGCCTCCAGACCTGCATTTTGAAGGAACCGCTAATTCTCCATACCGGGAGATTCTTTGGGAGCATGTCCAGTCATTTGCTCATGTGCTGAAGCTGAAGCATAATTAGGTTATGCAGCAACTGGGCTCCAGACTAACTTATTCAACTGGGGGCACAATCAAAACATTTGGTGGTGCAACATTTTGCTGTGGCATTGCACATGTTGGCAATGCCAGATTTTATTAGGCCTACATTAAGGCTTTGGAAGCAGAAATAATATGCAACATTTTATTTGGATTTGAAAACATGTGGTCAGGGAGCTGCTTCTCGTGTCATGCATTTAGCTACACATTGCAATTTGTAGAGTGATTCATTCGCACCATAATGCAGTACCTATAGACGTTCACACCACACACGCAAATCAGAACAGCTTAAATTGCGTAACGCAACCTTCACTCTAGCCCAAGGTTTAGATGGTTAGAAAAATAAGTAGTTTGGTTAAACCATGCTAATTTTTTCTGGTTCTGCTGTTCATTTACAATATCAGTAAAATAGCTGTTTTTACATAAACAATGTTTTCATGTTTTCAGTTTGGAATGAGTAAGCTGCAGCATTTACTCCTGAGACATTTGACTAAGATATGCTTCAGGTAGTCACAAAAATTGAAAAATGATATGCTATAAAACAATTTCCTTTTGAAGCACTTTGATACCTCTCTAGCTACATCTTCAAATCCATTGGGATTGACAGTCACAGCTAAAAGGATAATTGATTGAACAAATTATTTTCATGTTAGTTCATGCACTTACAATCCTTTTCCAAGTTTATCTAAAACATACAAGAAGACTGCAAACCCATTTACACCCAAAAATGTACAATAATTTTGCTTAATATCATATTTCTTTTATATTTTTCTTTTACACAATAAGACAAAAATAATGCCAGTGAGGTAAGACAATTTGACTTGTGGAATAAGAAAATGTTTCTTTTCAAGCAAACATGAACTAAAAACAAGATAATATTGTAATAAAGTAGTTTTGCACAGGGTGTTTTGTATTTCTCCCTTGCACTATTTAATCATTTGGGTTACTACTGTCCATCTGTCCAGTATTCCGGAACACTCCATACTTTTATAGCCCATCCTTTGGTTCAGGTTCACCAAGGAGCCACTAAAACAATTTAGTTATTGTTAACCAGAGCACAACAAATCGGATAGTGAGGATTCTTTTGGATTATAAAGATTGGAAAATGAGAGTGTTTCCCTAACAAAGGACCTTGTGATGTAGGGGATACTGTTTCCACTGGAAATGTGTCCTGCAATTAAGGGGCAAAGAGTAAATGGAATAGTGAAGGCAAGAGGAGTAGTTTAGCATTATTGGAAATTCTATACAGTGGCATGAAATGACAAAAATGCGTTATTGTATTAATGTTTTACTGCTGCATATTAATGTACATAAAATGTATGTTTTGTAGAGAGAGAGAGAGAGAGAGAGAGAGAGAGAGAGAGAGAGAGAGAGAGAGAGAGATATTGAAAGAGAAAGACAGAGAAAGAGAGTCAGAGAGAAGTGAGGCAGAGAGAGAGAGATGGGTTGATCTAAATCCTAGGTGCTATCATAATAAGATAAGAGCGGAATCTTCTGTCTTATGTAGGATGTCTTATGCCTCTCCTTCTGTAAGTTTGAAGCCAAACTGCTGCATCCAGAGATGGTTGCAGGCTGGTTTATACTCCATCGCGTGACTGAAATCACAGAATGTTCATGAACATTCTAATGTTGCCCGACCTTTGACTATGGTCGCTGTTTTATTGAAAATATATTTCATTCATGAATTATAAACTAAACCCTGAATTATGTTACTGCGACCGGCAATGTTGCTGGTTGCAGTGACTGTCGCCAGACAGAGTATAAACCAGCCTTTACTTTAAGTTACTCTGGATAAGATCTGCTAAAAGACTACATTTCTGTCCCTCTCATGCATTTGCTTGTTTATTTTCTTATTTTCATTGATCTATGTATCTTATTCAAAGTAGTTCTCATTTAGATTTTCTTCTTCTTCTTTTATGTTCAACATAACAAAAACAAATATCTAAATGTTGGCCCTCCATAGATGGCTGTGTTTACTTGCTCTGGTGTTTTAAAAGTCCCAACGTAACCTGTTGTTATCAGCGTTTCGCTGGGTTGTAACATTCCACAGGAAATGGCCCAGGGTCAATCTGGGGTGGGATACTAGGTCGTAGAGGCAGAACGTTGGCGCTTGCTAAATGGATGTAATAGAAGAGCTAAACTTGATCCCTCATCGTAAGCTTAGCGGTGCATGTGGACGGAACGTC